>NW_020799095.1:118270907-118326066 GCF_003259725.1 Athene cunicularia
AAGAGACAGGGGAAGGGAAGGGAAGGGAAGGGAAGGGAAGGGAAGGCCACAAAAGTCATTCTAAAACCAAGTAACCTAGGTTGTATTTGACAAGTGTCAAACTATGGCTTCAAAGCATTTTCACTGGAAAAGTAGGAGTTCAAATTTCCACATAAGATCTAGAAATGTTCTTATAGTTCACAATTATTAACAATTTTACTAATGAGATTGATTTAGAAGCCTACTATGATTTAAAGTAAAATGTTTTGAATAGCACAGCTGACAAATGAAGCAAAACTAACAACATAGAAAAGGATAATATTATAGGAAACTTTGTATTTAAATAGCGCTTTTTTTTTTTTTTTTCCCCAGCCGATGGTACTTCTGAAACACTGAGTTAAGCGTATTTTAATTTCTACCGAATCCTCTCTACCAATCTCAGTTTCAAAACTGTTATTTGTCCACTTAAATTCCCACGTCAACATTCCGCCCCAGAAACCACCAAAGAGCAAGGGGAAAACCAGACCAAAGAGAGGAAAAGAGTGAAACAACTGCTCTCACACATGTAAGGCACCATGGAAAAACTCAGTACAGCACCATTTTCTAATCTCACAAATATAACTGATACAAATGTATACAATACTTACAATACCAGTAAGCTTATACAGTTCAGTGTTATTTTCAAGATGTCTATCTTAGCAGTGAGAAAAATATGACCAATCACAACAAAGGCATTTACACATCTCTGTGGCGTGGGCATGCCTATATTAGGATTTAACTCCAGAAAACTGCCTGTCAAATACCAGTCTGTTTACTTTAGATAAAACATATTCCATTAATAAAAAGCTCAGGAAAATGCGTTCCATAGCGGTAAAAAGTAAAAAGCAGAGGGCGAGCCAGAGAGAACATTGTGTTTCCACATCAGCTATATAAGTAAGTAACACATAGAGCTACCGAACCTATACACAGAGATATCAAACCTATCATATTTGAATTTGAGTTCCATCACTTCTCAATCTCCGTTTCAATGACTTCATGCAGGTGTCAGTCCTCCTGATCCCTAGGGTAAACTTAGCATCTCTACACACTGAGGTGCAATGTGATGTGCAACCCAAGCTTGCACTTGCAAGAGATGCTTATGTTGCATGCTACCTTACATAGCTCTAATCTGGTCATCGAAATAATGTTCCTTCAGTCCTGGAATAGATACTATTACTGAAAACATATGATCTTACTGAAACTTTTGCTACAGTTCAGAAAGGCCAGCTCTGTGTGTCTTCTCCAGTGCCAAATCAAAAATTGAATTCATGTTTTCAATTTTCACAAAGCTGCAGCACTAAGAGGTTTTATTTTTCCCTTCTACCCAACCACCTATTACTTGGAAGCATGCTGAAGCTTCAGGCCATTCTTTCGAATGCCAAGCACCGAATTAAAACTCTGATTTGCAGGAAGTGTACCTAAACATTATCTAAAGCATTTCTACAGATTTTGACATTGTCATGGTGAACAAATAACTTACTACACACACACCTACAACATACAGTTATATATTCCGCACTTCCTTCTAAAATATTGAGATGCTCTCTCTCATAAGCATGCATTTAGTTTAAGTGTGTAACAATAAAATTTCAATTTAAGAGCCAAGAATTCAAGCTTCTTTGTTCCAGAAGGTTGCAAGTTAACAACAGACTGAAGTCAAACATAAATATATTCAAGTTAAATGCTAGTACTCAGCTCCAACAAATGGCCATGGTCATAGAAATGTCAGCTGGCTATGAGGTGAATTTGACTTCATGTTGATGTCCTCTGTCAGTCAGGGATGTGGCTGGTGCCCACACAAGGTTCAGAACCCTGCACCACTTCCTGAAACTGTATACCCAAGTCATCCAATTCGGTATGGTCCCTGGTTTACCCATCCTCTCTGCCTCTGAAATGCATATAGAGCATCTTCCCTGGAGAAGCAAGCATCCTCCTCACCCTAAGATGACTTGCCTCAGCCCTGGTCCTAGAGGGTGCCCTGGTGACAAGGACGTGGTTCCAGATATTATGGGAGAGACCAGATATGGGATAGGAATAGGAGGCCAAACCCTATATGCATGAGCAGGTAGTTCCCCATAGCAGGTGCTTCCTGCTGATACTGGTACCCACGCCAGTATCATCCATTTATACTGGAGCAGCATTATAAGAGTTAGGAAGTGGAATAAATTTTATTACTATTTTCTTATTAAGGTTTGTAGAACAACCAATTTAACATGCTTTTTGAGAGAACACAGCTATGTGCATAAAAGATTATACTTGTATCATCTCTCAACATGCAGAATTACAGTTTTGTACTTAATACAAATGTCTGTTAGATGTATCTTAAAACTCTTGGCAAAGGCATTGAAAGTACTATGTACATTGTTACTAAGCACAAAATTTAAAAGTAATAGATTAGGTCAGAACCACACACAAGTGTCTTGGCAAAGTACAATTAACTTGATAAAAATTAAATGCCCATAGTTGCCTGTACACTCTAGTTGAATACATTCTTAATACATCCATGAGTTTAAAAACTGATCAGTGAACATGAATAATGGTTACTAATGACTTCAAATTCCATGTCGGTCTTCATTCTATTTGCTTTAGTAAAATACTGCAACCAGCAATAACAAAAGATTATGAAAATTTCATCATCATTTTTAAGCATTTAAAAGGAAAACACAACTCAAAAATATTGTTGCTTTATTTAGTCAACTGTCATGGAATAAAACCTTGTGGACACAAGCTCTTTATCCACAAGTGGGAGTGTGTGTGTGTGTCTATATATTTATATATTTGTGTGTGTGTGTGTGTGTGTGTGTGTGTAAACACATACATATGAATACAGACTATGACAAAATAAAACATACGTAGGAATGGCTGTATGAGTCAAATGAAGAGACATCTAGTTAGTAACTAGTCTGTCATGGAAGCTAATAGCAGATGCCTCAGGAAAAAGTACAAGGCAGCTGCAGACTGATCCTTCCCCCAATAACTCCTCTCTTTGACAATCAGTAGGTTCAAGCTTAGCTGTGGTGTTGCTGTCCCTCCTCCTCCCTCTGAAATTATCTTCATTTGTGCCCAATTCCTTCTTAAATGCACATAGGCAACACCCTTTACAAGTGTTACCACAGCTCCCTTAACAGCAGAAATGACATTCTGGAAAAAATGAGAGTTCTAAGGGGACTCAATTGAAATAAATCAAAATTTTATCACTGACTTCACTGATGTTTGGATTTTCCTCCTACTCTACTAGAGAAAGATGTCAAACTTATTTCTCTCTTTTGTAGGACACAAATCACTCCATTGGTCTGATACAACTATGTTTGTATCCTGAAGCCCAAGGAAAACAAGGTTACTCTACTATTAAAGCTGTATGTTCATTATTAGCCACCTTATTCTCTTTGTAAAAATAAACTAATTAATTTATGTTAATAATAAAACCGTCTATGGTAAAGAAGAATCACAAATGCTAAGAAAGAATCAGCATATATTCCACGTATTTTTAATTTTGGAACAGAATGAAATATAATTACTAAAGAGGGGAAGAAACACCCGTTACATTCATAAGAGGAGTTGACTAGAAGCCTGAAATACATTTCCCCAAAGTAAAAAACAACATACATTTAAAACTAGTTGAACAAACACCTGAGAAAACTTCATGAAAAGTAACAAAAATATCTTTATTACTATTGTAGTTCTAACACAAGTTTATTCATGAGAACCTTGTGTTAGATGGTTGCTCAATCACAACAGCCTACGCTATCAGGAATGGAAAATCAGCACTACAGTATCCTGATGGTTTGTTTGGGGACAGATGCATAGGAGAAAATTAAATGGAAACAGTAAAGAGGAGATTCATGTACAACACGCACTGCAGATTAAGTGCATTTATCATAAACTTTTGGTTTTATTCTTCATTTAGGATTTTCATCAAATTCCTGAGATTGTCTTACACTTTGTATCTTCACAATCCAGCCAGCCCTTCACTGTACAGCTCCAGCTATCAGGGAAACTACTCACAGCATCAGCCACTGCATCCTGGGTATTGAGAGTAGCCCACTTCTGAAAGACACAGACTTTCAAGTCTTACTCCTCACTTTCAGAGAATAGAGCTTTATTTGCTAATAATTATTTGTAGTCCAATTCAGGCATCCTTCTAAGTCCTGCCACAGCTGGAGGTAAGCAAGTAAGAAAACCTAAGGAGGAATGCAGGCAGTAAGACAACTCCATTGGGATTTCCTCGCAGGTACAGTGATTATCAACTTACAAACTGTCTTCTCCTTTACTCAGCTCAGACAGCTTGGCTTGTAGACCCACCCCTCAGTCCTTAACTCAGCTTTCTTATTACAATTATGGAGCTATCCTATAAGAGTGTGCTAACAAATTTATTCTATTTATTAATGAAGTAGTTTCTGAGAATCAAGGTTGTTTTCACACCTTTCCTCATTTTTTCCCCCATTACCAGTCTAAGTAAATAAATACAATAGCACTGCAAAATCTAACCAGCCGGTTGAGTTCCTAATAACATTTGTTATTAAATATTGTGCTAAGAACTCTGGAGTGAAATGAAATATTTCAAAGTAGTACTCTAGCTCAGACTTTCCAAGAAGGGTTTTTTCTTAGAACATGGTATATTTTGCAATGTAGTCATGTCTTCCCTCCCTCCTTGCACAAGAAATTTACCTTACAAAGATGACAGGAAAAAAAAAAAAAAAAAAAAAAGAAAAGAAAAGAGAGCAACACCTTTTGAACATTACCAGTGTAACCTCGTTGACTATAGTAGCATACGGTATTTTGAAGAGTGGACAAACAAAATTACTCTGGTCAATGACAGTGCTTGAAAGATTTCTATATGCTGCATACCATACTTCTGCAAGAAACTGCTTATGAAAGAAAATACGCCACCTTGAGTTTTGTGAGAACACGGAGCCACCTGAGGAACACAGTCTATACCAAAAGGGTGATGTTCAAATTTCCCCCCTTAATACATCCTAAAAGACATCAGGCAAATCAAAATGACTGTAAAGCAGAAAAAAAAATAATCAATTTTTCTGCAAAACATAGGTGCCAACATTTCAGCAAGCACTACTTGGCCCCCACTATCTTGTTAGATCTTCCGTAATGAAATAAAGGAAGAAAACACAAGAAGCAGAGAGGAAGTTTCATTGTTCTTGTGGCTTTGACATTTGGTGCCGCAAACGTGACGGGTTCTCAAGCCTCCACTCAACAGCAATACCGGCCCCAAGCCTCTGTATCAAAATGTAGGTATACTGCAATTAAAATAATCAAACTGAGACAAAAGAGAACAAGCAAATAAATAGCGCAAAGTTGTTTACGTTTCTGGCTCTGCCCTCACAGTATGAAATAAAGTCTCTTCAAACACATACTACATTAATTTGAAAAACAATAATATTTTCCTTCCCCCCTCCTATCTCAAAGTAGCATGAGTTTTTCAAAGTCCTAAATAAAATAAACTAAGGCATTTCCTGTATGTATTTAGTTAATTATTAAACGGATTCTAAGCATGATAGCCACCACCACTATTTCAGTATGAATCCGGGAAAACACACTTTAGCAAACTGCCAGTGTACTGCAGCAATGACATGCATCTTCACAGTCCTGCCCTTAACTTTGGAGGCAAAATTCTAGACAAGTGACAAACAGCATCCCTACACAAATTCAAACACTTCATTTCATCTCTTTTGTTTGTGGTCTGGGATAAGTATTATTGCTGTGAGGTAAAGAGCAATGCTGGGCTCAATGCAGTGTACAACAGGAAAATAAAGCCAACAAGCCTGCAATAACTTCCCGAGCAGGGGAAACAGCATACTATCTTCACTTACTACAAGTAACTATCTATAACGTTTTTACAGGGGATATTATTATTTAATTAATCTGCAATATTAAATGTTGCCCTCCCAAGGTTAAAAGAAAGGTAAATACTGCCAAGATATTTAATGACATCAGCATGCATAACCATGAGATAAATACGAGGTCTGAAGATTAACTGAATGTCATTCTGTTTACAGGATCACGTACTTATAAAGAAAACTATTAAGATTAGAGAACTGAGAAAGTTATATAACTACAAACATTTCAGTGTGTTTTGTCTACTTAATCTCTTGGTCAGAAAGATAAATCTTTATTGCAAAAATGTCTCAGTCTGACTTATTCTGTACTTTTTCATGTGCACAGAAATTACTGAATATTGAATAGTAATTACTGCAATGAAAGAGACATTCTTGGGCTCCACCTCCTCTTGACAGTGGGAAAATATAGATGGGTTGTGTATTACTCCGGTTGCCAGAAAACTTGCTTACAAAAATATTTCCTGTGCACTGACCAAGATATATTTAGCCTCGTAAACCCTTAACGCTGTCACAGGCAACCAGAAGTACACCTGTAGCCATTAAAAAGGGGGAAAACTACAGAAACTAAAGAATCAAATTTACATGATTCCTTTGTAGAAACGTCTTTAAAGTATCTTGCTTAAAAAGAAATTAGCTCTTCCTCCCACTTGTCCAAACCAACACACACCCCCTGCCCACCCCCATCCAGACACCTATGATGCACACACGGGAGCACACATACGTGCAAAAAGACAGCACTAACAATGAAGTCACAGCACTTCAGGAACACACCTTGTTGTCTTCCAGCCTTTGCAGTTGAAGGCAGATCTCACTAGTTTTTCTGCGTCTTCAGATCAAGATGTAGACAAATTCCCCATCCATCACACTGGCTTTAAAAAAAAAAAAAAAAAAAAAAGAAAGAAAAATAATACAATAGAAAAGGAGACAATTACCAGTAAATTTAGAGCCTTAAAAATATCAGCTCTCCGTTATCCCAAACCAGTGTTATGTCTTGATGTAAACCAAAGCACATGCTGAGTGAGGACGTGCGCACACAGCAGCTTATCATCTCTGTCATCTGCTTCTAATGACAGCTGACAAACTGACCACGCTAATCCTTCCCTAACTGCTGATCAGAGAGATCCCCCTTTGACAATCCAGCATGGTGGAGTACTCGAAAATTCCTCCTGCTTCTGTTCTGTTGCTGCTCTAAAAAGCAGTTTCCTTTTCATTGAGATAATAGCCTTTTCTGCAGTCACGTGGCGCCCGGGTTACATTAGCAGAGCTTGATGATAATAGACAAGAGTAACTCCCCTCCCTCCCTTCTGCTGGTTTTAAGCATACGACTCCAGGAGAAACCCTAACCAGCACACTTGAAATAATTTTCCATCTTCCTCTATCGAAAAGCAAATTGTGCTGTTGGTGGAGGAGTACACGTACTCTCTCTACTTCTTGCACCAAAACTAATTAACAAATACATTTTTAGGCAGTGCCTTCATTGGGGCACACACACACTAGTCATAAACATGTCATACGAGACTAAACTGAATATTAAGCATGCTTAATACTGAATATCTGGCATGCCAGAATTACTCTTTTTCCCCTAGAGTCCTTTAATTTTTGCCTGTAATTTCAGTTTTGCTGCAATAAATACTCCTCTCTCAGCAACATCCTATGGTTCAACTTCTCCCAGCACCCAGCTCTGCTGCAAATACAAAAAAAGCACAAATAACAAATGATTTGCACTACAACCTCCAGTGTGCTTCCCTTTCTTTTTTTTTTTTTTTTTTTTTTTTTTTTTTTTTTTTTTTTTAAAGTAACATCATATATCTTGCTTTAAATCAGTATGATTTAAAGCAGTATGACAACCATCTTAAATATTTTTTAAATACATTGCCCAGTGTGGAAACCTACTTAAGCTTCAGCTTCAGAGTTCCCATCCCTCCTGAATGCCAAGCCCTGGGCAGTTTTGCACCTCACTGTTCAGAAGGTTTCCTGCTTGTAAAAGGCAATGTATACATGCAAACACACCGCTCTGTCCTGCCTTCACTGAAGTATTTCACAGACTGAAAGCAGAACAAACCTTTCCTCTTCTGCACTGGCACACCTTTTCCCTGTTGGCACAAGGCATAAAGACACCCAATTTATTCCCCCCAGGTCTGTCCACCTCTGACAGCGCTGGGCAGTGCAGGAGGGCACAGACCAGCATAGCCTTTCACCTGACATTTCAGTGTTGGAGCTGGCAAACTGTTTAAGAAAGCACTGGATGAAGCATCTTAAAGTAATTTTCAAGCTTGAAAAACAACTTTTGCAGCTTTGTACCTATTCTTTTTCAATCTGATTAGGAAACGGAATTATCTCCTTTTCTCATACTACTTCCATCTTTTCCCATTACACTAGATCATTCTACTTAAAGACAACATTGTTCATAAACTTACCGTTTCTCCAGAAACTGAAAAGAGTAGTGTTAGAGACTGTGGTTGTAGTTACAGGAAAATAAGGTGGAAATTGTGAGGAAATAGTGGCTATCCCATACACACCACCTTTGCCAACACTGCCCTGTCACCTTTTCTGTTTACTCCGTTCCCCAGGGACAGCCTTACTCAGGAAAGTGGCCCTGACCAAGGCTCTGCGGGATCCCTGCTCCAACACTACGATCAAAGCACAACTTTTCTGCGCCAGAGGAGCTGGAAACAGAACATGAACTGGGGCCCTTGTGCAGTGGCATGAATCCTCTCTTCTACTCTTCCCTTTTCCATGCTTTAGAGAGAATCTGTGAGAAAGATCCTCCAAACAGGAGGAAATAATCTGGTTCCATAAGGAGACTATGTAATACACTATGTTCAGCAGAAAAACTTATAAACATACACACTAAATTGAGGTTAGGGTTTTTTTGCCAGTTCTTTCTAAGTATGTCTTTCCATCTCAAAGTGCCACACTATATAGGGTAAGCAAAATGAACATTGTTCAGAACTACATATAACTTTAAGCCCAACAGAACAAGAACTGCTTTGCAATCTTAATATTCTTTTATTAAAACAAATTATCACTTGCATCTTCCATATTAATTCCTTCCTCTGAAGGCAGGTGTATCAAGCATACTGGTTAAACTGGAAAATGATACAAATGTTGGAAAAACTGTGAAGATTACAGAGACCATCTCTGATATTCAAGAAAATATATTAATAGACAAGCACCAGAAGGAAAATGAGCTTTCACAAGAACATGCACACACATAATATACTTCACTTGTGAAGTACAAATCTAAGGAAAACAAAAAAATGGGAGCATACCAGTCAGATACCATAGCTAGAACTGTACTGCTAATATTTACAGGAAAGATGATTAATTCAAAGACAACACAATATGATGAGCAAAAACACAATAATCACAGTGTTAGGAAAGGAATTGTGTGTAAATACAAAGGAGGTAACAGAAAAGGGTCATTGTAGCAATAAAATATCAACTGAAGACTGAGAGGATTGAAAGTATACAAACGTTGTTAAAAAGATTGCTTTGTGAAGAAGAGAGTACAGATCACGCAAATGAAGAAGAGCGAATATACCACTGCAGTGCACAGACTAAGGAAAAGCAGAAATGAGTGAAAAAATATTCCTGTTAGAAAACACCACTCTGATTATAAATAAGGAAACATGCAACAGCAAAGGAGGAAAGGCTCTTTGGTTTCTTCAGGAAGCAAATATATGCTTCCAGTGGAAGTGACAGAATTCTTGCTTCCTTGGCACAGGAATCATATATATAATTTGGGGATGAACAGGTGACCTTTAAGACTAATTCTGGAACTACAGGGTTTTTTTCATTTTAGGATAAGACAAACATTGTACACAGCAGGAGATGTTCATCTAAGTTTTCTCTAAGAAATGCATTTCATTAATACCTCATTTTGTTTGACCAGCCACATAGGTGGCTTTGCAGTAGACACTGGGAAGTTGTACCTTCACTAAAACATTTACAATTTATATTTTAACATGATCAAATAATTGAAATTGATAAACAGAAACCTGCTTTCATTGAATGCATTTCACAGTACTGTTGAGTTTGTGTTTTCTTTTTCTTCCTTCGTTTTCTCTTATGAAAGAGTGAATTGGGCAGAGATGAGGACATACCACAACACAATCTAGCATTGTTTGCCCTTCTTGCAACCTGAGGCAAGGACTGGTAAAGCAATCTTTTCAATGTTTTTAGTCCCAAACCATGATTTTCTAGTCCTTTCTCTCACCTTTCATACCATACCCAGGAGTATCCAATTCCATCTTCACAATCCCTTCAATCCTCTCACTTTGGAGTACCCAAAGGGGTACCATAATCGCCAGCTATAGTGACGGCCCTTGTTTACACTGCCAAACAGACACACCAAAATGTGTTTGAAAGATTACAAAGCTGACTTGCTGGGCTTTATGCAAGGCAAGAGGCCACTGACTTTAAGAAAGCTGACTAGGCAGCATTGAGTAATGCTTATGAGAAAGACTGGAAGGGCAAAGTCCTTCACTGGCACGGAGAGCAACAAGCAGAAACTACTAGGACTGACTGCCAAGAAGCAACATAAGGATATTACTGCTCAGGTCAGGAACAAAGACAGTACAATGATTTTTCATGTGTTACATTTCAGTAAATATAGAAGCAAGCATAGAGTTTTCAAATATTAGGTCAATTTTTTGAATTTTTTTATCTGAATACTAACAAAAATGTTAGGGTTTTCACCTCAAAACTGGAAACCTGTTGACTTACATGTCAATGATATTAACATTTTATCAGTTCAGGAACTCCTAATTCACCATTACTTGAAAACTAAGTAGATTTTATTTTTCCTTTTATCAGCTGAGGAAAAACAAATAGGACAGTGTATATAAATCTAGTTTTTCTGACCTCTGCATCTCCTCTTGAGGGACACAAGAATCGTATCAAATGTACTTCCACTGGGATTTGGAGCACTTGGCATTTCTCACAGTCAGTCTGTGTATTAGCAGTACATCTATCTACAGTGCTAAGCACCTTGTGACTTCTGTCCGTGTGAGGGCAATGAAAAGACACCCTTCCCTCTCTACCTCTCAGATACTACTGTTGACTTCTCTGTAGTATGAAAAAGTTCACGCTTCTTGAACACAGCTTACCAAGGCTCTCATAACTTTGCAAGCATGCATGCAGCCACCCACTCAGAGTACTCTGTGTGCATGTTTCTGCAATATCTAACTGGATAATTCAATACTGCACTGTGTGCTATATATAGCAATTAAGTTCTGTATGGGCATGTCCACTGACAATTGTTCTCTTTTTTTTTTTAATACAAGTTTGATGACTATGGTTAACTGAGATTTCTGAGTATGGTTGGTTGGGATTTCTCTTTTTTTTTTTTTTTTTTCCCCTTTTTTTCTTTTTTTTTTTTTTTTCAATCTCTACTGCTTCACTCTCTTACCTTCAATTAAGAAGACACATGAGAGAAGAAAAATGGCTTCTTTCAGTGTGATCTGGAAATAGTTAGCTCATGGCTCAGCTCCTTCTCATCTTGCAAACTACAAAAGGGTCAGATCCCCTGCTCAGGGTGCTTGCTGGTGCTCTCCATGGGTTATACACAGCGAGGTACTCTCTGGTGGAGATGGGCTTCAACCCACAGAGAGACAAGTTCAAGACAGTGGGTTGCTTCCAATCTGCACTGACGGCACATGAGAGGAACCCAGCACAGGAAGTTGAGTAAACCAGAACGAGAAGGGAAATACTACGTAGCATAGAAAGAAATTTGTATTAACAGTGTATGTTACATGAATATAATAACATTTAGTGCTACCACCTATTTTTAACAGAATGTAGCTAAATTATGAAGAGTCTGGGATTTTGGTTTTTAAAGAAATGATTTTTTAGCTCTACAGAATGGGCCTTTCAGTGAATATATTTTTAAAATCAGTTCAAACTCATTATTTCACCTCATCCCAGAACAGAAGTACTTATATAGGAAAGGGCTTCTGACAATAAAAGGTTCCGGAAATCTGCGGACCAACAGCTGGCAAGATTCTATGGCTGAGATTTAAATTAGACAAAAGTTTAAATTAGACAAAAGTCAGACTAGACAATATTTATTATTAATAGCAGAACAAAATCATACTAATTTATCGAATGATAGGGTAGGGTTTTTTTTCATGTTGCTCAGCTAGGAATAAATATATTTCTAATTGACATGATATGACTCAATCAAGGTAGAGGACTGAGGAAGAAATAATTTGGTGAAATTTCATGGTCTCTGATAACCAGGCAAGTGTAATGCTCCATCTGGCCATAACAGCAACCTTGTATGAACTCAGCAAGATTTGATATATTGTCTGTGGTTTTCCTTGAAATAGAAAGTTGCTGTTGTGTTTAATGCAAGTGGGACCTCTACCTTTAGTTCAGGATACAGCAAATTATCATACCTGGTGATGAATACATGGGTCTCTGCACCTAGATCAGTCTCTGAAGATAAAGTTAACATTCCGCATTGTCATAAAAGTCTCATGTCTCATCTATGTTCAGTAGCCGTCTTCTAACTGCTAGTGGCTTGCAGACATTGCTGTGCATTTGAAAAGCCACTTCCCGTGAGCAGTGAGGAGGAAACACACAGAGACTGTATGTTGTAGACCCTGAAATTCTGGGCTTTCAGATCCTTCCAAGGGATCTCGCTGAAGAAGGGAGACACTATCAATTACAATGAGCTTCACATGGGAGAAAATGGAACACAGAGACAGTTGCTCTTTACAAATTTGAGAATAAATACTAAGCTACTTTAGTGATGCACCTTCCACTCTAGCCAAATCTTACAAACATGACAAACAGCACTAAGACAGTGTAAATGCTGAATGGTAAACAGTGATGAACAGTGCACACTAAGGTCTAACCTCCTGCCTTAACCATTAGGAATTTAGTGCACAGTAAAGCAGGGTCATGCCTCAAATTTTGGTATTGTTAAACATCCAGAATATCAGTGGATGATATGATGTATAGAAGAGAAACTAATGAAAGTTAGCTTTTCATTAAGAGTTGTAAAGTGTTCTGGTGATTCTTCTACCAGTATCAGACAGAATCGTGAAAAAAACCCTATTTAACTGAGCCCAAGCATAAATACTCCTGAAAAGTACAAGGGCTATCAGACTTAACACTATTAGATGAGAAAACCAAAAGCCAGAGACTGCAGCCTACCATGTAAAACAAAAGTGAAAAGTTGTAGCAGCTGGAATCAATTTAATTTACAATCAAATAATTAAATACTCTGATAGGAAATAAAAATCAACTTTAGGACAATTGGTGTGTGCTCCTTTTTATAATGTGGTTGATGCGACAAAATTGAGATTTAACTGAAGTATTGTGAAAATTCAAGAACTTCAAATTTTACTTGGTGAGGGTAAAAGAGAAAAACACAAACTTGCGCTAAAACAAAGGCAATCACTGAATGTATGGTAATAAGGAATATGTAAAACAATGACAGTTATGTGTTCAACAGAAACCAGAATTTTTCACTTCTCATCCGACAAAAGTGCATATTTGCTACTAGTGCCAGTAATAACAAATGGCAGCTCTAAAACACGGAAGACAATACTCACTTCATCTAAATAAAGTAACAGCAAAATTTAGGTATGCAGAAAATTATTTGCAGTAGAAATGAGATGTAAAATTCTAACAGAGACCTAATTCTGAGCAGAAATGCTGCACAATCTCAAATAACCTCTCAGTGTGGTTAGTGTTGAATATTTAAGTCTATGATAAGAGAGGAAACATGTCAGGACTTGGGTCTATTGCTAATTCTTAAGAGATAAGTTCAACACACTGAATTCCAAAACAGAAATCTATTTTTCAACTTCAATTTGTTCTATGTTTTCCCTAAAATGAACTGCAAAGTAGGTGCATATGTATGACTGAAGGGAAAGGCTAAGAAACAGCATACAGTTTAATCATTTTAATCTGAAATATTTAGAACATATAGCAGATCCTGTCCCATCCTGAGAACTCCTACACACACACATATTGATGTTATATTGTGCATCAAAATGAAAAGTTAAAGTCAGATGCAATCTTTGAAAATAGATTGCAGACACATTACAACTGCTACCAACTGCAAATAGCAGGGCTGACAGATCTTCCCTCAATGTAAAATTAGTGGCCCCTACCATGCTTACACATTTTAAATTTTCCACAAAAGCAATCTCAAAAGCATTACCTTACTCTAATCTAAGAAAAATATCCACAATATGGACGGCGCACTTCATTTTCTTAAAGACTGCACTTGGGTGTGTTGTACTAAAGCAAAAGATGATACAAGGTCAGTTAAATGGGGAGAAAAATCAAGTTTGGAAGAATACATGGCTATTTCATTGCTTTGCTTTTGTCAAAGAGGCTCCCATCTTTATCTTTCAAACACATGGCTGTCATGCCTCTCTCATCTTGAAACTGTAGTACTTCACAGTTCACAGGACTGTTTCTTCAAACCCTTAGCAAATCACCCTTAATATGAGATTTATAAGTTATTTAGATTTTTACAAATTGCCTCTCTCAGGTTCTTAAGAACCCACATTTTCTAAGCTTCAAGTTAATAATGTAATAATAAATAACACTCTATAAGCCATTTACCTTGAGTGAAAAGAGTATCCTTCTGAGAAGAGATCAGCCAAGTCCCTGAAATTAACTGTCCTTTCTCCTGTGCAATTTCTTTCCTAAAACTACAGAGAAGATAGGCAGGGTATGCAACACATCAAGACAAAAAGGCCTTACAGAGAATATTTTGCTGGCAGTTTTAACAGCAGTATGGCAGAAGAAGACAGAGATGATCTGTGAAATAATCTGGACGTAAAGTCATATATGGCTTTCAAAAGTCAGAAATTCAACCACAAGCCAACAGACAACCAAAGCAACCGTGAGAGAACTGATGCGCTCTGTGTTTCCAAACTACGCCTCCACCTGAGAAGCAGGATGCCCCACGGGGCCACCTTCAACACCAAGTGTATGGCTACTACCACTGTCCAAGGGCAGTCCAGCCAGCCTGACTTGCTGAGCAACATTTTCAAGACCATCTTGCGGTTTTGTTCAATGACATGCATTTGTATCAACTGATAAGACCATCTAGGATCCTGAACATTCAAAGGTTGGGCCTTCTGGGTTTGGGATGCTGTTGTTTTGGAACATATACATAGACGCTCTGATAGCCACTCAGATTTTGGAAATTGCTTACTTAGCTCTGCAGAGATAAGGTTCAGGGACAGTCACTTGTTCTCCCAGACAACTGCCTAACAGGGGTGGATACAATATCAATTAAGTGAACTAAGGCCATTAATTAATATTAAGGGAAGTTTTGCTCTCAAACTGGTCTGATTCTCTTGATAAGAATGTGTGACACTACATACGTTTGCAGATATTACTGTTCAAGCGAAGTTGAAGTATTAGGGGGCAGCTGAAGGATTTTTTTTTCCCCCCCTTGAAAAGCCTTTTTAAAAAAACCTAAAAACTTTTCCATTGTTTTAATCTTACACGGGAGGAGATGCAACATACAGTGATTACCATCCAGAAATGTAAGCCTTTCCAAATCAGTAGGCAAAGATATCTAAAATAAATTTTTAAAACCATGGAACTAAGCCAATAAAGAATGGCAAATCTATGTCCCTATTAGCCAAAAGAGATGCAATTTCTTAAATTACCTGCTGTCTGGAGACTTCGGATTTAACACAGTTCTAAATATGCTAGCTCTACATACTATATATAGGCATATACTATTTGGCACTGAGGAGGGATGTATATGAGAACACTTTTTGAGAGGAGCAACAGGGCAGAGCCCCCAGTGGAAGTAACGAGTGATGCACTGGGAATTAAGTAACAGGGTCAATTAAAATGCCTTGATTTTAGAAAACCAGGTAATGGTTTGTTCTGCAATGTTGTTCTTCTCTCCTAAAGGACGGTTTTGAAAAAAATTTCTGCGGTGACAATATCATTTTATGAGTTTAAATATTTCATAATACAAGGGGAAAAAAACAGCAAAGGGAATTCTGAGTTGGGTATACCCCTACATAACACTGACGCTAACGTTTGTATTTGCAGTGGAGATTACTAAGAAGGATAAGGAGAAAGAAGAGGAAGTGATAAAATACCCATTTAAGTTTCAGGTACTGACGAAGTTTCCATGACACAGCGATCCCTGCATTTTTTCATACATCACACTCCCTTAATATCTATGCTAGATGTAAACTTATATAGATGAATTACCTTTGTTAATATATAGCCTGAAGTACACCTCAGCCACTCTCAGAGTCAGAGCAGTGGGCATATAAGAAAAATCAGACTAGCAAAGCCCTCAGACTCTACAGCTGCAAAGAGGGCTAGATGAAAGTATCAAATAAATACAAAGAACAAGCAAAATGATGCCTAAAGCGTAATGGAAGAGAACCAAAATGGAAGGCAACATGAAGGGAAATATTTCTGAGCAGATGGCTCCTTTTAACCAGACAATTTACTATGGCCTAAAAGTACAGTCTTCTTAAACCAGCTGTATTAAGACATGTAGAAGTAATTTTTCTCTGAGCAATTTTATCAAAAATCTCTTACTTGTGCATAGCATTGCTTCCCTTCTCAATCACAATTTTCTTTCCAGTAATACTTCCCCAGTCTCTCCAACTGGATGTGACTTCAACTGTAAAACTGCATTCATCCAATAGTGCAGCAGAGAACCAAAGTTACCCACCAGGAGTCTGTTATCCCTGGGGGAGTTTTAAAATCTGTGGCAAGAACCCTCTTGCCTCTGTTGTCAGTATTAGAAAGTCTGGGCCTATCCCAAATAGTTAAAGGCTCTTTTGGATTTAGCTGGATACAATTCTGACCTAATATTTGGACTTGGATTAAAGGCCAAGCACATTAAGTGTATGCTAATGTCATGGATCTCAATGCTAGATAATTTAAGTGTGCTCTGCTGAAGACCATTCTTGAAAGTCTTTCAGAGGCCAAAACTGATATAGAGAAACCCAGTTATTAAAATAACATATCTCAGCAGGAACTTCTATACCAGGTCTTCAAAATCTGTGCTAGTTGTCTGCTGATTTCCAAGTATAGTTGAAGATGTTCACACTGAAGTGTAAAGCTTGCAACATGCCTGTTCTTGCTTTCTGTATGTTTTATGTCTGCCTATATATACACATACATATAGCTTATCTTAAATAACACATAAGTAAATTAATAAAATAAATAATATAAACATTAAGCAGAAAACACAACTTTTCCCCCCTTCTATACTTTGATGACAATTAAGGCCTACAACAAACTCTAGGAAACATACTAAAAGGAAAATCAGCTTCTTTCACAGCATGCTGCTGTCATTTCAAATATTAGGAAATGGATAATGCTTACAAGTATTAGTAATCATCTGGAAATCAAGTGATCTGTTACCTTGTAGTAACTCTGACACAATTTTGATGCCATGAAATTCTAATTCCCTTACTTCAAAACCCAGTCTTCCCCCCACTTCAGACTATTCTTTCTAAACTCACATTAATTCTTTATTTTTAAAATGTTTATTATTTTGAAAACTGCATTTGCACTTGACAGGGGAACCTGGGTATTACCACTTCAAATCAATTCCTTGGAGATACCGAAGTTTCAATATTATCACATACTCATAAAGATTATATTAGATTTCATATGACCAACACTTCTTTTCTAAGTAGAGCTCTGAAGATATGACTTCTGTTCTCAGGGGAAAAAGGAACAGACCGGATTTCTATAACCCTACAGTCTGCATGCTGTGCATGTCATGTAGCAATAAATAATTCATATTTTGACCTTATGGGATACCTTTTACTCGCGGATTTCAAAGAGCTTTTGCAAAGGTGGATATATGTTTTATTATCTGCAGTTTATAGATCTCAGGATGAACAGAGACATAAAATGACCTATTCAAGGTCATTCAGTAAGCCAGGTGTATTTAACTGGGTAATACCAGGCATGCTGCCTTTTTACTCAGGTTGCAACTTACAATGACAGTAAGAAAACAGTTAAATACCACCTTGAACTTCAACAATACTCGAGAAAAATCATGATGGGTGTTAGCTCTTTTACAAATATAGAAGCCTAAACATATTCATGGGGAAAAGGAGAAAAAATTACTAATAGGAATGCGGTACCAGGACCGTACAGAACTGCCCCAGAATCATCTTGTGCAAACACTCTGGAAAGGGCACTGACTCCACAGGCAGAGCTGTCAGGAGCTGCTAACAGAGTTGTCCTCTTCCACACTGAGAATTTCTTGGAGACTGTATCAGAGACCGGACTGAACTTGAAATAAAGTAGTAGTAGTTGCAGTATACTATTATATAAATTGTACAGAGAGGTACTTCAGCAGATTATTTTCTGATATTGATTTTATGACACCTTGTGAGCAGTCCAACCAGAAAATATTTTAGAAATACTGATTCTACTTACAACATTACCAAAAGAAGGTACATACAACATTACCAAAAGAAGGTACACTACTAGGACTTAAGTTACGTAAACCAGAACTGAGGCACATTTAAAATTCTAGGACATCTAAAACACTCTTTTATCTCAGAACATTAAAAAGTGGTGTTTTCCCAGGGGTTAATATTTCACTTTAACTTCTGAAAAATACTGTAAATAGAATATAAACATGCACAAATCTTTATATAAAAACCTGTTTAATTACAACCCCAAACTGAATCATAAACATGAGAATATTTATGAGAATGTATCACTGTAGGAAGACAGTTTGTTAGCTAACTCCAGAGCAATAATGCTTCGGATTAAATACTTAATCTAGCAATTTTCTGAACTGTCTTATCTAACCTTAAGTCCAGGGCTCCATTCACGTTCTTAACTGTAAAGATTATTTGTAAATGGTTTCTTGGAGTAAGATCAGAATGTTCTTTACTTTTCAGGATGGAGTCCTTATGTTGTCTTAGACTGCTGAGGACTTAGAAGCACATAACATGCACAAATTATCTGTTCAGTTGACCTCTGAAGTACAGCAGTAGTAGGACCCAAGGTCCTTATGTGGTAGCCAAGAAAGATAACAAAGAAATAAGCCTTGGGTTGTTTCTTTGTTTTGCTTGTGTTTGTTTCTTTTTCTCCAAAGAAAGAACATACTACAGTCTGCAACTGTCTTCAAATAACATGGTTTAAACAAATCAAAGATTTATATTTTACAGGGGAAAAAAATATCACCACGGTTATCACCACTGGCTTATAACAATTGGTAGTAAAACACTATTTCACAAAAGGTCAGCACTTCAAAGCTAGATTTAACTAATGTCACCACTGGAATGTTTCCTTTACAGAAAACAAGCTTTTAAAAAGACAAAAAAAAAAAAAAAAAAAAAAAAAAAAAAAATCACAAACCACACACACTGCTTATTCTGCACGTGCTACAATGAGGCAAACCCAAAACCTGGCTATTGACAAACCAAAGTATCATTGTGAAAAAAAAAACCCACCTGATTTTTGTCTATATGATCAGAATGAAATGGGAGTTAAATGACATGCAGCATGCAATAAAACAGATTTGCCAGAATTTTCCTGGGATTAATTAAAGGGGAATCATTTTAAATCCCTCTTCCACCCAAGCCTCTGCAAGCTGAATTTACTCCATTTAGGTAACAAATGTAGGCAGGGAGGCATGTGCTATTTTCCAATCAAGTCATCCACAGCAAAGCAATCTGGTTTAGAGAAAAGAATTTTTTAAGCTTTCAAAATATAAACTCATTTGGAAGACCAAATTAAATATATTCCTCTGTGCAAATGGAGTCCTCCAGACAGTAAAACGAAAGGTGCATATGTCATCAAAAAATTCCTGTACAGAATTTACAAGAAGCCATCAAAAGTCTTGACATTTATGCCTGACTGCAAAAATATTTTAATGTAGTGGAGAGATAAGTAATGCTTCTTGGTGGAGTTCAGTCTCCGACTCCCCTACAGCTGATGTGTAAACAGGAATATCTACATCGAGGATTGGGATGAACACAAACCCCCACGTGAAAAGAGACGGATAATTATGATTACCACACACAGCATGTTTCGCCACAGTTTGCTCCATACCTTCTTCCTATTTAAGCTCCTTACCTTTTTTTTTACTACTACTTTCACTACCTGTGCTTAAGCAGAAATTATTATAGGCTTATTAGCTGTAAGTGGTCACGTCTACAAACATGGGAAGGGCTGGTGCTTGGTGCCAATCAGCTTTCGCTAATCTGCACCCTACCAGTGCTCCCGCTGCGCCTCGGGATTGACCATCAGGAGGTCAAAACCATCCCCTGAGCCAATGTGGGGCACAAAATCACATTCCTGTCTCCCTCTCTTCTGCTAAAGACTGGTATCAATCTAATTTTCATGTCTATGGAAAACAAATGTGTAGAGTTACTGTAGTTTTTTTCATTTTCAAGGTATTTGTTATGTCACATATGTTGTGCAAAGCCAGTGATTGCCACAGCTTGTGAGGGGAGCTGTTTGAAGAGAAAATCTCTCTCACACCTTGGAAGCAGGGATATTCTGAGTTCCCATCTCGTTTATAAATGGAGACAAGTGCAACACCTTCTTTGTAATAAATATTTCACCTTAATTTTGGTGCTTTATGTAAAAAAATAAAATTATCTAAATCTGCATCTTGTCTACTACTCCACTAGCAAGTTAAATTTATCAGGAAAAACAGTCCTTTTAGCTAGATCTGTATTAGCAAATTACTACTTTTATTCTCTAGTTACACAGCCAGCACTTATCTTGGTGAGCAGTACAAAAATAACTATGTGTTATGCTATAACTATAATATATGTATTAATATATTTGTAGTAATGATTATACAATGGTTTAATGACAAGTTTAAAACATCTCAATATCCAGAGTATTCCTGTGACAATTGTCTTGCAGTAACCTAAATATTACTGGTACAGTGGTGATGGTGCTCTCTTGCCACACTAATTTCAAACCTGAGTTAGATGAGCTAAGTACTGACACTGGTGAGTGACGCTTCGATATAGGACAACAAGGAAAGATTCCACCAGATCTGGAAGGTTGTCTTCTGGGAGCAGAAAAAGCCCATCATGCTCTACTTCTCTCTGTATGCAAGATGCAGCTTAAGAAATGATAGCTTTTGTCAGTTACTCTTTCAGAGCACATACAAAGGAAAACTAAATTAGGTATTTAGATAACACTGAAAGGAAACTAAGCTTACATGTGCTGCACACAGGCGTTTCACCCACTTACCAAAGGGTAGATAAGAAGTTTTTTGCAACTCATAATGGAAACCTTCGTACTTAGCTTTGAGTGATACCAGAAGAGTAATTTTAACTCTTTATTTCCAGCAACAATTGGGAAGTATGAGCCCCTCTGTTATACTGTGGCAAGCAATAATGATCAAAATTAAAAGAAGAATATGCAGGCACTACATAGCACATGTCACTGGTTTAAAGGTTTACAATATCCCTCAGTTTTTTGTTCACAAGTTTTATGTTTTAAAGAAGCATACAGGGTTTTCCTTAAGTAGCTATAATTGTTGAAGATTATTTCATTTACTGGAACATAAAACTAGTTAGTCTATTATTTACAAAATAGCTGTGAAAAGTACACATCCTTCAATTAGATTTCTATTTTAATCAGTGAAACCATGGGAATAATCCCATAATATTTCAATAATGTTTCAATAATAACATTTCAGTAATAATGTTTCAGTACTTTTTTGTACTTCAAAAAAAACCCCATGAAAGAACATAATGAGATAAAATCACTTTCTTTCTCAAGTATGAAACCCATCTCTTTAATTCATTTTCCTTTCTACTCCATTATATTAAGAATGTTTTTTCTCTACTGAGTTGGTTTTGTTTCTTTGCATCTCCCAAGTACAACAAATCCAGAATACCCCTTTGAAGTTGGTACTTATAAGGCAGAAAGCTGGCCATAACAGCCCCTATTTTCAGGTGGAATAGCTGTCATGCAAACAGCCCCAATTTATAGAAGTCATTAACACAACAGAAACAACCACCTCACACTGAAGAATTATGCTACTGTCTTTAGATTAAGATTACTCAATTACATTTTAATGAGGTCTGTTGGGTAACTCTGCCAACCTACTATCTCTGGTGGAGGCCGGCTGTAACCCCGCAGCCCAGCCCCAGCAGGGAGCACAGGGCAGCACCGTGGCTCATGAGCCTCCTCTGAAGAGCTGGGGCTTCAACAGGTCCAGGCAAATTTCAAGTGCAGCTCAAACCTGGATATCTGAAAGCTGCTCATCAGTAAAAGAGGGGAATGCACAGGTGGTGTTTTTATTTGGTTTTTTTTTTTTTTTTTTTTTTTTTTTTTTTTCATGAGGGGGATTAGAAAACTGTAGAAGGAATTGGTCTATGACAGTGTGTGCTGTTTGGCATTTGAGTAGTTTTCATTTCACTGTATTTTAACAGCCAGGAAAGTTTCAAAATCTTGTGTGATCAGATCAAACTCATGTGGTAGCAGTCACCAAGCTGTTTAAGTGCCTTAAAGCTCTCAGCAGCAGCTCTTTGCTGCAGGTACAGGCATGGCTAAAATGAATACAATTTGTCTCCAAAAAGAAATGAAATTAAACCCAGCAATCTATGTACAGTACAAGCTTCAGCATGATTTAAGAGGAAAAAAACCCAACCAACCACTCTTTATTTTATCAGTATTTGAAAATTCTCCCTTCCTCCAAAAAGCATTTTTCAGTCTCTTATTTAGCTTATTACCATATGCTTGCAATTTCAGTTCTCTGTAGAAGTTATTCTGGAAAACCAAAGGAAAATTTTTGAGAACCACAGATATAATAAAATAACCCCCTCCATGAAATGGTCTAAAAGCTTGGATTGCTTCTGCTCCACCTCCCCACATCTGGCACACGCATCAGATTACAGGCCAGAAGGCAAAGCGAAGAGACTGAAAGGGAGATAGGGGCTGGATCACAACTAGAAGGAAGCATGCATTCTCTAATTCAGACTTTTTTCACAAATGCCGATACGTCAAAGTGTGATCGATAAAAGCAAACATGGGAGAAGTCCATGCATGTGTACACACAAACATTGTTCCCCCTCCTCACTTCAATCAGTTCCCCTAAAGGCAGTCAATTACACGAAATACACTTGGATGACTTCAGAACTATCATTCTGTGCCAAAAGTGCAACTGTGCTTCTGATTTTGTTAACGGACAAAATTCACAGGAAAACAGCATTCATTCATTCATTCATTCATTCATCTCTAATTCCCAAGACTCACTTTTTCTAATTCGTGAACTATTTCACAGGTATGAATAAAACCGAGAGACACTGCATCATTTAAATGCCACGGTGTTGTCAAATAAACAGAGTTTATCAACTTCACTTTGTGCCATTTCAGTTTTTCAAACTTAAAACTCAACCAGGAAGATCCATGCATCTATACAAGGATGTAAGAGCTGATTTGGAGTGCTGTTTCTCAGACCTCCCTCTGTAGCCACATTCTCCTTGTCCTTTCAGCCCCACATCAGCAGTCCAACAGCATAAAACTTTCACTGAGTCTTTCAAGGTTAGCAATAAATCTGCTGCAGTCTGAATTATCAAAATTATTCAGACTGTTCAAATGATTTTTTTGTTCCAAATGGACTTGGCACGCTGGTCAGGAACTTGTTGAGTCAAACACAAGCAACAAAAGTGGAATTCTTCTTGCTAAGCTAATTGATGGTCCTACAAAAACAAAACACGCAACTGCATATTCAAAACTTTCAAAGACTCACTGTATTACAGTTACGGAGTCCCTTCCCCTCTGTGCCTAGTGTAATATGATCGTAATTGCTGTGAAAGGGCGAGAGACCGACTATATGTTAAATCCTGCCATCTGTAGGTGCTTTACACAGTTCCATTTGCTGCTGCCGGGTCAAAAGTTTACCCTATTTTCGCTTGTTCATAACCAATCACAAGTCTCTGCTATGTGTAATCTTTGACCCACTCTCAAAGCAATTTTTGTATTATACAGTCATATGATTACACTGAAAAAACCCACACATTTTATTAAGAATACACTTCTTGTTAGTTAGCTTCATAATTATTATTATTATTATTATTATTATTATTTCCATATTCAGCAAGTGTACTGTACCGACCTCATTCTTCCCTGTTAACTCCCTTGGAGCACAACTATAGTGCAATCAATTCTCCCTGAAAAATGCTCCAGCATTTCTTGCTACTTGCAATCCAGAATCACATGCAAGACAGGGCTGGAAAGCATTCATGGTACCTTTCATTTTAAAAGTAGGGGGAAGCAACTTCTCAGTTGGTCCTAATAGGAAGAGAAGATGCTCTGTAAACATTTAAATTAATGTTCACAGTGAAAATAAAAAGTCTCTGAAAATTAGGATTGTCATAAGAATACTCCTACATATTTACCTTAAAAAGTAAATCTGCAAAAATATACTGCGTGGAAACGTTTATGCTGCTGCTACTACTATTACCATTATATCTAAGGAACAAGTAGTCCCATGAACAACAGAATTAATTAAGCCTCATCACCCCATAGATCTACACCTCCTGGTTTGTTGACTTTGGTCTCTAGAAAGGTGAAAACTTTGACCGAAGCTTTTCCCACAGTTGGGACATTTGTTTAAAGTCCCTCTTTTCCTAACACCAGGATTCCCAGTCAACTAATAAGATTATTTTCATGCTGTAACCTTCCCCTCTGTCAGGGCACCTTTAGGTGCTTCCACCAATACTCAGCTAATTATTTTCACAAAAGTTGTGGTATCTGAATTTTGAGAGCTCCGCTGTGCCAAAAAATGTGATCGAAATCACCAATAGGTTCAAGACCTACAGAGGGGAGATGAATGGATGTGTGTGCCTGTACACAAGTGCATGGTGTGACCTCATGAGCCATGTTTCCATAGGAAATGAGACTAAAAATGAAGGAGAATGTTTGACCTTATTGTAATTTCACAGAAAGCTAATTTAGACGGACCAAACTAAACAGCTGGCTATACTAACAGATCACCTTTTGCAGGACAGTTTTCAAAGGAAAACAGACAAATAGGCCCCGTTTATCTTCTAAGAGAAGACATAAATAGATACTTTTCCATAGACATGTATTTTACTATAATCTATGAATTGTGATAGATTTGTAATCCTTTAATTTTTTTTAATCTAGCATTTATGTGAGTGCGTTCTGTCTCCAAGGATATAAACACAAGTCAGCACTCACATGAATAGCTGCATTGCTCCATTTCACGTTTGACTCTTAGATGCTAAATCCTTCGTAAATGTAACAGAGAACAAAAGCAAGCCCATGCCACTTAGATTAGTTAAGTAACATATACCAGGGAATAATCAAATAAGCAACAGCATTAAGCCATTTCTAAGCAGGTCATAAAATATTCAGATACAACATTCAAAGTTATGAAATCCAACCATTTACTAACAGACAGAATAAAAATTACCCCAAATAAATAAATAAAAATATAGACACTAAGGCCAAACCAGTCCATCATCTCACGTCTTGTACAATAAAGACCATAGAATTTTACTTAGCAGCTCCTAAAGCAAGTCTGATACTCTGGCATCCACCAGTGAAGTTTCTTGCATTGATGTGTTGCTATCAACAACCCACCCATTTCAGAACTGACCATGTCTGGACATACAAACAAAATATGCACTTCTAAACCAGCACCCATGCTTGGAGATATTTCCATGGCTCTGTTCTGCAAATACAGTTATAAAAAAGTTGTTCCATCCTCAATGAGCAGTCATCCATCTCTAAAAGCTTTAACAAACTTCCAGACAAGACCTTTGGTCTATATGCCTACCTTGAATAACTCTCCATGTGCCCATAAAGATGCAGATTTTTTTCTCATTTTTGTGTCCCTTATTAACAACAGTGTCCCTTACTAACAAGTGACAGAAGACTAATTTAAAACCCTGCAGAAACAGAATTTTAAAGTGTCACAACTTTACTGAGCCCTGTAATTTTTCTTGCTGTAGGAAAATGTAGGAACTCTATCTGAAATGGGAACCAGATTTCAAAGAACAAACAACAAACAAAAGTTGGGAGAAGCCCTGAGACCACTTTTTAATTCTTAAAGATAAGAACAAGAATCTCAGAAAAATCTTCCAAGAAAGAATATTGCTAGCTAGGAGTCCCACCAGAGTAAAAATACACAGAACTGAACCCAAGCTGTTACACACTCTTTAATGAGGCACATCTCTTTAGAATGCTATCCATCAAGCCATATACTAATAAACTGATCAGTATCAGTCAATACCTGATCTTTAGAAAACAGAAAAAGCTACTGGTAATGTCATATTTCTCCTAAACAAACAAACAAAGTAAAATAGAGTCAACATTTTACAGCAATGAAACAGATTTATACAACTGGAAAACATGTTGGTATATGTGACTTTATAAATAAATATTAAATAATTATAAAATTATTGATACTAACAATCATACACCAGACATTAATTATTAACTATGATATAAAATTATATACAAGATAGATGTTTCTTTTATACATTATATACATAAATATAAAAAAAAATAAATAAAATGTGCCCACATATACACACATCATTCAGACATCTGTTAATAGGACTAGTGTCACCTATGATCCAGGCCAGGAACAAGTGAATAGTCTTTCATCCAGGGAAAAGCAAGATGAATGATGTTTAGAGGAAACCCACTCCACTCAGCTTATCAACAGCAAAAGGGCAAAGAACAGTGGAAAAAGCCTAGTATAAAAGAAGAAACAAAGAAAACAAGGTGACAGAACTGACTCTTAAGAATGCAAATGGGAAGGGTGAAGGTACCCAAAGGCATCTACATGTCTGGACACAGAGATATTTTTTACCTTGGCAAAAAAGTTTGATCAAGAGCAGAGCTCAGACAACTGCAAGGGACAAGACTGAAGGAGTGAAGTTTAGAACTTCCAAAACCTCACTCAAGGTGCCCCAGTAGCATGGAAACACTATAAAGCCATTTGCTACTTTGTCTAAGTTTGTCCATCTCTCCTCATTTTTCTACAATGCAAACAGTGACTGGAGAAAGTTTGCAGCTGAGCATTAATTTATCCTATTCTTTATATTACTGGGGCAATTTGGAGAGTTCAACGCTGATCTTAGCAATTTGGTTAGGTGACTCATGAGCGCCCCTGAGTGCCCCATTCCTGGTAAGGAGAAAAAAATCTGTCCCCATCAAATAGATCTTTCCTGTCAGAGCCAGAAACCTTAGAGGAGTCTGATGAGGCTCAAGGGAATTCACAAGAACCTGAATTTCAAGTAGGTCCATAAGAGCAATGACATGAGGGAACTGCGATGCAGGAGAATTGCTTTGATTCAGTTTTATTTAAGAACAATTCTCCCATATATACTAGAGGCGAGGCTAATTGCAATAACTCTTTACATCCAATGCATGCATTTTTCTAATTGACTGTATTTGAATTAAGTAATCCAGATTATTTGTATAAATACACATACACAAAAGTAACTTAAAGGTTTTTCTACCATCAGCTTAAAGAAAAGTAGTAAGCCAAGATGTTAAAGCTAGCACCCTCTTTGTACATGATTTTTGTATTACTTCATTTTCACCTGAACCATCTTCATTATTGCAAGAACTTTATGGTTTCCTAAGTGTGAAAATTCTTAAAAGAGTGAACCTGAAAAAATACAAAAGTTAAAAATTATAAATCATACAAAAATCTAAATCTTCTTTCAGTATTTAACCTTACGATGATAAAAATACACAACCAAGTGTGGAAATAATTCTTAGAGCCATTTGTTTTGGATGACCTGCATAGATTAAAAAGGTATTCAGCTCTCTCAGGTAATAGGTATCTGTATTATCTCAGGATGATAAAAACTTTATAGACTATCACTGCGTGCCAATGAAGAGTACATGTACAAATGTTTGGGGTTTTTTAATTTTTGGTTTATATACATACAGAACTTTCCATCTTCCCATGCTCTTTTCAGGCTTATCAGTACAGTCTCAAATTAATTTTGAAATTCTCCTAAAAGGCAATACAAAACTATAATATCAAAATCCACTCCAATATTAGTATTTGACTTCTCATATGGCAATTAGAAGTTTGAATCTGAATTACTTCATATGGAAATTAGATGCTTTTTATATGGCATGGTAACTTGTCATTGATAAGGGCATTTTTAATGAACTGTTTTAAAGGAATGTGGGTTTTTTATTAAGAGAGTTTGCTTATTACAAGGGGTTTGCAATTATATTTTGGTGGTGGCAGAACCTCCCCCCAGCTAATTCTCACAGACCTCACTTCCTAGTTCCCAGGAAGTCCCACAGACCTGACCAGCCTGCACATGCCACAAGTAGCTATTCTAGAAACACTGTCAAGACGCTATCATGGAAATGAGACTGGCCTTTCTACCTGGCCCCTTCCACTGCACCTTCTTCCACTCCCCTGGAGGCAGCCCTCTAAACTAAATTGTGGCAAGCCTCCAATTGTTGCTGGGCAGCATTCGCTGCTGCAGAGCTGCTCTCCATCTCCTTTGGTAAAAAGCAGAGCAGATGGAAATTTCCTGTAGGCTGGTCTTGGCCCACAGACCACTGTTTGGACCATACTCCTCCATGAATAAGAGCAATCTATTCATTGCATCGAACTGACTGGCCCTACTGTCCTCTTTTACAACGCAACCCCATCCAATCCCCTAACTCAGTGATAAAACACAGCGCAGTGTGAGCACATTTCATTGCCTGTGCTGGGGTTAGGAACTAAGCCATGAAGGAAAATATGGCCATGTCACGCTAAGCAAAGAAACACATGAGTAACTCTGGCAAGCACCTAAGATAAGGCTCTTCTGAATGTCTGAAGGTAATGTTATATTGATGTTATAATAAATTATTACCTACACACAGACACAGAGTAAGCAGAAGCAGCAGCAGAAGCTGTGCAACCATCCTCTTTGGAGTGGCAGCTGTATGTTTTCTTAAAACATTGGAAGATGAGAATAGGAAGGAATCCTTTAAACAACTAAAAATGTTATAAACCTTGCTGTGCCCTGAAAGTTCCCAAATTTTATTTAGAATGAAAGAAACACTTCAATATAGCTACAACCCATGTTTTTTCAGAGGACGCAAAGGAGTTCTCACTTTCATTGGTCTTCCCTTGTCTCCCCTGCTAAACTACAGCTAAAACCACTAGGGAGCTTGAAGCAGAATTCTGTCCTGATTTCTGTTCCTTTCACAGTTGCTGTCAGATGTATCCTGGTTTTCACATGGAGGCTGTTAAGACTGCTTTTGCTTTTAAAACTCCATTCAGAAAGATGAGTCAAGGTTCTCTTGTCATCAATGCAGCTCTTCTGGTTGTTCCACTGACACCAAAATGGGTTAGTCAGCTCTTCTTGAAGAGAAAACCTTGGGCAGCACAGGATGAAATAGTCCTTTTAAAGACTATTAACTTTCTTGCATAAAGTCAGAAGATGGTCACTGTAAATGTATGATATTTTATAAGGTCTTGAGGAAGTATTCTCCACCATTTATCTGACAGTTGAAGAGGAAAGCTAGGAAAGGGAAGGGAAATGTTTCATATTAAGTTTAGGACAGAGTAATGTTTGTTGAGCTCTGCCTTAAAGCTTCTCATGGCTTTGCAAAATGCCATGCTACCTCTCACACAGAGAAAAGCCTCTCTCCAAGAATCCATCACAAGAAGAAAGCTCCGCTGTTGATTACTGTATGCAGCAAGTGCTGCAGCTTCAGTAACCAAGCAGAACTTCCCTGGAGAAATTCTCATGGGAGACCTCCCTTTCCCTGGAAAGGCTCCTCATCAGCTCTTCCCAGCAGGCAAAGTACATGGGGAATATTCAGTAGCTATTCGCTGCTCAAGTGCCTGATATCAGCAGAGACAGAGAAGTGATGACAGGCCCTTTCTGGATGAAAAGTTAGGGGTCTCCTCAAAGGCCCCAAGCAGCCTAAAACATAGTTGAACCAACCCGAGAGTGTATAGGAGCAGAAGAGGAACTCTTAATTCTTTTGTACTCATGCTTTTCTGCCATACTAAGTGCATGAGCAGAGTCAAAGGCAGGATGGGTGAATTAACTCAGAAAAAAGCTGTCCAAAAAAGCTGAGCAATCAGTCTTCAAAAAATTAATGATAAAAGACTTTGAATAAAGCCAATTTGTAATGGAATGTAAGAAGGGAAGTCCCTGAAGAGAAAAACTGTCTACCAGCTCTGCAGCAGGTTTTGCTGCCCCATGCAGTTTACCATGGCAAGAAGCCAACTTGGCAAGGCTCGCTCTTCTCCAAGGAGCCTGGCAGTGCTCCAGCCACACTCACAGGTCTCATTTCTGCTGCCAAGCTCGAGGGGCAATCGAAGATCCTGTTTTGTGAATCTGAAGATCTGGTTATGACCGAGAATATTTGTGTTTTAAAATGTTCTTAAGCAAGTCGAGTTCCCTCTGTTTATACAATGACTGAACAGGCGAAACAGAATACTTAACCCAGCTAGAGAAAATGAGCCACAGATTGTTAATTATATGGCTATTTGCACTTTGACTGGAAGAGGAAGTAAGCTGGTTATAACTACTTTGGGCTTTACTCCTGCAACTGCATTGAAACCACATTTATGACAGCTGAAACTATGCAATTTTATATAAATGTGGGCACTTCCTGTTTTTGAAACAAGTCCTCGGGTACTCACCCTTACCTCACGCTAACGTTGCTAGAACCAAAACATACTAAATGCACTCAGTTTTGAAGACTGGTCTTAAGATATTATTTTACTACTTTTAAAAGCGTACATAAAATGCATATATTGGACTACTACTGTCAAGCATCTCTATTTCTAGGACCTAACCATACTCTTTAGGCATTAGGATACACATATGTTTTCCACGTGTGAGACTGAAACGCCCAGCTGTCACCCGGGGCGTGCTCAGTCCTTGGTGACGTGGTCACGGTCACTCTCGGACAGGGAGAGAGGCATGTTGCGTTGCCCTGAGCAGGCAGGCTGCACTCTGAATTATACACTCCAGCAGATCTATCTTTTTCCATTCAATATGCAGTATTTCAAATAATTTGTAATAGCAGCTTTGTTATTTTGCAGCGTATGGTATTAATTCTTCATTGTGGCAAGCATACGTTCAATTTTATAGACACTGAGTATAGGGAGTAACACAGTCCTCCTGGCAGAAATCGAAGAAAATCGTTATTTGACTAGAAGATAATTTTGAAAATACCATTTAACAACCCTGATAAGCAGCAGTATGTTTCCTGTGCCTTTTCTCTTACTTTGCTTATTTATGTTAATTGGATCTCACAAACCAAACTTCTGCAGTGAGTACAATTACATAAATCAGCAGTCTGCTTTTTCATTGACAGTCATTTTCCTAAGACATTACAGCAGGAAGACTGATCATATTGTTCAAGTGAAAAGCAAATGCATATCCAGTAATTCCTGATGATAAAATGTGATAATTCTTACTTACAAAGAAAAACCCCACCCACATTTAATTTACATTGTATTCCTCCAGATTTCGTTCATGAGATACTTGAGAGTCAAGTACCCCCTATAAATGCAAGATATTTACAGTCAAGAGCACCAAAATCCTTCACACAGAGAAGTGTCAGCATTTCTACTACCTTTGTTTTGCTCTCCAAGATCACAACCTCTTATTTCTGACCATTAGACCCCACCCTTTAACTACAAGAACTTGTAAGCTTTGCAGCAAGTGAACAATTACACACCTCTTAGTTTCAAATCAGAAGAAGATTAAATAAGGATTCCATTTAAAAGTCCTTATGTAAAAACCTCCAACTAAAAGAAACAGTAAAGTTAAAATTTGAAATTCAATTATGCCCGATTTATTGATTTCACTTAGCTTCAAAGTAAACACAGTGTAAAAACACTTCCCTTGGCAGCCTTATTCCTGCCTCAAGTCAAGGCATGGTTTCAAAGTGGCAGACAAGCCAATTTGCAACTAGAAGAGGCTGATCCTTCTGTCCCTCTTCCAGGTCATCTTTAGCACAGACATTCATCCAACTCTACAGTTAGCAAGTTCAAAGAGTTAAAGTGTCAGACAAGTAACCCAACCAAAAAAGCAGTTAGCTGACCGCTGGTTTGGCTCCCTGAGCCAACTCACCCCAGTCGTGGTAACAGCAGCACTAGCACAAAGAAGATGGGGTAATACCTCAGCAGTGAAGGTACAAGTCACACTTCTGGAAGCTGTTAACCCAATGTTAGATGGAAGGATGCTGAATTTGTGACATCTCCACAAAAACTGGCCCTGTGTTCAGCCCCCATCCTCCAAACAAGGGAGGACAGGACATTGGAAAATCTAATTCATGGGGTGCAGTCCAAATCTCCCTTAAGAGCCTCACTGAGCTACAGACACAAAGTCTCAACTCCTCTTTTGACTTTTTTTTGACTGAAGTCTATTGTTTCTACATAGAAGTGCTCAAGTCCAGATCTCTGCAAACTTATTCCCAAGAGTAACATGAGCATTTCTAAAAAAAAAAAAAAAAAAAAAAAAAAAAAGAGACTTAATGAAGGCAACCCAGATTAGCTAAATGCTACATCATAGTGGAACAATTCTGCTGTTAAAGATCATGCAGATGTTATGATGGAGGCAAAGAAAGCCTTTCTTTAGCTACAGCACAGCTGCTGCATACAACTTCAAAAAGACTTGGCACAGGACTTCAGCCACAGAACTTCCCCCTCACTTCATTTCATGCACGTCATCTGAAACTTCGGTGAGCTGCACCAAGGACAAAACTGACACAAGGGGAGTTTGGAACATCTTATCAGCAGGGAGGCAGCTCCTTGCACTGCCAACACTCACATGCACCTTCACAAAACTCAACTATACATCTCCAGTCCTCCTCAATCCAGCAACCCCTTAAAAAGAGTACAACCCCTTAAAAACAGTAATATTCTACACTTCTGTCCATCTTATTTATACTTGCATTATCTTCTAAATGAGACAACCAAATTACCACATAATTAACATATATTCAAGCTTAAAAAATAGCAATAATAAAAAGTAAAGGAAATTATCTGCTAAAGTAACATTAGGAAGCATTATCAACTTCCGTTCAAATCCTTCATTCACTGAGACACTCTGAACAGTTAGACACTGACCACAAAGCTGAAAACTCCACAGCTTACAATGAGATTGAATGTACATGCTTAAGGCCAGTCTTGTATTTTCTAGATAATATATGCACTACAAAGAAAATATATTATATATTTACTGTCTAAATTCAAATTTCATCTTTCCCATTTAAATGAGTCAAACTATTACGGCTAGTTACGTGTGGTATACAAGAACTTGCATTGGTTTGATATATTTAACTGTAAAGCACATAGAAATTAATTCATTTGATCTGCATATTAACATTACACTTACTTGTGATTTCCCTTCTGTGACGATAATGATAGATGTACTTGAGAAACCTAAACTGCTTTAAGATGTGTGTATGAGATTAAATTAGAGCATTCTTGATGCACAGGAGCAGAATCATAGAAACTGTTTTCAATTTCTCCCTTTTTCTTGTTTTATTTATTCATATGACATCAGCTTGTTGACTCATGACATTTTTATCTTCCACCATGTGAAGTCATAAACCAATTTGTCACCTAAAGTATTCTTCCCACAACCATGAAGTTACGAAGAATAATTAGTCCAAACAAGAAAATTCTATTTAACATTCAAGCTTCATAAGTAAAACAGACCTGAAAAAACTGCAGAAACAAGGAAATACAAGAAGAATGCACCAAAAGAGGTTTGGTTTTTTTAAATTAATAAATTATTTTATTGCTAAGAAATGGATAAAAAGCTGGAAATCCACAACTTTAAAGAATATTAGCAATGTTGATTAGAAACAGTGAAGAAAACTAATTAAAGCAAAGGTAAAGCTTGAAATACTAGAAATATTAACCACAGTATTACTGTATTCATGAAAACGTAACACTTCAAAATGACCTACTTTAATAATAGTAAAAAAAATGAAAGAATATGGGCACTAACCCCCCAACTCTACTGGCTTTATAAAACATCTACTTCTCAGAATTAGTAACAGACTCATGAAACTGAACCAATTTGTTCAACAGATGTTTCAGTTAACCCAAAGGAATTTTACTTTTCTATTGTAGAAATAGAGCGTGCCGAATAAAATTCCACTATTATTAGCAGCTTTCAAAATATATTAGCTCAAAATTAGCTTCCATTTCCATTCTTTCTTTCTTTCACATAACAGAAAACATTTTCCATACCGGATTAGATGTGCCACCGAAATAAAGTAGGCACACTGATAACACAAGTCGCCCTCCTCCTCTCCCCCACCCCCAGTTTTATGGGATATGCAGAAACGGCAGAGTTTTTATTTTTCTTGGCGTTCCTCTCTCCACATTAGCCGATAATCTTCCCCACGTAGCTCTGCCAGCGCACTGCCCCGCAGGCCCACAACACCCCTGCTGTTCCAGTCCCGTGCTTTTCTCCAGCAGGCTCTGTGAATTGTGTGATCCTTTCGTAATGTGTGCTATTGCATCAGTCTAATTGCAACATAATTTTCAATGTTCTAGGTAAAGCAAATAATTTCATTTTTAACTTCTGCTCATAAAATACAGATTGTTTCTTCTACACCCCCCCTCTTTTTTTTTTTGTTTATGTTTAAAGATTTAAAGAATGACTTGCACTGCACAGCAGTAGTCAAACAAAAATATCTCAGGTTTTCTTAGAAAGTAGCACTTAAAAATATTTCTCGGCACCTGAAGCATTACTGCAGCCTTTCACAGAGCCGTATGTAGTAGATCCCCCATGAGCAGGCTGGAAGGGGAGCGTGCATTCTTACTCTGTGTATTTAATATAATATTTAGCCATTACCAAAGCTTCATAGCTTTTACTCTCACTCTCTCTCCTGCAATAGAGACTAACAGCTTATCTGGCAAACACACTACGTTTCCAGGCACTGAAGACACGCTCTTTGTTAATTCATAAAATATGATCTAATGTTAGATATTTTGCATTCAGGTTAGCCAAGTTAAAACAATATTTAGCTTAACCATGCCTTGGCCAAAAAACTCTTTGTTATCTGCTGATTACAACAGCATTGGAGCTAGCTATGGACATCACAGTGGGAAAATACAAATCCTGAGCCTGAAGAAATGCAGATGAAATCCCGACCTCATGCCATTCTGATAGTGGACATTACAAACACTGTCTACTTTGCATCTGATACAATAACCAGGCACAAGAGGCATGTGCCTGCGATGAATGATGAATTTACATGTTATTTTGGTTTTATGTCCATAATATTATCTGAGTTGACAGCATCAAAAAATACTTTGCTTCTCACACCCCAAATCATATTATGTGATATAAACATCTACACAAATACCAATCTGCAAAGGCAAGCACTCACAAGAGGAAATGTCAGAAGTAAGTTTTAGAGAAACCTAAACTTTGCCTTTGTTTGCTTCTGTGGCATGGTATACACCACAGTTATGTCATAGCATTTCCACAGTACCTCTGCTTCATTCAGCTTACAGAATTACCGCTAATCAAAACAGTATTCTCTTTTACTCTCGGTATTTGGCGTATGGTCCGATACCTTATTTACTGCATGCTACTCAGATTTTTTTCAGAAGATAGAACAAGTAATTTCTTTGTGAATTCAATGGTGCAGCCGAGTGCTTCACCAACATAATGGGCTAGTCCTACTGTTAGTCTGTTACTCCTAACTTAGAATAACTGTGTTATTCCTAACTTCCTAACTAAAACAGTGACAGCTTTAAGGTCAAAATGATTCTCCAGTTCTGAAGACAACTTTGTCTCCAGTTTGGCATAACTCAGACCTAATTTTTTCACAGCACTTAGCATTACATTGTGCTTTATATAGCACTTTCAAACCTCAACCCCCACTGCCTCACTCGCAGATATCAGTGCTCAGCACTTTTCCAGATCAGATCCAAAGATCTCAAGTCATCCGCGAGAAAGCAAGACGTATACAGTTAGCAAAGACATGAGAAAAGCCAGAATTGAACAACTTACCTAGCATCACCTAGGAAGTCGGCAGCACAGCCAGGAAGAGAGTCCCGTTCGCCAGGGCAGCATGCAGCTGCACAGAGCACCAGAATGGCTTCTGCCTCCCGCGATCCCCTGCCTCGCCTGCCACACGCGTCCCGACTTCTGCTGGAAGTGAGGCAGGGGTACTACAGAGAACAGCCTTCTCCACCACATCAACCAGATTCATTCCCAGAGCAAGTCCATTCTGTGCACAGAACAAAGCAGGGGTCCTGCAGAAAAACACAGAATGTCAGTGCACAATTAAATACTGTTAAATTATAAGGTTTCCTCACGAGGGGCCAAATGAAAGAGCATTGCAAAGACAAGCTCAGTTTTGACATTCTTTGACTTGGACACTGCCACACTGCAAAAATTCGTCATTTCCTGAAAAAAGAAATCAAGATATCAGAGCTTGTACAATGGAGTCACACTGACACCTACCAAAAAAAAAAACGAGTGGGGTCAAAATCTTTAGATACACCATGCAGCTCTTGTGGCAAAGGAGTAAACTGGTTGTAAATGCAAAACATTTCTCTGCATGGGGACTAGCCATATACGATGGTTAAAAACATATTCTCAAGGAGCTTCTACTGAAATCAAGGAGTGTTTATTTATATACAAAGATCTTTATAGAAAAGGACCTTCCAGAACAAACTCCTCTGCCTGTTTTCCTCAAGCTATATCCTCCGGCCTATGTTGATTTAAGCCCTGGTCCCTCATTCTTACCTTCAGTGCTCTTGCCAAGTGTCTCCTTGCCCCCACTCCCCAAGGCTTTGCACCTCTCCTGGCTCAGTCACTTCCAGGCTTGGCTGGCAGTGCCACACTCTCCCCCCTTGACTTCCCCTCCTTCCTCCCTTCTTCATTCCCCAACACACCATTGTATTAATTCTCACTCTCACCCTGGGGTCTGTCTCCTCTGTTCACAGTCTAAGATATTTTGGGACTGTGCCAGGGCCCCATGCATGCCAGTGCCCCACGGGTGTGCTTCTGACCCTCAGGCACTGGGGTACAAGCATCGGTTTGTCCCCCAGGTCAGCCTCCCCCTCCCTTTCCAGGCCATACAGCTCTCACATGCTCAAGACAGCATGCAAAAACTGTGATTTCTTTAAAAGGTTAAAGCCTGGTTAGATCTGAGATTTTTAGAGTGCTGACAAAGGCAAAGCTGTGACTCATAAGCCACTCTTCTTCCCCAGTGCCTATCACCAGTGCTTCTCACAGTGCCATCTAACTCCTAGTCTCTGCTTCAAAGGGAGGGACATAGAGCATTTAAAAAAAAAAAAAAAACCAAACAAAAGGTTATTTAAAAAAAAAAAAAAATCAAACCAAAAAACAAACCTATAATGCAAAATAACTTTTTCCACACATTCTTACAGAGAGCTAAATAATTTTGGGCAGAAAAAAAAATTAAGCTAGGGGCAACTGCCTACCCCAAAAGCTAATGTTTGCAAAGCTATAAAAAAACTCCAAACAGTATCTTGTACTGGGAAGTGTCAGGCAACCTTCCTTACTACAATTACTGGCACTTCCCTTTCAGTCCTTAACAGCCTGATAACTAACAAATACTAACCCCTGAGACCAATGGTCAAACTGAGGAGTAGCAGCTGCGGGGTGACAGTGCCAGAGTGAATGCCACTCAAGTCACCTTTGTCTTCACCACCAGTTTTATTGCATGCCTACTAGCAGTGTTCAAACAGCATTGTCAAATGACAGCACACAGTCCAGCCATTTCATCCTAGAGGTAGCAATGCTTGCCTGAAAAGCTACAGTTGCTCATGAAATACTTCAGGACACGAAAAACCGTAGTAAAATGAATTAGCTTCATTCCCAATGAAAGTCACACACAGCTAACAGTGATAATTTAAGCAAATCCATATTACTTCACGTTTGCACTAAATTAGGAGCAGTCATGTATCAGTTACAAAGAGGAAGGATAAATTTGTACAATACCACTGCTTGTGATCATCTGCCCCTGCCTGGAGGGGAAATAACCTTCTTGTATGAAACTCTGGGAAACTTTTTCTTTCCTTTTCTCTATTTAGCAGTTACTTTTCTCAGCATGAAAAACAAATGCAGCACACTGTCACGTAATACACAGAAGGAGGAAAACTTCTCAAAACAGACAACACATTCTTTTAGAACAAAATGCAATTTACAGATATTTTACTGAGCTCTTAATAGCAAAGAAGACAACAATTTCTTGATGACTCTTATAAATACTTCTGTACAAACATGGTCCAGAAGAGCATATCAAAGAAAGAGAAAAAAAAAAAAGCGTCACATGCTCACAGATGGGTGCAAATTATAGTATAGACTAAATGCATTATGATACTTAATCTTCAACAAGAAATAATTATTACCAAGGAATTACTAACTATTCCTATGACATTGTATTTAGTCTAGAGTCATCTGATGTACCTAATTTTCCAAAAGGACTTACTATGGCAAAAAAGTGACCCACATACATACTCCTAGAATACCCATGTTTGTTCTTCTGAAAATAAACTGAGAAGCTTCAACATCAGTGTGTAAAACATAATGAACCATTAAAAGCACATTTCCATTTTCAAAAATTACTAACAAATAAATGTATTATATCTTAAATTTAATTTAAATACTGAAACTAGCTATCAAGCATCTATAATATCTAGGGGTATTTTTTTAAGGAAAGAATAATTATCTGATCACTAGTTACAGTTAAGATCAAAAATATAATTAGGTTGAATGAAACTTCAGTACTTCAGTGTACAATCATGGAAACTCCACAAAACTTCTTCCTTAAAAAAGAAAGCAGAATTTCATGCACTATTTCATTTGGCAGAGTATAACGTATTTGCTGTCAGCAAAGGACTTTTTTCAATGAAGAAAAAGGAAAAGAAACTATTTCCATTCATACAGCATTGCCCAGTTGATTAGAAGTATCAAGCACCGGTAGTTGTGTCTCAACTGTAAGCAACTGTAATACATTTAGTTCCTACAGACCACTGTATAGTGTTCCCAAAAACTCAGCTGAAATCTAGCAGACCTCCAAAACCACTGTTTGCTTAACATAAACTAACCTAATTATTTTGTCATCAAAATCAATAGTTATAGGCTAAAACACTGTATCAAGTAGGAAAGCTTTAATGTAAAACAAATCATAAAACACTGATAATGGAAATGTTTGAAAAGGCTCTAGGACTGCATGTATTTATGTAAGATTTGTGAATATATAAACACTCAGTTATATATGTCAAGAAAAAGGTGAGGCTCTGCGCACTGAACTAATCACGACAAAAACTACTCTTCCTTAGCACAAGTGTATTCCTACAAGGTCTTAAACCAGCTGGTTACAGCATATTGAACATCTTACCCAACAGCAAAGATCCATCCAAGACTATTAATTCATTGTAAGGTAAGATTCCCTTTCTCGTTTGTTTGGTTCTGTTTTTTGTTTGGGTTTTTTTGGTTTGTTGTTTTTTGGGGTTTTTTTTAAGTAGTTTCCAGCATTTTTGAAGTACAAGTTATTCCCTGAAAACCTTCAGCAGCTTTCTGTTACTAACACAATTATTACAATAACCTCACTACAATGAAAATAGCATATTTGCTATGATCAATGTACTGGCATCATTTGATGAGGGATTCTTCTCAACGTGGCAAAATTAATTTTGTTATTAAACTAGTTTAGGGAAGGTGTTCTTTAAATTATCACAAGGAACATAATTTCCTACAATACTAGAACTTTCAATCATCAAAAGTCCCAAAATCATGCTTCTCTTTTTAATTTCAAGAAATATCTCAAAGAATTGTAATATCTTATATAACTACTGCTACACTAGCATCAACACAAAAACTACTTCATGCATTGATCAACATGTATAGTGTAGTTTACTCTTTTATTTCAATCTGTTCAAATAACATGACACAATAAGCTCAGTATAAAATATTATGGTTCTTATGCAAGTAAACAAGACTCCCACATTAAGGTTACTGCTCCACAATACATTGCACACAGCTGCTCACAGCTTGTCCTCACACTGAAAAATATAGATTGAATTGGAATAGCAACCCTATACCAGGATTCCGTTGATTTTATTGACTTAGGGCACAGTATGAAAAATAAAATTTAAAAAAAAAGAAATCTGAGTTACCAATACTGACAACAGCACCTACAACCTGCCACTGCTATAGCAGTGGGAATCCTTAATTTTGTGGCTCATTGTCATATGAAAAGAAGCATGTGTCTTGGAAGCCAAGTCTGACACAAGAAGCACCCACAACACCAACCTTCTACTGCTAACCCCATTCCCAGCACTGTGGCAAGTACAAGAGATTTTATCTTCAGTTAATTATTTTTGAAGTTGAATGCCTTTTCCATTCTTTCCTAAGCATGTCGTGAAACACCAGGTGCAAAGTGAGTCAAAGTATCATGGCTTTATGGACATCAACTCATGTCCCCCATTGACTTTCTTAGGATCTATGGCAATTTCCAGCAGCTCAAGAACTGCTCTGGATGACTACTGGTTTCAGTTGGTCATTTCATAAGCACTTCCTTTAGACTAATATTTAAGCTCACCTCACTTCATGTACTCTACAAGAGAATTTGTTTTCTTAATCTATGAATGACAGTGCCAAAAATAGCTACAGAGCAAATAGTAACGGGTATAGAATAGTATGTCATCCATATGGTATCAACTAAAATAAATCCACTCATAGTCTGTTAAGTTTTCAAAACAATGCATTTGATTCTCAGATTTGTGAAAATTGGAAGTTATATACTTGTGTGTGATTTTACTTTTTACAAAATTAAATCAGAGAGTTAGTTATAAAAGCAAAACTGAGTAACAGCACAGACAAAAGGATATCTTGCATATAAAGCTAACAGAAAGTCCTTAGAATAAATGCAAATACACCTGTAATATTCTCTGGCCACTGAACTGCCTCTTAGGAGATTATCTCTGAGTGAAGATGACTCCTGGTACACATTTGGCAGTACTGTACCAAAGCAAACCTTTCAGAGTTATCCCCCTCTCATTATCATGGCTTAGAACAGGAATGCACCGTGACCATTTTGTGAGCAAAACCCCATTGTTTGCCACAGGGTTTTATGACTATTTTTAAACTATGCTTCAGTTTCCACCTAGGTAACTTTCAGAAATTAAAAAAAAAACCATGATAAAATTCATATATTTGCCAAAGACACAAGAAAGTTCTCCATAGAGCAGAGAATAAAAAATAAGGAGAACTGAGAAGTTTCACTGCTTCTAAATATACAAAAATGCATGTCACACACGGTTTCCTTAATAAAACAATGATAATTAAATTCTCTTATACTGTTTGTGCCTAATTTGTGAGATTATTTGAATAAAATGTCCCCTTTTTACACCATCTTGCTATTCCAGTAGTGTTCTTGACTCCAGAAATTGTAGGTTTTGAGCCTGATACTCATGATGAGAAAGAGCAGAGAGTATTTTCTAACAGATACTCTGTGAGCAAATATGGGTTTGGTACCTCAAAGCTTGACAGCTCTGATCTAATATGCTGATTTCTCCTCTACACACACACACACACACACCCCTTGGGCTACATCTGTAAAACTTAATAATCTTTTTTTTAAATCTCTTATTTGAACCACAAATCCTTCCTCTCATGGTAATACCCCTGACACCACCACATTTTTCTAGACAGAAATGTTCAAAATGTGCTGTTACACCAGGGTTCTGAGCCATCCTAACAGCTATTATTGAAAAGTTCTCGTGCTTTTGTTCCTTTCTTTGCATTCATCCTATCCTTTAGTGAACCTATTTAACTCTCTAATCTGGCATAAAATTATTCAACTTTTTTTTTTTTTTTTTTTAAGTTTAACAAACCGAATCAGTTCATCAGGTGAGAGAAGTTTTAGAGCCAGCAAGATGGGGAGACATGACAACCTAGCCAAGACTATAGAGATGATGACAGGAAAAAGAAAAAGGACTTTCCAGAAATCACCAGTTTTTTACCCCTACCAGATTAGCTCAGTTTATCTTGCCATACCAAACCCTACCACTCACCTGTTGATTCTTCTCCATTTTGCACAGATACGTTAAGGCTTGATAGCCCAAAAACTAGAAATCAGGCATTTCTGCTGTCAGGTGAGTGGATTTGTCTAAGCTAGACAACTCCTGTGAACCTCTACCTCTGCAGCCCTATGACTATCATCATCTTCCGTCTCTCTCCTACTGAAGGTGAAGAATCTCTGAATACCCCAAACAGCAGTTTCCAAACTGTAATCCATGGTTGATAGCCATGGATTAAGTGGTCTATAACTAGTCTGGTAGAACTGTATCACACACCATAATTAGAAATGCCTAAATTTCACAGGGTTACACCAATAGCCAGTGAAAAAAATTAGTAATGGGGGGGAACACCCTCGAAAACTTAGGGAAGCACCTTGGGATGAAGCTTCCTGGCCTGGGTCCTTGTGCAAGAACTGAAGAAAGCTCCCAGCACAGTTGATGGCCAAAGTAAGCCTCGTTCTTTATCTATGGTCTCAATGGTTCTTCTCCCACCTTCAGACAATGTGGCTGGACATACACTTCAAACTGGATAGTGCAGCAGTTATGGAAACTTTTGTAAGTTTTTCAGCAAAGAGGAAAAAAAACAGCTGTAACTTCAGTAATTTGGTTCAAATTGAGCTGCCTGGTTTCTATTATTTTTTGATTTCTTGCCAAGCATCTTTTTTTTTTTTTCCCTTTAAGCCAACTCACCAGCAACTCTATGTAACCCAGATGAAGAAACAGCTTCTTTATCACATAATCTCCATAAATGTGAAATGGTTTTAATACTTACCTCCAGTGGCAGTTACAACACAGAAATAAAGTATTATTATATATTAATCCCATTAATTTCTGAGTCAAAAATAACGTCCATCATTTAAATACAATGTTAAAATTAAATAATTCTACCCAATTTACTAAAAAAAAACCACCCCAAAAACAGGTAGCATATACTATGCATGTGTTTATATAGATATACACACATATATATAAAACTATAAAACATACATAATGTATATAATTTCTAATGCTGGTTAAAAAAAAAAAATGTCCCGAAAATGCTATTGAGTTGTTCTAAAAATCAAACCAGCTCCAATTTTATGACTAAATTTGATGACTCATTTACTTTTTAGGTTCCAGAATCTAAAAATGAGGAAACTGCTTTTGTTCCTGCTGAACACAAATGGAGTAAGTTGCATCTCTCACAAGAGAGAAAAAATTTTAATTGCTTCAAGTTTTCCTGAAGCACAAGTGGAAGCAAAGAGAAAAGCTGCCGTATCTACATCTCCGTGCAACTGCAGTTCACAGCTTTCACCGAGTTAAGGTAATGCTCTCATGAAAGGTAGGGTATGAAGAAATTCTGACTACCTACAAATTAAAGGAGGTAAAGAGAACTTCACACTTCACTACGCACCTCTTCAAAGTGCCCTGAACACCCCTGTGCCACGTTTACACCCTCCTCTATTTCACAGAGTACTGACCCACCTCATCTGCTCCTCCAGTCACATGAGCACTACTTCTCCCTTTAGTCACTTTTTGGGAAGCTAAGGGCCTTTTATATGATTGCTACCTGACTGGTTTCTAACCAGGCAGGCCAGTTTTACTGCTGTCTTAATGACTGAAAATGACAGGACTGAATTTTCCAGTTTTCTGAGTAGCCACTCCACCAGGGGATGTGTGGAAATGTGGGTGCACATGCCTGGCCATGGCCCTGCAGACTCCCAGCTCTTGCATCACATCTGTGCTGTACCCTTGGCGTGGCTGGCACCACTGCACACGCACAGGGCATCTGAGCATGCAAGCCAATCATCTTTAGATGCTTTGGGTTTTTTTTTTTACTAACTGGCCAGCTGACATGCCTAACTCTCTATTTTTCTCCTCTTGCATGTCAGCAGGACAGTCAGCTTCCCATTCCCATCAATAGCCTGCAAAAGATTTTGTAAATCATCCTTTGGTAACACCAGAGCTTCCCACATCACATTTCTACCTCCTCTTTCACTCCACTTCCCATGCACTCCAAATCCGCATTCCCATCTATCTTCCTTCTGTTCAGGAGGTAGGTCTTTCAGAGTGCCAACTTTTTGAGCTGCACTAGGAGGATGGGCAAAGAGGGAGCTGGGGATATTATGCTGGAAGGTGTTAACGGCCACCATCAAATGGTTCTTTGATCTCCAGACAATTACAGAGCTGGGCCTGCTAACCAGATGCAAGGGGCTCCCTCTTTCCCCCATTTCTTCCTTCTGCATTCCAGACGGACTGAAATGCCATCAACTTGAGTGCAAGGCCCTATAAACCAATTATAGGTTTATTTTGAATTTAAAAAGAAGGACTATTTTTGCTTTCATAGGAAAAAATGTCAGAAAGAGTTTAAAAACCAACAGGTTGCAAGTCTCTCTGAAAGAGACTCTTGTAACAGCTCCTGTCTGCTTAAGAGCTGTCTGAAAATATGCAATTGCTGAAGTTTAACAACACTTAAAGTTCCTAAAAGTTCTTATCACAATCATACATAAGAGAATTTCTTTTAAAGCTAGAAATACTAGACAAAAAGCGTTAAGAGATTGTTTTAGTGCTTTCTACTAATTAGTACTGCTTTTATTATACAGGACAAGAAAATGACATTTTTTTTTCCTAAACTGGCAGTGAACAGCCAATTCAGTAATCTGCGTTTTTGTTTTCTATGATAGGCAGTGGAAAAATCTCTTTCATTTATTAGGTCTACAGAGACCAGAACTGGCCGGGCGTCAAACCTGCTTTGTAAAAGCCCAGATCCATTCAGCCATGTGTAGATTCCATAATTCTTTACAACCTGTTATCAGTATCAACTTCACAAAAGATGAACCTTTGGTGTCTTCCAACTAGTGTCACTGCAACCCTTTATAACAGGAAACAAAAACCCGAACTGACAGTTCAACACAAAGTAAAAAAAACCCACCTAATAGCAGTGCCAAATTAAATTCTTATTAAAATCTAATATCTCTTTTTTTTTTTTCTTTAAACTAGATGAGCTTTGCATAAATATAGAAAACAAGATCTCCTACAGTGGTGGATAAGCAAGCTGGATAACTATTTAAATTTTAATAGCTGATTGCTCCAAGACCCACTGTGTGTACCTACGCTACTTAAAGTGCCAGTTTCATCACCTCACTTGTGATTGCAGGGTAGCCAGAACCTATCATGAGGACAGACAGGACAAGGCCTTAAGCTGATGGGTGCTGATGGCAACCTGAGACAGAAAAATAAACTAAACTTTAGAAGGATGGGGCTTTCAGGAAGGAAGAAAACTACCAGAGGAGAGTGATTGACTTGCCTTTAACAACAGCAACGATAGATTCCTAGATGGCTTTGATGAACTTATTAAAATGCGCTGCCTTATTAAAAAGGTACTTCTCACATCAAATCAGGTGCACACTATATATCATCCAGAAAATAAAAAACACTTCAGTTTTCAGTAAACAGACCCAACATCACATTCTTATATTTTCTATAGCAGAAGTTTATAAATAACAACATCCACACCACTTCTTAATCTCAGACTTCAAAACTGAAATAACTAATTAATCATTTTACTCAACTAAAATATTCTTGCTATGCTAAGACTCCTCTGTATCTGTCTATAATGACATTTCCTTGAATTTCCCCCTTTTTTAGCAATGGATTCTATTGCATTCTTTTAAGAGAAAAAGCACTGCAAACTAACTGACAAATGTTTCCCACAGTATTAGATACTGTAAACAATTATTTTACCATGAAAACAAGTAATTCTTGTGAAACATTTGGTATGCTTCACATAAGCTAAGTCTAGTGTCCTCATTCAATACTAGGTTTGCAATGCTGCAAGCCTGCATATGACGCAAACGTGAACATTAACAGTCTTAACACCCCTCCACAAGTTACATATATTTATCAATGCAGATAAACATGCAAACATGCACATGATTTTCTTCAAAGTTTAATAAAATCTGCAAGGTCTTTACATCTCGTGAAAGTATGTGTGATTTTTATCACCACCACACAAACGGTCCTCTTTAATACTCCTCACTATGCAGTCCGCAGATCACAGGAACACAGAGACTCTGAAGTTAAGTTTTATTTGCGCGAGAGCACAAGGAACATTACACACCACCATTTCTCATATGGAGAAAGAGAGAATCTGTATTCCTCACACACAGATTCACCACGATTCATACTTAAGCTGTAATTTGCTGATAGCCTGGGGGTAAGGAGTAAAAATTTTCGGAAGTAAATAAATGCAGCAAAATACAAATGAAGCAAATACAACGTAGAAACGATTTAGCACCGCTTTAGGAGTACAATGTACAGAAGTGGCTCATCTACTTTCTAGAAATCTGCTGCAAAACATTCAAACTCTCCTAATCTTTGTCACTGGCTTGAAGCAAAACAGCTTTGTGCTGCCTCTAAAAATAGGGAGGCAGTAGTGGGGGATGGGAAGGGGAGAGAATAAGAAAAGTGGGAGTGAGAACCGATACACCATACTGGCATTAATTTATAAAAAGACAAGTGAATTGTATTCTTAGACTATGGCTTTTCTAACAAAGTCAGGCACATTCTCAATTATCAAATAAAAAAAGGTCATCCTGTACTTTTTATTTTGTACATGCACATGCAAAGGAAAAAAAGGAAAAGTTTTGTTTCATCTGTTACCAAACGCACCATTCTGTAGTCAACACTTTTAATGAAATACAGGCCAAAGGATTAGTCAGAGCAGATTCATGGAAAACAAAGGAAATCTGTATGCAAATACAAGCCTATCACGGTAACTAAACCCAAGAATGAATCCTGCTTGAGTACCTCCAAATACTATCCTGCAAGGCTCCCTGCAATGGCTTCCACTCACCCCAGCTCCACAGCAATTAGCAGCAACTTCAGTAGCCACTGCCCTGAAGACGACTAATGATACTAATATCATAATTAAAGCACTAACTTAAGTATTCTACATGTGCCAGAAATAGAGTCCAGATGTGTTAAAAGTCCTTAGAAGATTCTGTTCATTTTTGAAGGGAAGGAGAAGACAAGGACCTGGTGGGGAAGGCAATAGGTGAGACTACAGGCTATGCTACAAGGCTGCTGCAGAGCAATTGCCCACCTATAGGACAAGTGTTTTGAAAGCTAGGGTGTTACAAACAAGTGAAGAGTCGTGCTTGTCACCAGAAAATCTCAGCTGTCGTGAGAAGCCAGGGTCTGGAGCAGCACAGTCCAGGTGCGTGGAGCAGCACCAATGCAGCATTGCAGACCTGGCCTGGCTGAGGTGGAATCGGCAACCCAGCACTTTCCATGGCTTAACATTAGGCCAATCTCAGTTGGGCTTTGTGTGAATAAATATGACTCTAGGAGTTCTTCTCAGAGGGTTATTTTTAAATACCTGACCATATGAGCTTCCTTGGAATAGGAAAAAAGGGGAGGCAAAACTAAACAGTCATTACATATATGTTTAAATATAACATTAGAAAACCCACAAGATATTTAAACTGACTAGAAATGTTCACTTTCATTTTAATTTTAAAGTTGGCAAAAAAAAAAAAAAAAAAAAAAAAAAAAGAGGTTATATTCTGACCAAGATGCAGCAGTCTGGAGTTTCTAAAACCAGTCTTTAAAACAGTTCAGAAGAGATGGGGGGGAAACTTGCTCCAATTTTCTTACTTAGAAACAGCAATTTGGGTTTGAGTCCTTATTCAGATATGTGCTAAAGTCACTCAGAGCTAAAAGAGAAAGCTCAAGTAGCAAAGGCAATAGTAGTATGCAGCTATACAGAGTTCAGTTCACAGCAGCAACATCAACAAATAAGGTCGGGAGGTTTGACCCTGAGTTTTCTCAATACTACTTTCCCTGCAAGAAGCATCTGCACTAATGCCAAAAAGACACTTGTAAGTCTTTATCTACTTCTGCTTCCAAATATAGACATAAACATGTCTAGGTCTATGCAAATTATCTCGGAATATGTAGTAGGATGTTCAGAGAACACATGGTCACAAGCACCAAGTATTATCAAGATAAAAGGCTCAGACCCAGACAGAAAATACTTACATCTAATGGCACATTTTGGGAATAACGATACTGTTTGACTGCTGGGGATCTAACCTGTTAATATATTTAGAATCACATTCCATAACACTACCTAATATTACAAAGCAAGCAACTACTTGAAAACATGCTTTCAGTATATAAGAACTGTATTTTTATTTATAAAGAAAAGTATCTGTTCATCAATTAATCTCTAATCAACCATCCTTTCTGTTTATTTGGGATCTTTTGGGCTGTCACTATCAATAATGCCTGCAAAAATTTGCATAGCTCTGCCACAGTGCTGGTTAATTATCCATTTGCTGAAGTTCTAAGCAAAATTATTTTATTTGTCAAACAAAATTGTCTTTTTAGTAGACTGTTTTGACAATGGAAGATCAAAATTTAAATATTAAAATTACATATGATCTCAATATATGACAGTATTAGCCACTGAAAGAATGGTACTTCTTCAGGTGTGAGTGTTACCTTTCACAGTTACTATAATTTCTTACTCCATCTTCTCTTGGCTTTCAAACTTTGGACTTTCATATCATTAGAAAAAACTGATTTTTTGGTTTCAAGAAAAATACACTCGCCCTGTGTCTTGGAGTGGAAAACATGGATATACTAAGCTTTCTTTTGAGTAAAACCCCTTAAAAAAACCCCACAAAACAACTATCCCTTTCCCCAAACCTACAAACAGAAGAAAAACACCAGAAAGACCCAACCCCAAATGATACCGGTTAATACTTACAGGTTCAGTCATTTTAATATTTGAATATTCAGTACATTTTAATTCACTACAAGTACATCTGGATTTCTGGAACTGCAGAGCTTCCCTTCACATGGCAGAGCACAAAAAAAATATTCTGTGCTGTTTCCTTTCTGCTACATAGAGGCCATATATTTGAAATGATCTGATAACTCATTTCTGGTTGTGCACAAGTACTGAAGCTCATAAAGTTTTTGATTGTTTATTGGAGGAGGGAGGAAGAGGTACATTGACTTTTAACCAGACTCTGTGACACTGTATGAATTTTTCCTACAGTGGCTGTTCTTAAATGTTCATTTCAGCTCCAAAGCAGCAATTTTCTTTCTGAGCTTACAGGATTTCTCTCAAAGTACACAACTTAAAAAACTCCAAACAATCAAACACAAAAAAGAGCATGAGCATTCACACCACACCATGTGTGCACTAATCATCCACAGAGACAGAATTACATTATTACATACACTTTTGTATATCATCAAGTTCTGTACTTACTCATATTTGCAATACACCTACAGGTCCTAGTCGTGTCCCAGAACCCTTCATCTCAGGCAATGAACTGAGGCTGACAGGGGAATGAAATATTTAATATTTACAAAAGAAGATATGGAGTTCCAACCATAAATTAGCTTTCTTCAGAGTTGTTTAATCCCTTGGTATTTATAACCAGTTAATTTAGCGTGAGTGCAACCAAGTATTTGCAGGAGACAAAAGCCATTAAAACCATCTGCAAACAGCAAGTGGAAATAAATGATCCTAGGGCTACTTGTATCTTGAAAGAATCTTCCTTTCTATCCATATAAGTTTCCAGCATTCAAGAGAGTTGAATTATAAAACCGCAAGAGGAAAAAGCACAAAAAAACCCTCACAAAATACCTTAGCACCATCAAGACCAGGTTTCACATGATAGTAAGGGTTAACATCGCATTCATTTTGTTTCCATGTTAACATACACACACACACCCCCCGCAAAAAAAAAAACACAAAATCAAAACCAAACAGAGTACAGGAGTAGAAAATTAAGCTCTTGAGTTACAACCTACCTTAGCTTGCCTGAGCAAATCAGTCTCCTCACATGGATGAATTATAATGCATTTAACCACACACATGCCCTTTTCCAATTGTGCTGCTCTCTATACTTCACTACGATATTCACTATATTCAATGTTTTGTCTTACTTTCATTGCTCATTGCATAACTGCACACACCATTTATTGCAGTATTCAGAAGTGTTCAGTGTTGAGTATTATTTTCATAAGAGAACTTTATATGAAGTTCATCAGTAAGTTGACCTGCTTCACTTACAGCATCATTTGCATTTAGGATCAGCGTTATGCCTGCTTCCAGCATCAGCAACAGACAGTATATAAATGTAGGTAGCTATTATGGAAACTTAGGCCCCTTTTTCCAAAGTACTTGGGAAATATATTTATTTAAATATTCAAAGCACATCATCTCCTGACTCAAAGTACAGCTTCTCCTTGAGAAGACTGAGCACTCAGCACTTTTGCAAGTCAGCTTAAAGCCGAGCACATGCAAGCAAGATGCATATTTAGTGCCAACCTCCTAAAAAGCTGAGTGACATGCAAGCATCACACAAGAAGTAGGTAGCAGAGCCCAGGGCAGATTTCAGTTCTTTATGGACACCTTGGTCAGGAGACTATTTTCTAACTGCAAGCACTGCCCTATTCCATTCTCGCCATCCATTTTCTCCTACCAGTAAGACAGCAATCCACCAGCACCCCTATGAGGAATGAATGGGTCCATGGTATGTGCTATAAAAACCTGGAGCCCAGTAGTAAAATTGTATGCAAAGCCGAAGCCTGTGGCATGAAGCATACACAGCCAGGAAACTGAGCTACACCTGCACAAATAACCTGAATTTTGGCTTTTTTAACTTCTGGGTCATAGCTTTTGCACCTTTAGTATTCTTTCAGTATTTTTGGTATGTCATTTATTGTGTTTTGGAAAAAGCAACAGCAACAATAACAAATCATCACTTGGCATCATAACTTTAAGCATGATGAAGAAAGGGTGAGTGAATATCTCACAGTCCCAGAAGAAATCTCCAGTGCCTCGAGCATACAAGGCAAGCAAAAGCAAGTAAGACAGTCACCTTCTAATACAGGTTCATTACACAGATACTATGAAGAGCAGAAAGATGGTAAGTCGTTAATCTTTGTTTTCATTCCTAAATAAGACTATTTTCTGAAACTATATGCCCCCTGACCCCTCATCAGCACAGCATGAAGTACCATCATGTTCTGCTGAGCATAAAGTGTCTCCAGCTGTTCAACCCAATGTAGTTCTCCCTTCTCAGCCCCAGTCCCACTCACCAGCCTCCTGGCGAAGCACCACATCCCCATCCAGAATAAGATGGGAGCTGGAGAGCTGGCAGAGATAGTCTATGCAGATAATGCATTTATTTTGCAGAAGAAAATAAGTGAAGCACAAGTATACTTGTTAAGGACAACATCTTCTAATGTTTCATATACTGACGTCAAAGTATCTTAAAGCTTCCACCCTGACCAAGTTTGCTTGTTTTTTCATTGGGACAGAACAATGTGCATTACAAAATGTTATCATTCTTTTTGGGTTTTTTAGAAAAAAAACAAAATCTTCACTCCAAAGCATACAGTCTGCAGAACTGTTAAAAAAGGACACAATAAGGTTTTAACCAGTCTCATTCACAAAAGCAGCTCGAAATTTTTCACTGAAAAATACAGACCAAGTATCTATTAATTCAGCTTTAGGTAGACACCTACCACAAAAACTTCATAAAGATGGAAGCAACTGGAAATCAGATTTCATATTCATATTGAGAGCTGTCAGCAGAAAATACAGATATGAATACTAATAATTTGGCTTAAAATATTACCTTCTCCAACTCTTTGCCCCTTTTATGTGGGTTGTCAGCTTTACAGGCCAGAATTTTTATACATTGAGTTTTTTATATATATATATATATATATATGTGTGTGTGTGTGTGTGTGTAAGTATACAGTTCTACATGTTTATATATCTTATATATAAATAGGTTTATATGGTTTATATATACATAAAAGACTACAGCCAAAATTTTATTTAAATATTAACAAATCAGACTTTGGAGAGGAGGGGGAAGGGAAGACAATGTTTTATAATTTAAGTAAATTAAATGTGAAAGAATAAAGCATCTGTTTTGGAAAAGTGGGCATTTACTGAAATACTTCTCAACTAAATGTCAAATCTATTAAAAATATACTGCAATGGCAGCTCTCGTTCTTTGGCATCCTATTTGTTGCTGAACTGTTCATTTATGGACTACTAGCACAAGTCTGAATACAAATGTAATGTGTAAATTACACAGCCCCAATTCAAGATGTCTGTGAACTAAAAATAATAAAGTAATTCAAGTCTCATATGAAGAGCCAGATGTTTATCGTGCTGGGGAGCTGGGGATTTCATATGCTTTCCACCTTCCCTTTTGGGTTCCTCTTAGAAGGACACTCACGCTACTAATGTGTGTAGTAAACAAACACCTGATCACATTACAGACCACAGATTAGTAAAGCAGATCTGTTGTGATCCAACAATCTTACTACAGACAATAAAACTAAATTAATTTTTGAATTAATCTTTGAAGTAGTGCTTCTCTTCATAGAAAGACATCTGATCTTGATTAAAAATTGCTGTGAAATCTACTGCCATATATGGCAATGTAATGTTCTGCTGTTGTTATCCTTTCTATGAAAACTTGCACCTTTAGTTCTGAATTAAATTTATCTAGCCTTCCTGCCCTTGGTTCTGCTTATAGATTTGTTTGCTTAACTTACGGGCCTGATATTGCAGAACTGTTCGTTGTGTAGGAACACAGAGGCAGGCAAAGGTCATCTCTTTCAACTTTAGCCTTGTCTTTTTGAAGGGAAGCACACCCAGCTTCTCAGCTCCTTCAACTCTTTTCTGATTTCTTTAATCAAAAATATCTGAATTGGAGCAGTTCCAATTTATGAACCCAACTTATGGATGCCAGCAAACTAAATAATTACCATAGCTTAATACAGAAATTATACAACATCCTAACTACTGCAATCCTCTGTTCTGTGCTTTCTGTTTACACAACCACATTTGTATCGGTCCTTTCCACCAGGATTTTTTGGGAACTCCTGGATTCAGGTGATTATTAATCATCACCCTTCCAACAGCCACCTTTATTATTTTGTTGCTGGATGCAGGCCTACATACTGTATTCAAATGCACATTTTGTTAGCTTGCTGCCACTTTGTCAAGTGATCCATATGGCTCTGTAGTGGTTGGTTGGTTGTTCTCTTCACTGTTCATAATTTCAAACACTTTAATATCATTCATATATGAAAAAACCCTGCAAAATTCTATTTTGTATCACAGAAGTCAAAGTGACCAAATAAGCCACGCTGTTTTCTGATAAAGTAGTTGCTCAATAATTCCTCATTTAGAACATGTTAATGTAGTGCATGTGTATCACTGAGTTTGTCTTGTTCTAATTTTTTTAAATTCTGTGCAACACCAACTCTAACTACATGATCTACAGGGCCATCTAAAAATGTAACCAGAGTGAATGACAGTCATGGTTCTAACTATACCTTGAACCCCTGCAGTATCCATATCCCCAACATCTGCTCTCTCTGTATATATGTATTTCACTTGAAGAATGACTGGGACATAGCAAATGTGATTTTTTAAAAAAAAAAAAAAAAAAAAAAAAAGACGAGATTTAAGGAGCTCTTTTAAGGAAAAGAGAGTCTTGATTCTTACTTTTTGTTCCCAGTCTGTTTCTGTTTTGTTTTTCAGTAGCTCTGGCTTAAAAGAACAAAACAAAAAATATTTTTAAAAATGCATAAGGAAACATTGTACCGTCCTTGCACACCTACCGCTAGGGAGAGAAACAAGCTGGACAGCAGCCTCTGTACTTAGTCACTTAAAGTTTATCTGAGCTCTGTTTCTGGAACATATTGTGTCTTAGCATATTACATGAAAACTACTAATTGTTCTCCAGATAAGATCAGAAATGATCTTGTCAAATAAACTATATTAGCTATCATTAATTATATTGCTATGTTTTAATTCCTGGTTAATCAAGTCCTTGGTCAGCCTTTTTGAGATTTTATCTAAGGTTGGAGTCAGGCTGTTAAGTCTAGAATAAGCAACTCATTCTGCCCAAGACAATATTAAATTTCTTCCAGGGATATCTCAGCTTCCCACATGTGACAAGTTTCAGGCGGTGGGGGTGTAGAATAAAAAATAAAAATCAACATTATCAGTACAGATAGCTCTGCAGATAATCCCATGAAGTTATGGACAGAAGTTGGCAAACTAACCCAGTAGGCCTAACTACTCTGCTGCTTCATAACCTCCTGAGCCAGAACAGGAAAGGCAAGTCTTTCATCATCAGCTCATGGTATCAAAACACAGTTGTTTGGGTTTTTTTTTTAAAAAAAAAAATATGAGAAATATATTCTTAGTTTTCTGTATTGTTAATTGCTCTGTTACATTTTTCTCTTTGGGTTGCTTTGCTTTTTCTTTTGTTACTTTCTACAATCACAAGCTTCTGATTTAGATTAGTCTTCTTCCCCCCTCTTTGATTTGTTACACACCATTCCCAAACTGCCTTAATTCTCTTCATAATATTGAAGGTTTTTAAACCATCATTTTTCATCTGCCAAGTGTTGGTTTGTTGTGGGGTTTTTAAAGCAATTATTTTTCAAATAATGTGACTTATCATTTGTGTATTTCACACTTTCTACAGTGTAAAATATGCAAATATACACAAATTTTTGTGTGCCTAGCTTTAGATATGTACTTCCCTCGACCCCCAACTGGTTCAGACTTGATCATGCTTCGAAACTTGCGCATTTTTTCACTTGTGTGTTCAATCTTTCTTTATTTCACACAATGGGATGCAATGCCTTTTTTTTTTTTTTTTCCCTCCAAAATAATTTTACTTAGTTTTCAAAGATACATTAAATACCTAAATTTTGTCAACATTCTCTGTGGAAATTCTCTGTAGTAGCAATTCCATGAAAACATGGCTGGTTTGGTTTGCTGATGGCATCAGCTAGGAACAGAAGCACTTTGGCTTGGAATGGCTGGCACCCTGCATCTTTGCTCGCCAACTCCAGTGTATCTTACCTACCCTAGTCTGTTTCCATCATTACTCCTCATGTGCATAAAGATCTGCCATGCATAAGAAGGGCATTATTAAATTAGTATCATACTCTGTCTCTGACCCATATAACTTTAAAAAGAAAATCAAAAGCAAAAAAAAATCCTTTATTTTTCTTATTAATAAAGTGAATAAAACAGCAAAGTAGGACAATGAAATAGTTTCAGTCCACAACTTATGAACAACATGATATAAACAAGAGCCATACTGATCCCTTTCATTAATTGGGTACAGAGTAGAAACAAGGAAAAATGAAGCTATGCTCTCTCAGTAGAAAAATATTAATTTTAAAAAGATATTATAGCAGTTAAGAC
>NW_020799095.1:118326116-118371314 GCF_003259725.1 Athene cunicularia
CCCCTAGAGTAGAGTGCAAAACATCTTCCATAAGAAAGTTGCCATCTCTATATTTAGAACACCCAAAATTATGGTACTACCAGAGGGAGACTTAGTATGTACTTCTCAGCTTGAAATCTCCCACAATACCCTCCTCTTCCTCATCTCTTGGAGGGTCAATCATTCTCAGCTGTAGTGTGACTTTAGCAGATCTTCATCTGACACTGTCATGAACATTTAAAATCATTTCCCTCAGGGTTGTCTGAAAAATCACAGATAATTAATGACACCATTTCTGACAAAGTCAGATGTCCTCAATACACGTAGGTCTGTTTCAATTTTCCAGTCATAAATCTGCATGCGAGGTGGGGGGTTTTGTTTGGTGGTGGTGGTGTTTTGGGGTTTCTGTTGTTTTGGTCATTTTTCAGATATATCCTTATGGACACAAATGTTTCTCAGAGTAGATTTCTGGTTCAAACATTATTATATTTTCACTTGCATTTGTCACACAAAAAAATTGCTCGAATTTGCAGTACTCTTCCTTAGCACACTACCTTCCAATTTCCTTACACCAGAATGTTTAAACCTTAAAAGCCTCCTTTCAATAAGGAACTGAAAAGAATGAGACAAAAATCTCTAGTGGTCATGCTTTTTCTAACTAGCATAGCTTCCCCACCTAAAAGGATATCCATCAATAATCTAAAAAATAAACAGGGGAAAAAAGAAAACCACCAAAATCCCCCAAAAAATCTCATCAATTGCTTTTTGAACTTTGGATTTTTGCGTTATATAAATTGTACACTTTTCTAACACGGGAAAAAAACTAATCAGTGTCTGTATACACAGTTTTTTTAATTCTTTACTATATATTTATAACCTGGATCAGATGTCCATATACTGGAAACAGCACTCTCAAAAGTGCACGATGATTTCCCAAGAGATGCCTCAACTTGATCCTTGGCTTACATCCAACTAGCTGCCTTTTGGGAAGAAAGTTCACTTCCTTCACCACCATCTTCATTTTATTGGAATGGAAAGTAAACCAAATAGAAACAGGAACATTCCAACCACAACACAAAGACACACACACACAAAAATAATCTTCAAATGAGAAGCAGAAAGTGGCAAAACTGGGGACTACTATAGTTTTTTGCATCACAAGTTAATCACAGCTGTACTCAAATTAGCACAACTACAGAACTGCCATCTGCATACCAGCACGCAGGGCACGAGAACTCCATCACTCTGCTTAAATTCAAGGCCAGCATTGATAAAGCCCTCCAAAATAATTTTACTTAGTTTTCAAAGATACATTAAATACCTAAATTTTGTCAACATTCTCTGTGGAAATTCTCTGTAGTAGCAATTCCATGAAAACATGGCTGGTTTGGTTTGCTGATGGCATCAGCTAGGAACAGAAGCACTTTGGCTTGGAATGGCTGGCACCCTGCATCTTTGCTCGCCAACTCCAGTGTATCTTACCTACCCTAGTCTGTTTCCATCATTACTCCTCATGTGCATAAAGATCTGCCATGCATAAGAAGGGCATTATTAAATTAGTATCATACTCTGTCTCTGACCCATATAACTTTAAAAAGAAAATCAAAAGCAAAAAAAAATCCTTTATTTTTCTTATTAATAAAGTGAATAAAACAGCAAAGTAGGACAATGAAATAGTTTCAGTCCACAACTTATGAACAACATGATATAAACAAGAGCCATACTGATCCCTTTCATTAATTGGGTACAGAGTAGAAACAAGGAAAAATGAAGCTATGCTCTCTCAGTAGAAAAATATTAATTTTAAAAAGATATTATAGCAGTTAAGACATATTATACTTTTTTTAATAACATTTTTTAAAAATGTAACTAAAAGCAATAAACATCAGTTTATCACTTTTGCATTTCTGACTGACATAAGAAATACTTAAATTAAAACCTTTCCAAGACAGTGACAATGTTAGAAGCAGATATCAGATAGTTCTGAGATTTGCTGAAGAGGCTTCATCCCATCACAAAATAAATGAGTTTCTGAATTAACAGAAAAGACAACAACACATTTGCAGGCAAAGAAAATTCCGCTTCTTTCCAATTATCTAAACAAACAGATAACATTACAAATATGAAGCAGTAGTCTTATGGGAAAAAGAAAACAAACTCCTCATTAAAAAAGCCCTTTGCTAAGCACTTTTACATACACTGGGAAAGTGACCATCCTACTGATGCCATTATGCAGCCCTTATGTACGCATACATGTTGATTTTCATATACTATACAGTGCAAAGTGATAAGGTATAATCAGCGATCTAATTAGTGCCAAGACTCAAAGTCTTATACATGTTCCCAAATAGAGAAAATCAAGCCACCTTGCAAAACAACAGGGATATTACAGGTTTAGATTAGCCTAGCTTTATGTACCATCTCTAACTATAATGACAGACTGATGCTTCCCAGAGGCACATTTCCCTCACAGTTTTACCTAACATTTTTTTCACTGTTGTGTATAGAAAGAAAACCTTTCTGATCTGATGCCTTGACACAAGTTATGTGAAAAATCTTATTAGCAAAATAGCAAAACCATTTACATGGAGGATTACACCCAAATAAGGTTTCAGACATCCTACAGAAGTACTTTTAAAAGTCTACAAAATAACATTAACAAATAAACAAGTTTGTAAGCCTGTTCTGAATCAACTTCTGTTCCAAATCAACTTTAGTTCTTCATCTCAGACTAAGCTTTGACTTTACTAATGACAATGTAATGTATCTTGAATTCACCTGTGAAACCTAAAGTAAAATTAGTTTATCAATTAATCCAACATGCACACAATGAACTGCTGACTTCCAATAGCCACCTTGTTTAATGCAGATTTACAAATAGCTTTACTTTAGGCAAATAATATGTGCTTGCTAAACACAGTCATTCAAAAAGCACTGTAACTAAGATTACTTTCCTACTGGTCTGTGCCATGTGTGGTTGATTGACTTTGTAAAGCTCTTCCCATGCCCGAAACATTTATGAAATGACCCTAACCTATGCCAACTCCTTTGGGTCTAGTACCTTTTCTTCCTTGGTCCAGGTACCAATAAAATGTCTCTACTTTACTCAACTTTCTGTTGCTATAAATGTCTTTGAAAAATGTATTCCTCCTCCCTTTGAGGTATTTGCCCATATTTACTGAAAAGAGCTAATAATTCAAAACTAGCAAGTGGATGAAACCCTAAGACAGGCAGACAGCCTAATCACAATCATTGTTTTTAACACAAAACAAGTTTAAACATTGAACTTCTGAGTTTTAAATGGTCATTTCAAACTTTCTAAGAGAGGGGTATCTTGGCATACTGGGAAAGCTTAGCACCCTTCATCACATCAGTGTTGTACTACCCACAGCTCTTGAAAGCTGATGAGCCCAGAGAAACTGCACTGAAACACAGAAAGCCTGGAATTCTGGAAGCGCACAGTTAAGGCATTACCTTGACTGGAAATTAAGAGTGATGTTGGGTCTGTTACCTGTTTTTGACCTAATTAACTCCTTACTAAAATTCAGGAAGACAAAGCAATTTTTCTTCAAAAAGTGCTAAACCTCACAAGTTAATGCTTAAGCTTCGCCCTAAACTTTAACTCCATTAACTAGAGGTGTTAATGAGATCAAACTAGGTAAATCAATCAGGATCACACCTTTAAAGTCTGGACTAGACAAGGCTTAACCCCAATATACACTGAGTGGATAGATTTATTAGCATGCTTATTAGCATAACTGTCTAGCAAATATCCCACTACGCTTCTGAGCATCAATATCTTCAAGGTGCAATAATATAAACAGATTAAAGGTTTACTGTAACAAAGAAAAGTGGTGACACACTGGCCTGAGTGAATACACACCAGTTAAACAAAACATACGCTTTTCCTTTAATTGGATATAGGCCACCATCTTCCAGCATTATTTAAACGATAAAGGTCTAGATCTAATATCTCTAGATGAAACCTTCAGCAAGATAATATCTTTAACCAGGTTTGGTTCTGAACTCACCATGATAATAATTCGTAGTGGATGTAAGGTCCCTGTGGCCAGCACAAATGCAGTCCTGGGTACTGTATTACACCCATAGCACCATGCATTAATTGTAAAGTAGTCTAGCTTTTTACTGAGGGATAATCTATGCTGTACAGTTATCACAAGTAATAGCGAAGGGGAATACATGTAACAGGGTAAGAGTATGCACAGAAAACTGGGGTTTAACTGACAAACAATAACTTCCTCGCACTGCACCAATGCAAATTCCCTTGCTCCAGATAAGCAAGACTCTAATCCTAACTGAGAAGAAAGGGCAGCTCATTACTCCTTGGACATTTCAGCAACATGTGAGTGAGTAGTTCTGGAAAGGGGCAGAGTAGGCATCATGCAGGTAAAACTGTGTATTTTCCTTTACTACAGCTTCAGGTGCAAAACATCCCAGAACAGCGAGATCTAAGAGGGTCCACAGTGCACAGACTACTTCAGAGATGATTACAAGAGGGATTTATTCATTTAATATTTCTATTTTTAAAAAAGCTAGATAGAACAATTCCAGATTACTTTCTGCACCAAGATTTCTCCAGCTTTTTGAAGTTGAGAAGTTTTATTTGAGGTTATCACATAACTGGGAAAATCTTGTTGCCCAAAACTTTGACCAGATTAAAATGTTGTGATTTTTCTAGAGCTATCTTGCTGGAAACAGTCCTTACGTTCATACCCCTCTGAAGATGTTAAGCGTGTGCCAAGTCTCCTATTTTAGGCTCATCTTCCATCCATCTCTCTTATAAGGGCAAAGTCTTCCACGTTTTAATCAACCCAAAGCACTGATTATATATTAAAAATGTAATGCTACAATACTAATTATTGAACAACTAATCAATTATTTCCCCTTAAATTTTGAAAAAGTATGTAGATCATTCAAAAAAAAGCAAGACCCCAATTTCAGTCTCTCTCAACTAACACTACTACCATTCAGAGTTTGAATGAAGAACTAAATGCAATAACCATACTACAAAGAGCTTAACAAATGCATACTTTAATAGTTTTCTTTTTTTTTTTCTCTTCCAACAAGTATTCTTAACATACTATAGATTTTATAGAAGGAAGACATTCAATGGACTGTGGAAAAATTATGTCCTGATAGTTCTAAACTACATTTTAGAAAAATCAGTGTATAGATAACAATTTTCCTTCAAATTTGCTTCAGCATTGTACTCATTGAACAGAAAAGAGACAGCAGTATTCTAGCCAAAAAAAAAGAGTATTTATACAGACTGGCCTTCTCTTAGGTGAGTTAAAGCAAAATACTAATTGTATGCATACAGCGCCTCACAAACGATATAACCAACAGCAGAATTCCAGCCTTATCAGAGACTTGAATATTTTCCTGAAGACAATGTACTCGGTTTTTCTTACTACTGAATCTTTCTTGCCTTGGCAAGTCATGAAACTTTGGCTCCAACCTCATGAATGCCTAGATTTGATAATATTTGAAAATAGCCAGATTTTCTAACGGTGGCTATAACTTCATAATTCTTATTCATGAAACAAAAAATAAAACAAGATTCAAAGTAATGCAACAAAGTGGAAAGCAAAACCTTTAAAAGGCACTGTAGTCACCATCCTGTTTTGTTTGGGTTTTTTTTTGCAGATTTAATATCATTCTAGAAAACATAAGAAACTTGAGATGCTAGATGTGCAGATCTCATTCAATTAGCAGGAGGCACCTATTTGCAGTTCTAAATTATAACCTGAAGCCTAGTAGAGATTTGTTGGTATTTTGGTTTGGTTTTTAATATATTGGTCTACAAAGTAAAAAAACAAAACAGGTCCCCAACCATCCAAAATCAAACTCAAAACAAGACCCTAAAACAGTAACCATTTTCCATCCCTGCTTAGAGCTGAAAAAGCCCACCTTTACAGCCTCCTCCTCTTCAACACACAGAAATTTTGGCTGTATCAAAAAATGCTTTAGTCAAATAAAAACAAAAGAAGCATTCTTCTGTATTTTTAATTTGGCCATATCTTTATAGCCAAACTTTGCTTGCAACCTTTACAGCAGATGGAAGCCAACATGGTATTCAATAGAAAGAAAAACATTGGTTTTTAAGGCAATAAAATGAAGAAAGTATTACTCTACTGAATCACAATTATGTTAGTGAGCACTTTCTAAAGATCATATCAAAGATAACTAAGACTTAAAACCTGAATAAACACAGGCAGACTAGTAGGATTTTGTAGGACAATTAGGAATATTAATTTTCCAATCTACGTTCAAAAATCCAACTGACATATTCTAACTCACCCACTTTTCCAGTTCTTATGTAATGAATTCACCCTTTCAACATTTGTAGTCTTCTTGCCAAATAATGTCTACTTAAATATTTAATGTACTGCTTTTATATGCAAAATGTTGTTGTATACTTTATAGAAGAAAAACTTCAAGTTAGGATACTGGGGGTCTCACTCCCTCCACAGGTGAATGTAACTGGGAGAATTATGAATCCTAGGATTTCTGCATCATTTAGGAGATGTATTTAGAATCACCAGGGGGGCAGGTAATAAGAAATTCCATATTCCTTCTCATAACAAAAGTTAATTTGAAAGGTTATTTTAGAACCCACTATATAATTCCTCAAACCTCATTATTGTCTAGTGAACCTGCAGAAAATGATTAATTTTGCCATGTATCCCAAAAGCAGACAAGTACACAATTCTGTTCTGTCCTCAGTTCTTTACAGGATGATTCCATATCTTCAGAAAGGCCAGAGAGGATAGGCACATTGCAAGAGGATGCCATTTCTCATCACTACTCCTTCGTACGTTCTCTTTATATTTCAGCCTTCATGAAAACTAAAATCACCAGGCTTTTTCGATAAATTAATCCTGTTATAACTAGGTGACTTTTTCTTGTGATGAAATGAGGAACACACAAGAGGCATCATCCCATGGAACTGACTCTACACACATCTTGACAATGACAATCTGTTCAGACATGCTTGAAAGCCTAGAGGTTTTGATCTTTCTGTTTATATTTTTGCACCAAAGGACATGGCTTAAAACATGGAAGTGCACAACAACTGCTTAAGAGTCAACATGAGAAGGCAGGAGTTAAAATGCAACATCTATAATGTGAAGAACTATCGTGTCCACAATCAGATGAAATTTGTTTCCCCAGAACACATTATCCTCTTTGATTGTGGTTGAGGACCTGGCACTTAACACAGCTAGATATAACAGGTCAGCACATAATAGAGTTTCCAAGGGATGCAATACTTAGTGAGAGACCAGAGATTAAGAAGGAGACTAAATTATATCTCAATCCAAGCAGCAGCCCTAAGAGATACTTCAGCAGGGGCTGTATTTCCACACACAACTTTTCCTTTGGACAGAGAACCTCCCATAAACATCCAGCATACTGCAAGAACATTTGATTTAGGAAGACCTGTCAACATCACTTCAGTAAAATCATCTTGCTTTTCAATAGAAATTTCATTTTAACTGTGTTTAAGAAGCACAAGAACTCTAATATTCCAGTTAAACTAATCGCAAATCTAGAAATCCTTCTCTAGTCCCTAATGCCAATTCTGCCCTACCCACACTTTACTGAAAAATTAGAAAAAACAAGCCAAATGGGCAAGAAAGTCTCACAGCCTGTTGCTTACAGTAAGAACATTTTAGTCTGGCATACATTAACTGCACTCTATGGCAAACATTCTATTATGTAAATATTTATGAATAATTTCTTTGTATTTAAATTAAAAACTCAGATGGAAATACAACGCTGCATACCACAATGGTTGTTTTAATTAGTGCAATGAAATTAATTCATGTTACATGTCAGCCAATATAACCAACCAGAACCTGTGTGTCCAACAGATTTTTGAATAAAAATGCCATCAGACAGTATTGGTGACAGAAGCCCATAACAAGCACCCTAAGAAATATTGAGAAATCTTGTTATAAAGTGATAGCTTTAGAAGTAGTATTTTGACATGGATGGAAGTGAATTAGCACTAGAGCAAGTTAGTAAATTAATCTGAAAAGCAAAAACTACATACATGTATTATTAGTGATGTTACATACCAAGTTGCTCCAGATAGACCTTGCTATTTAGGACATAAAATTTTCATACTGCAGCCACACAGATCCCAGAGGCTCAACCCACATTTCCTGATTTCTACAACAAAGAGTGTCATTAGCTACCAGCATCATCAGGAATGCAGTACTACAGTAACCATACTTAAAGAAACCTTTCATCTTGTTTGAGAAAAACAAAAGTATGGTGAGACTGGTATGACAAGTTAATCAACTTTTAAGCTATTAACCATTAGCTTCAAACAAGACAGCTCAACCAGTAAGCACAGTCCTACACATACAGAATCTGTGCTGAACTTGAATTAATATGAGTATTAAATGTTCAGTTTAGTCTGCTTATTCCGATTCTTGCTTTCAGTTTAGTCTGCTTGTTCTAATTCTCTACTTCCTTTTGTTTTCATTTGATTCATATATCAAGTAATGCATAATTTCATAAAATTTAGCTGCTAAACCAAAGTCTCAAAGGAGGTTTTCCTTGCTATGCAACTCTACCACTGGATTCATAAGAGCACAGATTCAAAGTTTATTTTACTAATATGCTTCTCGAAAAAAACTGTGCTACTGGATTGGGGTTATGACTTTTCTAGGTCTTATCTTTTTCTGCAAGTTAGTGTTTAACTGCTGATTTTAATAAAGCATTAAAATGTTCTTCTATACTTAGACTCAGTTGAGTCTTATAACTCCCGGTAATCTTATGACTTTTAATTCCTTACATTCCTGTATGTAATTTTGCTATGCCACAGCCAGTCTAGCTGCAATGGGAGCCAAGATATCTGTATACAGACCCTCTGACTCTGCCTCCTATTGTTACATCCTTTGACATCTTAGTATGTTGTACTAAAACAATACTACTGCTTATATTTTTACTTTAGCTTGTCCTTACATTGCCTTTTTCATAAGGTACATACGTACCTGGAACAACATGCACAGATAACGAACACATCAATACGATCAAAGTCCTTAAACATCACATACAACACACACAAACTGTACAGCATTTTTAAAAAGTTATGGGGAAAAAAACCAAAAACACAACATGCAGCTGGTGAAGAATATCATTCCTGCTTCACCTGATAGGATGTAACATAAGATGGGAGATTCAAGAAATGTCTTCCAGCAACCCCACAGTCAACTCTCCTGCAACAAACCTGCACTTCCAACACTGCTCAGACAGCTAACACTTCTTGTTACATACTTGGGCTGGCTGTGGTACTGCCATCGATTTCTTGACAACATGTGTGCAGCGAGTTTCTAGAGATCACAGGTTAAATATTCAAGATAATCCTGTTGCAGTTATCTGTAATTTGTTCACATAAATGTTGATTATATTGGCCAGGCTGGTGGAATAAAACCACTTGCTATTCCACTGCATGACTGCAGAGCCCTGTGTGCAGTTCAGCTAAAAAAAGCAATGAAAGTGGTACTGCTGGCAAAGGACTCAATTTTCTTTACCTGTAACTTCTGTATTTTGTTTCCCTCTGGCATTAATATCAATGGCTACATCAGTAAAATCTGCAGCCTTCATGAATATTACTTTCTGAAAAACTTTTAAGTAGTTAAAATAGATTACAAACATTTCTCTCTCTGCTTATTTAACTTCACAGAAATATAAAGGAAACAAATTACCTGAAGGATAATTTCTGAATTATCATTTTCAGAAATCCTGGGGTGGTTTTTTTAGTATATTTTTACATAAAAACTGGAAAGCTCCTCAGTCTTCAGCATCGCTCTTCTCATCTCATTACTTTTCATTAACTCTTAGACCTCTGAACAGCAGCTCCAGAATTCAAACTACAATGAGTCACTGAAGCTGCTTGCTAGGTGAGATTAAGACAGTTCCAGTCATATGCTGATTAAATCTACATACATCAAACAAATTAACTTTTTTTACGAAGTTCTAAAATGCATTTGTCTTTTACAATTACAGTAAACTTTTTTGTTCTCAGTATGGATACCTAGGGAAGCAACACATTCAAAATTACAACATGCCTGCCAGTTGCAACTTTTGACCCAGCTGGCCAGGGTCCATCAACAATGAAGAAGGACGAAGAATATCCAGATATCTGAGAAGTTCAATGAATATGAGGAGCAGGCGACTCAGGCATCCTTAAACACTTTTTTTTTAAAAAAAAAAGCAAGTGTTTTGGTTGTTCTCAAAAGCCCTATTTAGAATTAAAGACTTGCTCTTCTGTGAGCTGCACAAACATGAGGTGACAGCCTCTCTCTTGCAAGGTTTACTAGGAAAGTTAATGGAACCCTGCAGGGGTTTCCTATTATTCTCAAAACTGATGTTTACAGGGTAGTAAGAATCTGGTTAGAATTTCTGTAGATTTGCAAAATACTATAATCTTCTATCACACATCATAATAATTCTTTGTCCAACAGTTAAGTACATAATACACACACACACAAATGAATATATACCAGCAAATGCATTATGCATAAAAACTTCAGAAACCATGATATGCAAACTCCTGTAATTTCAAGACTTGCTTTTAAAAGAATTAATTTTCTAATAATTTCAGGGCATTTGTTTGTCAAAGTTGAATTTGGCCCAGTGTGAGCCAGGCCACTGAAATGAAAATTCCAGGCATACCCAAAAACATCAAATCACAGTATCTTTTCAATACAGTCTCAATGTCAAACAGTAACAATGAAAAAAAAGAAATATATACCTCAACTGCCTAGCTCCTTTCATCATAAAGGATCTTGAAACCATTTCAAGCAGAAGTGCCTACACCTCAATGGTTTAGAGTATACCTTTGAATTCAGCAGACAAAATCCCTGTGGGCTATATAACTGTTTTCATTTTGTCCCATGAAATTCCATTCACTTCTGGATGATGTATAAGCTCTTAAAGTCCAAATTTTTCTCCTCTCTTGCATTCCTGCAAAATTTTTGGCAGCATACCATAGTTATAACCAGCAGTTATAAGGCTGGGCTCACTTCACCACCAAAGCAACAATGGAATTGCCAGAATCACTTTAACTGGCCAGAAGAAAACTTTCCTCCCACGTACTCTCACTTTACCTTCCAAAAGTCACCAAGCAGGTCAGAAGATCCCTTATCTCCAATCATGACATAGCAATCCTAAAAAACCAAATTCAGCATGCAGCTGCAATGGTCAATATAACATAAGGTGGTAACAAAGAGAATCATTTTTTTAAGTCTTGGACAACAGAAGACTGCATGAAGAGTCATGTCCAGAAACTTTCTTGCCCATTCAAACAACTAAAAACCTAAATTGAACTATCCATCCTACTGAAGACTGATGGCAGACAATTTTGCAGTTCAGTTGAATACTCTAAAGACATCAATGCTGCAGTTCAAAATTACAATCTTATTGCTTCCCACTAATTAAACCCAGGAATGTTCCTGCACAAATTATTAGAGAACATAATTTAGGTTACACACTCAGGTCTTTGAAACATGGGAAATGGTAGCTTGATAGTCATCAGTGCTGCTTTGGATATTCTACACTGTCATGCAAATGCATTATGACTGAGTTTTTAACTTATGTAATACCATTCTTTCATTAACTTTACCTTCTAAATTTACTGTGAAGAAAAACAATTTACAAATGTCTGACAAAGGCAAATGAGTACAGCAACCAAATACAGGTAGGCCAGGACCCTCCCACTGTGGCAACTTGCAGATGAAGAACATACTCTCATTCACACATTCTCAATTCACTGCCATAGGAGATCACAGAATCAGAATGGTTTGGGTTGAAAGGGACCTTAAAGATCATCTAGTTCCAACACCCCTGCCAGGGGCAGAGGTGCCTTCCACTAGACCAGGTTGCTCAAAGCCCCGTCCAACTTGGCTTTGAACATTTCCAGGGCGGGGGAATCCACAACTGCTTGGGCAACCTGTGCCAGTACCTCATTACCTCTCATAGTGAAGAGCAACTTCTTCCTTATATCCAATCTAAATCTACCATCTTTCAGTTTAAAACCATCACCCCTTGTCGTACCACTACATGCTCTTGTAGAAAGTCCCTTTCCAACTTTCCTGTAGGCCCCCTGTAGGTACTGGAAGGCCACTATAAGGTTTCCCCAGAGCCTTTGCTTCTCGAGGCTGAATAACCCCAACTCTCTCAGGCTGTCTCCATAAGGGAGGTGCTCCTGCCCACTGATCATCTTCATGGCCTCCTCTGGGCTCACTCCAACAGGTCCATGTCCTTCTTAGGTTGGGAGCCCAACTGACAACTGTCCTGCTTTTAATCTCTCCATTGTTAATCATGATCTATCAACCTCTAACCTATCCTTTCCGGCCGTAGAACAGATGACTATTTCTTCTCCAGACAGAATACGTCCATTTTTCATAGACTAAAGAACAGCTGACCACACTGAGTGAAATAAGAGTATATGGTGGGAATTAGCCACAGCCCTCATTTACAGGTGCATGTTTTGACTGATCCTATCTCAGGAGGGCTCAGAGTTGCAGATGTTCCCCAGCCAGAGAGATAATCTCAAAGAGAGATACTGCCTGAAATTTTCTTCCTGCTGCTTTGAATTGCATGGAGTTACCCCTCTCATCCTTTCCCCAAACTGGGGAATTTAAACTGGAATCACTATGACACTATCAAAGAATGGCTGAGGTTGGAAGGGACTTCTGGAGATCATCTAGTCCAACATCCTGCCCAAAGCAGAGTCAGCTAGAGCAGGCTCCACAGGACCATGTCCAAATATCTCCAAGGGTGGAGATTCCACAGCCTCTCTGGGCAAACTCCCAAGGCAACAACCAAAGATTATGTAGTTTTTCATTTATGATGAGCCCATCCACACACTATTTGGGCATTCCTGCCCTGCTGCACTTTGGAACATGAAAGATTCATCCAACTTTGGGATTATACATGCCTCAAAGCCACTTGAAAGAAACAGGCTTTCCTAAGCACAGTCACAAGACTCTCCAAACAAAACTTCTCCCCAACTACATTTATATTCACATAATCTACATACAGGCTAGAGCTCAGTGGCCCTGTATGATTTGATTAAAATATTCAAAGAAGCATTTACATCTTTTTAAAGAAAAACTGATAACTGCTATCTGCCTTCTATGCAATTCTAGAAGGGAGACAAGGACCTGCTGCAGTTCATAATATGCACATTAATGAGAACAGCTGAACAAGACTCGAGTAGCTCGATAGCTCAGCTGTGGAATATCAAAGGAAACTGAGATCTTCCCATATGATATCCATGATATCAACAAGAACTTCCAGAAAGCTTGAGGAAGTCCTGGCTACAGCTATCAGAGACATAGTCTTAGCAAACAAGTTGCTGGAATCTTCCTAGACCTTTCAAAGATGACTGGTTTTGCTTTGGAAGGAGCCAACCAAGAAGCCAAGGAGAAAGGCTGATCATTTTTGCAAGGCAAATTCAGTCCTGTGTTCCATCAGCACTTCTTAATGCAATAAGAGAGGAAAGTGGGAAGACTTCTCAAAGTAAAGAATCTTTAGCAAGGAGATTTCTTCAAGGGATTTCCAGTGAAGGAATTTCTAAGTGAAGATTTCAGACCTCAAGCAGTCTGGGTAGAAGTACCAGTATGTCAACATTAACATCCTAGAAACAGTCATACTTTGATTCACTCAAAGATGAAGGATACAGTACTGACTCCAAGGTATGTAATCCTCCAGCCTTAACCTCACTGAACTGACGTAATTTTGACACAGGAGGTGTGCCTGTTTAGAGAAACCCTCATGAAATCTCTTATCCCTCTGCTTAGCCAGCTCTGTGAAAGCAAATAATGCTCGGCCACACCTGGGAATCTTTGATCTCTCCTGCTTCAGGGAGAAGTAGTAACCGCCAGCCCAGACAGACGGATGAAGTGGGTCAGAGCATTTCTTCATGGCATGAAGTTTCTTTCAGTCAACAGATCTTCTGTCTCCTGGAGCTGGCTCTCGCAGCCAGAACATGTCAGAGACAACTTCAAGGCAGAAGTGTGCTACTGAGAGAGCATCTCAGAGTCACACCAGCTCTTCAAGAGCTTTTCCATTAAGAATCATTTTAGATGGGTATCACAGACTCCTCAGAGAGCCTCACAGACTTCCTACAAAGTCTCCCTTGAGAGTTTAGAAAAGAAGAGGGGTGGAATGCTAGAAAACAGGCCCTACGAACAACTGTCATATAACGAGAGGCATTTCAAAGACCAAATAGTTTGATTCTAACTACCCTGCTTCTTCAAGGCTTCCCCAAGGTCACCAACAAGACCTGACCTGCTCACTCTGGTGAGAATGACATACAAAAGCCAAGTGCAATCAGAGACCACCCTCCAGCACACACACAATCTCAAGCACCTCTGCAGGCACTTGCTTGGAGATATGTTTATGACCTGGTCAGCTCACAAGACAATGGTGTGCTAGAAAAGAGGAGCCTGCAGAGCAAATTGTACATGTGGCCATTCTCAGGCTGAACACCTACTGACTGCCATCAAACACAGACCTTGGTGTCAAGAAACAAAACCAAAACCCAATGATTTATACCTTACATCATGGTAAAAAACAAAGTGCATAACTAGAACTTCCCTAGCAAAAGGAACCCTCTCCTCAGGTAGAGACGAGAGGGCAGCTACCTGTGACAGACAGCTAGCTGATGCTGCTTCATCTGCTGTATCTTCACTGGAAGGCAAAGCACATGCACCAGCTCTGGGCAGCTACACACATCTGGTATTCCACATGTACAGCCACTGTGGGCAATCTGGGCACATGCCTGGCATGCCAGGTTTCAACTCAATGCAATCACAGTGAAATAATTACATAACAAGAAATTGCCTTTAAAAAGCAAAGCCAAAAGCCACTAGAATTAAGAGGTCTATTAAGAGGTCCTGGGCTGCATCAAGAGAAGTGTGGCCAGCAGGTCGAGTGAAGTGATTCTCACCCCCTACTACTCCACTCTTGTGAGACCTCACCTGCAGTGCTGTGTTCAGCTCTGGGACCCCTAATGTAAGGAGGACATGGACCTGGAGCAGGTCCACAGGAGGGCCACTGACATGATCATTGAACTGGAGCACCTCATGAGGATGGGCTGAGAGAGTTAGAATTGTTCAGCCTAGAGAAGAGAAAGCTCTGGGGAGGCCTTATAGCAGCCTTCCAGTACTTAAAAGAGGCCTGCAGGAAAGATGGAGAGGGACTCTTTATCAGAGAGTACAGTGATAGGACATGGGGTAACAAACTGAAAAAGGTTAGATTTAGATTAGATGTAAGGAAGAAATTATTTATTTTGAGGGTGGTGAGACACTGGAACAGATTGCCCGAGCAGCTGTGGCTGCCCCCTCCCTGGCAGTGTTCAAGGCCAGGTTGGACCGGGCTTTGAGCAACCTGGGCTAGTGGAAAGTGTCCCTGCCCACAGCAAGGGGGTTGGAACTAGATGATCAAGGTTCTTTCCAACCCAAACCATTTTGTGATTCTAGTGTCACAGAAAAAATTTAATTCTTTGCTACTTTCAAGTATTTGTAGTCTTCTCTATAAAATAAATGTAAGAAACTATCAACCAAAACCTGAAAGCTTTCAGTATAAAAGCAACTCAGATTTCATTCAATACCTTTTCAGTCTTAACATGAGAATAAATCTAACCATATTAACTTTTTTCAGTTACTGTTTGCAAGTCTGCAGTTGTACTTTTGATAATATCCAAGTTGATAAGTCCATAATAATCAGTTACAAAAGCCAGGCTTACTTACATTTATTTCATAAAGACGGAATCAAGAAGTTTAATTTCTAGCTCAGGAGATATCCTGACTTCACAAAGAATATGTTACTTAGTTAAATATTATGTAAAAGTTTTCTTTAAAAAAAAGAGCATGTGTGTAATCACTGTTCTGAAAACCAGTGCCCACAAAAAAATCCATATGTGTGAATGTATTGTTATTTTTAAATGATTCCATATGCACAAGTTACTCAAGTGTAAAAACTTACATTTTCCAATACAGCAGATGAAAAAGCTGGAAAAATGTAGTAATAGTGGAAGATTTATCTAAGAAGAAAAGCATGACAGACTGTGTTAAGATTTTTACAGTACTAAAACTATTAAAATGCGTGTTCATGCCATGGCCAAAAAAGTTATAGTATAGGCTTACAAATAAATATTAAAAAGCAGAAGTTTCCAAATGGTGGTCCAAAAGGCTGTGGTCTGCACATGGTCCTATTTAAAGACTTTTCCCTGTAAGTCTCTATTACAAGTGCACAGTGGTCTTGAATATACTGAAGGAAGAAAGCTGTTTCACTGCTAAAAAAAAAAAAAAATAAATCTGGAAAACCCTGGCTCACTTTAAGTTAAGGGAAAAAAAATGTTTAAGAAGTCAAACAGTTAACCTTTCCTTTCATACCTATTCAATACCCATTAGAGGTTCTATGGAAACAGTACTTAAGACAAAACTAGTAATTATTTTATAGTGTTTTCGAACATATCCAAGCTATTTTGGCAAATTATTGTCTTTGGAGCTATATTTCTTATTTATAGTCTGAAAGGCAGAGGCTGCTCATACTCATCAATTCTATAACACTTTTTTACATCTGAAAAGCAAATATAAACTCTTAGGGTTTTTCAAGACCTGAAGGCCCTCTCCTTAATTAGCTTTCTAAGCCAATTAAAAGATGGTTTTTGAACATCATTCAGAAAATGTTTTGTTTAAATAACTGCTTAGGAAGCACCACTCTATTCAATATTTAAATTTATAGTTTCAACAACTCACTGGAATTCTATAGCAGAATTTACTATCATTATCCTTGGCAAACAAATCAGAAGCATCATTTTATTCCTTAAGTAACCCTTAAACTCCACACCAAAGTAAGAATGTGAAGAGACTTGTCAGAAAAGGACTGGGTTTCATTTATCAAAAATCAAACATGACACACAAGTGTAAGAACCAAGCAGAAAGTTGTCCCTTAGCTTGAGCCAAGGTCAAGCACAAGGGCAATTTCTGCCCACTGCAGAAATTAAGGAAACCCCTAGATCTGTATCTAAGGAGTATTTTTGCACTAAGCTGGCACACTAGCCTTTCAGGTAGACACAATGCTCATCTGCATGTTGTATGGACTTATGTATGCTCTGGAGTGTGTAGTGGACCACATTTTTATGCATGGCTGACAGATAAACCCATGTTAAATGGTCCATCTTCAGAAACAGTAACACAAAAATACCCCAGATACAACATGCTCCACTAGTATTTCACATTCAAAACCTACCAATGGCTACAGCCAACTCAGTCACACACAAGGCAAGCTTGATGCAAAGATACAGAGCTATGAAGGAGAGAAAAGCATGCTGTTTGTATAGTCTCACCCATCTCCAGATGGGCTTAAGGGATTTCAAATTCCTAACAATTTCACTAATATTATTATTATTAAACTTACTGTGGTCTCATAATAATAACATCCTGACAATAATATATTGCTCCAGAATTGAGCTTCTAGTCTTCCTGATACCTACTAAGTCTACATTTTACTTTGTCCACCTGATAAAAAGCCAATGCACTTTGCCAAGAAACACACAAATAATATTGTCAATAGGTACGTATGTATGTTCCAGGCCGTATTCTGTACGGAACAGTCAAATATACATCATACCCAAAATCTGATTTTTCTTCCCAACTCAGCTGTATTTTAAGCTAACTTTATTTGCTGTTTATATCTTGATTGGCATTTATGCAGTGGTGCTACATATAAAATACTGCTGCTACCAACCACCCTGTATGCCCAACACATTGAACTATTATACTAAAGAAGAGACAAAACCTTTGCACATGTCCGCAGTCTACTCAGAAACAAATCCACAAAATAAGAATAAAAAGGTATTTTTTTCCTAACAAGTTTCAGAAAGTGTTTATTTAAGGTTAAATGATTATTTTCTTCCTGTAATAGCAACTTTGTCAAAGTTGGTTAAAATGTTTGCTGTTATAATCTCTGCAGGTTGCTAAACACTTTCAGGGTACAAAGTCACAAGTTCTGTGGAATGCTGCTCTGTGCACCCTGCCACCACCAGCACAACTTCCCTAGGTAACACATACACCGTACAAAACAACAGCTATAACTGGAGAGTTAGACATCTGTGTTTTTAAATTCTGTTAACAACAGAACACACAGCAGATTTCACTTTACCATGCAAAGCATCTTCTGAGTTTCCTACGACCACAGCAAGTGCCAAGTCAGTGCGTCCTTTCCACGCAGCCAAAAAGGTTTAAAAGATAATCCGAGAAGTCAAGAAATCACAGGATTCCTGCGGAATGTAATAATAAAAAACCCCCCAACAGAATAGGGTTTCCCTACTCTGTGATATGGTGAAAATGCATGTCAGCAATCCCTCTGTTTTAGTCTTCAGAATTTTTTGTAAGAAATTATAAAGAAGATTTTGTTTCCCCCGAATGTTCTTCCAAGTAGTATTGTTCTACATAAACATTGTGCTTCCATCAATTTATGCTATTAGCAAACAAGTATATACAGAAGCATATTTATTTCTACTCCTTGTCACACAAATGCAATAAATTTCAGTTCTTGAAACAAGTGTCATTGCGAACTAGGGTTTCAAATAACAGCTGGAAACATTCAGATTTGTCTCGTGTTAAAAAGCTAACATGACATATGTTAAAACTTAGATGACTGAGATTACTGGCTGAGCATTCCTGCAAAACTTAAATTGTGCTTCATAATGTTCAGAAAAGCCCCAAATGGGAGAATACACAGCCTCCTGACAAATGAGTGAGCCCTCTCCCAGGGCAACATATCCAATGTTCTGCAACATGCACAGGGGCAGCTTGCAAGGATTGCTAAACACCCTAAAGATCAATACCTCTGCACAGGCAGCATGACCTGGTATCCAGCAACTTTTCAGTTCAATGCTGGTGCAGAAACAAACATGTATCATCTTGGTTTCTTAAATGAAAAAGTGATGGTACTTACTGATACACAGTTATAGTTACAGAACTGTTGTAAAGTTCTCTGAAGAGATAGATATATATGTTTCAGTATAGCATGAAAGTTTATCAAGTAGCAAACCATTACAGCCTCCATTTTTTGAAACCTTAGCAGTTAAAATATAAAAAAAGAATTAAAATGTGACACTATCTCTTTCAAAAAAAACCACCCCAAACCCAACAAAAAAACACCCCCACACATAAATGAGTAAGCCAAAAGAAATAAAAAGCTCACACAAGACCAGATAGCATGATAGGGTCATTAGAAATCCAGACTATTGGAGCAACTGCTCCAGCTGTCAAACTTACCATTCTTTTTAAAAAGATGGCATGGTTTTGTTTTGCTTCCATGAAACAACAATATAAAACACATACTTGAATCCTCTAAACAGCTAACTCCATAAAGCAAAATTTAAGACGTTACAGACCCTTCCCCCACCCCCGGCTTATCTTAAAGCAGCTCATGAGAGGTTTTAGGAAACACCATGTAAGAACTATACAAACAAATTTTAAGAACATTTCTCCTTGCGGTCATTCAGAAGACTAAATTACAGATCTCTTTACTAAATTGGCCCCTAGAAAGGTCTTCTATGTGACCTTCCAAGGTGCCTTTGGAATTCACTATTTCTTCTAATTTCCTTATTAATTTCAACAGGATTGGAAAAAAAAAAAAAAAAAAAAAAAAACCAAACAAAAAACACCAACACCTTGATTGGCTGACGTTTTAGTTTGTTTCCTACCCATAGTACAATATTTTAGCATCACAAAAATGTCAACTAATGCTTTAAAAAACCCTTAAGCCTATCCTTATGTCAGTAGATCTGCTCAAAATGCCACCAGAAACAAACACTATCACACCCACAATTTAGAATTTTTAAAAAATATTCTTCATACCTAATTCACATAAAACTGTTAAAATACATAGTCATAGTGCAAAGTTGAGGAGTAGCCTGACCTCTCAACTCTAGAAGACTCATTCATTAATGTTTTCTACATGAATAAAAATAATAGTAATTTTTTAAAAAAGGAGGAAGAGGGAAGGAAAAGATTAAAAAAAAAAAAAAATCAAGTATTTAAGGCCATAGCCTTGAATTATGTTTTAATGTGAACACAAGGTAATATAGTTCTAAAGTACTTCTGACAGTAAGAAGAAAATGTTAGCCACCCCGTCAGTTGGAATATACACCAAGTTTGACTGAGATCTTTTCCTCTCAGCATTGTTGACTTCTGTCCAAGAGTTAATTAAAATAAGTAGGTTGTATCTATCAAAAGTACAAAAATGGGTAACAACTACAGCTTAAACTAAAGACAGGTAAATTTGTATTGATTTACAGAAGTAGGTCTTCTTTTTAACCCTGCAAAGAAATTAAATGTTCTAATCAGCAAGTGGAGGTACATAATTTTCAAACCTGCATGCACCCAAACACAAAAAGGAAAGAAAGGAGATGCAGTAAAACCTGTTCTAACATGCTGTACATTAGAAATCTGACTCTCATATTTCAGAGCAGCCAAATGAAAAAGATGCAATGAAAATCAGGTTAAGAACAAGGTAGAACAAAAAACATACAAAGCTTCCACACATCATTGGATTGATGAAACCCATTTAAACAATTTTTTGTAGTTTAAAAAGGTCAAAAACAAAAAAACCCAGAGGATTTATATTTAATTCTTCCTTTGAACTCACACAAGCACAAGCCCTTCACAAGCGTCTTTGGATCTTAAATATACCTTCCCTACAGATCATGAAATTGGCAGTATCAGAAAAAAATGTTTGACTAAAGCAAGATAACTAAACCAAACAACATCTTCTGCTGAATTATGGATAAAATGTTAGAAAATAAACAGACTTAAGAATACTAATAGTTTACCATGAGGATACGAACTTTTATGTATGGTAGTCTTCTGAAATTACTGAGCTAAAGAACAACAGCACAATGAAAAATTCCAGCAAAAAGTAATTTCAAATACAAATGCACAGAATAACTACTTGTCCTTTTGTGTATAGCCCATTCAAAGCTGGCTTTGCAATCGCAGCTCTGTTGGGCTATTTGTAGGATGACAGGTAATTATTTACACACAACTTTTAAGAGCAAAGATGGACATAACATGCAGTTAAGGCAGGCAAATGAAAGGCAGCTGAAGCCTGCGCTGATACTCTCCAAAGCACTCCCCATGTGGAAATCTTCTTTCACAAGAATTCCCACTAATTTACAACAGCAGAGGAATCATCCCTGGACAGCTGGGCTGAGATTTTACTCTGCTATTGGTTATATTACATTCCTGGTGACAAAAGTTGTTGACATTAAGGCTGAATAGTAGAACTGGCACTAGAATAAAAACCGTCTTGTATATCCTTCCAACATTTTTTCACTACTGACAGCACTTGAATGGCCCAAGAACTTTGTTTAAAAGTTTAAGTACAAGACAAATTTCATAAAATGCAATCGAGGAAATAGGTCTTACACTGTGCCTTACAAAAGGTTGATGTTTTCCTTGCTTTTCATTGGCACAGGCAAGTGTTATTTTGTCACTGCCGTTGAAATCATCCACCCATTTCTTCTTTACTTTGTAGTTCCTAGGAAATATATAAAATCCAGGCCCAAATGTTTCAGAACTCATTTTCCCCTGAAGGCCCTTCCTTTAACAGGACAAGCTTGCACATGTGGCCAACTGCTATATTAAGGAACAGGATTAGTATCTGAAAACCAATCAACATCTACATCACCACTGAATGGAATAATTGAAATTACTGCACCATCATTCATCGATAGGCCCGCAAATGAGCTCCAAGCATCGCTAACATGGTGCATGAGAACAAGAACAGGGCTTTAAAAACTCAGTTGTTTTCCTAACAGGGTTGTCACTGTTGCAAGACGTGACTTGGAAAGCTTATGAGGTGCAACTGAGTACTTACTCAGCTGGAAGTAATAGAGTGATACTTTCACAAGAGTCTTTAAAAACCAAGTGTGCAAGTGACATAACACCTGTAGATAGAAAAAGGACAGGAAAACAACGTGTAGAGGAGAATAAAACACATTTATGTGAAAAGCAAAATTGTTACTTTTAAGTTTTTTTTTTCTCTTAACCCTGCTGCCTGGTAATAACAGTGCATATTTTAGTAACATCCATTTGTGTATTACACTTGGGAGACAGCTAAACACTCATTTAATTTGTAGAAGTGCACTAGATAAAATAGCCCAATCTTTCCGCTTCTGCCAGAGTTTATGACAATTTATTTATTTACTTGGATTATTTCAATCATGAGAGGCTGGACTTCTAACTTCTTCTATTGACCAGATCCTGAGATACACGGAAAGTATATAAACACTTAATCCGCACAATTATGTTGAAACAATACCATACGTGTTGTCCATACTAAAACAAACACAGGTATTTGTGACTATTGAAATCGTCATTTTAGCTCTCAATTTAGGACATTTGGGAACAGAAACCTGAGTGTATACTTGTACATGAAAAATAACAGTGTGTCAATTTAGAATTTGCTGGCTATTACCGATGTAAACTTCGCAACAGAAATTTATGTACTTTTTTGATATTGTAGTATCTAAAACCAGAATTTGTTCTTAAAGGATGGTTGTAAAAAATATCCATCATAGTATTTACAGTCAAATATACAAATTAATAGATTTACAACTGAACTAACATGCCATAAGACTTTATTTTCCAAAAACATTTGTCACTTGAGTAGAACAAACAAGTACCTTGAGTTTTTTAAGCCTTCTGCACTTCAAATTTCTCATTTTATTGCCCTTCCACATCCACCTGCTTCTTTTCATTTATCTCCATAACTATGTTATATTAAAATGCACATAAATTCTGCATTTGGTAGAGACACGAGAGAAGATTTTTCATAAAACTAGAATTCTGAATGGTTTTCAAATGTATGCAGATAACATTACCAGTTTTGTAATGCTGGCACAAATTAGGTCCTATTCATTTTTATGGTTTCTGTTACCAAAAGGAAACAAAGAATGAGTGCGCTCCATTCGGTTTCTTAAATGCAGAAAAATGAAAAGTATCAGAAGTACAATTCAAAGTGGTGCTCATTTGGAAGCTGAGGAAAAATATTTTTGAAAAAGAGAAGTGTTAACATTTCAAACCATTATTTGAAAGTTCTTAAGGGAGAAGTTGAGAGAGGAAAGGACAGGATTACAGCAACGATATTACACACAAACAGAGAGTCTTGTAAAGCAGAGTGGAGCAAAACAAGTGTATGTGTGTGGGTGGGACATTATGTAAAAGGAAATATATAAATGAGTCAACAATTATATTTATTGTTTTAAAAATACCCATGAAATTTTGTTCCATCATGTTCAGCAGACTTTAGTGGATGCCCTCACCATCTTATAGCTGTAAGCACAGGTCTTCTTCCTACCATTTTATTTGCTCCAGAATAAACCTCATTTGGAAGATGATCATAAACTTGTTAAGGCAAAAGTGATGGCACCCAGTTTCTGTTCCTTTCCACATAACTTCCCACAGCATGAGAGTACAGAGAAGGTGGCACTGATGCAACTGCAGACTGCTCAACTCCATATTAGAAGCATTCTCATTTTTCTAAAAGACAGTGTTCATAAAGAACACTAACTTACCAAAACCAGTTCCTCTGGGAAAAAAAAAAAAATAAAATAAAATAAATAAATCCAGTTTTAAGAGAGTCCTGTTAGAGTAAGATTCAGGATGAACCTTTGAGTGAGGATGAGAGTATCACCCCAAGATAACCTAGTGAACAGTCCTGGTGCTTACTACAGATGTTTAAAACCCTAACTTAAATCAGACAAGTTGGCAATTTTACAACTGGAGTTGCTGTCACCACAGGAAAATGCCATAGCACTGGCTATTTGTTATTTCAGAATCTCTTTCATCCACACAGTCTGTGAAAAATTTCTGAAACCATAATCTCATCCTCATATATAACAAGCATATATCAGATATCTCACTATTTTTGAGAAAGGGAAAATAAAAATCTGGTTTAGCCCTACCCTGCTCAATTTCTGACACTTGTTAAAGCCTTAAACCAAGTTTCTTACCCTTCACTCCCATTTCCTAAGATACTCTTGTGTAAAGGGGCTGACAGCTGGTGTGTGTGTGTGTATAGCAGAAGCTATGGGACCATCAAAGGACTCCATTATGTTTAGTTCCTCCTTAGCAGACACTTCCCAGATGCATTAGGAAACCAAGTGGCAGAAGGGCCAAACCCAAGAGACAACTCAAAACTTCATGGGTACTTCACCTGTTTGTCAAAGATTAAAAAGACTGCCATAAAATAACGTATATCATCAGAATCTAGCCAGAGTCAGTGAAAAAATTTAAATTGTACACTTGATTATGAATAACAGGACTCTGTCTGCTTCTTAAAAGTAGCATCACAAGAGTTTCTCAAGGGCCACCATAAGGCGATGAAAGGAAAAATACAGTGTTAAGCTCCTCAGGTGGTCAAAAGCTTCTCTATCAGAATAAGATGTTTTCAACTTCTTTTTCTAAAGCCTAAAGAATGGTTGAACCTTTTCAGGTAATCTTTTTGGTAAGGTTTTATATTCTGCACAGAAATTTGAGTTACAAGTACATTTTGTGGTAAAATTTTAATCTACTAAAATATAAATGTTCATAAAAAAGACAATTAAGCTTCATCTGCAAAAAAATATTAAAGCTGCCAACATAAAGTGCACACATGAAAAATTAAGCCTATAAAAATATATAATGAAAGACATCTGGCACAAACGTCAGCCTTTGCATGCTTGTTTTGTCAGCTGTCAAATCATGGTAATATACGATGGTAAAAGGCACACTGACAGCAACATTCCTGGTATTTTAAAGATCATGAAATACATGCAGCTATAAGAAAATATCTGCATTGCTACCAAAGGAACCAAACAGGGCTGGTGGTCTTTAGAAAAACAGTCATGCTTAATGCTTATGACTCTCAAATGTTAGTCTGTGTGGGACAGGTCCCAAATTATTTCTTTCCCACACAAACATTTTAGGAAAAGTTACATGAGTTCTGAGCAGTTACACATGCAATCCTTTATAGAGTTATTGTAGCTAAATACTGTTCCTACACAGCAAATGACATAGGGTCAAGAAATGCTATTCATTATATACTTACCTTCGTCAATAAAAAGTCTTTTAATAATACATGTAAGAGGAAAAAAAGTTATTCCCAATAACTCCCTGTTGGTTTCATCTCAGAAAGTGAATTATTTTGGTATGTTTTACTGATTTAAAAAGCCAGTGGTTTTCCTCCATGTAAAACACAAGTTCCAGATACACTCTGTACTTGTGCATATGAAGCACTAAAACCAAAAAAACCCTAGGGATGTGGCCCTATTATCATTCTCCTATGGTCCACCCAGACCAACAACAAGGAGTTAGAAAATTAAAACATTATACTGATACGGGGTTTGAATTTCATATATTTCTTTACAAAAATTTGATTGAGCAGTAATACCATGGGACAAAAAAGAAAATGGTCTGAGATGATGCTGCATACCTGAAGATTTTATATAGCATTATAGTCATCATCTCCTGGAAACCAAGGGAGCAGTAGTAATAAGAGTTAGTCATAAAGACTGCAAACCTAGTTTCCTGTTAAATATATAATCATGTTGCAACAAAAACACATTACTTTTAAATAACCATTCCTTAAAAAGCATACCTGAATTTTTTTCTGCTGTAGTCAGGAGCTAAATCAGGCTTGCATTTATTCACATCCCAGACACACTGTGCCATTTTACTTTTAATGCTGAGGAGGGTGAATGAAGAAAGTTTTCACCAGAAAGTAAGTTTATTTTCAGTTTGATTGTGAGGTTTTTTTCCTTTGTAAAGTTATTTTCTGCCTTAATGTTATGAAGTAAAAAAATTTTAGCCTTTCTTACACTGACTCTGCAGTGAGAAAGAGAGGGAAGCAAGGTGATATGAAAGAGATGAAACTAAGACTTCTGGCTAGCAGAGACACTGCAGCAAGGCACTGGACTTGATGAGTCCTGGGGGGAGCTGGCAAGTGATGAGTTTTTCTGGGGAAAGCTCAGTACACAAATTTTATTAGGTGGCATTTTACAAGATAAACTGAAGCAAAACCATTGAATTTAGGAATTAACGAAGGCTATGTTAAAGCTGGCTTGCCATTGTGTTGAAGAACCTCTGTCCAGGGCACATAAGATGACACTACATTTTCCAGTTTTTCTGAAGTACAGCTGGCCTCATCATAGGCATCAGACCTGACCAAGGGCATCTTCTACCTCACAGAAATCTCTGATGAACATGCAGCTGGCCAGTAACAGCTTGAGTTCATGACACTTGTTACCATTCAGAGAACGTTTTCCTCAACCTTTTTATTGAGTAACACTTAAAATAGACTAACTACATAAACCTCACTGCTCTCACTCATCCAAATGTCCAAAGTATTTCTTTACAGAACGGGTTATTAGGCAGTGGAATGGGCTGCCCAGGGAGGTGGTGGAGTCCCCATCTCTGGAGGTGTTTAAGAGTCGGGTCGACATAGCGCTGAGAGATCTGGTGTAGTTGGGAACTGTCAGTGCTAGGTTAATGGTTGGACTGGATGATCTTCAAGGTCCTTTCCAACCTACATGATTCTGTGATTCTGTAATAGGAACCAAGCACATAGGAAAAAGTTCTCATAGTGGTTTATGTCTACAGTCACTCACACCAAAAGATATATACATATATATATATATATCCACCTCACTCTTTTCAGTAAGTTTTTGTTATCACCAAGACTATTAAAATGAAGCTTTCCACATGAGCAGTAGCTCAGTGAAATATCACTGCCATTTCAAATGCTGTCTGTATAATATCAAATACCGCCAAGATACTTAATCAGATTGATTATCTGAGGCCGAAACAAACAACTTGCAGCACTGACAGCCAAAATCATTATGTTAGATGTGGGGAAGGACAAATGAAGGCCTACACTGTCCCACTGACAGAGAACACTGTATATTTTCTTCCCGTCTCTACCCTGAAAATCAACAGAGACTTACAAAAAAAAAATTGACATTAAAACATGGCATTATGGCTAGTCCATAGATGAAAAAATAAGACTACAACCATCAGCAATAACTTTACATTAGTACAACGAAAGGATTCATAATCTCCATATTCAACCTGAATTTCTCAGTGTATTCTTTAAAGAAATGGAGTTCTACATTTTAATTACCCATATATATCTCAGAAGATCATATTAATATTGTACATTATTTCTATCAATAGCTTTTGAAGCACATAAGACACTGTCTTGATATATCTTCTGCTTTTTAATATGTAAGTCTTAAACCTCACAATTCCTCTGCATCAAAAGGGGTTTCAATCTCCAGCTGACAAGCAGAAATAGTAAGGCGCATAGAAATTTAGTTTGACAAACACGCCAACACCTCTGCACTTGGCTGACTTTGTGCCCTCGGCCATCCATAATTTTGCTCTCCCATAATGATTTGCTGACACCAAATCAGGGTTGTCAACAGGTAAAGTCCTTTCACTAACAGGATGGCAGTTATCTGCCTGACCATGTATCATCTTGCAACCTGCAGAAGCACAGTTTCTCTGAGGCAGAGGAAGGAAATGGCAAACACATACATACTACCACACAAATGCACATAAACATGTTTTGTCTCAGTCATGATCACGTGAGTTTCATTTCCTTTAGAAACCAGACTAAAAATGAGAAGGGTAGGGAAGATGCATAAATACACATCTATTGGATTCAGTCATTCTCACACCTTTTTATCTCTCTCCTACTCACTTCCTCAGTAACTTTTGGTCACCCTGTTACATCCTACTGATCATCAAAGAGAAGCTTGGAAAATATTTTGGCATCCATGTAATTCTTGTAAAAACACCAGGAAGTATAATTCTCTCAAAACAAGGATCCTAGGGAACTAAGGAAGCAGTATTTTGGCTGTTTACCAAACATTTTACAGCAAAGGTAATTAGTAAGTTACATGCCATTGTAAGCAACACCAGCACAAATCCAGCTTCCTTCACCACTTGCTGTCTCTTCTAATGATGCCAAGATTGTGACAGGCTTACTTAGCATGGTTATTGTTTCCAATTTTAAACCTTTATACTTAATTAAATTTCAGCTCTAGATGATGTATCTTAAACAGTTCAACAAACCAAAAATACTCCAACTCCATTACTTCACCTTTTTTTTCCACTCACTGCAGCAACAATGCATCTAAAACACTTCAGAAAGATTTTGTGTTGACCGGCTAAGATTTGCTAAGTGCATGTGATAAGCTATTTTTGAAATAAAATGCACAGAATAACATATATTTCAGTAAGAGTAACTATCCAGATCCTAACCAGTCTTCCTTTATCAAGAGACAATTTTTTGTATCTGGAGCAGAAGTCCGACAGAAGTCATATAAAAAACAAAAAGATGACTAATCGATTGTGTTTCATGCATATTAGGTACCATCTTCCATCAGCTGACAAACTGGAAGAGCTGCCCCTCTGTCTCTTGTAAAAAAACCTATTGCCTTTTTGGATCAAAAAGTATCAGACATTTGCAACAGCTTTTGAAGTTTTATATAATACATAATTACACATGCCTGCACACACATACCACACCACCACCTCCCCCCACAGAATTCCAAGATTTCCATTCAAATGCGGAAAGAAGAGCTAAAAAGATTGGAACACTGATCAGCATCTCAATACTTCTTTCAAGAACCAACAGGAAATGATAACTAATGAAAAATTCCAAATATTATTAATACAGGAAAATATGTCCAGCTTTGACAACCAACACAGTCATGGAATAAACACTTCCATCTTCAGTAGCTGCTAAAACAAACACTCTTTTACAGGCTTTGACAGAGAACAGAATTCATTTCCCCTTTACAGCTGCACTGCTTCAAAGTCAGTTAAACATCAATGTGACAGCCTTACTTGCAAGAGCTCAGACATTTACTATATTATCTTAGCCGGACATGAGCAGAAAGCAGAGACTGTGAAGGTAGAGAAGTAGCAGGGGAGAGATGGAAATCAAGATTGTTTTTCTTAAACACCTTATGAAGTGTTGGTCTTAGTTGTTGCCAGAGAGTTATTTTTCTTGTTCATTTATTCTGTATTTAAAGACCTGGTTAATACAAACATAGCACAAGTCTGAAGGCAAAAAGTTCACTAGGAAAGAGCTTGTTTACACAGATACTATTCAGTTACCAACTTCTCACTCTGTGATACACTGTGCTTCTACAAACAAAACTCAAGTTGACTGAGCTATTATCAATGTTTACAGAATAGACTATCTTACTTGCACCTAGCCATCACCCTATTGGTTTCTCATTAATATCTAGAAGACACACAGTTTAGGTTCTTACCCTAATTTCTCCTACCAACTTTCCTGTACAACTCCTACCTCACAAGACCATCATGAAGCTTCATATATATTAATCTGACACAGAGCAACAAGCATTATATTAAGTACATAATAGTAAGCAGGAAGGAATATTGGCCAGATGTCAAACCAATCCTAACAATGTGTACAGGCCACTAAATTGAGTATCTTGAACAAAAAAAATAGACATCAAATAACTGTAGCAGCCAGTGGCAAGAAGTGGTCAAGAGTATTTCCTGAGATTCTGTAGAAAGCTGGCTGCTCACATGATGATGGCTCTGCTTACTTCCAGATGCTTAATTGCATTAAAGAAAACTAAAAATACATCAATCCGTGTTCTTACTACTGGTTTCCCATGAAAGCAGTTGTTGCCATTGGGGGAAATGACGTGATCGTAAAGAGCTGTCTTATGAATTACCTACCAAAATACAACCCGAACTACTAGCAGAAGATTTGCTGAGTGACAAGTTCTTTCATGGCAAATGATCCCTCAAAACTGCAACTCAGAAGAAATTCCCTACAATACTGAAGAAGTTTTCCATTAGGACTCTGGACATATTTAACACTTCTCTATGCATGCTATAAGCAAACTTGGAAAAAAAAAAATCTGTATCTCTTCCTTTATTCTTAGCAGTATATTGTATTTAACTACACAAAAGACGGCATATCTGAAATACAGCTTAAACCACCAATCTACTATTAAAAAAAAAAAAAAAAAAAAGAGAGAGAGAGAAAACAGTAGCTAATAAAAGCAAAATGTTGTCACACAAAACAGTCTGTATAAATTATGTTATTAACTTCTATTTTTTTTTTTTTCTTATTTGAACCTCAGCTTTGGGCCAAGTTGAAATTCTAGAGAAAGCCTGATGACTTGTAGCCATATAACTTGGCAAACCACGTAAGTTTATTTTCAGGAAATCTCAATATCTCAGCTAATGAACCACCTTTCACCTTCCGAAGAGTCACCTCAGGTTTAACAGAAAGACAAATCAAGATGCACTTCACCTACCAGTAACAAAAACACTCTTTTTCACACTTGACAGCAGACACAATCTAAAGATTTTAGTCCCAATCTAATTTTTTCACAATAATATTTTGTATTTGAGGTTTCTGTCTGGAAGTCATCTGCATGAACTCCCATATTGCCCTTGCTATGTCTGGAGTAAGGAAACACTTCAGTTTGTATTTCCTCTCCAGGAAAAAAGAAGAGAATCAAATCAAGCATTCCCTACAAAAGTTTTTTAACCTCTGCATCTTGAATAACCCTCTTTCCAAATAGCTCAAACAAATGGTCTTCAGGGCATGCAGCAGAAGCTGGCCAGTCAGCCAGACTCGGGATGAGTGGGCCTGTAACTGCCTACCATGGGGAGATGGTGTTTTGTTTAAGCATTTATTTGTTAAAATCTTAGGGTCTGGAGAGTTGGGGAGGTTTTCTGGTGCTGTGCTACTGTACCCTCCCCACTCCAGCACCACTATTTTTAGTAACCCACAAATGTGTAGCTGTAGGACCTCTCCTATCACCAGAAAGCTATCCAACTTGAAGTAGGAAGCAGCCCAACTTGTGCATGCTAGCAATTCTTCAGATAGAGGCTGGCGAGCCTGGCCCTGCTTGCTTCTGCTGCAGCTAGCACTTTGCTATGTGCATCTTAATGCAGTAGACAGAAGAAAGGCTTTTTTGCTTTTGTAAACAAATTTTTGATGGAAATACTGCAAAATAAATCTGCTTATTTTTTATCTTTATAATCCTTATTGCACTATATTATTTACATCTCTGTCAACTCCTAGAAAGCACAAGAAAAACTTTCATATCCTAAAAAATTTCCTTCCCTACACATGTGCAAAACTGATGACTGTTGTTTTACCCAGTATTTCCTCCCAAAAATCACAAGTCATCAGACCTGGTCAAGACTTAAATTTCCATAGCTATTACCAACTTCAAAAACATGCTACAACATGTTGATATACATATTAAAAATGTATTACTAACTTATATACATGGAACTGTACAAGTATAAAAATATGTTTTTTAAAAAAAATAATTCTCAGAAGCAACAGTAAGTAAATTCTGTTAAAAACACAATTCAAATAATGTATAGCCATGGTTACTCAAATCAGAAATCTTGGGTGAAATACCACATGCCTACGTGGTACATGACAGACTGGCAATGGAAAGTTCTGCAGGACAGGCTACGATCAGAGTGGCGCTGGAGCTGAGCCCACAACTCATTTCAAAACTGGTGTCAAAAAGTCCTGTGAAATTTCTCAGTATATGCAATGCACACTGCACAGCTTGTCTCTATTCAATACTCCTGAAGAGACACTGAGTGCCGTTAAAGTGATGTATTATGCTAAGCTTTTCATTATATTAATTTATATTCTATGACATCACAAACTATAGATGTTTAAAAATTCAATTTAATTTGTAAGACAGAGAAATATGTAACCTGCTAAAATATGACTAGGTATGTTATATGGCTTTTAAAGTTGAACTGTAGCTGAAAAAATTATAACAGTAATATGCATAGAATATCCAACATAAAATAGAATGAAAAGTAAAATGTTGGAGTGAATTCATTATTAACTGAAATCTTGCCTTTAACCCCCCCAAATTCAAGTTACTAATTAACTGCCAAATACTCATTTTATGTATGATGCAGCATAATACATTTGAGTATTATATTTGTATTTCAATACTTTGCAAATTAATTTTAAAGCTTTTGGTAGGATAAACTTTACATGCATAAACTTGCAAAATATTCAAGTTGCTTGTCTACTTATAAAAAGCAGAACATCTCCCTTCAGTTCCAGTCACATGGATGCCATTTAATAATAAATTTTATTATGGAAGAAAAAAATCTTCTTGTCAGGGCACAAAACATTTATGCAAATAAAAGAAACACAAACTTCTCCATGTATAAATAACACTGAAGACAAAACAAATACTAAACCCCTAAACCCATCCCCATCTCAGGTAAAGATGACATTTTCCCCCTTATCCCTCAGTTGTATCAATCTCCAATTATACAGTTGATGGTAAGCAAAAGAAGAAAAAAAAAAAAAAAAGCAAGCAATTTTCAACCTCAAGGTAGATCTCAAAAATAAGACCCATTCATATAATCCCTCAGTCATCAGGTGACACTCCTAATTTAAAACAACAAATTATCCCATGTGGCTCCATTATAAAGTGATAGCTAGCACCTCTAGTAATTTAAAGACATCGCATTTTCCTTGAGGTTAACCAGACAGCAAATCAAATAATCCCACAGAGGATTCAGAGCAGGCTTGACCCATTACTGAAGTGTTAAATTAGAATTTCAAAGAGTAACTCCATAGTCACCCTTCACAGAGATAATTTTTAATTCTTCCTCTGTGAAATGTGAAGTTAAGTCAATATTCAATGTTTTATCTCATAACATAAGCAGACAAAAATGCTGCTAACTCAAAACAGTCTAGATAGATTCTTGTTTAATAAAATAGCAAAAGGCCATTGCTTCAACATTTTAATAGGCAAGTTCTTTCCAGCATTTTTTACAATTTCAGTATTAACTCACAACATAGGTAAGCAGAAGCAAGCATTTAATTTACATTTGAGGAAATAAAATATATAAACATATTTTTATTTATTTTCCCTACACAATCAACAAGCACCAATGAAGCTGAATTCTGCATATGGAGAAAATAATGAGGGTTGACCCCATTTTACAGCCACAAAAGTGGCTCAAGTGACTTGTTTTCTCTGGCAAATGTGGCACTGAAGAGTAAGCTCCTGGCTCTCTAGCTCAAGAATCCCTGTTGTTACCCATGTAAGAGCATTCCTGTCAGTATAATTATAGGGAAATTTCCATCACAGGCAGGGGCAAACATAAGTCCCCAAACTCTACACATAGTTCCCTGCCACCTTATCTAAGTTATTTGTTGATTATTAAACAAACAAAACAAAAAATCCAACCCAACCAAAACCCCAAAAATGTTGTCAAAGGTAACAAGATGTTCAATTTTTGTAGCTGACCCTCAGCCAGCCTGAACAAATCGTTTAAACCGACTGTTTAACACAATACAAGAACACCAGAAGCTTGGTACAATAAGAGCCACAGAGCCCATCATGGGCATGGCATAAGAGTAGCTGATATTACCCAGTACGCTGAAAAAAGCAACAGGACAGAACTAAAAACTGATAATACAATCAGTACAACATAGAAACAAACATACATGCACAGAAAAAAAACCCACACGTTTTCAGTTATTGAAATATTAAGTAAAAAATTCTTATGTTGTTGCAGGTATGCACCCTCACGGAAAACCATGTTGCATTAATTTATTCTGTTCCTCAAGACACTGTCTGTGTAAGAAAACACCAGTTCCCTTTTACTGACTTCCTTCCCTGACAGTGGTAAGCAAAAATCAGTTAAAACCAGTAAAACACAGTATTGTCTTTACATTCAGCTAATACAAGTGAGAAATATTTTCAATTAGCAGAAAGTCTGACCCAGTATTAGATTTTATATTTTCATCTTTCTTGTATTGCTAGTTAGCTCAAACTTTCTGCAAGAAACCCTCCTATTTCTCTTCTCAGAATCTCATCTCTAAAAAAAGTCCCTCCTCCCCCAAGGAAATTCTAAGGGCAGGCTAACTGTCTTCCTTTCTCAGCTTCTGCTATACAACTTGAGTAAAAATTATTTACACAAGTGCAACAGAACAGAGTACAGCTCATCATGAAAGTTACCACTATGCTTATGCCACAGTATTTCCACAAAATTAGAACAGTAAGAACAGTCCCCAAATCATGTCAACAGCAAGAAAAGTTGTGGCATATGGCCCTTCCCACCATAACACAAAATACTCCCTCGTGGTTTTAAATTTTTAAGCGTTTATTTCTACCTTTGCCAGACACAGTGTACATGGTTCACATTTTTCCTTCTCATTTGCTCCAAGAGATCTAAATATGTCTCTTTTTGTATCTTTTCAGATTTTCAAGAGTTCATCAGTTTTACACAGTAAAATACTTCACACTGACCTTAAAAGGATTTTGAAAAAAAGGATGGCATACACAGTGGCAACCATGTGAAACTTTAATTTGTGTTATATCTTTTCAGTCAAATGTATCCATTTAATTATGGACAATGATACCCCTGATAGCAGGAACAGAGCTGTGCATATAATGGATTTTTCATTTCAGCCACCGAACAAGAAAAGAAAAAAACAAACAAACAAAAAAAAATCTGTTTCAAGTTGTACAAATTCTCAATTCACCAGGAAAAATGCCCTTGCTTCAGATAGCTTACTTCATGTCAAAGTAGGGTAAGCTATCTCAAAGCATTAAGAGTATCCACAAAGGGATTTAATTGCTAAATATATCTGTGAATATATACCTTAGCTTCCTTTGCAGTACCTTGTCTGAGAAGACAACCTCATAGGTAGCAGATAAATAAATCTGTAAAACTGGGCAAGTGAAGAATCTACTTGTTTTTACTATAGGGCACACACAACAGATAAGGTGCTCACTGCCAACGTAGAAAATTCAATTCTCTGTAAGTATTTATGCACCAATAAAAAGCAGAGCTGTTTCAGAGGCAGCAAAGTTCTGCTCAAAAACATTCAGCAGCCCAGGGATGGCAGCAATCTCCTAAGAGGCAGGAGACCCAAATGCAAACCTCTTCTCTGAATCAGGAGCATTGCGATTCCTTCCATGATCTTGTTGCGCACCCACATCCTGGTGTTCAGAAGGCTGCGTGTGGCAATCTGCCCTCCTACCTCTCCCCAATTTTTGCAACCAAAGACGGGTGTACCCCTATTTCCATGCTGCCAGTGCCCATGTAGGCACAGGAGAGGGCTCAACAGCCCAGTGCAGCAGGTGATGTCGGGAGCCACTCTCTGCCACAGCTGTAAAACACTGGCAACCTGCCCATCACCAGTCTGGTGCAATGGAGACAGGCAGGGCTGCCCTGGACCCGGGAGCAGCAGGGTAAACTGCAGCTCGTGGGGAGCAAGACCAGACACCAGGATGCAGTCACAAGCCATCCCTCTACCCAGGGCACCGGGTGCCACTGAAACTGTAGCCCAGGGAGAACCCTCATCTCACCCACTCACAGCGGTTCCTTGCTCAGAGCCGTACCCCAGAGTCGGGCTGTCTCCCCATGGCTTATTGACTGTTCAGTCTTCCTGTGAATCTAGCCTCGATATCCAAAACTTCTGATTTCAGAATTTCCTAAGTGAGCCATTATAGCATTTCTGATTGGTAGGGAATTTTCCCCCTTCCTCAGCAAAGTTACTCATGAAATTCAAGCCAACTCATTAATAGCTTCAAGCTAGCCAAAAATACATTTTCAGTAAGTAATTCCCCCTCAAAATACACAGATGCAAATACATCTAACACTTACTACAGTTTCATAATCATGGATCAAACTGTCCGGACCCAAAACACCACTCCTCCTACGCTGCTGGGGGCTTTGACTGATGGCAAAGGTGGAGGAGAATGGACTATCCCAAAGCTTTACCAGGTTGTATCAGAAGACCACAACATACAAAAAAAATTCTCTTGGAAGCTGGGGGCAGAAGGAAATAGCTCAGAAACTGAGTGATGAAGCAAATAAGAGGAAGACTAAGTAGGAGGAAACTTTGATAACTACTGTTACTGGAATCAAGTTCAGCAGCAGCAGGCTGTTACTTGTTTGTTGGGTTTTTTTAAGAAGTGCCTACAGTACCTAAAACAGGACCAAAGCACCATATGCACAGTTCCATGCTGATATTCAAAACAAATATATATTATTGTGAATCGGATGTGCTATACACACAGCATATTTGACACTAACCAACAGAAGCAAAAAATTAATAGAACATAGCCTATGGTGTAGAGTAGTGGTGGTAGTGGTGCTTGGGGTGTGACAGTGGTAGAATAGCACATGATTTTTCATATAAAAAAACACCCCTAATTTGGGGTGTTTTGGGTTTGGTTATTTTTTGCTTCTCTGGATTTGTGTAGAGTATGTTTTAAGTGTGGCAACCACAGTGTTATACAACAGACTCATATGTATTGATTCCTCAAATATTGCAGTGTTGATCAAGAAAAAAATAAAACCGCAGCCAAGGACAAGGAATATTTTAAACATCAGTAGTCACGCATCAAGCTTCATGTACCATCAGCTGCATATAAACCCTATTCCACTGCAGGATACATTCTAGAAGTTACATACTGTAATTACAGACAGAAAAAGTTTTACATTAGTCTGTTCAGCAGGACTGAGCAATAAAAACAGAGTTAACCAGGATTTGTGAAGAAAAGCCAAGCAAAAACCCACAACTGAAAACTGAAAGGCCATAAAAATTAACCCAAGTGAAATTTTATGTGTTGGCCACCTACTTCTACAGAAATGTAGTTGGTTTTACCCCATTTCAAAATACTATCACACAGTAGAGTTTCAGGATTACAACCTGAACAAAGAACGTAGGACACATCTCACTCTTTCATAGCAATAAAACACATACCTAGATATTGAAGGACAAAGGAACCCAACACAAAAAGGGTTCTTCAATTTCATGTGTTACTTGTAAGGATGATGATTCAAAGTTTAAGTGAGAATATCCAAATATAAGCAAAAGAAAAACATGCTGAAAAAATATGAATGGAAACATTTTAACTCCCTCTGACACTACTACGGCTTTCCTCAATGATGAACTGATTTGCAATACCTACTATAAAACCAATTATTTTCTCAATTCTAATTTTAAATATTCCTAGATTGCCTATTACTGTCATTTTGAACGATACAGAGTTTGGTGTATACAGAACACTGTAGTTTATTGAAATGGGATTACTGAAGGAACAAAAGTACTGATAATGAAAAAAGGGAAGAATCTGGACCATAAAAACAAAGATGTGAGAACAGGAAAACAGCATATTCTTCATTTATCATGGTCACAGCTGTAAATAGTTTTACAAACGCATTTATATACTGACAGATATTGTGTACATAGGAGTGTCAGTACCCCTTTTTGCTTGTGATGAGATGATTAGAGGAGGATTTTGTAAAACATTTTGAATAATTTGAGCCCTTCACAATGATACTGTAAAACTCACCAATATTTCTAAATCATTTTAAAAATACTTAACATCTGTAACTTATCTAAGACTCTTCATCTGAATTTTTCAACATCCAAAGTTTTTTTAAAAGAAAACCTGTAATTTCTTGCCAGTACAGGTAATACAAATGTAAATTAATCAGACGGAAAGACACTGTGCCACACTTCATATTAATCAGCTGCAAATTCACTTACTATTCTAGTCACATAAGTCTTCTGAGCCTAACATCCCAGCATTGTGACATTATAAAAATTTACCCACTTTAATGTACAGAAATATCCATGAACCTCAAATTATTGCACTATAATGCTGTCAAATAAACAGACTACTGGAATTCAATTTCCAGAAAGCCAAAGCAAAATCTACTGTCCTTAATCTGGAATACCGGTGTCATTTTCAAACCCTGTATTTAATTAATACTATTTACTGTCAAGAGCCAAGCCGGGTAAATATTTCACTCTTCCCAATTCAGGGGCTAAAGGCAGGCCCAGAGGAAAATCTGCCCAAGTAAATGCATCTCATCTCCTTTGATAATGCAAGTACTCAGTTGTCCTGTTCTTGACCCCTCTAGAATTCCCAGGCTCCAATACTGGTGGTACAATGTCATCAATCTATATTTAAAATATATATTGATTTTCCACAGATGATAATGACAGCTATTTCTTCTGCAAATGCATATATACTATACCTTTGCTCATATAAAAAGGTTCCTATCAAGGTAAGAAATGAAAAAATCTTAGCAAAGCCCATTACTAAGTCAAACTCAATATTTAAGAAGTGAATAAAACCAAGTTAGCAATCTCATTTCCTAAATATTTTTTATTTATCTCACTGAAACTGAAATGTTAAAAATAATCCTCCAGGATATAGCTACATACAAAAGGCAAGCTTCCATCAATCGAATGACAATGTTTTCAATATATATGAAGTTGGGTACCATCAATTCAGTAAAAAAATTCACTGATGGAGCACTCCATTTCAATCCATTCACAGTAATTAATGAGTTTTTCATATTTAAGAATGGTTTACTATGTATTTGAAAGTTGTGGCCTCAAAACTATGAAAGTACTTTAAAATTGCTTTCATTATCAACAAATCTAGTTCTGCTAGTTGCAAGCATGATGAGATTTCTCTCTATAATACTCTCAAATTTTCATCAGTTTTGAAGGAAATGAAATATATTACATTTGTGTAAATTTTAGCTTTTCCACAAAATAAACCCCAAAGATTTCCATAAGCTCTCATTTCCAATTTTAGAGGGAAAAAAAGTCTGTGGGGTGCAATTGTATAAATCTTCATAGACATTTCTCAATACTTCTTGTCCCATTGTACCACCCACACATCACTCTCAGATTAGGACTATCATTTTAACGCTGATTGCATTAAATTCACCATAATCAAGCATCCACTTTTACAGGCAATCCATGTTAACTAATGTCACTACTGAACAGGAGTGACTGAAACCAGAAAAATCTGATCATATTTCATGCAAAACACAACTCCCCAATTTCAAGGTCTAGGAATGGGAACACATTCCCTTTATTTATCACAAACCCATTCAATGTAGATTAAATATCCCTCACAGATGCCTCTGCAAATGAGAAGGCCCAATTCAGTAAAAATTACCCACACTTATGATCAATACCTGTATTTTATTTCAGGTATTTCAGAAACACAGCTCCTGTGGGAATTAAGGTGCTCCGAACTGACTCCAGAGCTCTAGGTAGGCACGAGCCCAGCCCAGCTTTGCATGCTGATAGAAATGAGCTCTCATTCAGATTTGATACTTGGAACCTACTATAGGTTCCTCACTGCATCCTTAAACTAATACTGAAGGCTCTCTAAACTTATTTCAATATAAGGCACTCTGTTTTCAGTATCGCACTTTATTTTCTGACAACATTCCCCTTACACACACATGTATTAGGAGAACACAGTCAAAAAAAATGAGACATCTGTCAGAATTTTCTTTATCTACTACTGCTGTAGAAAGCAATAAGGAGTACTGTAACTCAGAACAAACAGACACACAAATATTTTCTATCTATCACACTTGACACTAACTACAACACAAACGCCAATGAAATCGCTACAAAGTTAGATTGAAACAGACTCTCCAGATCAAGAGTGACAGAAAACAGATTTCTCTAATCCACATTCTCTTTTTTTTTGCTGAGAAATGTTCCTTGCAAAGCAAAACATTTCATGCAAAAAGAAAAGGAGAGAAAAAAAAAATTTCTGACTGAAAACCTTTAGACTAGGAACTACAGATTTTTATCTGTTTGGAGTTTTTTATAAACAAAAATCTAAACTTTTCACCATCTTTAGCTGGCACAGCTTTTTGGTAGCACACAGCAGCTACTTCCCACCACCCCAACTACCAGCGTATCAAGGGAGAAGCCACAAATTCTGTCATTTATGCTAATTCTTATCAGTTCATATACACACAATCTAAAGCAAATCAGTCCAAGATTCACACTCTTATCCATTATATCATCTAAAAATAGATCCAGTAAGTATTAAGCAATGGTTTCACTTTCCAAAAAACTTAATACAGTGGTAGACAGGTTGAATACACACAATTTCAGTCACAGCGGTTGTACAGACTCACAACACACAGTCAAATCCAACATCTATTCCACAAGCAACTCCAGTCAAAAGTCAAGACCAGGATTTCTTAAACAAAACTCCAATTGATATATCCTTCAGACACTAGTATAATTTCAGGTGGGTGTACTAGTTAAAATAAACACCTACAGCTCTCTGATCTTGAGATGGAGAAGGTGAACATCCAGGTACGTTGAACAGTACAACTGAAATAAGACAACCAGAAATCAATGGAAGAATTTCCAAGGATTCAAAAGAATCAAAATTTGAAACTATTCCTTGTCCTATGCAACCTACTTTTGCTTAACTGTCTATCACTGGAACACATGGATAACTGCCCACTTCAGAGCAAAAGGATATTTTGCATGAAAACCTACCTCTTTACTTTATCCTTGCCCTCTAAATACTTCCATGACATCCATTTTTTATAGCGGTTTCTTCCTCACCGTCATCACCACAGACTTCATATACCAATATCTATCTCCTATTTGCTCTTATTAAAGGTTTTGAACTTTTCAAACACAGCAACTATGTTTTTGTCAGTATCTGTAAAGGTACCAGATTACTTTTTGGCACAGTAACAACTACATGTACAATTTTCATGCAGAATGTAGAAACACTAAGCAAAAGAGAGGGGGTGTTTTATCCACATATATTAATTAGGGGGAAAAGCGATTATATTTAAATTGCTTTTTATTTCACCATTTTCTTTTTTCAGTCTTTACCTAATGCATTCCTTTTTAAATGGAAAATTACAATTGAGACAACTGAAAACAAACATACTATCAACTTGACAACAAAATTTCATGTTCTCTTTAGAGAATTTTGGCGGTGACTTTTTTCTCTTTATTACACACACCTAACTCATTCTATTATGAGCCTTATTCACTAGAAAAAAAAAAATTTAGATTCTTACTATTTCTTTTTTTAAAACAATTTGTTTAAATTATGACAAAACCAGCTTATTATTGAGAAGACCTGCACATGCACATTATTATAATCATTATGCAGCCCAGATAAGTAGTGTAAATAAATAATATAGTGTAAGTAATATGTGTAAATAAGTAATAATATCTATGTGGCTGAGCATTTTCAAGTTAATAAAATACACAAACAAACTATTAACCAGTATTACAAACTTCACTGAACACAGTGAACTACAAAGTGTTTTATCAGAACAGCCAAGGGAAAATGAAGAAAAAACTCAGAAGCACTGGAAAGCTTCTTTATCTGTATTCATTCAGCGATGCTAGAAAATTCAGTATGTTTAAAGAAAAGCATTGTTAGTTTGCAAAAATTGCTCAACATGATTAACAAAAGAGGAAATGATACTTGATGTGGACATACATAATTTTACCCATAAATGACTGGCATTTTATAAAGTTACCCCCCAAACAACTAAAAACCTTTTCAGCAGGCTCATTTCCCACCTCTATATTTAGTGTGCAAGCCTCAAAAATACATATTTCTGACCTTAATAAGTCACTCTACATGTTAGAAGACAACATTTATTCATGAGTACCCTGAAAAGGTTCTCACATAAAATCTCAAATGCATATTTGTAAAATATTTATAGCAAGTGAGTATATTGATATATGAAACATAACTAAAATGAAAACATGGCATTTATATCCTACTTTCTTTCACTGCACTACCAAACTATTATTAGTCTGCATTTAAACAATCCGCAGGGGTCCCTTTTTCTAGTTCTCAGTGGTATTATCCCTTCTTGTGAGCAGAGTTAAACAGGCACAGCACTGCCTGATGGAGTCATCAGACAGTAATTCTTGAGCAACAAGCAGTTTAAGTCATCAGTGCCATTACACCGATTTCAACCCTCAATTTATGTAATTTATTAGTGCAGATAGTTTGATGGAGAAGCTTGCATTATTTCATACTCAACCTTTGCCATAAGACAGACCATAATCTGCACATTTGAAAAAATGTCAATTCCTTAGTTACAGTATAAAATATCAAACAAACTTAAAAATTGACCCCTTCAGCCTTTCTCAGCAGAGCATCCCATGTCTGATCATGGTACTAAAGCAAGACCCCAGCCTCCACAACCAGTCTGGGCATTATTTTTGAAAGTGTCTAAAATGTCTGTATTTTGATTCACTGTATTATTATCATATGTTACTTAAAACCAAGGCTTGTTCTGCTGTATCCACAATCAGTTTAAGACATCTCACATCAAATTTCCCAGTGAAGAAGATAAAACTGTAATACAATCCAACTAAATGCAATAAGATATAGACAACTCACCAAGACTCACTGGGGCAGGCAACGATTTCTAGGGGCTGTGTGTGCAGGGGGCCTCACTACTCAGATACATCTCAAGAATGCTAGAAACAAAATTGAGAGAAAAAGATTAGTCTTTCTTTGGAGGAGACGGGCATAGAAAAATAAAAATATGATGCTTAGCACACTGCAGTTTTAAGCATAACCCAAGGAGAGGAAACAAACTTTGCTGAGCATTATCTGCTTTTCCAGACATAACTACAACCCCCTTCCAGCTGCACAATCACTCCAGGCACACAGCTTCCTCTCTACCTGCTGCCTACTGCAAATTCACAGTGACAGCAACTAAGATGTTTACATTAACTTACGTGGTACACGGCCTTTATTTTAGCAAAAAGAATCTGTGGGAACCCTCTGTGAAAGTAGCCAGTTCCTTTTTTGGTTGACTGCTTGGTTGGCTGACTTTATAACACATTAGTTTCAAATCTCTAAAGAGGAGAAACTGGTATTCTTATAAAACATCTTTCAACCATTATTAAAAGTTGTAGGTACAGAAGCATGTTTGTTCTCTGAATATCCACTTACAGTGCTCCTGACCCAAGTGATGAGTATCAGTGGACAAACAAGCAGACAGCTCTTCATTAGTACAGAGCTTAAGAGTCCAGTAGAGCAGAGGACATACACTGCACAGCAATACACATTTCTTCAGGGAAGAGGAGCATGGCATTACCCACATAAATATTATACCTGCATTTCTGTTTGTAGGTCAAACAGTACGCCATGTTAAATGCATCCAAGCATGCTGCCAAAGAAGAATTTTCTATCTTTTTATTCTGATAAACAAAAAGGCAGAATATAAAGAAAATGAAAGATACACTACAAGAGTCATCAACAGAAAGAAAACCCACACTAATTATGCCTCAAGAGAAACAGAATTTAGGAACAACTTCATTCTTTCTGTCATTTCTGCCATCTCACAGAAATCTTCAAACAAACTCTGCTGAAGTTCTTTCAGTCACAGGCATGATAGGATACCACTACAGTATCAGGCTACTCAGGCACACTACTAACAAAGAAGTATTCTTATAATCAAATATATACAAGAAGACATGACTACATTAATTCCTCAGGAATGCCCAAAAGCACACAAGCTCTAAAGATCACAACAATGGGGGCCTTACTGATAGAAAACATGATTTTGACTTAGGATAAAATTTTAAGTGAGACACTACTAGATCTTTTGGTGATTTAATGAGATTTACAGCGTCTGTTAGACACCTGCACTTCAGAGAGACATACCAAAGAGAAGCCGCTGTCTCACTAGCAAGTGCAGGCTGCAGCCCCAGCCCATGGTGGGGACACCTTTTCCACAGAGGAACAATAACGATGAGAGTGCCTGTGCAGTCAGAAGCATTTACCACTCATCTCCTGTCTTTCAGCTGCTGCACAACAGTGGATAAGGATGACTACTGCCATTTGTTTCTTGACAACTAGCATGGCTGCTCACTGGTATTTTCCTACTGCTGATATATCTTTGAGTCCCACCTCCTGATCCAGTACTGCAGCTCAAAGTGCACGCAAGTAATGTGGCTCCTGACTGATACACTGTAGCCCACAGAACGCTATGGGACAACAACAGAAATAACAAGTTTTGCTGATTTTCATTTGTTCTATTCATAAAACATTTAATAATAATGCTGTCTGAAAACAAAGACAACATATAATAGTTTCACCGTAGAAGCACTACCTTCAAAATACTAATGAGATATTTCTTTCCAAATAAAACTCTTTAATTATACAGCAACTAGTGACAAGCTTATGTATCCGAATAGATGTATAATCCGTTATATTCCTGATTTTTTCCTCTATCTAGACTGTCAGTGAAGAACAATGATGAACATGAAGTGATGGGCAATGAAATTACCTACTAGCCCTTTGCCTTCCCTGCTCAAGCCCTTTCTGAAGCTTGAAATAAAGGAAAGCCAACTCTGCAGCCAACAGGCAATGCTAGTACCCATGCAAATTCCTACACGAATCGGGGGGTTCTTGGGGTGCCCCTCAAAACTGAAACCACTCTGGCATAAAGCCAGCTTTTACAGTAACATAATACTGTTAAAGGTGGTGCTCAAAGGTCTGTAGGTAGGCCTCATGCAAAGAGCTACATGAAGAACGGTTCTCTGCCTCAAACAGTATACAAATTATCAGCAACAGCTACTATATTAAAATGGAATACACCATTGCCATCATTCTCCATATTTGCCATTTTCCAACACCATCAATCCTCCACCCCACAAAGAGTAAAATAAAACTTTTTAAAGGTTAAATAGTAACTAAAAACAATATGGCCTAGAATAACACACCATCCTCTAAATTCAGAGTGGTTTATGTCTTTATTTTCCATTCATGCACAGTCATTTCTTTCATTTCCAGTGCAAATGGACATCTGTATTCCAGGAACCTAAGATGTGTTACCTCCTCACTCCATAAAAACTGTAAGTTGTGAGCAAAACACACAATATCAGCTCTACAAACTACAGCTTAGATAAAAGGGAGTGAAGGACTACCACTTCAGACATATTGGAAGAGACCATCACCTCTAGCGTGCAAGCTTAGTGAACATATTTTTTCATCTACATACAGTCTTCAGGTTCTCTCATCCTTATACTAAGAAAAGGTGCCACAAATGATCTCATCATTGTACAGTTAACACTAATTTAACGCAGAACTGTAACAAGAAAATAGTTTGAGGACTTATTAAAAAGTCAGTATGTGTCAAAGTAAGCCATGATTCTTAAGAAAACCAGCAAAACAAGCAAAAGTATGTTTGTACTGCAAATACCAACAGAAATTGGCAAGCAATTTAAAAAAAAAAAAAAAAAAAAAAAAAAAAAAAA
>NW_020799095.1:118371364-118374243 GCF_003259725.1 Athene cunicularia
AAAAAAAAAAAAAAAAAAAAAAAAAAAAAAAAAAAGCTTTAAACTATGTTATTAGAGCCACATTTTGTAACCAGTAAAGTATCAACAGGTTGACTTTTTCTTTTAAGATAAAGGCAACAAGTATTCTGGCCACACTGAAACAAAATAGTGTATTTCTAGTTGTAAATTTTTATTTTGGAAAAAATACAAAGATTTAGACTTCAAGAACAGCTTTTGTCCTTGAGAATAGAATTGAAATCTGCTAAAATTATATATATATATATATATATTTATACATATATTTATACATATATATACACACATACACACACACACACTCAGAATTTTCCTCCACAAAGAATCTGTTTTAGGAAATTGATAGAACAAGAGGAGGACATTGCTTATATCTCTGGAATCAAGGTAGAAATTTGTGTAAGGGTAGCAAGTGAAACTAGTTGACAATAATCATATTAGTTTCTGGGAATAACATAAATGGTGGAATAACGTAAGTGGTTGGTCAGCAAGTCCTGACATTAATTTTGAAGTAGGAAATAATAGTAAAGAATAGACTTCTGAACTATCTTGTGAAGTCAAAGCATGGTGAAGACATGCATGAAGAAGAGTAATCTCCACTGTATGCTGGGTGATATCTGAACCCTCGCTTGCACAAGTATTAAAACATATGACCTTGGGTTTTGTCTTGTTTGGTTGGGGTTGTTTTAAAATTTGATTCCATCTCACAGGCATATGATGAATTTGTAAATTCATAAAAATACCTATAATAAAAGTGTCAGTATATACTATCAAATTTATTCATAGGCAGACTTTCCTCCATCCTCATAAAGTTTTCTTTTTATATGCAATTTAGTACCTCCTACATAATCTGTAAAGTACAAATAGGTGACATACTGCATTGTTTTTAATTGCAGTGATTTTCTTCAAAATCCACGGGCAAGGCTCATTAGAGATCAATACTGACAGCAATAAAAAACTAAGTCCGTTCACACACAGATGAATTACAGCATGGGCAGAGTATGAGTAAAATTCCATAATAATTCTGACCTAACAAGTAAAATGTTATTTCACTTCCCATGCCCATACTTCAATCCCAGACTTTTCCATGGAGGCAGCCAATAAAGTAGCCAATTGTGATATGCCCACTATAAATCCTACCAAAGAGCAACAATAGGTCTTACACAGCTCACTAAAAAAGCATCAAAATAGCAACTCTCAGTCATCACTACATTAGATATATGCTCTCACTATGTCCCACGATCACACACCCCACCCCAGCCCCTGGCAGAAACTCATGTGATCCATACTACCTAAGATTTATTAATAAATCAACACATTCAGTAGATATTTTAATTAATTTGCCACCTATACTCTCTGCCCTTTCATTAGTTCACAATCTATGGAAAACATTAATGTATTATTTTAGCATAATACAAGTTATCCTTTTTAAACAGCAAGTAACTTCTTGAAGTTTAAAACCAAACAGAAAATATATAATTAGGCTTTTTACATAGGGCATTGCATCTTAGCTGGATAAAAGCATATGCACATTACAGTGAGGCTTCTGAATATCTAAGTAATGGGAGCACGCACACAGAAAGAGTGAGATTTACTATCCGTTAGTATAACTGCTAAAATGAGAGCAAAGCAAGAATAATATCTGCCAGTAACTGTATTAATGGGAGATTGTTATGGAAGCCATTTAAGGAAATGCAAGACTTGGAATGGTATAATGATGCAGCTGCAGAAGGAGGAAAAAAAAAAAAAAAAAAAAAAAAAAAAAAAGTGTGTATTGTTAATATGTTGTTCTATAGCTTCAGACATTTAAATTAATGAACCAATTTCAAACTTCAATATGCCAAGCACCCTAGTGACCATACACCTTCCATAGGAATTGTGCTTATTTTATTTCCATAAAACTCTTAAGTAAAATTTCCATTAGTCTAACTTGAATAACATGCAATTTCCATAGAACAAGATTGAAAAATCATAAACAGGAACAAAATGCAGTGCAGTAAATCCACCATGTTCAAGATCTATTTTTCAAACTATTCATCAACTGAAAATAATTGTATAAAATCAGCAGAAGTATTCCAAATGCTCAGGAGAGGAAAAGCTGTTCTAGGTAATAGGCAAATGCAGGACTGAATAAAAGAAAATTAGTTTCTTCCACTCAGTTTTTTCGTCATGTAAATACTATTTCTGAATACTCCTAACACTGACAAAATAGTTTTTGCTTTAAAACTGTGTTAAAAAAATTCCCTGGTTGGTTTGTTGTGTTTTGGTTTGAGTTTTTTTTGTTGGTTTGTTTTTGGTTTGTTTGGGGGTTTTTTTGTTTTTTGTTTTTTGTTTTTTAAATCCTGTATCCTAATTTGATTAAACTATACAAGCTGTCTTTTTTCATGTCACATTTCTACTTGATATGTTTTGAAAAGGCTAAGCTACTGAATCATTAAAAATAGGGAGTGTTTGCATAATGTAAATACTGCTGACAAACTACTAACTGTAGAACTGGTAAGATGCCTTAGTAATATGTAACCACTGATGTAATATTACAAATTATTCTTCGTACTCAAAGTTGCCATTTCACCAATATGTATGCCTGTTCAAAATGTTATTCCAACACAGAGCAGGAGTCCTGGTAACTGTATTTATTCCCTGAAATCTGAAAATATTATAAAAATATTATCTATAATAAATATGTGAGATATGTTGTCTAAGCTTCATTATGGGTAAAAGCCAAAGAATACTTCTGTAAGGTTTAAATTCCCAAGAGAAGAAGAGCTCAGATCCCGTCTGCAAGCACACAATGGAATCACAGCTGACGATGCACATCTTTTTCTGGATGTCTCCATATGCTCAGGAGGGGGGTTCTTCACCCCCCC
>NW_020799095.1:118374293-118376978 GCF_003259725.1 Athene cunicularia
CCCCCCCAGCTTCTCCCTCTCCACCTCCCTTGCTCCCAGCACTACATTGAAGGATTTGTCATTAACTGCCACCAGGAGTATGAGAATGTTTTAACAACTAACAAAAATAAAGTAATGCAGTGAACTTCACCTCATTTAAAAATAAAAATAAGTGATCCTGCCAGAGTAGCCATCTGTAACTAAATTAACTAATAGTACAAAATGGGTGGATGAATGGATGCTGCAATATGCCTCTATAAAGTAAATATCCATGTTACTCTGTTCTTAGTTTAAAAGGTTGTGTCAAACAGAAGAGTATATACTGTAACAAAACATCTAACCTCTGATCTCCAAAGCCAAACATAGAAATAAATGAATACTGAGAATTTTAATGCCTATAAGAACACCGAAGAAATGTGTGGAATTTGTTAAATACTTTATACCTACTTGCATACAAACTGCATTGTTTCGAGAGGCCAAGCATAGCAAATGTACAAAAAATGAATGTGGCAAGAAGAGTTTTAGTTCAGTGTTCCCTTTCTCCAGTGCACAATCCGTTAGCACTGGGCAGACAAAGAGAGTCATGTTTATACTTGAATTTAGTACCAGTCTTTAGTTCGGCTTTTTCTTTTAAACTAACTGACAGCATCCTCAAGGCTTAGACCTAACAAGCCTCCACAATTTCTGCAGTTCTGGTGTCAGGTGCTAGAGAAACTCCAGCTGAGCACAGAAGCCCAGATTTTGCCAAAGAGATAGTGACATCAGCAACAAAGGCAAGGAGCAGAAGACAGTGGGCACTGTAGCAGCAGCTGGCTCACTCATTGACTTTGTTCTTCCTGCTTCAAAACCTGGGGTCCCTGCAGATGGGCTAGCTCTTATTGTTTTTTTTTTTCAGGACAGAGGGAAAAGTTGGGAATGTCAACACTACAAACTGCTTATGTGTCTCTTCTGACAGAGCTTTTCAAATGAGCAACATCCTAAATGATTATAAAAACATAAACATTAAATAACTTTGACCTCGGAGCTTCAGCTTAATTCAATACACTACATTTTATGTGATTAAATCCCTAGAATTTTCTAATTTTTCCACTAGAAATAATCTTTAGTTTCTCCCTCAAATAATGTGGGTTCAGTTAAAAAACTTAAATTGAACTGTCTTATTCCTAAAGTATCACTCTTGATGGCAATAAAGTATTCCTTCCACAAATGTCTTGAGTTGCGAATTTAGCACTACCAGGACACACAATGAGGAACACAAGGAGATTTACACATTTAGAAAAGGAGGGTCTTCAGACACTGCAGAGATACTGATAAAACACATCATATGTGGATCATCTCCATAGTAAAGATCTCAAGCTTGAGAAAATACAAAGTTGAGAAATCTTCATTTTTTATGTGGAATAAAAGCGTATGGTGGCTGGGGAAAAAAAAAAAAAAAAAAAAAAAAAAAAAAAAAAAATAATGTTCACCAAAATGAGATACAAACATATTAAAAATTACGTGATTCTTCAAATATTTGCATGATGTTAAAAACATTGACTTTTCTTCTTAGAAGTTATTCTCAACATTTTTGAAGGTTGAGTCCATGACAAAGTATTTTCTTCAAGACCATAGATGACCAAGAACAGCTATGAACATTAAGCTTATCACAGCACTTCTCATAAACTTAGGGTTTAACCATCTGGGGGCAATTTACATCTTTCTTTATCTCGTGTCACACAGCCGAGCTGACTTCTATGTTCCAGTCCCCAAGTAGCTGCATCACAAACACCAAAATAAGGGGTACAAATGCACGAGTGTCCATACGTGCCTGCATACGTGCCTGTACGTGCAAATACGCACAAGCCCGGTATATCCTATTTGTGACACCACTGCTGACGTAAACAAGCAAGTGTCCTGAAAAATACGTAGGAGGGACAGTACCTACACCAACTGCGATAAAACGACTGGCTTCCATTCACAATAGTCTTAAGCTGCATGTGAGCAAACAAGAACCCTGCTTTGGGGAAGAATAGTTTCGGTATGACATTAACAACAGTGTGCAACATTGTCATTTCTCCACGAGTGTCCAACAGAGCAGACCAGAAGCTCCGTCCTGCTCGGCACCCGCAGAGGATTCCCCCATGAGAGGAGCCCACCAGGTGGCCCAACGCTGCTATCGGGTTGTGAAGAGCCAGGAAATTAACTGGCTAAAGTTGATTTTATAGTTCAGTAAATAAAAACCCAAAGGGATAAAAACCCCTAATGACTGCCTTCAGTCACAATGGTATCAAACTAAGACCAAAAATAAAAAGAAGCTTTAAGTAAAAAGACTGCCAGTCTTAATCTGTTTACTTATTTACAGCAGCAACAGAGCTATGCTTTAACTGTCACAGCCAGACGCTATATGCTTAGTTCAAACCATATTTAAATACCATAAAAATATTATCGGTTCAGTTCTAGAGTCTATTCACCTACTACTATGAAAGAAAAAAAAAAAAAAACACACAAAAAAAACCCGAAAAAAAACCCCAAAGCCAGTTGATTACTACTGAACAAGCAGGCTGTTCTCCTTTTACAAGGAGACTCTTTCCTGGCTAAATTACCAGTGTATTTAGACAGTGGGCTCCTGCACACTCACACTTCAGACAGAAGTATACAGGCTAACGCAAACAAAGATTCAGAAATCATTATTTCCCAGTGACTATCAGCAACCTTCCCCCCCCC
>NW_020799095.1:118377028-118400246 GCF_003259725.1 Athene cunicularia
CGCGGGGTGGTGGTGGGGGGAAGCATGTCTTCAATTTTATGACCATAAGCAGTCCAATTTAGAATTGCACAGGTAATTTTAATTGCATCATTTCTTATTTATGAAAGCTTGATTTTTCCCAACTTTACATTTTCTTTAACATAGCGAAAAGTCTTTATTAAACTGGTACCTAAATTCATGAGAAAAGCAAGACCTTTTAAGCCGCTGCATTACAACAGAAAAGATAGCCCGTGTAACACAAAGTTTATGGCCTCAACATTGACAAAAACCCCTGATGTGGCTGAGTGTCCTTGTCAAACACATACGCTCAGATCCACTGAAATTTGTTACAAGCTTCTAAAGCATGAGCAAATACATTTTGTCATTTAAGGCCAAACCCCAAAAACCCTGGTTACAAATATCACTGTGTGTAACAAAGACCAGTAATTATGTTATTCCTAACTGCTATTCCTTAAAGGGAAAGCACCATCTTCCAGATGGGAAACATATTTAATAAATGCACTTCAGTGCTGGATTTTATTCAGCATTACAGCTCTTCTCTGAACCTTCTCCAGTGTCACCATTGCTGCATTGTGCTGACTAGAGCTGGGCTTGATTTTTCAACAGAATCTTCATGTGTTCTAAACAAGACTAATGTAAGCTTTCTGTCATCCTGTCATATCCATCCTCCTCCCATTTATATTTCTGCTGGCTATTTTGTTCACAGCATCAACTGTATCTCACTCAAGGGAACGAGGGGATGAAGAAGCAGGCTTTTCCTAGGTTGGAGGAGTGAATACGTGAGTTAAAAATTATTTAGGGCTGGAGGGTGATTGTTAAACGTTGCCCTTTAGTTCAAGAAGCAATCCATGGTGCAGAAATCTCATCTTAAAATAAAAGCTTTACATTTTCATGTGTCAATAACAGCAAGCTATACTTTACACACTGTAATAATTGTTATTTGTGACATTTTTTCAGATGGGTGTGCAGCCCCAAGTTTTTCTGCAGCTATCCACAGATTATACATTGTCACTGGTGATATGGCTAACTCTGCTTGCAATTAGGCTTGTCCGATACTTTTTTCATCATAACCGTTGTTTTCAGATGGTTGCATTTTGCCCTACTGTGCTGCATACAATTTCCCATACTTGTGTCTGACTCAATTTTTTAAAAGCTTTCTGTTTCATTGGGCAAAAATAGTTCAATTGTTTCTCCAAACAAATTAAAGGAAAACTGTCTTTCTCACTATCCTTCTCTTCTAAAAAAAAGTCTTTGCAACCAAGTTGCTGAAAACAGATTCTAATATTTTTCTCTTCTAGAGAAAGAACTTGGGTGGGGGAGGGATGGCTATTGGAAATTTATTTAAATTTAGTCCTATTAGGAAATGAGGGTAGAGGGATTTTAGTTCGTATATACTCATTAGAGCTTTGCTTCTAAATTGACAGTAGATCCTACCTACATTAAACGCCACTGGTTTAGGGAGAGTACTTTTGGCAGCATCTCCAGAAGAGAAGTGGACATGCTTTAGCACTGGGCTGCAGCAGCTGGAGAGGACAACCTTCTTCAGTGGCCCTCTCCATCAGTTGTACTGCACAGAGAAATTACTCCGTCTCCAGGAAGCTCTTCCACTCTGCCCGTACATAGGCAGGCATCAAAGAGATTGAAGGTTAATTCTGTCTGAAGAGCAGAGAAATCAGAATATTACCTTGAAATAACGGCAAATGGGAGTAGCTTGTATGTGAAAAAAAACCTGGGGCAAAGAGTTCTGGAGAGACAGAGCTTTTCCTCTGGCCTCATTTGCTATATCTGTGCAAATCTCTGTAGCAAATAAGCTGAGTTATACAGGCAATAATCTCATTTACCTCACAGTTGTGATTCATTCGTTCTCCTATGCTAAGTGAAACAGTGGTCCGCGGGGTGGTGGTGGGGGGAAGCATGTCTTCAATTTTATGACCATAAGCAGTCCAATTTAGAATTGCACAGGTAATTTTAATTGCATCATTTCTTATTTATGAAAGCTTGATTTTTCCCAACTTTACATTTTCTTTAACATAGCGAAAAGTCTTTATTAAACTGGTACCTAAATTCATGAGAAAAGCAAGACCTTTTAAGCCGCTGCATTACAACAGAAAAGATAGCCCGTGTAACACAAAGTTTATGGCCTCAACATTGACAAAAACCCCTGATGTGGCTGAGTGTCCTTGTCAAACACATACGCTCAGATCCACTGAAATTTGTTACAAGCTTCTAAAGCATGAGCAAATACATTTTGTCATTTAAGGCCAAACCCCAAAAACCCTGGTTACAAATATCACTGTGTGTAACAAAGACCAGTAATTATGTTATTCCTAACTGCTATTCCTTAAAGGGAAAGCACCATCTTCCAGATGGGAAACATATTTAATAAATGCACTTCAGTGCTGGATTTTATTCAGCATTACAGCTCTTCTCTGAACCTTCTCCAGTGTCACCATTGCTGCATTGTGCTGACTAGAGCTGGGCTTGATTTTTCAACAGAATCTTCATGTGTTCTAAACAAGACTAATGTAAGCTTTCTGTCATCCTGTCATATCCATCCTCCTCCCATTTATATTTCTGCTGGCTATTTTGTTCACAGCATCACTTTACGCATTCACTTGATTATTCACCTCGATCTGCAAACCTTTCCTGGTGTGAAATTTAACACAGAGAGAAGATTTCAATTAATTTGAATTTTCAGTGATGTTTGGTTAAATGTAACCTCATAACTTTTTTTAAAAGGGGGGGAAAAAAAAAAAAAAAAAAAAAAGAATCTGAATGCAATAATGTTTTTCTGATTGATATAGCCATATATTGTCAATATTTTTTCATACTTACTTTTTCTACATATTTCTTTAAAAAATTGGTACACAGGGTACTGCGAGTAAAACTAGCATTTGCGGGTGTTTTCTAACTGATTTTCAGATGAGTTTTTCTTCCATAAAGTGAAAGGTTATGAACAAATTATTGAATGCCTATGAACTTGTGGGCCACTCAGGTATGGCTGCTGTCTCATAAAGCTCTATCTGCAGCTTTAGTGTGTAAGGAAGAAGGGTTTATGTGCACCTGCTGACACCAGGACTATATGTAACACAGCTGTTGGTGCACAAAGCCTTTTTCATGAGCAGCTGCATTTACCCTGTAGAATCACTCTACCCACCTTTATGGGGAATTGAGTCCCCACTTACTCATTAACCTTCCCAAGTGGGTTTAAATATGGTCTTTATGAAACCAATAAGATTTTTGTTGACACAGTATATACCTAACTCAAACCCACAAAGAAAACAAAATTAAATTTAAAGCCATTTAAACCTACTATACCATCTTCACTCTCTTTGGGGTGGGGGGACACCTGTTGAGGTCCTCTGGTTGAACCCTGAGTTCCAAGTAGGGCCAATCTTGAAGTTATGCCATGTTTTCCAGGGTACATCCAGCTTTTTTACTTTCTCCAAAAATGAGGAGTCCACAGCCTCTCTGGATGACCTTTTCCAGCGTTTGACAACAGTTGTGAATTTTTCTTTTCCCCTGATATCTAATAGGTCTGTTCCAGCTTGTGCCTGTTGCCTCTCACAGTAAAAAGGCCACTGTGGACCTCAAAGAAAGTTTCATCTTCTCTATACCTGCCCACTGGGTAGCTGAAGAGAACAATAAAATTCACACCAGACTTCTCTTTTTAACAGCCTGACCTTCTCAGACTCTTCTTGTATGTCCTGTGCTCTAGCACCCTCACCATGCTGGCAACCCTCCTCTGGATTTACTTTTTTATGTCCACGTCTTTCATGTACTGGGGAGCCCAAATCTGCACACAGTAATCTAGATGTGATGTCACAAGTGCTCCACGGATGGGAATAGCCACTTTTCTTGACCTGCTGAGTATTCTTTTGCTATTGTGGCCCAGGATGCTGTGGACCTTGCAAGATCACTGCTGACTTACTTGTTGCTCACCAGGACCCTCAGATTCTTTTTTGCAAAGCTGTTTTCTATCCAGTTAGCTTCCAACTCATAAAGTGGATGGCTATTCTGTTCCAGAGGCAGGACACTGCACCACCGTTCATGGAAACTCATGAGGTTCCTGACAATCATTTCTCCAGCCTGCTGAGGTCTCTCCAGTGCCCTGACCACTCCTTCCCAGTTTTCTGTCATCTGGACTTCATCTCATCACTGAGGCCACTGACACAGTATCTGTCCCAGTATGCACACTTGAAGCATACTGGCCACCAGCTAGACCTGCTACTGCTGATCACAGCCCTTGAGCCCAATGGTCCAGCCAATTTTCCACCTAACTTATCTTCTACTTAACCTAGCTCATACCTCTCCAGTGTGGTTAAAGGAGGTCTATGGGTGACTGTGTCAGTAAACTTTGATAAAGTCAAGGCAAACTTGACATTCACTGTTCTTCCCTTATGAATAGACTCAGTTATCTTGTAAAAAGCAGTTGATTAGGCAGAATTTGCCCTTTGTAAACCCTTACTGCCTGTTCCCATCCACTGTCTTGTCTTTCAAACACCTGGACATGGTATTCAGAAGGATTTACTACTTAATCCTACCACAGACTGAGGTCAGGCTGGTTGGCCTGTAGTTCCCTGGATCTCCCTCCTTGAAGATTGATACAACATGTGTCTTTTTCTAGCCACTAAGTGCTTCCCCCAGTCACCACCACCTTTACACAATACACACACACCTGTCATGATATGCATACCCTATTGTTACTACAATTACTGTGCCCCTCTGACCTCACATCACATCTCCAAACTATCGCTGATTATCTTCCTTCCATTAGCTCTGCCCTCTCAAAATAACACTGACTTACATGGCACTGTGTTCTTTAAAGCATCTAGGATCTGGGTCAGCTTCTTCAATGGCACTTTGGCTTTGCTGCCATTTGATACAGTGATACACCAGACTCATTAAGAGCTTGCACTGAAGAGCATATCTTAGCAGTATAGAGCTTATGTGCTAAAACTAAAGATAAGGGACTTTTTGTTCTAGAAAAACTTCAGACATAAGAAAAAATAATTTTTGTACCTCAGATAACAAACTTGTAAATTAAAAGGTAGCTAATCAAACATCTTATTATATGTCGATGTCTCATTAATTCAATAATTTACTTTTTTTTTTTTTTAATCAGACAACCTTCAAAACCTCCTTAATTTCTTAATAAAATAAATCAATCAAGATCAATTTATAAAATGTTTTGAAGAAATTTATAAATGTATATGGTAATAATTATAATTTTAATCAAGATTTGTGTAAGTGTTTTTATACAAAAATAAATGTCTCATTTTACTCATGCTACTTTGGTAACAGTTCGTGCTAAGACAAAAGAATGTTCAGCTGAGGGAAATACACCTGTAGAACTAAAGCACGACTGCTGTACTAGTACCATCAGTGTACATGTTTTTCTTGTAAGAGCATACCTAAAACCTTGCATTTTAACCTTGCTGGACATGCACCTCCATTTACCCAGCCCCCTTGCTTCTGCCACTTTCCTTCAGCTATGTATAGCAATTGTGACCACATGAAATGCTGAATCAGACAAACAAAATCTGCCCCTGAAGTTCTTCTCACACACTGTGATGGGACTGCTGAGCAGGTGGCACCAAATTCCAATTGTGAGAAAAGGAGTAGTGCCTGCCGGGCACTCCTAGGCGGCCTGCTGGAGATGACCCTGATTGAGCAGGAAAGTTGGACCAGATGACCTCCAGCGGTCCCTCTCATACTCAGGAATTCTGTGGTTCTGTGATAATTTTTGTGGAAAACAAATTTCTTTCTGCTACTTTGCTTTATTTCACACTGCTCTCTCAACTTATCCAATCATTTTTCTCTTTAACCATCTTTTTTTTTCCTTTTGCCCTTATTTTCCCCTTTATTTTTGCTAGTCTTTTACTCTGTCTCTCATATTCTCATCCTACAGCATATGCTCAACAATAGTTTTCCGATGACATACACTGTATATTCATGCAGACTACTCAAAAAGACATTGCCATTCCTCCTACTGAAGATGAAAAAAGCCCAGCTCACCCCTGTAATCCAACTTTAACCAAAAATGTAATCAGCCTTAAAGCATACACATTAAGGGGTATAACTGAACTACATATAAGAAATAGAGCTAGAAGTGTTTCATTATGATTTTCCTGTTTAAATAGCAATGTTGTCTTCCCCTTGTAATTACACTGTTGAATATGTTCACTTACCTTTTGTTTATAATTGTGTAACACTGTATTTTTTCCTTGATTTCCTGCACTTGAATACATAATTTTTTCTACCTTCACAAGAATCTGTTAATAAAAAGCACTGCTAAGGAAGGGCAGAATTAAAAGCCATCCCACTATTAGCAAGCAGAGATGTACACTTTAACAAGGCCCCTAGACACACCCTTTGTGCTGCTCTCTTTGGGGTGCCCCCCCCCCCCCCAATTTTTCTAAGACAGCTTTGTTAGTTCACATTTAAGAATTACTTCTCATAACTGACCACATATATCAGAATGTTTTCCTCCTAAATCACGATTGTGCAACACTCAGCCTAAGTGACCCTACATCTTTTATGTTGAATGTCCTTTTTAAATCTGCTATTAAGCTGATTACACCTTGAGGACGATCAATCCATGTTCTCCATTGGCCACTTACTATGTAAATCTAGTTATGTACATATGTAAATTTACCAACTCATGTAATTAGAGCACAGAAGATATAGATATATATATATATATATATAAAACCCCAACAGAGTGGTGGTGAAGCATGTTTTTAACAGGCAAAAACTCAGCATGTCTGTACAAGTAGCACATTTCGTGCAGCAGACTTAAGATCTGCCTCTTTCTGTTGCAGTTCTTAATGCCATTATGAAAGAGGTGAAATCAAGATGGAAGGATGACAGTGATTTAGTCACAGAACCAGTTAAATGGCTTTCCAAACTTGAGGCCATAGATAGCTTTTTGATTTACAGATAGCACAGAAGCTTTATCTTACAAACCTTTAACTGTAGTAAATAAAGTCTAGAAAGTATGAAGAAGGAAATATACGGAGGCTAGCTTCACTTCAAGAGAGAGCTAAGAGTTTTAAGTTTAAGTTCTGTGAATTCAGACATTCGGCTCCTTGCTGGCTTTTAAAATTATTATTTTAATTTAATTTATTTTTATTATCAAAACAATTACATTTTCATTACAGCTTCTTAAGCTCATGTCTTTGGTTCAACTTCCAACCCCAGACTACTGAATAACCAAATTGTTGTATGGAATTATTTTAATCTAACAAATATTGGAAAAAAAAAATACTGTCCCTGAGCTTTTTGGACTATGTAGTAGGACAGAGGGTTTTCATTCCCTGAGACTACCTCCATTTCGCCCTTAATGGCATGCCCTCTGAAAGCACCTTAGCATCAGATTCATCTGACTCACCAGACAAAGGCATCAGGGATGGGGAACAGTCATTCTTAAAGACTGGGCCAGAGAGTGCAGAGCAACCAGAGGAGTTGAAGATTTCCCTGATAGGCTGTGGACACCTGTTCTTTCCTTCCCCAGGCAGCAACTTGGATTTGCAGACTCTGACGGTCTCCTTGAACTGGCTTCCCATACTTTTGGGCTTTAGTAGAGGATACTATTACCACCTGATTCCTCCACGTGTAGGAGCAAGACGTCACATTGCTCACCATATAGCAAGCAATTCTATGGTTTTCATTCTCCTTTCTTGTATCAGGAAGGAAAGGTAACGGTGTTGACCTTAAAATAATCACTGGGCATCAGAATTAGCACCTCAGCAAAATGAGTCTCAGCTCCAGCCTCCTTGCATACTCAGAGACAACTCTGTATCAGTAAAAGATCATTTCTGAAGTTGTGATACTATCACAGTACATTCTCACATCTCTGTTTTTTGTAGACAGAGATTTTGCTTTTGTTTTTACTACATGTGCCTGTTATGTATATCCTTTAAATATGGCTCATCTGGAAATAGAAAGGTTAGCAAAGGCTGAAGGTGGAAAAGGCTACTTTTGTATTATGTTTTGATTTTTAAAATTTTCTTATACCATCCCACTCCAGCCATTCCACTTTTAAGTTCTCAAATGCATTTGTAATAATTATCATAATGATTGCAAAACCAAATACTAAACAATAAAGTTGTTTCATAAAACAAAACAAAACAAAAAGTAACTAAGAAATGGATAAACTAACTGAGGGCTTGTGTTTGCAGTAAGATAATACATGCTTGAATAGGTGCTTGAAAGAGGATGCAAATGCACTGAATGGTTTGGAAAAGCACAATTTGTAACCATGTGTGTACTTACACATAACTTAACCAACTCAACCTTACCATTGTCTGGTGACTCCAACCTGACAGCTAAGGTAATGGGCTCTGTCAATAGTTCTGCTTGCATTGTTTAAATCAACAAGTGTTTTGCAACGACGACTGCAGCCCTAACGTTTGGAAGACAAGTGGCATAAAGCTATCCCTCCCCCCCAACACCTTTGCAGTCCTTTCTGTTCTGTCCCTCTCAGAAAACAAGCTGCAGCTTTCCTCTCCCATTTTGACTCTTAAAATTAAGAGAGGTCCTGTGTTAGACAATTAAATAAGTTTGATAAGATGGTTATACTGTGCTTCCTGGGATGCAGGCTTCCAAAACAAATTGACCTTTGTATACTCCTCTCTTCACAGTCTCAGTCTTACACTTATCAAAGGGAAAAAAAAGTTATATGAAGGACAGATTGAACTGAGACAAAGGTGTCCATTTTTTGTTTTTACATCAGAGAGTGCCAAAGTACAAGAAAAAAATTAGTTTCTATATAGAAAACTATCACATTCCTTCTTAGTTTAAATAGCACTGGGTTGGTTAAATATACACCTTGAATCCAGAAAAAAAAGAAACAAGAAGATCGAGGCTGAAAGAGGTCAAGAGGTCATCTGTGTCCGCCCCCATACTTTAAGGCAGGATGATCAACACCTGTATCACTCCTAATGCATTGGTCTAACCTGTTCTTAATGACCTCTGATGAAGACATCTCAGCCTCCCAGGCTACTACATTGCTCTACTCTAATCGTCATTAGTTTTCCTAATGCTTGGACATAGTTTCTTTTGTTGCATTTTAAGCTTTTATCTTCTCTTCAAATCTACCATAGACATGGAGATCCCCCCCCCCTTTTGTCAGTTCTCACCCTTATGCAGAGCTGTTGCTGCAGTGTTTCTTCTCAGTCTTTTTCTAGCCTGAACAATCCCAGTTTCTTCCAGCTCTCCTTTTAGGGCATGTTATACCAGTCTCTGCTTATTCAAGCTGCTGTAGACTTTCTCCAGTTGGTGCAGAGAAACGGGTGCATTTTTGATACTGAGCAAACTGCTTAGTTTGAGGCCTTCCTGATGCTGAAACTTCATTTGCCATGCAGGCTGTATGTATGTCCCTTTCCACATCCCAATAATTCCTCCCCTACCCCTCCAACACCATGACATTGCTTACTGTTGTTCAGAGATCAGATCTACCATCCTAACTTTAGGGCCACCAAATTTAAAAATGCAGTTTGATACTTTATTACAGACGTTGTATTGGTGTAAAGACATACACCACTTCGACTGAAGACCCTACCCGCTCATTATTTTTAAAAAGTTCTAAAGAAAGAATTCTAACTGAGGTGTTCAGAGCACTAATGTTTGTACATTTTGGCAAAATCAAAACTCGAAATCAAAGCATAATAAACAAAGAATACTGCTACTGCTTGTGCATAAATGTGCCTGAATTTTTCAAAGACAGTGGCACATATATTATTTTCTGTACTGGTCATATTTCTACAAAACAGGATGAGGAGTATCAGAGAACCACTCAACTACAGAAAAGTCTTAAAAATATCTCATTATAGCCTTAAGCCAAACAGTCCATTTTGTAGGAAAAAACCTCCAAGGATTGAGAGACTATTTATGTCTATGAAACGGATGGTCACATTTGCTCAGGTATTCTATTCATACCTGTATATTTTTTAAACAGGTCACATAACTGTAGGTTCAAACAGGGAACACCACTTGTGCTGTTGATTAGTTGTTGAACAAGATCCCATTTTGCTAAGGACTTTACAAGTTTATTGCAAGAAGATTTTCCATGTCCAAACATTACAAGCTAAATACCAGGACTGCAAAAACCCCCAAAACCCCAAACCCCAAAATCCCACTCTATAACCCCCATCCCCATGCTGCACCTAGAGACTGGATTTAAAAGGAACAATGAAAAATTGGCCAAGTACAGGCCTTGGTATGGTAGAGAGGTGTCCTACTCGAGCAGCTGCTTAACTGTTGTTGAGTCACCCTTGGTAGAAACTAGAGCAGGGTAAACAATGCAACAATTCAAAAAATTCAGGAGACACCCTTAGGTAAGTGATTTGGCAAATATATTTAGCTTTGCTGGGGATACTCACTGAGACTACTTACATGCCTAAGTACCTTGCTAATCAGGAGGCTATTTAAGCTATTTGGAGTCAGAAATTGAAATGTGTTTGTTTGTATGAAACTGGTGTGCCTGGTTTTAGCTAGTTCTTTCAAGACAGAATTATGCATGACACAAGATGACTTCCAAACATGACTTTAGTTGAATTTATTTGTTACCTATATACGATTTAAAGATATTTTTTTCATACTCATTATTATAGATCCATGTATTCCTTTTTTTTTTTCTGTTAAACTGAAATAAGTGAAATAAATTAATCAATACAACACTGCAGAATACCTAAAATACAGAATTTTGAGGCAAAGCATGTTTGCAAACAAAAAAAGCTTCTTTAGAAATTACTTAAATCTCATTCCCTACTGATCTGATAAAATCTTTCATTTTCCTTAATAATGATGATAAAGAAGGAACCCTGGATTGTGACATGTAGAACGAGTACTATTCAAGGAAAACAATGTATAATTGTGTATAATGTGTATAATTTTGAATGTGTCAATATTCATAAATATAATACATTTTGTTCTGTTGTATAACAAAACACATGGTTTTGTTTTCCATACTGACCGTCTTACATGCATTTTTATGACAAAAAGCATTTTAGTTTATAATCTACCCGTAAGAACAGAGTAAAATATTCCTATTAAATGGATTATATCCATTTTCTCTGGAGGAGCTGCTCATAATATTATCCAAAAATTCTGTTTGATTTATTACTTTCAATTGCATTAAATTCCTCAGTGCCTGTTTCTTAGCATCCTCTTCACTGACACATTGTGTTACTTGCAAATTTTGGTGGAGTAAGAAAATGTTTTAGAGAAGTCATGTATTGTATTTCTATTTAACCATCACTTGGCCCGTGGAACTATGTGGTAATAATTTGCAATTTACTCACTGTGTGAGCTTATTTCCCAAGTACTTTCTCACTATTCTGTCGAAAACTAAAAAAAGTAAATTATAACCGCAGATATCAAGGAGAGCATGAGCAAGGAGTAGTAGGCTTGCCTACATCGAGTAAACCTTCCTAACTCACATGACTCAAACAAGAAAATCAAGTGAGCTGGCAAACCCCAAACAATGGAATGAAGAACTAAAGCAAGAGTAATTCCTAATTGATGCTGTTTATTTTGTAGAAGCAGAGTATCTAAACATTTGGAATTTCATCTGACCACCACCATTCAGAATATGTTGCTTTTAAAACCTATATTTATAATTTCTAATATCATGCACTGGATCTCAAAATGGTGCCTATATAGACATTATAGGCATAAAATGCCATCTATAAAATCACCAGCTGCAATTATTCATACTCATTGTAATTAAACATGCTGAAGTCAAAGCAAAGAGACAAAGTAATAAAAGCTAAAAGAGGAAAAGATAAAACTATGCATATTTCTGGGCAGATAAAATTCTAATAAACAAGAATATTTTCAAGAGATAAATTATCCTCTTTACATGTAAAATGCCAGTGTGGTGTCTGGAGTAAGAAATTCTGGAAATTAAATGCAAATTAAGGTGAAACTGAAAAATCAAGTTGTTTCTTAAACAAGGAAAAGTACATACATATTAGATATCCCATAATCCATAACCAAATCATGACTGAATTGCTACTTCAGAGCAAGTGCAAAGGTTTATTGAATAAAAAAAAAAAAAAAAAAGTTTCTGAATAGTCAAGGAAGGGAAATGTTTCTCTATTTATACCTGTATCAGTCCTAAACTTCACATGTTCCTCGAAGACCTACCTACCTATAATCCAGATAGGAAAAACCTGAGAAAATACTGTACAGATTGCAATAAGGATAGAAACTATATTGAAATACGGCATAATTTTATTGAAAAAAAGCTGACACTCTGAAGATTCAACTCTATACTGTGTTTTGTAAATGCAAGTATTATTCTAAATACTAGCAGAAAGGAACCTCGCCCTACTTCAAATCAAAAAAAAAAAAAAAAAAAAAAAAAAAAAAAAAAAAAAGCGCGCTCTGTAGTTCTTGTGTAACTGGTTCACACACAGGTAAGTAGAAATCTGCATCAAAACCCTGTGTCAGCTCTTTTTTATATGAATGCCTTGTGCTACCCTTATCTTGCCTCGTGCATTGGGATGGAACTACACGCTGACATCACTTACATAAAGCAAAATAAATTGTACAGCATTGAAACCAGACCACAGACAACCTTTTCTGGCTATACCCTATGCTTTTTTCTAGCCAGACACAAGTCCTCCCTGCATTGCAAGCTCTTCCTATGGATACTGCTTCTTACTGCCTGGGTTTAGTATAAATAATACTCTGAAGAAAATGCTCCTACAAGCAGGACAATGGAAGCTTGCAGTGTATCAACTCCAAACTGAAGTTTTAAAATTCCCTAAACATACTATGTTTTTAACTATTAAAAAGCATACTACATCTGTACTATTTCAGAGTTGGTTGTATAGTGTGTTTCATACATCAGAAATTAAGCCCTACTATCGCATCGAAACCCCTGTGTGTCTGGGTATTCCAGATATCGGAGGTGCTCAGGCATTGTAGGTAAGGCAAACCTTTAGGCACTGAAGAACGTACTTGTAAAACTTCCAAAGCAAACCACTATGGAAGCCAAACTTCCAAAGCTGACATAAACTAGCAATCCCAGCATGGTTTTAACTGTGAAAAAAGCAATGCAAGCATTTGAATTTTGGAAAAGAAATCAACTACTTTGGACTTCTCAGCCAGAATAATGAGATATTATTTACCACTTGGGCCAAGGGGCCCATTTTGGTCCAAGCCAGGACCAAGGCACAAATGTACACCTCCTGCATTTGCATTCGTACAGTTTCTAGTGGTGTGCTCCTTTTGCCCTGGCTGCACTCCTTTAAAACAGTCCTTGCCTCCATCATATCGTCTCTTGGTCTTTACTTCCTCTTTCACTGAGAGTGTTAAAAAATCCCCAGGCTCCCTTTTCCACAGAGAGGTTGCTTTCTCTCCCACCTTGGGCAAGTGTGGCCAGAGGAGAGACATTAGAGGGGAAGAACATGCTGCCAGCAGTGGCTGGGGCTGGGGGCTCCTGCCCCGCCGAGTGTTGGCAAGTGCAATGTGGTCCTGCAGCCCTCCAAAGTCAGTGCTCAACCTCAACAGTCCCTCACAGGCACCAGAAAAAAAAATAAAATATTGCACTACTGGCAATTCAAAGAGATAGTTGGTTGAAGAAACAATACAAAAATAATAAAAATTCCGAGGTTTGTTTGTTTATTGCTTTCTTTAAAAAAAGCAAATATTGCTTTTTTGTAGAACTTCTTTTCTTGAAACCTGGACATCAGGCAGATGTGGGGAAAAGGGGGAAAAAAAAAAAAAAAAAAAAAAAAAATCCTTACATGATGGTAACAAAAATAAAACCCCCACCTGCTTCCCATAGTCAGTGCATCTCATCAAAAGCTGTTTGGTTTCAGGTACCAGTCAGCATGCCCAGGAAGAGCAGTCTCAGGAGTCAGTACCAACAGGCCCCCACTTTGACTTTTCATACAAAAAGAGAACAGGCCCAAAATGAGCATGAGAAACACAGGTCTGCTGCTGATGGGCCTGAGGCACAGGGATGGAGCCCCTTTTGTAATTTCCTTGTATCTCAATAGAATAGCTTCCATAAGCAATTAATTCACTTACAAACTAATTAGAAGAGGTTTAGCACCTTTAAAAATTAGGCCCTCATTTTTCTAAAAAAAATAACAAAATAATAATTCTGCTTGTAGAAGTGAATTTCCTACAAAGTAATAACTGTTTTCTCTGGATTTCAATTCCTTAGTTAATTGCATGAATTAAGGCATAGAAGCTTCACCAAAAATATAGTTAAGTCTCCTCAGTTTTTTTTAAGGGATACAAAAATTTGTGTTTATGTAGCTTTGCTTGAGAACCTAACATTTACTAAGATAAATGGTAAGGTAATTATATTCAATGTTACTGAAAGAAAATGACAGAGAACCTTATGTAATCGTTCTATTTCTGCAAATACACGTTTTTTAGCTGCTAGCCTGCAATCTGTACTTTACCCGGCTATATCCCAATTTCCTCCCTAAGACAAGCTGCAAATTGAGTTTATAGTTTATTTTAATATTTCCTGCCATCAAATTATATGGATAAGAAATCCTGTATACTCGTGCCATAATCCCATTTCTGATGAAGAAAAGAATATACAGGCCTGTAGTATAATACTGTCATGCAAACGGATTTGTGTCTCCCTATCTTAGCTTGCACAGACTTTGAAATCTTTTAAAGTAAACAACATATTTTTCTTAGGTTAGCTGGAGAAAGAACATAGAAACTTCACATGGAAAACTGAGGTATCATCTTTCAAAATGAACAAAATAATGAACCGTAAAAAAAAACCCCGTGTAACATGGGTTTGCTTACAGTTCCATTAAGAAACGAAGAACAGTTCTCCAAGCCCTTCACTGAAATACTACAATATAACTTGAGACACAAAACAGATCTTTATTTTTTACTGACTACAAGTTTTGTGACATGCATGTTTAATTTCATTAGAAATTAAACAAAAATCCATGTCTCTGACGATGAAAGTAAACGAAAGAATTATATTTGCATTAAATAAATTTCAAAAGGAAAAACAACCCACAACCCAAACAAATAGTCACTGTGCAGAAAGCATAGTAGAGGAGAGCAATGTAGCTTTAAGAGATCAGTGAAAGTACTTTGATTTCCTAACAAAAAAAGTTGATGTGAACAAATAAGTGTAAGGGGAAACACAGCGGGACCATCATAACTCCAGTTTCTCCACAGGAATACCAAGCAAACTATAAAACCAAAGTGAAAAATACTTGATTATATGGTAAAAAGGCAAGATAAAATCAGTTGATGGAGGGATTTTAAATTGGTATTTACATATTTTTAACACCGTTGAAATTTTTATTATAAATCCAGTAAAGCACAGGAATTATACATGTTGAAATTCCTTAAATTAGATGCTTTCTACAGCAAATTTACAGCAAGACAAAATGTTCATTATTTTTATGCTAGATGGTAAGTGAAGTACAGAGTACAATCTGAGGAAATGAATGCAGAAATGGCCAAGATTTAACAATTGGTAATTTCAGGGTACTTGAAACTTTACTGTGATCTGTTCTCCTGTCCTCAATGCTTTCTGAAAATCAGGTCCCCTCTGATGTTTCCACAGAAACTGGGGCACACAGAATAACTAGCAATTTGTTAAAACTGTGGCCTGAAAGTACCTGCAGGAAGTAGATAACCTCACAGTTTGATGAATATTCTGACTGACTCCAGTGAAAATTTTTGGCAAACACAAAATATAGTGGAAAGTCCAAAAATTAGTATTAACACATAAATCACAACTCCTCGAAAGAAAAACTAAGATGCAGCATCCTATCTGATAAAGTTATGAAGAAAAAAAAATCCAACTTATGAGGAAGAGAAACAACCTCCTCAATTCACGAACTGGCAGAATAATCACTACCACGCAAACCAATATCAGATGTATTAAATGTTTTGGGAAAATACCAAACTAAAAGCCAGGAGTGCCCAATACCTCTAAGTCTGACAATCTAACCACACTGCTGTGAGACACTGAGGAAGTTCTCTTACCACATTACCATGATAAGGTGGTGCAATTAATATTAATAGCACAGGGTGCAGTGATGCCTTAATTTCTGCGGAACACTATAAAACTGTAAAGTATTACATGTTCTGTTTTTATTACTATTATTACAGTGCTCTTTATTTTTCAGTCAGAAAACTGTTGGTAAGTCTTTGAGAAGGTTTTGACATACCTAGTGTATAGGATATTCACAATAAGAAAATAGTTCAAGCATGATGATACAACAAAAAATACTAATGCATTTCAAGACTGCGGTCCGGAAAAAGTAAGATACAATTATTAAAATATATTTGAATATATGCTGGAGAAAATTAAGGTCAGATTAAAAATATACAAGGCCATATATTATATGGGTCTGCTTAAAATCTTCCTTTTCCCTCATCCTTACATCAAGCAGATTTTACAGCCCACCTCTGGACCTGTAGTCACATGGGTGCCTATTTTCTAAATTAAAAGTCAGGAATTACTGAAGAGTATTCTCATATACCCTCACCATATCTTTTTGGTATCATCATGAATAATCTCACAAAGAAAATGCTAGAGTGCTTTGATATTTTTACTGCAAGGCAGCAGATCTGAGGAGAAAATGCTTGTTTTGAATAAGGTGCAGCAAGGAGTACACCTGAAAGAAATATCAACTGCGTTCCCAACCAGGTTGCCCTCATGAAACAGCAGGGCTTTTTTCACAAGTTTGCATGAGGCTTGGTGATGTGTCCTGTTACTCTTCCATAAAGAGTGACTATATGGCTTGAAAGCCATTTAAAGCCATTTTTAAAAATCAGAAAGGTAAGTAGTGAGTATTTGAGTTTATTTAGCTCTCTATGAGTCTAAGGAGGTGTGTAAATGGGTTTCATCTCATTTAGCATCTTCATTAATAAAATGGCAGAGCATGTTGTAAACAACATGCTAATGACACCACATAATGCTAAAATGAGGTGGTCTGATGACATTAGTAAGAATGGAGATAAACAGAGAGGATGAAAACACTGTAAGAAAATACAGTAACAAGCTTTGAAAATGATTACAGGGAGAGCACAGGCAAAGTCCATGAAGGGAAGGCTGAGCTGGTGAAAGCAGGCATGCCAGAGCAGCCCTGCAGGTGACACTGCACAGCAATTTGGAGGAGGTTTCACAATGTGATGTAGTAGTACAAAAAGTATGTAAAGTTCAGGCTTCTATTGTGGCGTTTCTCTTCTAATAGAGCAGAGAAAGCCACTTGTGCTAGCTAAATCTGGTTCAGTTTTAATTCCCAGAAGACAATGCAGCATGCCGGCATAGGTTGGAATGAACTGGAATGAAGGGTAGAAAAAGAGGAAAGGTCTTAAGGGTTGTAAGGAAAACATTAAACTGTTAAGAGGTTTTGAATTTTCCCTTTCACAAATGTTGCAAGAGCTAAAGTTTGGAAACATTAAATAAAACATGATGGAGAAAAATGAAGAAGTGGTTGGCAGTGGGTCTATTTCTTGAGTGAGTCAATTCATTCTGGCCAGAAACCATTCAATGTCTCTTGCAAAAGAGTAGTGGCAAATTAGAAATGAGTTGTGGCTCTCTTCACTAGTCCCAGGGAGAAAGGCTTCCTTTTGCAAAGACCTCCTGCCAAATGGTATCTCCATCAGTCACAACAAAAGAGTCAAGGTCTGAAAGGAGAAGATGGGCAGCTTCCTTTCAGAAGTATGTCTCAATAATTCTCAAATTATATAATGAACAGTATTCATCATGAGGACTGGGGGCTCATTATCTGCATTTTTCACAAGAATTATGACCAACGTTTTAAAAATGTGTCAGTCTGAGAGCTGACACTCAAATCATGTTAAATCATCTGAAGTAGAAAGCCACAAACTTCACTGTTTAGCAGAGAGAATGGCTACCATTAGACTTTGTTACTTGCTCATCCCGCCAAAGCTTCCTTGAAATCTTATTGTCCTCATCTCTATTTCAAGACTTTCCAGCTCGTCTCTCAAACAGTGCTTAAGGTAATGGCTGCTACTGACAACTGCCTTGATGAGAGACCATTTCTGGCCTAGTTTCTAATAAATACAACAACTACTATAGCCCTAGTAGGGTCTGCGTGCACTTTTTCCTCACTGCTGCTGCTATTCTCTGAAACTTTGCAGTAGTCATGTAATACGAACCACTCTGCTTTATGCAGAGAGAGAAATATAAAACTATTAATAACTGATTTTTTTTTTCCTTTCTGAAGTGCTAAATCAAAATCAACACACTTCTCATCCTAATTTTATGCACTCAGATTTGAAAATGGTGAATCACAAGAATTAAAAGGCAAGGCAACTCCATAAATCTTGGAATCAAATGAGAAAACAAAAAGTGGGTCTAGACATGCTCTATCCAGCCAGCACACAAAACAGTATCAAAGGTTCACCATCACATACCCAGGATCCCCCCACTTCTTAAAGCCTCTTCCTCTGGCAAGTTACCCATGATATTTGAAATAAGCACATGTACTTGGCTCATCCCTGCATTGCAACCAGAGCGCCTTCTGCACAGCACCTACAGCTTCTGCCCCACCCTGCCAGGTCACAGCCTGCAGGTTTTGTTCTGTGCTCTGGTTTTGGACTGCATCTAAAGGGTACAGCCCAAACACAGCAGTAGAAAAACCAGAGCTCTGGCACCATGGGCAACGGTGTGGTCCTCTGAGTCTGAAAGTGCGCGAAGGCAATGAGCCATCCCACCTTCGGTCGGCGTCCTGATACCTGAACACGCACCCATGCGTTCACATACCCACATGCACGCACGCAGTATGACAGCTGTTCAAAGCCACAAAAAAGGTGATGGATAGGTGGTGTTGGTTCTGATAATTTTCCTCTCAAAATAAGGGCCATTTTGTGCGCTGTTATATGTACTACATTGATAGAATCAATGGTAAGCTTCATTCCATTTATAAATCGAAACAAGTTTTTCTGATTTACATTTACATCACTTTGTTTTATAAAATTCCATCACAAACAGGGCACATGTTCTGGAATGACATCAAGGACAATCTGATGACACAGAAAATAGGCAGATATCTTTGCAGCAATATTGACTTTTGTTGCTGGCGTGCAATAAAAAAATAATCCTTTTTTCATCAGGAATCTGAATGTAGGAGATTCCAAAACACCACAGGAAACAACAAGAAATTGTTTATGAACTATGATTGTATGTTCATAATCAAAAAAGGCAAAAAAGTACATAAAATCCATTTTTAATTTGATCTCTTTTCTGACACTGGCTCAGCCTCCCCCACTCTGCCTCTCCTTGCACTGAATGCTGCCTGATCACATGGCCACAAGTCAAAATGAGACCAAATGACGCAGAAAACTAAAATTGAACTTTAACCCCACCTCCTCCCCCCAGTTATTCCCCCCTGAACTGGCAGGAAAAAAAAAAAAAAAAAGAAAAAAAATCCAAATATGAAGCAGAAGTCATTCCCCCACAAATACCAAAGTCAAACAAAAAACAAACAAAAAAATAGTATATTTAATTAGACACAAAGACTTTTCGCACAGTTCTGCCAGGCAGATTATCTGCAACTAGAAGTAGAGCATTTAGAATGAAGAGCAGAAATAGAAATGTAGGGGTGGGGACTGCTAGCTCAGAAGAGCCTTTTGTCTGGCAATACTGTGACTAAAGATAATCTTTGTTTATCTTGTATGTTTAACTTGTGTCTTGTATATCCAAAGTGTTGGAAAAAAATGTGGAATTACAAGTGAGTAACCGAACAAACCCATAACACAGGGTATAATTTCTAGGCATGGTGAAGGCAGGAAAAACAAACTCAGCAGTTACTATACTTTTTTTTTTTTTTTCTTTCATAATCTCTCCCAGACTTGTGGTACAATAATATTACAATTAAAATACATTTTGACTAACAATTTCACAGCAGAATGAAATGAAACTAATGTCACATTACTAATACAGAAAAGCAGAGCTGCGATGCACTCTGGCTATGTGAGTACAGCTTAAAAATAAAACTTTACAGAGAAGAAGGAGTAAGCTCAAGGCTGCTGAAAACTGAATAGGATTTAAGTATTTAGTGTCACCCAATCAGTGAAATATGATTAATGAGTCTGGAGGAGTACACTGCTTTTTAGTCTCCAAAGCAAGGCGGACATGGGGGGAAACATATTTGAGCTCTTCAGCGATAAAAGCCACAGCAAAATTCTGCACAGCTAAACTACACGTTCAATCGCAGCTGCTTATTTCTCTTCTGTGTGATTAGAGCCTCCCATTTCCCTCATTACAGGCTTGATATTATTGAAGCAAAGCCAACAGCAAGTTAGCAAGCCAGCAGGGGAGCAAATTGATTATACAGTTAGCTGTGGAAAAACTGAAATTCTTTATTAAGGGGAAATGAAATACAGTTAATTTATGCTTCAGCTGAACCCCTCCCACACTACACTTACTCTGTTAGTACTCTGAATTTTCTCTGAAGCTACAAGACAGCCAAGAAATTACAGAAGCTTTATTGATATAAAAATAAGTCAGGCCTTCAGTATTTTTTAAAGGATTTTTCTAATACTAATTACCATAACTCACTCACTATATAGGACAACATGGCATTAAAAACTGAAAAGAAAGGTGGAAAGCATTCAGGTTTATGTAGACTAGAATACTTCGCTATCTGTCTTTAACTGGTGGAAGAGACAGTCCACAAATAAATGTAAACATCACTTTATCTGTAAAGCAGCAACTCAATTTTTGTGGTATTTCCATTATAAATCTCTTTCACAAAATGAAGAAAATAATCCTTGGGACCAGAAGTCATTTTCAGAGAATAACAGCAGGCCTGTTACTTTATTTCTGAGAAGAAAGGTTAAGTTGTGAGATAAAGTTTGTTTCTAAAATGAGACCTTTCACAAGACACCACCCAGCATCACTCTTACCCTGTCCCAAGTGATTATATCCTAGCAGTTCAGATCTTCCTTACAGAGCTGAAAAGCACTGAGAACTCAAAAGCAGAAAATTCCTCCTGCCCCACAGCCCTTTGCTCTCCAGCCCCAAACTCCTGCCCTTGGCAAAGCTCTGATAAATAGGGCTCTGGATGGGACTCCACTGAGGAACATCCCCTCTGCAAACAGCTGTCACCTCCCATGGCTCTGAGCAGCCATCCTTCCCAAAGAGTCGCTGCTTCTTTAATCTATTTTCCCCCATCCCTTTCCATCCCCTGGCAGGACAAGGGATACATCCTCTTCAGAGGGTACCTTGACTTCTGTCCCACGAGGCACGAAGGATGTGGTAGCTTGTGGAAGATTATCATCTTAAAAAAAGGGAGCCCACATAAGAGTCCCATGCAGAGAAATGCTTAATGAGACTGCACTTCAGAAAGGGAAAATACCATACAATGCATCTTTAATAAAAAGTCTGCCTTAGTCAGGATTCACAACCTGAATCAAACTGCAGGGAGGAGCAGCCCTCTGATTGCTGGTGTGCCTGAGGTAGACCTTCCTGTGTTTCATTAGCTTTTCTTCTGCCTTCTCTGCATTTCTGACGCTTCATTCATGATGCAATCTCCCTGTAATATATTTTTTTCTCCCAATTACTGATGAGTGGTTTGAGATTTTTCCCTGTTTTTCAGATAAAGCTTACTACCATTTTTCTATACCTACCAGTGTCCTTTTGGCTGAAAAGATTGTGCTGGGAGGGGACACAGCCAGGACAGTTGATCCCAACTGACCAAAGGGATATCCCACACCTTATGATGACGTGCTCAGTATACAAAGCTGGGGGAAGATGGAGGAAGGGGAGGGACATTTGGAATGATGGTATTTGTCTTCCCAAGTAACAGTTACATGTGACGGAGCCCTGCTTTCCTGGAGGTGGCTGAACACCTGCCTGCTGATGGGAAGTGGAGAATGAATTCCTGGTTTTGCTCTGCTTGCATTTTTTTTTTTTTTTTTTTTTTTTTTTACCCATTAAACTGTCTTTATCTCAACCCACGTGTTCTTTCACTTTTACCCTTCCAATTCTTTCCCCCATCCCACCAGAGCAGGAGCGAGCGGCCATGTGGGGCTTAGTTGCTGTTTGGGATTAAACCATGACAAACATTCAATGGTCTTATTAGAATAAAAGCAATCAAGCTTGATTTGCACTACCCACTTTAACGTTATAAATATTAAAAGAGAAGTAAAAATACATGATATGCTTTTATTTCCTCTTACCCTCCTCCTCCAAGAACTGGAGAAAATTTAAGTTTTTCTTTTTTTCACTTGCTTCTATAATATCCACTGACTAATCCAAGGAAGTGATAATAAATGTAAGTGAAAGTTTGCACACAAAACGCAAAAGAGCTTATTTCACTGAAGACTGGATGTTTACCAGGAAACGAAATGGGCTCAAATTGCCCTTGTGAGTGCTTGAGACATATACTATATACTCATTAAAGATACCAGTGAAATAATATGGAGGAAGACATAAATTGTTTGAAAGGATAGTGCCAAGACTGACAAATCTAAAATTTACTACACAGTCATACAGCAGCTATTTTGGGAGCCACAATCACCTCTTGGAAAAATAAACACATTTCCACAGAACAGCAATTCTGTATGTTGCACTTGGCCATCTTGCCTGAAGCCAGTGGGGTAATGACTTAAATACAAGTGGCAAAAACCAGTCCCTTGGCAAAAGTGATCCTTAACCTCATGAAATACAGAACTATTTGCTAAAAGAAAAATAAAATTGCAATTTGTTTTACCTAAATCTATACCTAAACAACTATTTATATAGTTGTTGCTTGTGAGAAGATTTCTACTAAGAGAAGACAGTACACAAACTCTGACACAAGCAATCACTGACATAAAACACCTGCTTTTGTGCTGACAGGTGGTTTTCAAAAAGAAATCAAACTTAACTGCTTCACAAAAAATTAAGTGAGAGAGATTTCAAAAAAATTCTGTGTCATTCTGAACAAATTTTTTCCTGATTCATAGCAGCTATCTATTTTAAATGTTATTATTCATATTTGACAAAAAAGCACCATAAAGAAACCAACAACCTACACACACGGAATACCTTGTAGCTGTGACGGGGATGTATCCAGAAAACATCCAGAAAGAGTGTGTGGATGCGTGTACACATACACACAAAGTCTTTTGATAGGCTTTTCTCTTACATTTTGTTATGCTTCATTTTGCTTTTCATTTGTTATATGGCTGCTTTTAATGTTAAGGTTTTATATATATATATATATATATATATATATATATATATAAA
>NW_020799095.1:118400296-118410174 GCF_003259725.1 Athene cunicularia
TCCTCTTCAGAGGGTACCTTGACTTCTGTCCCACGAGGCACGAAGGATGTGGTAGCTTGTGGAAGATTATCATCTTAAAAAAAGGGAGCCCACATAAGAGTCCCATGCAGAGAAATGCTTAATGAGACTGCACTTCAGAAAGGGAAAATACCATACAATGCATCTTTAATAAAAAGTCTGCCTTAGTCAGGATTCACAACCTGAATCAAACTGCAGGGAGGAGCAGCCCTCTGATTGCTGGTGTGCCTGAGGTAGACCTTCCTGTGTTTCATTAGCTTTTCTTCTGCCTTCTCTGCATTTCTGACGCTTCATTCATGATGCAATCTCCCTGTAATATATTTTTTTCTCCCAATTACTGATGAGTGGTTTGAGATTTTTCCCTGTTTTTCAGATAAAGCTTACTACCATTTTTCTATACCTACCAGTGTCCTTTTGGCTGAAAAGATTGTGCTGGGAGGGGACACAGCCAGGACAGTTGATCCCAACTGACCAAAGGGATATCCCACACCTTATGATGACGTGCTCAGTATACAAAGCTGGGGGAAGATGGAGGAAGGGGAGGGACATTTGGAATGATGGTATTTGTCTTCCCAAGTAACAGTTACATGTGACGGAGCCCTGCTTTCTAAGAGACAGATATATATATATATAAAACCTCAAAAGATTTCTATTTTGCTAAGGGAGCATGGCAAAAGATTGTAGAAGAGTTATGGCTCTTCTAAGGTAAGTGCCATAGAAAATTCCTGTTGTGAAAATTAGCCCTCACATGTCTATGCACGCTCTTTAGCTAAGTGGTGCCATCTTAAAGAGAGGGCTTAGTGGAATCTAGAGCCTGAGCACCCATTTGGAGAGCACCCACCATCTGCAATAGAGCTGTCAGACATAGAATGTGATTTCACAGTATATGACCAAAAAACCCAACATGGCACAGGGCACAGAGCTTTTCTGTTAGGAACAGGTTGTTTTTCTGGGGATAGGGCTGGATACATGTAAAAGAATTGCATTACTAAACGGATCTGTCCACATGCAACAAATCTGACACTGGGCTCCCTGTGAAAAATGTGAAACTTAATTTTCAGTATGAGGAAGACAACCTGATCTGTTCATGGTGTATGATGCCCCCAGACTGCAGTCAAGAATTTAGAGGTCCAAGGTCTTTTTGACCTTGTTACTAGTCTTAAATATGAAATAAAATACAATTCATATATCTTGAAGGTGGGAAAAATTTCTTTTGTACAGTAGGCAACAAAGGTAGGTGGCTGACAGCATATACTGAGTGAATAGCACAGCTAGAGCTTCTGTCCTAGCCAAATGCTTTGTGTGTTACACAGTATTGTTTCCTAATACTTCCACAGTTGCTTCTAATACTTTTCTGCTAATGAGCTCCAAATGCTTGACAAAGATTCAGAGTTTCAAAAATCGTTACTGCTAAGTGTTATTTTTCTGTGAACCCAAAATCCTAAAAAAGAGCATTTAAGAATGCAGTTAGTGCAACGCACAAGCATCTCAAAGGCAGCTGGCATCAAAAAGAGTGACAAAAATGAAGGCATTCAAAAGTCCTCATCAAGTTTTAGAAATCTGTGGCCTGTGAGTCCCATTTCCTGCATCTTTAAGACATCATATGTAATCGTTCTGCATCAGAGAGCATCCAACTGCAGCTGGGAGCAATAGGCATCACTGATACCAACCATTGCTGTTCCAGGTGTATGAACCTGGAGTTAAATAATTTTATCCCTAGGTCATTCTCTGAGTCAGTTGCAGTGCAGAGGAGAGGTGCCTTTCCATCACCTTGCTGACAGTTTAGACTCTCAACAGATGCAAAGCACTCATCTTTCTCTCTACCAAAAGTCAAAACACACCTTAACATGGAATTTCCTTGCTGTGACAAAACCGAACATTTTTTTTTTCAGTTTACTACAATCCGAAATGTCGTATCAGTCTACTTTTATGAATATTCTTAACATAATCTAGAATATAAATTGATCAACAGAAATTAAAAGGACTATAAAATGAGAGATGGAGAATAATGCTTAACTGTTGTAACAATATTTTATTAACATCACTTCTTGTGTGAGGCTGATGCACTGCACAGGAATCTGGGCTGTTTTAAGTGGAAAGTTACCTAAGTAGGATGTCTCTGCAGAGATGAAGGATGCAGCAAAGAGGTGGAGATTTAAAAAGCCAGATCTGGTTCTCAGAAAGAATACGGCAACATAAGAACACGTACAGGAATTTGGAGACTTTTTAAGCTTCATAGTCAGTACTTTTAGCTGCTATGTTTTTCATAGCTTTTTACCCTGCATAGAATCAACTCTTCATCATTTAGAGCACTAGAAGACCTAGGAAACCTTAAACAACTGGAAAACTAAAAAAAAAAAACCCACCACCCAAACCATCTGAAGCAGTATATACCTATGTTGATTCACTTGGAATCCTAGGTAAAACATCCCATCAGATCAAAGATCTTTTATATGGACCCAAATAGGGCAGCAGAAAAAGGCAAAAGGAAGAATAAGGGGGAAAAGGAAGTTTGATATAGCAATAAAGCATAGGTCTTTGTTAAATTCCCAGATCTACTCTGGGCAAGTTTCATTTTGAGGTACTGTAGGTCCCTCATGTGTGGAAGAGGTGTAATCTCCAAGCCAGTGGGGACATTATGAAACTTAACACCAGCTGTTTGTTCCATTAGTGTAAATGTACAGAATGAGATTATATACTTGAAAACATGGAAGATTACAAGAACAAAACAGACAAAACTATCTAACATTAATACAATTTCTGTAAGCTTTTGCTCGCCTAGGACTAGAGCAGAGGGCAACTCTGTTCAGTGTGCTTTTGAACAGCAACAGGAGATCAGCTGGGATATTCACAGTATTAAAGCAGATAAATAATGAAGTGGACAAATCACCCATCTGACACTTGAACAACATGTCTGAAATGAGTATATCCAGAAGTACCGAGCGGTTGGGGAAAAAAAACTCCTTGCTTTTGCATTACAGGACCTATTTTTAAAACACTGGTATTTTAAAAAGGTTTTCAAGAAGAGTGTTTTCTAAAAAACAGTCAGAATTTACAGAACGAGACCAAAACATGAAGTGCTGGATGACTTTGGGTGAAGGTTTTGGCACAGGCATCTCAGCAAGACAGCCCAGACTCCTGGCTAGGCTCCAGCTTTGGAAGCCATCCTCAGCCTCCTCCAAGATGACTATCAGCTCCTGTTCCTGCTCAAAGCTGTTGAGCAATAAAGCTCTGAGTTGTCAAACTGATACTGCTCTTTCAAGCAGAAGTGACTGTGATTCAGTCATCAGTGAAATAACCCTCCTGATGCTAAAACTCCCTGAGCTCTCTGCTGGAATTAAAAGTACAATTATAAATACAAAGAATTTGTTTTGTTAAGTTTTGGGGGAATATTGATTTGTTATTTTGGTGAATAGTAGTTTGTTACATTTGTGATGCCTCATTAGTAATGACTGACCACACACTGCTGGAAATCTTTCACTACAAACAGGAATAAGGTTGTGCACTTCACAGCTGCATTTTAGTAGCATAAGCAATATTATGAAATATGGTTTTATTCTTTCATCGTGTCATATCACTATAACAAGAGAAAAGAGGATGTTTGAGCACAACAGAAGCACTTGGAGTCATGGGACTGCCAAAGCTGAACTTGAAAGATACCTCCTCCCCCCACGGAAGCAGTGCTCTGTTTCTTCAGCATCCCTAAAAGTGAACCAGAATTTCCTCCGAGTACTGAAATTAACCCTCTCTTGACTGTCACACACCGATTATTTTGGTTTGTTTGTTTTGGGTGGGAGTTTTGTGGTTGTTTTCATTTGGGGCTTTTTTTTTTTTTTTTTTTTTTAATTTGTTTGTTTTTCAGGGGGACCAAAATGCTGCACCTATAATGTTTTATTTTCCAAACCAAATTCAAACTTCTGGTCACCAGCACCTGTACCTCACCACTGCCTTCTAGCTCTTTCTTGACTATTCCACTAGGAGTGTCCTTTCCATAGCATTTCCTAAATGGCTAAAACATTTCTAAAACATCATGTTTTCTAAAACTTTTCATGTTCCCCATGTTCCTCCTGTCAGGAACCTTTTAGGACTGTGTTGTGAATCAAAAGCTAGCATTTTATAGAGAAAAACAAACAGGAAAAGTCTAGCTTGCCTTTATCTTTTTAGAAACTAGCATATTCATACAATGAATAGGACTATAACAGGAGCTGTGCTCCTAATCTCTTTTTCTCCTATGAGAATGAAAGCCACACTATGACAACTGAAACAATATCAAAGTGGCTGAGGGCACAGCTCCCCTGGTCAAGTGGTGCTGGAGGGAATCTGTTTTCAGAAAAATCTGAGGCATACAAGCTATCATGATAATTTAGTTTCCTTCAAAGGGATTGTAAAAGAGAGAACGGCAACTGAACTAACTATGTATCTGTTACTGAAGTAAACATATGTCTTAAGTAACCAAGCTTCCACGAGAAATGAGACGGAGAACAATGATTAATGGGCAAACCAGCTAGAAATAGATATAAAAACTAGCTTTCGTACAAAGGATTTTCTGACTAAGACCATGTTTCTCCACAGTATCTATGTAAAGAAAAGCAGATCAAAACTGCCCAGTCTTTCTGATCTAAAGCATATTTCTGGTTGTATTACAAAAAAGCCTTCTTAAGGATACACCCATTGGGAAGTTCCAGTGTTTTTTGGTCATGTTGGCTGTCAAATACACACATAAAACTTTGTTCATGGCAAGGACCATTTTCTGTTTCCAGGCTCAGACTCTTATTATAGCTTAGATCAAACCCTGTAATAAAACCCTCTAACAGCTGCCAATTCTATCATACGCAAATACTTAAACTTCTACTGAATCCCCTAGCCTAATTTACCATCTACAGCCTTACTTACCCCGAGAACATTGCCAAAGGTGCATTTGTTCCTCATCATTTCATATTCTAGGCATGGCCAAAGTATAAAATTCAGTTGTTGTGTTCCTCTTCTAATAGGAAAAGAACTGCCTTAACATCACAAGCAAGCAATTCCAATATGTTGTTATTGTCTGAAAACTGGGTTTTAAACTAACAGACCCTCATGGTTTTGTTAGACAGCCCCTCTGAAATGTTGGAAAGAATGAGGACCACTACTAGAACCCAGAAAACAAAATTCCCTAGACCAAGCTGTCCATGACCCTTCCTTTTACCCTCCAAAAAAGACACAAACTCCTCTGGAGGAAGAGGACACTGCTGGGTGTCCAGAGGCTGCACCAGGCTAGTAGGGGCTGATGCAGCTACGCTGCTGCAAATACATGTCGTTTCTCATTTTTGCCAGAGAAGAGAACCCATGAACAAGGCTGTTGTTATGAGAGCAATGTCCAAGTATTACAGACCAGCTCTCTAGCCTGCAATAAACAGGATACATCAAAAAAACCCCAAGCGAGAGCCACTGCATGAAAACAAAATGCAAAATGGCATGTAAAGGAAAATGAAACACAAGAATGTCAATGTCTTTCATTTGTAATTTCACCTTTAAACTTTACTTAAGCCTCATTCATTTGGTAAGTGCAGAAAGCAGGGATGAGTGCATAATGACAGTAAGAAGTTTCTATTAAACCATGTCACTGCCTGCTGCCAGATTATGGAGGCTTTTATTATTATTATTATTATTAAGGGGCTGGATAAGGAGGCAGCAGATGGTTATCTAACCCAGACCCGTACACACCTTGCCATTCGGTCATACCTACAAGATCTGAGGATTTTTAAGACGTGGGTGAGGCCACTTCTCAGTCTCAGGCTCACCAGCCCTTATACCTCTTCTCCCGGGAGCCACTTCGTTCCCTGCAGCAGCCCAGGACACCAACCACGCCTGCAAGGTTCTTGCCATGGCGCCTTGAGCTGAACAGCAGACTTCTCCTTCCCATCCCTTAGCAACTCCCTGACCAGTTGCCAAACCTTCTTGCTCCTCACCACTCCTTTCCACACTGCTCTTGCTCTTTCAAGCTTAATATCTCCAACATCTCCCCACAGTAACTAGTCCCTTTCCACCTGCTGCTCCCATTTTGCTTTTTTATGACTGATATTGCATAACTGGATGTATGTTCACTAGCCTGTAGTTGGTGGAGGTAACCAGACTCCCTTCTTAGCCCTTTTGAGTTTCCCTCTGCAGATGTTTGTATCCCAGCTCCGGAATCACCAGTGTCCAGAACAAACTTTTTAATAGATTAACTAGAATATTTTAGGGTAAAAAAAGGACATATTAAAAATTCACCAGCAGCCCAAGGCAGCAAAAGATAGTAATGTGCTTTCTGAACTCATTTGCTGTTGAGTAAATTATAAAATAAAATTATATTTCCAATTGCTGCCTCCAAAGGAGCAGAAGGGAATTGGAAGGAAAACGCATAGCTCTGGAAAATCAGGAGATGTGGCTACAGTTTTCACCTCTGCTAGAGAAATCCTCTGACATAAGCGATATCTCATCCAGGCTGTAGTTTTGGCATTAATTAACCAGGGTATAGTGGATACAATGTTCAAAACCACTTTGCAATTTTCAGATGAAAGTTGATGTAGTTGGAGGTTCGTAATCAAGTATGTTGTGTTTTATGCTGTTTACTTGACATTCTCTTTATCATGCACTTCGCCAAGAGACATAAAAAACTGAAGACGGAACAGTGATAGGAATAGAAAATAAGAGACTTTTAACCTTGTAAATAAGTGTTAAGCCTTTCTAGTGTCAGCAATGTTCCCAGTGAAGATAAACATCGCTCCCTCTTGTGGCTAAAACTAACTATTGCTAATTTAGTGGCACTTCAAATATTTTAATGAAAATTAATTGAAGAAAGGATTATTCGCCTAAATTTGTGTCTCAATGAGCAGTCACATACATGTTTACACATGCAAAAGTATGAGTGTAATAATACACCATGCACAGAGTTCACATTGGATAGACAATTTCACCTAATATGTCCCTGTTATAAAAGGCTACCAAAAAAAAAAAAAAAAAAAAAAAAAAAAAAAAAAATCTCCCTCAGAAAGGCTGACACCATCAGAAAACTTATAGCGACCTGATGTTCAGAAATTTACAGCTCCGTAGAAAAAAGGCTGTAGGTGATAGAGTTTTTCATATACAAACACTACTGATCAGTTGCCTCCTAGATAACAAAGAGTTAAACTCACAGACTAGCTTGGAAATTAAAGATGTGAAACTACTGGATTCCTTCACAGGATTAACACATACCCTTAAATCTCTTCTCAGGGTGTGCAGAATCCTATACAAGACTCTCTGTGAGCATTTCAAGACTTCAGTGGCTCCAGAGACCTCAATAATTTATTTTTCACTTCACCTGAATGGCCATTATAAGTCCAACATACAGTGCAATGACACAGTCAGTCCCTTACCATGTGTAAGTGGACACGAGACATGTTATTAGTGCTGTTTAATAGAGCTGTACCAATGCCCCCTGATGGCTTGAAGCTCCCCCCCTCGCCCTGGTTTCCAACTCAACAGCAAACCAGGATGGCTCTCATTTTGTCTCAATGCAGTGGACCCTTCTTTATGCAGATTTGCATAATAAACTTGCATAAACAGGTCCCCAAAGACAGAAAATAAAATAAACAGTACTACTTCTAGTCAAGCTGCAATTTAATCAACAGAACAATGAATTACTTTCTATGCTTTCATTGCTAACAAATCATGGTTTATATAAAAAGCCAAGTATATTAGAATTTTTATATGAAATATCATTTTACAATAAATTCCTCCCCAAAACCGCTGCAGTGTGAAGATAGGAATAGGAAACTATGGAATTACTGAAATCTGCGTTCTCTCAATTCAATAGCAAGTTATTTGAACAAGAAAGCATTATTTCATGATATAGTATGAATAATATGTTTATTCACAGGAGTAACAGCTAACTTGGGTATTTCCAGCTGATTATCAGGAAACATTCAAATTTATCTAAAGTACATAGTTACTGTTATTTGTTGCAAAGAATGGTTGGAGACCAAGAATTAAAATACTTTGAACATAGGACATACAATGTCATTTAATCCCAGACAAAAAAGCAAAAGTGCGTCCTGGGATTTTTCCACCCCACCTTCTGTAAACCTATTTCAAAACGTTTGTTGCATTCAAGGTGGAAATGTCCTTGAAAGAGAAAAACAAGGAAAGCACAACGATGATATTTTGGGAGCAAACTGTGACTACTTATGTCCATGCTTTCCAGGAACCTGCAGCTGCGTTTTTTCCTTAGTAGTGACAGCAGCTGATCTCGTTCTTTTAGGAAAACTAGACCCATCCCTACAGGAGTTTCCTCTCAAACAGCCTCCCCACCCTCCCCCATCATTAAGGAACCATAATTCAAACTTAAATACTTTGGAAAGAAATTCATTTTCCTGCAGCAAAAGAAGACTGATGCACAAACATTAAAGCAATCTAGTTTTAGATCATTCAGACAATACACTGGATCCTTACGTGCATTTATTTAAGGCTATTTATAGTCCTCCAGACACTGCTGGAAGTACAGTCATCCATTGTGGAGCTACTCCACTGTACTCTGGTTTGGGAGGGAGGAGGCAATCAAAAGTATGATTGTTCTGGGGAACACAGGTACGGAGGTGTTAGATGAAATGTTCATTTGCAGTCTGAACGGAGATCAAAAGGTTCAGCCGCTTAGCAACTCTGCTGCTGCCAAAAACCGTAGGGGCACTGTAGAACTTGGAAGTCCCAAACCAAATTACAGGCCCAGATAAAAACACTGCTTATAGCTGCAGGCATGGAAAAGGGACCATGTGCCAGATAGCCCAGTCCTGAGTTTTCCATATGTTTTTCCCAGAAATCCGTGGGCTCCAGTAGGGTCTGTCTGAAGTTAGAAAAGTATGGTAGGCACTACAGTGGAGGAGGAGGAAGACCTCTGCCATCTCTCCCTCCTCCTACAAGTTCCCCCTGACAATCCCACATGAGATGAGCTGTTGGGGCTCTGCTTCATGGTCATAAGCCACCCCAGCCAGCTTGTCCTGCAGCCCTGCTGAATGCATCTCTGCTGGGCTACAGGAATAACGTGACAGTGATGCCAAATATCCATTCAGAGCAGGGCTGAGAAGCATCACACGTCAGACAACCCTCAAGCATTTGGCAGGTCTGCTTTAGATCTGTGTTGGCTGGTTGAATTCAGCCTGCTCCTGTTTCAAACAAGCTAACCTGCATTTCATCATTAAGTAGAGCTTCAGCTGGGAGCAGACAGTGCAATGAAACCAACCCAGCATCATGTAATGCCAACATTCCTGCTTTTTTCTCAATAGTCAATGCATAGTGAAGCTACCAAGCATTGGTTGAACATCTCTTCACTATTAGCCCCTGGGCTTCTACCTGAGATGTAAAATAAATCAAATAACTTTGCATTTGTCATGAGCAAAGAGTATGCACACAGTTGCAGCACCTCACCTAACTCAGTCTGAGCCTTTAATCTAGATGAGACCTTGATTCAAGGACAACCCAAATCAGTCCTCAAGTACAACACTGCGTGGGCTTCTGCTTGCTACCCAAGAAGGTAATGTAATGTACCACTTGGATGCGTGAATGCCCGTAGTCAACGAAAAATTTTAATTTTCATTATGCAAATGTCCAAAGGACATTGCTCTTTTAAAATTCTATGTTAATTCTTTACATTATATAGAGCAGAAATACCTCTCTCTCACACAGAATGGCACAGGATCACAAAGACATGGGCCTGTTGCCTCCCAAGCTCATGGGAACCCTATGCACCAGAACCATCAGCAGGGCACGACTACTTCATAACCATTATTTTTGCACATAATAACTGCAGTCACAAAATGAGTCTCTCTTCCCTACAGCAAAAATAGTGTTTAACAAGGATCCTTGCA
>NW_020799095.1:118410224-118503291 GCF_003259725.1 Athene cunicularia
GGGGGGGGGGGGGGGGGGGGGGGGGAAGAAAAAGTTTTCAATCCTCTGGGGACACTTCTGGGGCAGAATAAATGGCTATACTGTACCTCAGAGCCTGAGCGTTGAAATTAGCAGCTCCCTCATAGGCATGTGACTTCCAGAACAAAGTTCTTCTTTTTGTTTCAGGCACTTGCAAGCTCATCTAAACGAAGGCACTCCGCGGGCTCTAGGGCTGGGTTATCAGAAGGCCTCTCAAACCCCAGTCTTCAGGGTTTTTTTAGTTATTAAAAAAAAAAATAAAAATCAACATATCTTCTGGTTTCAGATTAATTTTAACAATGCAACTAGGGCAACCTGTCCAATGCACACATGCAGTGGTAGGAGGAAGGCGACTCCCACCACTTTACAAGTTGAAGTGTAATTCAGACCTGGTTCGCCATGGTACCACAAAAACCTTTGGACCATTAGTTCTGGTTCTTCTGCTGTAAGATGAGAACATATTGCTTTTCCAGTCCTCCTTGTCCAATACATGGATCATCTTCTATCACATTTAGATGCAAGTCTTGGGGCCGTTAGCTCTCTAGAGCAGACACACTATTTTAACTCAGTGTCATTCAGATATTCAGGTCAAAGGACTGAGTTGAACGTATGGAAAATCCGAAGTGCTACAGTACAGCATCTTGTTTTCATCACAGCATGTCTTGAAAAGAAAAATCTGCTTTTGAAGTGGATTTTTGACAACCTTCCCCATGAAGCTGAATTATCTGACCATACAGAACCCTGTGTTACAATTTTTCTTTAAAACAGCAACTGCAAGGCACAGCAGATAAGGAACTGTGACCTATAAATATATTTTAAGTCAGTGTCCTAGTATCTATGTTGAGCTAAACATGATCCACTATTTAAAGATAAACAGGTATGAAGTTTAAAGTGACTAGCCCAAGGTTCACAAAACAACTGAGATTCAGAAATGAAATTTAACTCATCACAGTTTTCAAGTTAATATCTTAACAATACTATGCAGCAAGTCAGTTTGATATCAGAGCTAAATCTACCCTTGGAAATATTAGCAGGCTGGTGTTGAGGTCGTCAAACCATACTGCTCTGAACTCCAAAAGATAGTTCCTCATTGGGAGAGAACAACTTTGCATATTATGAAACACCATGGATGAAGATAAGTAACTAATAAAATAGAAAAAGGACAAAACAAACTGGCTTAACAACTAGTAAGTTAGCTCTATCTTGAAGATTTTTTGTTTCTAAAATTACCTCTTCTGATTAATTATAACCCTTTAAGAACTAGCTGACCTTCAATTAAAGAAATCCAAGCTACTCCCAGCAATGAGGGCAGGCCAGCCAGCCAGCCAGCCAAAGGGGTTAATTTGTTATGCTGCCTTTTTCCAAGACCTCATGACCCCAGACCTTTGAAACATCCCGTGTTTGCTGTTGAAATATTGCAGAACTAAGGTATTAAGATTAGTTTAGGATTTCTTCTATACTTTTATAACTACTTTTTTTATCTGTTCCTCAGTTTTTCAGGAGTTTGTATTTTCTACAATTATTTTAAGGTTCTAGACACAAAAGCTCATGGCTAAGAGGCTTCTTCTGAGAGCAGAACTTAAAATAAAAAGAAAGGTATAAGAGACTTGATTCTCTCTGGCCTTAAAGCAGGATGTCTTTAAAGTTCGGCTGTCACTACACATAGAGAAGTCAGGAAATGCAATACAATTGCAGTACAAATGTTACTGCTTAAAAGCACTTTCCTGAATAATTTGAAAAATGTTTTAATAGCACCAGCAAGAACAACACAGAACAACTACTGCACAGGCACTATGCTACAAATAAAACCAACAGGCCACTAGAGAGTCAACATGGCCAAGGAAGACCAGGCTGTGTTCAAGATAAAGACTTTTGCTTCCGTGTTGGCAAGTTACTGTTTATTTTCCTTGTGGGAAACTATTGTATCACTGATCAGTGTCCTAAAATTAATATATCAGTATTTCACTGTTCTAGGAATGTAGTTATGAAACTCAACTAACAGGTAAACACATGCAGCAAAACCAGCTAAGATGATGTGAAATGCTTATCATAAAAATGTGGTTTAAGATTAAAAAAAAGAATCAGATCTAGAAGTGAATGAACTGTTGGAAGCTACTTCCTGATAAAATAACATATAAGCCCAAAGTTGAAGCATTTAGGTGAACTAGAAAAGGTACATAAAAGACAGCGTAGATAATTGGATGTACAGAACAGTTTCTGCACAAGAAAATAGACCGGGAACCCTCAGGCTTAAAACAGAGAGGTCTATAAAATCATGTGTAGTATGAAAGAGATGAAGAGGGAACGATTATTCACTACTTGAGACTCACACAAGGAAATCATCAGGTTTAAAACACAAGCCAAATGAAATACTTTTTCCAAACAAGGCATAGTTAAATTGTGTAACTTACTGAGTGTTGTGGACGCCAAGTATTTAAACGGGTTCAAGAGGGATTATACAAATGCATGTAGAATGCTTCCATTGGTAGCTATAAAAAAATAAAAAAACAACAAAAGTTTTGATGCAACCAGATGCTTCAGAAGTGCCTAAGCTGATGACTGCCAGAAACTGGGTGGATGAATCAGGATGACACCTCTCTCAGTCTCACGTCCCTTCCCTAAAGAGCCATGAAGGCAAGACACTGGAGCATGTTGTCTTCTGGGTTTGTCCAGCACAGCAGCTCTCTGCAAAGGAGCCTTACAGCCACGGAGACAAGTAGTCTGCCGGGCTCCCCTGTAAGAGGAACCTCCAGGGTTAACCAGAGTTTCTCTCAGTCTTCACTGAAGCTCATTCTCATGACTTCCCTGACTTGTGGGGCAGAGAAGGGGAAGAGGGAAAAGTGAAGGAGCAGGAGCAGAGAGGGTCAGGAACACTGTGGCACCATTCATGCTGCATCTAGAAACTACACCAACATTTTCTTCACCTTCTAAAAAATTTTCCTCTAGAAATCTTCTGAGAGTTTTCTTGACAGCACAGACAGTTTACAATGTCTGAAAGGGTTTTTTTATGGCATGCTATGAACAAAATTTAAATACCAGTGCCAAGAATTAGAATGATTTACATCATTCTCTCCAGGGTGGGGCATACTCTATCCGCTATTCAGTTAGAGGCTCCTAATAGGCCCCATGGTGCTGAGCTGCGTTTATCGGTATAAATTAAAAGGTTTCCATTTCAAATCTTCTAAGTTCTCGAAGCAGGGCAGGCTTGGTGGTGGGGAAATGGGGGGTACATATTCAAGCCCTGTGGGAATCAACTACTCCCAGCACAACCACAGCTCCTGGCTCCTGCTGTGTTCCTGCAGGTCTCCGTGTGGCCGTTCATCTCAGAAGTGATAGCTAGAGCAAGAGGAGAGCACTCAACATCATACTTCCTCAGTGTGAGCACTGCAAGTCTTGCGACCTGTTTTCAAATACATTTCCATAGATGCGGAACCATACAAAATGACTTTCTTGCATGCTGTCTGTCTTGGAGGTCAGTGTGGCAATACTGAGCTAGTGATCAGGCCAGTCGGACACTCAACCTGTCGCTGGCAATTTACTGAATTACAAATCAAAGAACATTCACAGCTCATAACATGATTCAGCTAGTTTGCCATCTCTTACCAGGACTACCCAAATCCAGATGTTCAGGAAAATTTTGCCCAGACTCCACCAAAGTCCCAAGACATTCCTGAAGGAGAGCCATACTTCTTATTATTCTTCCAGAGACAGATTACCCTGCACTGCAATGCTTTCCAGCAGCAAAAGCAGTCCTGCTGGGGCCCAGAACAGCTAAAGACAGTGCACAATGGCTTTTTATGGGCAAACTAGGGTAAAATTACCCCAAAGACAAGAACAAAAATTACTGTATCACACACTGTTTTCCAGTGTCACCCCAAAACTTTCTTCTATATAAAAGGGGGCATATGCTAAAGGCACAAGACATTTCCTTATTACTGAAGACAAAGTCTATAAGCTACAAATGTTAATTTATATTTTCTGAGAAGCTGCTTTAACTACTCCAGGTAAAGTTTCCATGTGGCTCCTGCAGCATCTAAAGGGAGACATCCACAAACAATGTTCCTACAAAATAAGGGTCTCTTACTGGCAGATAAAACCCAAAATTTGTTTTCAGTGCAAGAAAAAATTCTACAAACTCCTCTAACAATAACTTTGTATTTCCACCAATTTTTGATGCTGTCAAAACAGGGAGCAGGTTCTCTGTACTTTTACCCACCCCAAGGATTAAGCAAAGAAATCAGCATCTGCCACAGCACTGCATACTTGCCTACAAAACAACACAGACAGTAGATGTAATCTAAGGCTTACTTCGCATTCTCAACACTGTTTTTAATCTAAGATGTTGCACTTCTGAGCTAAGAAAAAGCTCTAATACTGGAGGTCTACATCCTGCTCTCTTAACCAGAAGCGATGAAGTAGCTTCTGGCCAAATAAGGACATCTTCCAAGCCCTGCAGAATATAACATGGGTTTTATTACTATGTCACCACCAAGATGCAAAACTACAAGGAGTTGTGCCTAATTTAACTCAATGCTCTGTTTTCTGAGTTACAGCAGAGATGCTACTTAAAAGGAAACATGCAATTTTTGCTGAAAGTGCAGCAAAACCACGGGCCTCGATGTATTTTTGCTGGCTACCGGACACCCAAATGCAAAGAGATGACACAGACTGTGGTGGCCTCTAGTGGCGGTTTCGCCCACATCCCAAACTCATCACATGATTTGGCTCACGAGACTGCATTTGCTCCACTTCCCACCAGTATTTGCTAGATCATTCTGAAAGGGGCAGCAGGGTGAGATGATGATTTTGAGAGGTGCAGCAGGGGAAAGGTAAGGCAGGACTTATTACAGTCATCCTAGATGTCATTTACATATCAGTATCTGCCTATCCTCATCAGCTGCGGTTGAGTCACCTGACAGGTATACCCATGGGTAAGGTAGTTCTGGTTCTTAAAATTCTGTGTCTTCCATTGATTTTCTAACACAATTTCCTTTTAAGCTACGTTATCTAACAAGTTAAGGACCAGGTGTGTCTTCATGGAAGACTAATCTTCACTTAACATTTCTTTTCAATTAATTTGAGGATTTACAAGTGCAGGTTTTAAGAATGATTAAGTAGTTCTATAGTTTTTCAAAAGCAACAATCTGATGTATCTTGAAGTGAACTGAATACAGAGATCCTGGGATCTGTAGTCAATCTCTCCAAAGCCATGGGAAGGTAACATTCATGGTAAAAGTTTCCTAAAAACAGTTTAATTTTCCCTAACTTGGTTAACATTCCTCAGTTCCCTACCATCTGGCCTAGATCACCAATGGATCAGTGTAGAGGTCCTATTTCAGACTGGATGAAATTTTCCTCTTCCATACCAGTGAAGTCTATGAAGGCTCTAAAAGTTGCTTAGCTGAGGAGAGGGGAGACACATGAATTTGTTATAGTAAGCTCCCAGACCACAGCAATCACTGCTCAGTGAAGATTTTGGTATTCTCCAAGTTCGTGATTACCTTCTACAAGCTTAAAAATGCTACTCAAAGGATACAAAACACTGCACAGGCCTTAGAGCAAACAAGCCCCACCTTCCCAAGTGGGAAGTTTCTCAAGTGGACAGACAGGTGGTGAGAAACTCAGTCTTGAATTCCGAATAATTTTGTGCAAGGTCCAGCTCCAGCCTGAGTTACACACCATTTATCTTCAGTCTAAGAAGATTTCTTGGCTTTGTATTCACCGGTTCAAGCAAGTATCTCCAAAGAGAACACTGTATTTGTCTTTGACCAGTACCTGTCTGCTACTGATGCTGCTGTAAGCAAGGCCAGATGCAATTTACATGCCTCCATTTTTGTAACAGACTATTCAAGGACAGTTTTAATTCAATACTCTTTATTATGATATCCATTAAAACAATAACAAGGTGATTGCTTATTACAGCTTCCACAGACTGGGGCTCCAGGCCATACTGTCCTGGGTACACACACGCGCACACACATACAAAAGACAACCCTTGCCACAAAGAACTTACAATCTAAATAAACAAAACAAAGATAATGATTAATTAAGAAACAAGAGGAGGAATCACCTGCATGAGAACACAAGATAGTTTTGGCTTGGCTTCTAGCCTGGAGTTCAAGAATTGAAATTCCTACTCCATTACAGTATTCTTATCACCATGGTCTGAGTTTTTCTCTGTTAATTACAATGCAAGATACATTCTTCAACATTTATAACCAATATAAGGAGACACAAAGCTCAAGTTTTAGACCATATTTCATCAAGTGATATACAGCAAACTAGTCTAGAGATTCAGAGATCTTAAGTGGCCAGTTTCCTAAATGAGAAAGGCAGTAATAGTGAACTGCAATATGAAAAACAAAACCATCCAGGAATACCAATCTCTGCTAAACCAGTCAAGACTTAGTATTTCAGTATACCAAATTGCCTTACACTTTTGTGCTTGGAATAAAGAAGTGACAACTGTGTTGTGCTGCATGACAATGCCTGACCTTTAATGTTAACCAAAATAAATAAAGAAAAAGAATGAATACTGAAAAGCTATCAAATTATAAAGCTACACTGTAGCTGCTCTGATTCTGCAAAAAGTTTCAAACACAAAAAGGAGTTGTCATTTCTGGCACTCACATCACAGATTTGCTGTCCTTGAGCTGGATAAAAGTAAAATATTTGCAGAAACCTAAAATAAAAGTGACAGGACTCATAGAAAGAGATCAAGAGCAAGCATATTGGATTCAAAACTAGGTAGCATGTTTTACTTTTTTTAAAACTTGAAATAAATTGTTGGCTTTTGTCTTGTCAACATCAAAAGAAATTCTCTGAAAGGCAGAACGAAGTCTACTGCAGCTCCTCACTCATCGTTCACAGAAGGGGAACCATCAGTTGTAGATTGCAATAGCAGTTCCATTTCACCCACAAAGGCACTTGCTATCTGGATGTGAGCTATATCCAAACGCTACATTGCAATACAAATTGTATCCTAATGTATTCATCCTGAAGAGTTCAATTCCCATTAAGTGGGTTCTGATGACACCCGACATATTGATGTACTTATTTCTCGCATGGCTGCTCCAGAAACACTCCGGCACTGATTCTATTTCAATTTTGAAGAGCACATCAAATTCCTTAATGTGTACAGAACTAGGCTTATCAGATCCTAAACGGAGTATTTCAGGAAGCAATGAGAATAGAGGATACCCACCAGACATCCACCACCACAACCTACAGTATAAAAAACCCCCAAGCATAGTCTAATCCAGTGCTCTAAAGATAATCCACGACTAACAATGTGAGAAATTCAAATGCAATGAATAAATGATAATTGATGCCAGTCCCTTGAATAGTCTTATTCTTTTTAAAGGATCTCCTAATTTTTCCCCAAGCCTTAATTGTGTAGGACATTCTTCTACCCTGTGCAGGAAGTAACCTAAGTGTCTGTGTAACAAGGTAATTATTACCACAGTCTCCAGGCATTAAATGACAGCCCCCTGGAACACAGTTATCTCTGTATACAGGCTCTCACTGGCCCGTAAACATTACAAGTATCACGACTCACTTTTTCATGGTCAAGTCTCTTCAGTACCGACATTTTCCACTGAGGACAATTAGGACAGCAATGACCAACACTGCATAGGGAGCCTTATTGCAGCTGCTCGACTCCATCTTCTACAACACAGGCCAAAAGGGCTGAGTCACAAATGGAACCAAACCCAAGTATGATCTAGGAATCAGCTGGTGAACTTCTTGAAAACAGGAAAAAATAACAGAAATGAAATAACCCTCCTCTCCATGGGCCTAGACAGGCATACAGTGCAATTCTTGCAAAGCTCTCTGAAATACCTACTTCAATACATAAAGGGTTCACGTGGTGAAAAAAATCCCACATCAAAGAAGCTGCAGTTTTCCCGCTGTTAAGGAAAGCCACCTTGGTTTTTTGATCCAAGAAAAACTATATTTTCAGAATTCCAGTTTCTTCACAACCAGTATCATCTTGCACTGCTCAAAAATCCCAACACTATGACAGATAAAAGGTATCTCAATATAGTAAAGCACATTGAGTATTTCCCCTTCCCCCACAGTATCTGCCAAAAATCCATTAACAGTTAATCAGTTTGGCATGTGGGAGCCACCAGAAAGACCAGCTCCCTTCTGGTATTGATGACTGGAAGCCCTTCAGTAAGATCTCTCAAACTGTAATCTAGTGTAATTTTCAGCCAAATTCAGCCAAAGGGATAGCTGCCTTAAAATTTGATTCACCTTTTCCCTGCATCTCTTCTTCTTTCTTATATATGAATACTGGAGTACCTTCAGGATTACTATCAAGCAACTAACTAATCCAGTGGAAAAGCTCCTAAAACAAACAAGCCAGTTTTCAGTCAGACAAGTCCCTCATCTAGTTCACCACACAACCAGAAAGTCTTGTGATGGACGAGGTAAGAGACAGCACCCCAATTTTGGCAGCAACCTACATCCAGTTTAGCACGATCATGAAAATGTGCTCTTCCCTTAAATACCAAATTTTGCCCCCAACAAAATCACCTCAGGTACAGCTAGTCAGAAATCTGCAAAGAGCAAAAGGACTGCAGATGTGTATTAACCCTTTTAATGGAAGTCTGATTACTTCTACCAAAGTACCACACTGCCTATTACAATTCTGGGTGATAGAACTCCATAAACACAATTAAAAAAAAAAAGTATTAGGAAAATTCCAAATGCATTATTCTAACATACTTACATTTACTTTTGGCATATTCTAATGTCAGCAGAAATAGCTTATGCATGTTCTCTGCACAGCAAATGCCTTGATCGTTCTTAAGTTTGGAAATACTGATTTCAGGTGATCCCATGACCACAGAACCATATTCATGAGTAATTCACAAAAGAGAAGTCAATCTTTCTAACTCGTCAAGAGGATAGTGTCCAGATAAAAGCAAAAACTTGGAAAATAAGTTTCAGCTGCTCTGCATTCCTTGTTTGTACTTTTAAGTTACATATAATTACTTAGTAAAATACTGGTTTTTAAAGTAGATTTTATAGTAGACATAAACCGAACATCTATGTGGGGTGGAGGGAGAGGGAAAGGCTTTAAATCTCTTTTAAGTCTTGAAAACTTCTGACAAGATGAGGCAGGGAGAAGGGGGTTTAAGGGAAAAAACAAACCCAGCAAACCCTATCCAGCATCTATATGAATTACCCAATTCAAATCCATCTACATGCACAAAACCTTCTCTTTGTGAGACCTTGGTAACTGATCAGGATAAATTACTACAGCCTAAGCAAAAATTATTTTATTAGGCATAGGACTATAATAACGAGCTCTTCAGTCATTTCCATTTCTAATTTTCCTGATTCCATAATTAAGAAAACATGATTAGACAACTAATCTTCTTCCAGTTTACTGAATCCCAGATTACAAAGAGCCAAAATGCAGTAACATTTGAAAATCAATTTTACACAATTCCAAATAAATTATCCAGGCAAACAATAATCTCATGCAAAGCAACTAATATCAAACTGGAAACAGAAGACTCAAAATCTTCTAAATTCACAGGTGTTTCCACCCCAAGGTAGAAAATGAAAAAATTACTGCTTTTGCCTCATCTGAAATGATAAATACGTGTTTTTAGTTATAAGAAACTGCCTTTCAATACTCTATGCAAATTCTTCAACAACTGAAATTATTCTCTATCACTCTGTAGAAAGCAACAACTCCTATAAGGCAAGGATGAAGATTAAGCCATTGTGGAAATAAAAGTGCTTTTTTCAAAGTTCAAAGGCCAAGAACATCCATAAAGCGAAAAGGAGCCAAAAACCAACATCAGAATTAACAGGCAAGAATATACTCATTTGATGTTTTTGGAAGTGAACCTGAAATTTACACTTCAAGACTACTGTGCCAAAGAATGAGGTTTACAAGAAACAGTTTGCCTTAGGGAAACAAATATTACAACACTCAGACTCCAAATAAGTCTCAAAGATCTCAAGTAGTACCTTAAATGCTCCCTTCATAATTTGTTCTTCCACACTTTATGATTTTGACAGCCCCTGGACAACAAGATATCACAAGCAAACAAAAAGTCAAGTACCACACTAGAAACTTTAAAAATTATCGCCTTTTGGCTTAAGGTACAACTTGAGAGCAAGGCACACAGAATCTGTCGTCTTTTTAGAAACAAGAGACATGAAACGTGATTTTGTGCAGCAAGTATTGAACGTATGCGATTCCCTCAAAATTTCTTAGTTCCAACTTTCCAGTTTCATGGTCAGATCAGAGAGGTTCACAGTTTCACCACTTGAGTTCTATTTCACCAAATCAAGATATGGTATAGCTACTTCCACTGAAGCAGACTGGGCATATTACAGGGCATGCTGCCCCAGAGTACTCAACTTAAGCAAGTCCGAGTCTGTCAAGTCCACTTCAGGAGCTGTGAAGCAAGTGCTCAGGAACTGTGATGGAAATTATCTGAAACAATAAATTATACTGCAGCCAACTCTACCGCAGTAACTCGAACTAGCACTAAATGATGGAAAAATGGATACTAGGAACGTTTGTTCTGTATAGTAAGCAACTGAACTGTAGAAGATACAGAATACAGATTTATTATTTTGTTGGGTATAAACTCAACTATAAATAAAATCGTTTTAATTAAAAACTGTTATTATCAGCTTGATTGCTCATAATTACTCCTCTCAATCAATCAGCAGGCCAATACTTGGGTTAACTTGAAAGACTAATTTAGCAACTTCTTAAGACTGAATTAAATCTCTAACTCATTCTCGCAAGTGAAATGGGTTGAATTATACCCATTACAAAAGGCTACAGAGGAAACAGCAACTGCATATTAAACTGGAAAATTAACTGGACAAAGCTTCACATTTAATACAATTGTGAAAGACAGATAATAGAGAAAATCTTAAATGAAGATTTTCCACTTGTAGCAAAGGGCACAATAAATCAATTTTAAGAACTTGTAGCTTTTAAATATTTTTTCATAAAAATATATATAGAAGAAATCAAACTATTTCCTAACAGAGGTGAAACAAAGCAAAGCAGTTAGAATAAAGGAATGTTTCTCATAACTTGATCCATTTATCTAACAAATTCCCTCTCCATGGAACATTAAATGCTTCCTAAAACAATCACAACAACACACTGTAAGAACCTCCACCCTCTAAAAGTCAGACAAACAAGTTTTCAAAGAAGGTCCAACACACACTAATTCTTCAAGATATGTACACTTTAAAAGCACAGACGGGAGTTAACGGTGCTACTCAAATCAACTCTTTCTATGACCATACACGCTCCCTTCTAATTTTCAAGTGCTAAAGCTATATCTCAAAAAGGTTTTTTGTTCCTTGTAAGAGATTTCTAACCAACAAACAATAAGACTCTGCAACATTTCCAATTAGTTCAGTTTTGTTTTAATGATATGGGGCAATTCTTAGAGCAGACATTGTGTAGCTAATAACTACAAAATAAAGAGGTTTATTGGTGTGGTCTCAGAATCCCAATCTGAACAGTAAATTTGAATCAAGGCAATTAAATGAAAAGCCAGAGTATCTGAAAACGCATACTAAGTTTTTGCTTCAATTTTGCAATACTTCTTGAAGAACTTGAAAAAAGTAAAGTTGGTAGAACAGTATATATCACCAAGATTACAAAAACTGGAAGGAAATAATACATTGCAACAGTGATCCTCATTAAGTGATTTCATCACAATAAATGTTTAAAAAAGTGTCAATGTTATTTAAAAAGTGTTGTATACTCCCCCCAAGTATTTGAAGACAGATAAACCTTTTTTCTTAGTCAAAATGGCTTTTAAAAAAAGTTTCTCAAAACAACAGCAATAATCAAAAACCATGAATTGTATTTTCTTTAATCTGTAACATCTCTAGTGCTGAAGGGCCATCCATGTAAAAAGCAGATTCTTTGGGGACATTAGTCAATTAACTTAATAAAACCCAGTTTTACGAGGATTTATCCTTCCTGCTACGAGGTGAGTCTGCTCCATTTGAGGTCACTGTTCCATTTATTCCATTTTCTAGAAAAAAGAAGAAACATTTTTCAAATACAACGAGACACTTTATATTTTGCTACATTTTTGTAGGCCCTATACAAACAGTCTTGTATAAAAACTTCTTTTCTGATCTATCTTGTAAAATTTAATTATGATAAAGTCCAGTTTCCTGACACTGAAATGTGTGCATTATATACATGTGGACTGAAAATCAAGACTAGCTATAAGGTTTTAGAAGATACTATCTTAAAAAAGTAAAATACTCAACCTGTAAATGAGACTGTCCTGTGAAATTCTGGAGACACACAGTATATACACAATTCCCCGGTGTAGGTCTTTACTGTTTATCCCACCTATTTCATATTTTAATTCTTCCTAAAATTACACTCCTTCACAAACATTTCATATATATAGAAAATATTTAAATACAAATACACACTGTTTTTTTAAAGTATACACTTTAAAATATAGAATTCATTTATGTTCTGATGAAGATATTTACATAGATAAGATGGACAGAAGTAAAACACCAGTTAGATTTGAGAGGAGTATGTGTACAAGGAAAGAATTCAAAAACAAGACCGGGCACTTATCTTAACAATACAAAGTACGAATGTGTTACCAGTTGCAGCTCTGTATGTCTATCCCACTTCTGGGCCAACTTAAAGGTTTCAAGTGTTTTAAACTGTTCAAGTACCACAGTGACAATTTGATAGCAAAAGTTTGCCCTAGAACAATGACCCACAATCTGTGGATTTATAATGCACACAACTGGAGCAACATGATACCATTGTGAATTAAAAGTATCCCCTTTATTCAGTGTCACCATAACCCAAGGAAGAAGAGATGTTGCCTGACAGTAACTTTATAAAACAGATCTGAAGAGCGAAGTGCCTATCCAGCTATAATGCTTGCTGCTTAGCATCTTTGCTTCAATTTGCAGTATTGCTGTGACTTCAAGCAACCATTAAAACTGGTTGAATGAACGTTTTTCATCTGCAGGTGTGTTGTAGATCACCACAGTGTGGCCAATCCACAAAACCAACCGTTAATTTTCCTCTATCCCCCACTACACCCAAATGCTCCCATTTATTCAAACAAACAACTAAAAGAAAATAATAAAATCAGAAACATACATGAGAATGAGACCAGACACAGGATCAATTAGTCACACAGAAACAGTCAAAGCCTATCCAACATATTTGGTTGTAAACACCACCACCATTTTAAGCCTACACAAGGTGGTCTTTGGATACTTTTCAAAAAGTTTGTGTTATTCTCAAATCAAGAAGCTCACAAACAATGAGCTAGATCCAAGCCAGCTAACTGAATTTCATAAATATTTTCATAAACAGTCATGTCATAACAAGCGTAAGTAAAATAAAGAACAAGAATCAGCATGTGCCTGGAGACCCCACCTACATCACCAGTAGGATTCTTCTACTGTCACTTCTTGCTTTTGGCATAGTCTAAAAGTAGCACATTTTATTGTACCCTGGCTCCCAAAAATCCATCCAACCACAAGAAAAAAAATACAATTTTAAAACCATTTAATTGCATATATTACTCTTTCAAAAACATTGCCTTGCTACATACTGTGCAAGTGTTCTGAACAGATAACATTAGAGGAATCTTCAAAACACAAGAAGTAACACTAACCTTTAAGATTTTAAAGTTCTTTTCTTTCCATTTAAAATAAGCTGTAAATTTCCCCAGTCTAAAACAGGCACAGCTCAATTATTTTGTGAATAGAACCACAATTCCAATTAACTGCTTTTTTCACTATTTGTTTACCACTTGCAAGGCTCCATTAAAGTTAGGTGAAAAGCAGCAAATTCATCAAATTACGTGAATGAAATAGTTTAGGAGTTGTTAAAAAGCGACTACATTTTTAGTTCACTGATTAATACGCTATTTAAGTTTATGCTTTAAAGATATTTGTCATTAATGCCACAATAACTCATAGTACACAATGAACACAAAGCTCTGATTAAGTAGGACACCTACACAGGAAGCTACCTTCACTCAATTAAAAAAACAGTCCAACTGGATTTTCTGACAAAAACAAGAAACCCCAACAACACAGAAAAGCCGAGTTGAGATAATTACAAATCATCAAAAGGGAGTAAGAAATACTCTAAACCATATTAATTTTAATAAAAAAGAACAGTGAAGAAAAAAAAAAATCACTGAATTGATCTCTGAGCAAATCGTCTTCACACAGGTTTAGTATATCAAAAAGTGGAACATGTTGGCAATACATGATTGGCAGCAGATTATCATGCTGAGAAAAGCTTTTGAAATTACTGAAGCAGTTTCAAAAAAGGTGCAGAAGTTATTCAAGATAGCAATTAAATACACAGAAGTTTAACTGTTGGTACAGCAAGAAATATTGAAGTGTGTGGATTTTTTTTTTTTTTTTCCAAATGGAGCATATAATTTTCCTTGGAGGAAAAAGCATTCAGTTCACCTTTCATGCCCTCTCCATAAAAATAGTTGTGACGCGATCAAGTCAAACCTGGAGTCTTTAGTTCATTTTCAAATGCTTCTACACAGATTTAGAGTAGTAAGTAGTTACTACTTCCCTTAAAAGATGTATCAAAGTTCTAATTTTAGTAAAAACAATAAGCCTATTTACTGGATGGATAATGAAACCATGTCCTTGCCCTAAAAGCTCAAGAGTTTAGTGGCAATGAAAAACAAGCTTGAAATTCATGCCAATAAAAATTTAGAAGTAATTGATTATGAGAACACATCTAAAAATGTGTCTGCTCTCTTTTCATAAGAGAATAAAACATAAGCATGACACATTGTGCTCAAGTAATGAAATTAGACATAATAAAAATCTGACATTGCATTAACAAAAGAAATGGTAATTCCTTCATTCAGCCAATTAGAAGAGAAAAAACCAAACAATTAATATATAGTGGGTTTTTTAATTAAAAAAACCCAACCAACAATATTCACCAATACTGTTCCTGTAACTTGAGTCATCTCACTTGCAAGTTAGACATGTTTCTTTAACACTTCTATTATAAAAGGCTCTCCATTATCTGAAGTTGTTTTTGAGAAGTCAAGGCAACAGAAAAACTGAAAATACTAACCTCTTTCTTTTCTGGAGGTCTTTCCTTTAGCTGTTACGAACTTCTTTTTCACTGACTGAGGCTGAGAAGAAGAATGTTCTCTCCACCTCCGAAGCTGGAAATTAATGAACTTCCACATCATAAATGCTTGAGCCATGCAGATGGAGGCCAGCACACTGATTCTAGAAACAAAACACAGGTGAAGGTTTATCAGTAAGTTTCTCTCATTATTTAAATAGAAAAGGAAAGTAGAACACCACCTCAGATAGTTTTTTGCATGTCATAAACTGCCTTTTTACACAGGTTCTTCAAACACATTAGAGTGATTCCTTCTAGGTAACATGAATTTGTAAAAGTTCAGTTTTGTCTGGGTTTTTTTTTTGTGACCTCCCCCCATCCAGTAACATCAATTTTCTAAGCCATGCAAGAGTTAGCTCACATAAGGTGACTGGGCTTAGCACAGCTGAACAAAACTAGATATACTAGATATAGTGAGAGGGAAGTCTTTGCCCCTCCATCAAAACTGGGAAGTACTAGAATTCTTTCCGCTTTTCTCCTTTCTCAGGATTACTTTCAAGGCAATAGGTAGTAACAGCTGAAAACGGTTTAAAAGAGTCTTGCAGTTCTGAATATCAATTCTGCAGGGTAATGCTGACATCGTCAATGTTTTAATAACTTGGTTTTCTGTATTTAATTCATAGAAATCAAACCACCATTCAGGTGGTAGGCTGAACATTCTGCATTACTCAGCAGCAACAGAAGCTATAATAAAGGCAGAGAAAGAGGTAATCAGGACCAAAGATACTCTGGGCCTAATGCCTTGACCTCTATAGATAAACTCACTGCAATTGTATCTAGAATACAACTCAATAACTAAAATATTTTAAAGTAATCCCTGTAATTAGATACTCCCTTTAATTCTGGGTTGGGTTTTTTTTCTGACAAAAAAAACCCAAGTAACCAGTTACAGATTTCTCAGCTGTATAGAGTGTAAATGTTTAATTTCACTGTGCCTTACAAGTTTATTACATAAGCTATTTCTATTGATCCCATCGGCTGCATGAAACCTAACCATTCATAATTACTAGCACAAATACCATACCATACAATTTATATTGTTTATTTAGCACAGGTTTATAGCTCATGCTTAAGAACTGTTCCAAGTTTACTATACCTAACAGCCAGGATATTAAAGTTTCCAGTACTGAAATTCAGCTGCTGATCTTCTGCTCTTGCCAGTCCAAAGCCAAAAGTAAGGACTGAGAGAATCAAGGTGAGAAGCCTTGCCAAAACAAAAAGAACTGCCCACAGTGAAAATCTGCAAAGAAAAAACATCACAAACACTAAATGAATTCTCTGTTCACAAGTACCAACAATGCAAATGTTCACTTTTTATAACATGAATCCATTTGAAATTTAAGAACTTAACTAAACTCATTATTTTGCACCTATTCTAGTCTTACGTCTCTAGTACTTGTAGAAGACAAAAAGGAAAAAGAAGGCCTGCCTCACAATATCCTTTTTTTTTTTTTAACAAACCAAAGTATGTTCTGAGAACTAGGTTCAACTCAACAGAAAGTGCCTTCTATTAAAATTAGAACATAAGCATGCTAGTAGTTCCTACAGAACAGGCTGTATTAGCAACCTATGCTGTTCCTTTTCCTACAAACCTTTTTTTTAAAAAAATATTAGTATAAAGTGTCAGATTTTATTTCATTTTATACTACTACTAAGTTTTACTTAAATAGGTGAATAAGGTAAAATAATAGCTGGTTTAGAGATATAAATACTAAAACTAGCCTGGAGAACTATGGCCTCTAAGGAAACATTGAACTTCCTTGTTATTTTGGTTTCTGGTTAGTTAAATGCACAAGGCTTTGAGACAGAAATTACATGAGAAGATAACGACTACTTACCCTTTCTGGTATCTTTCATCACTGAAGTAGAAGAGACGGGATATGTGGAAAAGAAATTCAACAAAGTAATGCAATACTAGAAGAACAAGTCCAAGATGGGTCAGTCTATCAAAACAAATAAAACAAATGTTCAGACATTTTGTTAGATGTTCAAGACAGAGAATGAAGCCAGCAAAAATTGACAGTTGACATGGGATAAGGCCCTAGAGGGAAGAGGGACCCAGGAAAGATGGTTAATATTCAAGGATCACCTCCTCCAAGCTCAGGAGTGATGCATCCCAACAAAGAGGAAGTCAGCTAAGAATGCCATGAGGCCTGCATGGATGAACAAGGAGCACCTGGACAAGGTCAAACACAAAAAGGAAGCCTACAGATGGTGGAAGCAAGGACAGGTAGCCTGGGAGGAATACAGAGAAATTGTTCAAGGAACCAGGGATCAGGTTAGGAAAGCTAAAGCCCTGGTAGAATTAAATCTGACCAGAGACATGAAGGGTAACAAGAAAAGCTTCTATAGGTACATTGGTGATGAAATGAAGACCAGGGAACATGTGGGCCCTCTCTGGAAAGAAAAGGGAGTCTTGGTCACCTGGGATATGGAGAAGGCTGAGGTATTCAATGTCTCTTTTGCCTCAGTCTTCACTGGCAAGTGCTCCAGCCACACCACCCAAGACACAGAAGGTAAAGGTGGGGGCTGGGAGAAAGAAAAAACACCCACTGTAGGAGAAGATCATGTTCGAGATCATCTAATGAACCTGAAGGTGCACAAGTCCATGGGACCTGATGAGATGCATCCGTGGGTCCTGAGGGAACTGGCAGATGAAGTGGCTCAGCCACTACTCATCATAGCTGAGAAGTGGTGGCAGTCCAGTGAAGTTCCTGATGACTGGAAAAGGGGAAACATAAACCCCATTTTCAAAAAGGGAAATAGAGGACCCAGGGAACTACAGGCTGGTCATTCTCACCTCTGTGCCCAGCAAGATCATGGAGCAGATCCTCCTGAAAACTAGACTAGGGCAAATTAGGGAAAATAAGGAGGTGATTAGTGACAGCCAACATGGCTTCACTAAGGGTAAATCATGCCTGACAAATTTGGTGACCTTCTATGATGGGGTTACACCATTGATTGATAAGGGAAGAGCAACTGACATCATCCACCTCGGCTTATGGAAAACTTTTGACACTGTCTTGACATCCTTCTCTCTAAACTGGAGACATATGGATTTGATGGATGGACCACTCAGTGGATAAGGAATTGGCTGGATGGTCACACTCAAAGAGTTGCAGTTAACAGCTCGAAGTCCAAGTGTAGACCAGTGATGAGTGGTGTTCCTCAGGGGGCACTACTGGGACCACTAGTGTTTAACACCTTTGTTGGCAAAGTGAACAGTGGGACTGAGTGCACCCTCAGCAAGTCTGCCAATGAAACCAATCTGTGTGGTGCAATTGACATGCTGGAGGGAAGGGATGCCATCAGAGGGACTGTGACAGGCTTGAGAGGTGCCTGTGCAAACCTTATGAAGTTCAGCAAGGCCAAGTGCAAGGTCCTGCACACGGGTCAAGGCAATCCCAAACACAAATACAGGCTAGGTGATGAATGGATTGAGAGCAGCCCTGTGGAGGAGGACTTGGAAACAGTAGCGGATGGAAAACTGACTGAGTCAGCAATGCACATATGAAGCCCAGAAGGCCAACCATATCCTGGGCTGCATCATGTGAAGTGTGACCAGCAGGTCGAGAGAGGTGATTCTCCCCCTCTACTCTGCTCTTGTGAGACCCCACCTGGAGTGCTGTGTCCAGCTCTGGGGTCCCCAACATAAGAGAGATGAACCTGCTCAAGCGGGTCCAGAGGAAGCCACAAAGATAATCAGGGGCTGAAACACTCCTATAAAGACAGGCCGAGGGAGTTGGGGTTGTTCAGCCTGCAAGAGAAGGCTCTGGGAAGACCTTATAGCGGCCTTCCAGTACTTAAAGGGGGCCTACAAGAAAGATGGGGAGGGACTCTTTATTAGGGAGCGCAGTTGATAGGACAAGGGGTAACGGTTTTAAACTGAGAGGGTAGATTCAGATTAGATATAAGAAAGAAATTCTTTACTGAGAGGGTGGTAAGGCACTGGAACAGCTTGCCCAGAGAAGCTGTGGATGTGTTCAAGGAAGTGTTCATGTCCAGGCTGGACAGGGCTTTGAGCAACCTGGTCTAGCAGAAGGTGTCCCTGCCCATGGCAGTGAGGGGTGTAACTAGATGATCACTAAGGTTCCTTCCAACCCAAACCATTCTATGATTCTATGACTTACTTCAGGAGATAGGCTCCAGCAATATGAAAGAGATAAAGTCCAATGTAGACAATCTGGCGAAAGATATCTTCCTATGAGGAAGAAAAAAGTAATTATGTGTTATACACAATGTTAAACATTATTGTACAATGTTATATATTATTATGAACTATTCTGTAGTCTTGGAAATTCTGCTTGGTTTATCAGCTACCTTAATGTGGCCTGTTCTGGCACTAAATTACTAAACTTCAATCATCTAATTCCACACATAACTTATTGCTTACTTACCAGTAACATCCAGTGTCTTACACATATGCTATTGTGAGAAAACGCATCAAAGATGCTTTTTAAAAAGGCCATTTCTATTTGATGTGAGTACTGTGAATTTGTACTAGCTATTACAATACTTATTTGGTATGTATTACTATAACATCAGATTAACTTCCTACAGTTTCACATGTTTGCTGCCCATCAGATTGTTACAGAAATAAAATAACAGTCTATGAACCAAAATGAAAAGGCTTCCAAGTGTTGACATCTATTTTAAAAAATCCAAGATCATTCAAGGTTCTGGCACACTGTTGCTAGCAAATACAGAGAATAATGTTATTAACCACTTATGTTAAGCCACATGGTCACACTTCAAGTTAGCCAGCCCTATTGAACTTAACACTTCATAGTTATGAAATAATAAAGGGGAAGAGACATGAATTTAAGTACAGACACACAGCACACGGAAAGCAGAAGGTGCCATCTGTCAACAGAATCACTGAAGCATGCTGTGTCACAACAGAAGTCTGTCTTGAAGTTGGTATGCAGAGTATATTCAGTTGTGCTTAAACTCTCCAGTCTTAGGAAACTTCAAGCAAGGAGCTTCAGCTTTATCTTGTATACATGTAATTAAAAAAAGGCCTAAAAATTTTATCTTGTAAGATCTATCTTATGTTATGCAATACTCCATCTCAAAGCCAACAACAGCACAGAATCAAACACTTGTGACAACACCAAAGACCACACATATACACAAAGAGCGAGAAAACAGATAAAAACCTACTCTAAATGATCTGAAACAAAACAAAAAATTAGTTCTTTCAGACAAATTAGAATAGTCAAATGCTCAGTTTGTCCAAGTACTGCCAGGATGAACCTTTTGCACTTTATCTTCAGAACTGAGGTAACATTTAAACAGCCCATGCTTCCTGCTTAGACAAACTGTTAGAGACTGAAGGCCTACTGGAATAATGCAGGTGGAGGTATACACTACTATGCAGAAAGCAGTTAAGAACTTCTTTTCTGGTCTATGTCAGCAGTACAGACAGTTAGACCTGAGTGAAAGCCAGCTCCTTCAAAAGAAGGAATAAGGCAGAGAAGCCAAGACGGCAGAGGTTAAAATGTGATGAAAGAAATATCAACTATGAACTTGCTAAAACAAATTAACTATTACTCTTAAAACTTCGTGCAAAAGTCAGGGGCCAAAATTCCAAGCAGTGACCCAGCAGAACACTACTATTCAACATATGGAACTTCCATCACACTTGTGACAGCTTTCTTGAAGTTATGTTAAAAAACCCTCAACACTTGGATATGGAGAGAAATTCGAGGTATCACTAGCACAATATGGGAACATCAGCTGCAGTTATCTGCAAAACTTCAGTGTTTGTATTGCATCTGATCAGCATGAAAACAAAGCATCTCATTACTATTTTCCCAAGCCTCTTCCAGGCTCTTGAACAAAGACTTATGGTTATGTAACATGTCAGTTTCATTTTCTTGAATAGAGCAGAACTCTGGCAGCAGAGACACAGTCTAGTCACAGAGTAGCAACAGAAACACAGATGGTTTCGTTGGAAGGGAGCTTAAAGATCATCTAGTCCAAGTCCCCCTGTCATGGGCAGTGACATCTTTCACTAGATCAGGTTGCTTAAAGCCCCATCCAGTCTGGCCTTGAACACTTCCAATGATGGGCCATCCAAAACTTCTCCAGACAACCCATTCCAGTGTCTCACCACCTTCATCATAAATTTATTCCTTATACCTAATCTAAACCTACCCTCTTTCATATTAAAATCTTTTTCTCCTGTCCTGTCACTACAAGCCCTGATAAAAAGTCTTTCTCCATCTTTCTTATAAGACTCCTTCAAATATTGAGAGGCCACTATAAGGTCTTCCCAGAGTCTTCCCTTCTCTAGGTTGAACCACCCCAACTCTTTCAGCCTTTCTGCTTAGGGCAGGTGTTCCAGCCCCCCAGTCATCTTTGTGGCCTCCTCTGGACTCACTCCAACAGGTCCATGTCCTTATGTCAGGAGGCCCAGAGCTGGACGCAGCATTCCAGGTGGGGTCTCATGAGAGCGGAGTAGAGGGGAAGAATCACTTCCCTCGACCTGCTGGCCATACTTCTTTTTATTTGACCCAGCATACAACTGGCTTTCTGGGTGTGAGCGCACATTGTTGATCATGTCCAGTTTTTCACACCCCAGTACCCCCAAGTCCTTGTCTGCATGGCTGCCCTCAATTCCTTCATCTCCAGTCTGTACTGATGTTGGGGATTCCCATGACCCAGGTGCAGGACCTTGCACTTGGCCTTCATGAGGTTCACACAGGCCTAATCCTCAAGCCTGTCAAGATCCCTCTGGATCACATTTCTTTCCTTGAGCAAATCAACTGCACCATTCAGCTTGGCGTCACCTGCAAACTTGCTGAGGGTGCACTTGATCCCACTGTCTATGTCATTGATAAAGATATTAAATAGCATTGGTCCCAGTACAGACTCTTGGAAGAACACCACTCGTTGCTGGTTTCTAATTGGACATTGAGCCACTGACTGTAACTCTCTGGGAGCAGCCATCCAGTCAGTTCCTCATCCATCTAACAGTCCATCCATCAAATCCATCTCTTTCCAATTTAGAGGTAAGGATGCTGTGTGTGGGACAACATCAGAAGCCGTAAAAGAAGTTCGGGTAGATGACATCAGTAGTTCTTCCCTCACCCCCTGATGCAGTCAGTCCACTGTAGAAAGCCACTAAATTAGTCAAGCATGATCTGCCCTTGGTGAAGCCGTGTTGAAGAGTTTAAAAAAGAAAAGTTTAAAAAAGGAAGCTGCATATGCAAAATGAGCCTATGCAAAAAGACTACATAATAGGTCCAGGAAGGCAAAAAGTGTGCTAACAAGAAAAGATCTACTGTAAACTCAGTGTTTTGAGAACCCCAGCAGACAAAATCCTCAGGGGGAAAAGGATGCCATTAAAAGTTGAGCACTGAAAAAAGATCTAAATACACAACTAACCAGAACTTCTGCTGAGGACTATGGCATTTAAATCAAATCCCAGAGTTTAATATTCCTTGGATTTATGAAATTATTCACTGCTTATATTCTACACCTGTAACATGACTCATGAAGCAACTGTGATTTCAGTGAGACTATCCACACTACTAATTACAAGAGACAAACAAAAAAAAGTTTGAAAAGAAAATCTCACATTAATTTGCTCAAGGGAAAATTATTTATACAACAGCTATATAGCAATGTTATGGCAATCAGAAATACAGGATTTAACTGAAAAGAAAAACTGCTACCTTTTACCATGGATATTTGAGCACCCAAAGTTTCATCAGGAAAAGTGGGTAACACAAGTAAGAATAGGGTAGGAAATCTATGATAACATGTTACTCTGAAAGTCCAAAAGAAAGTAACTATTCCACTGTTCCAAGTTGCTTGCTTTGGAATTGTTTTGATTTACATTTTGAACTTACTTTTTTAGTTTTCTGGAAGTACAATTCTGGAAAAGCATGAAACCAGTATGCCAACTGTAAGATGTAGAAAAACTTCATTTGAAACCTGTACAATACAGCAAGAATTGAAGAATATTACTTTTTATTAATGAAGTTAAAACATTTTGGAAGCTTTCTAGTGAACATATTTAATCACTGTCTTTAAAGAAATAAAAATATAGATCCTTCCTGCCAGCCAACTCAAAAGATTTTTAAAAACCAAAATTGTTACGATAAAGCTTGCAAAAATGTAATTCTTTAAAAAGTAGCCTACAGAAAGAGAACTCTTTATGCTACAAATTGAGAGAATCAAGTTCCCCCATAAATATGAGCAAAACTACATTAGTGACTAATACAGTTTTACAGACTACTTTTTCTACACAGATTGTACGTGAAACACCCTAAATTTAAAACACTCCCTCCTCTCCCCAAGAATCCTCTGAGGAAGAGGCCTTACGGAATCAGAGTGTGCGGATAGTCCCTCCACAGAGAGGTTGGATCTGATATATAGTTCTCCTAAAAGAAAAAACAAAACAAAACAAACTAATAAACCCTCAAAGATGCTACTTCCTAGTCAGAAATAATGAACGTACATAGATGTATGTATTTATCTATACATGCATGCGTACATACAAACGTACATACACCTACACATACAGGTCAAAGCTGCAGATCAATATTTCCTTTTACAAAAAAACACAAACATCACCAAAACCAAGTCCCAAAACCAAAAGACAGCTGTATTGGCTTGGAAAAATAAAAAGCAACCAAACAAACCAAGCATTCATACAAGATAGTGTCCTTATAAGATGGAGTTTATCTCAGCATCACTACAGCCATAAGTCTTCCCTTATAAACTGCTGACAAACTTTGAGCTTAACTAAGAGAAGGCAAGTTTTTTCAGGAATCATTATGTTAAGGAAGAAAAAAAACATACTCTTCCCCTTTTTTGAAACTCTTATACACATTCAGCCACTAGTAAAGAGCATGTAATCTGAAAGCATACACTCACCTGAGTCTACAGCAATCTGTCCATACACCTATTCCCTAGGCTGCCAAAATACTATGTATGATGCTTTTCTAAGATTTATCTTATGCTAATAAGCCCACACCAAAATATTACAGAAAATGAAGTACCATAATACAGTTAAAAAGTTTTATCTTATTCAGTTGACAGTAAATTAACTCAAACTGAGCAACAGTAACATTACTGGACTTTATACTCAGTTATGACTACAACCTACACAGAATCCTTAAACTTGTCCCTGCTTTAATATTAAAACCAGCTAAAAGCTGAAAAATAAGCCAAAAACTTATTTGTGATCATCATAAGCAAAATTTTTTAAATCTCGTAATACAAACAAGAGACAGCATACTTACAGAGACAAGAATGCTTGTTCCCCAAACACAGGAGAAAAGGTAGAATGCACTAAGTTGCCCAGACTCATTGAACTTGCTATGCTTTGTTTTTGAAAAGTGCATTTTCCTGTTAATTTTCTGAAATGAAAGTCCATTGTTATTTATATGCTGTAGTACTTAACAATAACCTGTTAACTGCATTACAACATCTAAGTCTCAATGCATGTTTTAACAGTTAAAAGCTTTAATGCAAAAGTTTACTTTTAATAGTCTTGAAGTCTAATTATCTTGATGAAAGGAATTAATATTTTATACTTACATCCAGTACATACTCCTGAATTATAGCATGTATGATTATTGCTACAAGCATATAAAAGAAAATTGTAGCCAAGTCTTTGATGCCATAGTGATAGAGAGAGATTGTTTCTGCAGATTGTACGTCTAGAAGACAAACAGAATTGGCTGTTAGGCACCAGTGTAGTTTAATGGCTAATAAGTCTGCTTCTCAAAGTGAAACCTTTCAGACAGAAGTAGTTTGTAGTCAGCTGAACAAACAGAAGTTAAATTAAAGCACCGTCATGAGCTAGGTCACTTGGTTGTTTACAGTCATCTTCTCTATCACATCATGAACTAAATTTGATTCTCTAAACATGTACCATAAAAATGAAAACTTAAATGCACTTAGGAAGCTTACCCAAATGCATTGAAAGGCGACAATAAAATTACGTTAAAGTATCACTCTGCTGTGATGTAAAGATTGTCACTTGCAAACCAGACCAAGAATTAATGTTAACTTATCTAGTCAGATGGTGTTTTAGGACTAATGATGAATTCAGCAGAACAGAAACATCGTTTCTAACCTAATTATTTAAAATGGAGTTTTATTAAAAATAAAGTAAGTCCTTGAAAATTGCTTATTATCTATTCAAACTGACAAATTCCCTTACCCTCAGTCTAGAAAGTACAGCATACTAATGTCTGAATACACTATCTCATAACTAGCCTCCTGCAAGATACGTACCTGTGGCAGGAATTGTAACATTATACTGAAGTGTAACAAAAATGACAGCTGCTTTTGCTGTAAACTGAAAGAGAAAAAACAAAAGTGCTGTAAATGCTACTGAAATAAACAGTATTAAGCTGAAAACATTTGCCCATAGTTTTAGCACCCTTCCCCAGCACGTTTGTCCCCTCCCATAAAACTGATCAACTCGCATTATCACACCACTTCACCTGACCTTCCAAAGGCAGAACATATGGTGTGATCTCTATAGGTCTGTTTACAGAATACCCAATCTCCTGAATGAAATGTCCTCGAAAATGCTACTTACAAATTGTCTTTTCCACAACATTAAAACAAAAACACATGCTGTGATTCTTTCTCTGGTCCGTAATGTATTATTATATTAGCAGAATGCACAATATCGTGTAATCCCCAGACCCCGATGAGTGCAGCAATGGCTGAGAATAAATTCCATTTAAAACTACTTTTTGATTCGTCAAAATCTGAAGATCAGTATCATATCCATAAATCTGTGGACGATTTTGAAAACGTGGACAAGAAAAGAGAAAAGGCATAAAGAATGGAGAACCATTTCAGGCTAGCTGCATACCAACTCAATATAATTAGCATTTTTTTGACCTGGGGATCCTCTGGCAAGAAGTGTAAAACAAAAGAAATGAAAATTAGCAGTAGTGGTACTACTCCTTTATGATGGACAGTGAGAAAAAGCAGGATGAAGGGGGAGGGGGCCAGTTTGTTCTAAAGGTTTGGGTTTTTTTTTTTGGGGGGGGGAGTGACTATACTATAAAAATCCCAATAAGCAGGTAGCAGCACAACTTCTTATATCTCAATAAGCATAAAATAATTTTAAATTTTAGCACATCTTCGATGAATCCAACATGAATCAACATGTCTTAACAGAGAAAGAAAAATAACCATGCTTTACAATATTTATGATCTGATTGTTTCTCACCACTGTAAAAACCTAGCATCCTTTATTGCATTTCTAGGACCGACAAAACAAAAAAAAACCTCCAGCAAAAAACCAAACTCCTTAATGAATCTTGGAAGGATACCTTCAGTATCTGAAGATAATTATTAAGTTACTAGCATCATTTATGATCATTCACAATAAATAAGATTTATTTTAAAAACTAGTGCTTGGTAAACAAGCCCTAGATTTTCTAGGAATCCCCGAATATACACTGGACTGCTCACTCCGTGTAACTTCAGGGAATCCATCTAGTTTGTCTGAATGAGTGAAGCTGCCTAGGGCTCCCTATTCATCAAAGAAGCTTTCAGAGGACAATTCCAAACAGCCAATTTTGAACTGCCCTGTGAAGGCTCAGTCAGCTACTTACAGTCCTAATTCAGTTGCACAAGTCAGACAGTATAAATACCTTTACAGACCAACGTTAACCACAGGAGGCAATTTCCAAGACCTAAACTGGACAATCTTCTCAGCTGTACCACATCTGTACCAACAAAGGCATACGGCCCTTTGACACTGGGGTAGAAAACACCCTGGACTGAAAAAACTGGAAGCAAAAAGACTTCAGCACATCCAATCCCCACAAAACTTCCAATCCTACCAGTAATACTATAAATACAGTAAGCCAGAAGTAGGCATAAAAGGTAAAGATTGAAGTGCATCTCTTTAACCTCAATTCCCAGAAAACGACCATATAAGGACTGTCTTGATGATTTTTGATAGTAAACCCAAACATAAGAGGCCGAGGCGCAGCCGCAAGGTACGGCTGTGGCGGCAGCAGGCGCCCGCCTGTCTCCATGGGGCTGTGCAGCCAGGGTTAACACACGTTATCCGAGGAACAGTAACGAGGAACCCAATGCCGAGCAAGCAGAAGGGAAGAAAAGCTAACCGGCAAGTATGGAAGAGGAGACAATAAAAGGGAGGCTAGATGGGGATTTAAAAAAAAAAAAACCCAACCCGGTCACAGAACCTGTTACCAGGTTAAATACGTGAGTGATGAGATCTGGGAAATGAACACCGATGCAGAAAACTTCCAGGCTAAATTGAGCTGTCCTTCAACCCCCCGCCAAATTCATGCTACTTTTATTAAAGCTTCTGGCTGACAGGTACTCTCAGTGGATACATGGAGAAGAAAGATCAAGAAAAGGAGTAATTTATGGCTGAGGTTTAGTCTTGTCAGAACAGCTTTTGCTAATGAATACAGGGTAGGAGACTAAGATGCAACTATTCACTATGGCTTGGCTGTGCCAGAATTGAATGTGCACAAATACACTGTACAAACTGGTTTTAATAGGTTGGTTTCTTCCTACTATACAGAGCTGTGTGTAGTGTATGACCAGGTTTTTGGGGTGACCTACTCATGAAGCAGACTGATTAGTGGATGACCAGGTTTTTCAACTATGGAATGCTTTTATCAGCTGTGAAGATACTCAAGAGGTTTTGCACATATTTATTAAATCAGGAGACAGGGATATTTGGTATCTGGAGATGATCTGGGGTACTAAAAAATAGAGGAAAACCTGCAGAAATTTTTCCCTTCACAGCTGGAGATTTTTTTTTTTTTTTACATATAAAAGTTAAAGAGAACAAGCATTCGTATTTCAGTCCCAAGATGTTTTATAACTTAGAAATCCCTTCATCCCCTGGCCACACCAGTATTTTCAAACTCTAAAGTAAGCAGAACATTATTTTCAACAGCAACAATGTGAAAGTGTTATCTCCAGCTGCATACTGTGTGGTCATGGGTGTAACATACTGAACCCATGAAGTATATTGGGCTGGGATGAAAATGAGAATCCTTTTTGCAATGTTGTCTTGCATCTATTTCCCACCTCAGCCTTAAAAAGAAATCAGGTCATCTCATCTCCACAGACATAACAAACAGGACTTAACTGGGACAAGACATCCTTGTCTCACGCTATAATCAGCAAGTGCCTCAAGCATCTGGTTAGAAGTCCTCTTATGTAGGCACTGAGCTCCTCAGTTTCAACTTAGTTTTGTTTGTTCTGATGATACAGTGCAAACAGCTGTACTGAAATGGAAAACAAGGCAACCTGTTGCCTCATCTCAACAGTTTTCATGCCTTCCTTTTACTGGAGTTCCCTCTTCTGCCATACAATGTTTCTTATGGCTCTTCAAAGTGGGATGATCTACAACACCTGAGCCTGTCAGCCCTGTCTGCTTCTTGCCAGTGGGTTACTGGTCTGTTTGCCAGGTTTCTTTCCAGATGTTCATACTTTGAAATACTAGGCTTCAAAATGATCATGTCATTTAGGAAGGAAGTTCCTTAGAGTCTGAAATGGGGAAGCATCTGGCACCTTCTCAGAGAAGCCACCCCTGTGCCCCTGCTGCTACCAAAACGTTGCCATGCAAACCCAATACAGTTTCAGGTGGCAAGACTGTGGAGGATTCGGTAGGACGTGCTGTACCTGCAGTAACAGAACAATGCCCTTCCTATTTGGGAGCCTTTCCTGAATTCCCTCGTCATCAAACATGCTTAAAGATATAACCAAAAATGACATTTTAAATAAGGTGTACATAAGCAAGTTGGCAAGAAACAGAATCAAAAATCCCCCAAAGGTCCTAAATACCAACAAACTTCTTTCCTAGGTCTTAAAACTAATAAATGATGATGCACAGGATCTTCAAATTAGCTGGCAGGAAGACTGGAAATACAGATTGCCCCTAGCTGTTTATAAAGTTCACACATCGAATGACATTTGCCCTTCTGGCTTGATGAGATAGAAATTGCCCCTTCTCCTGTTTTTGACTTTTAAAGCATTCTGCACAGATGAATGTATTCCTTACAAGGGATGTAAATAGGAAAATGCCCATTTTCTATACATACATGGCATATAGCTTACATTTACCACTCTATTTTTAAATAAACACTCTGACTTATAATGAATGACATTATAATTAACTCACAATTAACAACTTCTGGTTAAACTGCAATTTCCCTTATTTTTTGTGAATGTCAGGTGTTTGCTGCAGCACAGCACAGAACATGGAATTCTCCAATTTGTACCCTCTCACTTTCTTTGCTGCTCGCAAGTTCCAATGATACTTTTAAATTAATCCTAAAGCCATTTCTTTGTATTTAAAAATGAAGTACAGTAAAACAGAAGAAAATGATTCAGCGACATTTTGCCTGCCGGTAGACTTCTTAAGCTCAGAAAGGTAATGAGACATCACCTCTTCATACCAGTTTAACTCCTGGCTTAGTTCTCTGACCTCACGACAGAAAACTGTGCCATTTCACTGATCCTTCTGTTTTTGTGAAGGAAAATGACATCATTCAGAGCATGTGAATTAAGTTTTTAAGAAAGAAAACAGTGATAATTACCTTTTCATTCCTAACAATGGAAAAACTATAAATTCATGAAAGAGTTACAGGAAAACAATTATTAATGATTAAGAAGTCCATGTGAAACCTCCTGTGTAATTATGAAGAGAGAAACAATCCAAAAGAAATTAAAAAAATAAGGTTTGTGGGAGGAGGAAAAATAAGTGGCTGAAATGGAAAAATACAAATAAACAAAACAAAAAGGGAAGAAAAGCTAGGAGATCTGGAAAAGACCCTAAAATGACACTGGACATAAAGTTAAAAGTAAGCAAGAGTCATTATATGGCCAAAAATCTGATCAATGGTTTTGCAGAATGAATTATTTTATAGAGCAGAAGTTACTATTACCCCTCTTCAAGGGGCTGGTTACTACTTCAGAGTATGATTTCTGTTTTGGATTGCTGTTCCTGGGAGTATTTTTGTATTGGATTTGGCTCAGCTGATTAAAACAAATGTCAATAACTTCATAAAATAATGATAATTATTAAAACATGCCTTAAATACCCAAACATACAGATGTCTCACAAATGCAGGTACAGTATTGAACAGTTAAAGATTTTCAAGGATATATATTTCTCTTCGGTAATTTCAAACATCTCATATCTGATTTTTTTTCAGGTTGAGCCAGAATTAAAAGAAGTGTATATATCATAAAACCTTCACACACTTTGAATACACAAAGTAATGCAAACATTCGTATGCTATTCTGAAAGTTTAAGCTCCACAGAGAACAGAACTTACAGTTTAATCTTCCAATATTGTATTTTAATACACTATACAGTATCTTACAACCAAGTAAAAGCTTTAAATAAAATATTTGTAGTTTAAATGGATTTAACAGCAAAACTTGAAGCTTGTTAGTTATAGACAACTTCATATGGTAATACATATCTCAATTTATACAGCTTTTTAATCACATTTTTGCAGAGTCTTACAAGGTAAAGAATTCAAGAGTCTGCTCCAACTCTGCACATTTTTTGACATGAATTAGGTAAAATGAATGTATACTTTGAATTCCGTAAAAATAGTGTTTCTGCCAGGAAACAGAGAAGTCTGGAATTACTTTCGGTGTTCGTTAAAACCTATTGCAGTGAGCAACCAGCAAAGATATGCACAGGCAGCTAAATTAGAAAAAGAATATAAACCCCAGTATTTACATCTGTTAACAAAAATAACTTGTTTTTTAGAATGTACAGATAACTTGTTAGAAAATCACTTTTTGAAAATCACAAGCAAATGAAACATTTTTTCTATTCTTTTACTAGAGATTTTTTACATATCTGATTTACTAAGTTTATAATATTGCTTTATAATATGTTATTATTAAGTTTTGTTTTCTGCCACCAGTGATAAAACTGGATATTTTACAGCAGAGGTAACATTCAGTTCTTCACACTCATTCCATTTTATTAGCTCAGTATGTATCAGGTCATTTTGAAAATTTCTGTAAAGAAGAATATGAAAAACATTATTTAACTGACTGTAACACTGCTTTGAAATGGTGTTACCACTGTTTAAAAAAAAGGAAGGAAGAATTAGTATTTATTTTACATATCATCTGAGCTCATCATTCTATTTTTTCATGCAGCAACTATGCAGATTAAAAATATTCTTGAGCAATCTTGCGTAACTTATAAATTGTTTCTCCATCTGAAGTTGGGAGACATGTCATGTACTGTTAAGAAAAAAAGACCAAATTAGTCACAAACTAACACTTAGATGCTATATATAAACATTACAGACGATCTCAAACTTAACCTGTACATGCATATGTATGTCTATACATGGCATTTTTTATTAAAACCACTGGAATACTTTCCTTCAGGCCAGTGTTGCATTTTAATGGAAGATGATAAACATTAACTGTTTCACAGTGTAACCTAGCAATATAAAGAATGATTAATAAAAAAGTGTTTAATAATCTCACAGTTATTGAAAGTTCAGAATATTAAAAATTCTAGATATTAAGAAATTTGAGGTAGCAGAACAACTGTTGCATTTTCCGAAATTTATGAACTTCAGAGAAAAAAAAATTGTGCTAAGAAATTAAGAACAGTCAAATTATTTTTCTCTCTTCATCAGCAGTGTTTTAAAAATGTGAAACAATGACCAAGATACTTATATCCAAACATGGGAGAAAGCTTACATGCCCATATTGTACCATGCTCCTGTACACGACATTATTTTTCTGAGTGAGAAAAGCAAATCTGTAAAGGCATTATCACTCCTAATTCAAGTTATAAAAGTTATGTACCAACATAAACTGCAATTTCTAGTATGAAGTGGTGAATTAATGACTGCAGCAGACAGCATATGGCCATAATTTGCATTGAGTAACTCTCTTGTAAGGTTGTAATGTGCCTGTCACATTCACTACAGATACTGACAACATGGTTCTTTGGAAAAATATTTTGGAAAAATTAAGCAGACATTGTTATGACTGCAGCTTGAGTCTTCCATAATGGGAACAATACTTGAAATACTGCAACTTGGACTATGTGGAAAGGACATCATATCAAAACCAAATGAACAACTACTATTGGTACACAAGCATTTGTATGCTACATTCTCAGAACCAAAAGAATAAATTTTCCTTTCCCGTGTCCTTAATTTGAACTGAATAACTGACAAAGGTCACATGATGTTAAGGGTTTATTAACAGATATAACTACAAGTGTTCTGATGAGATTGCTTCCCTCCCTCTCTGGGAGCTCAAATTGAAGATTAAAAAACAAAAAATCAAAAAACTTTAAAGTGCATTTCTTGTGCTTCATGGAGAGCAGGAACACACAGCTGAATCAAGACCCTCCAACTGGAGTAGAAGAGTCACAATAATTCTTCTAATTAGTATCTCCTCTAGCTATTTAAACTTTCTAATCATTTCAAGCAGTTGCTACTTTGCGAACAGCCTGAAGCTCCGTATCTGCTGTCTCCAAAATACAAAGGTGATTTCTGAGGAAAACTGAGCTGGTTTTGTTCAGTAAGCATGAGAAAGGTATTCTGGGAGAAACGGAAAGGAAGACTGCCTGGCTTAAGAGATGAAAGTCACTAGCTCACTCAAAATTAATTCCTGGACTTCTAAGATGCATACACACAGTCTACTGTAGCAAAGACTGCAAGTCTAGCTTTACAAAGAAAACTAATTTATCCACTACTTCATCTAAACAGAAAATGCTGTTGCTTGAGCTACGTTGGCAGTGAAAAGGATAAATAGACAACAGCATCTGATACCCCAGAGGAATCTTGTGGAGCCAAACTGGAGAACTGTGTAAGTCAATAATGTTACTAACCAAAAATTGAGATCACATTTAAAAGCTGATCCAATAAGTATCATGCTGGTAAGCTTTCATGGCATTCTGCACAAAATATACGTGAAGATGTCATTTTCTGAATTTCAGTAATGACTGTATTCATGTGACTCTAGACTATTTTATAGAGGCAGGTCATCATTATTTCAAAAATTGTCTCAACTGTTCACACAATTAGTATGTAGTAGCTGATTTAATAAAATAAAGAGAAGGTCTTAGTTGGAAAAAATACACTAATTTCAAGTTGTTATTCAGGTTGGTAAATGCTGAAAATTTGAAACAGTTGTAAATATTAATGTAATTATTATAAGTAGACAGTCCTGGGTGCAGTTATGTAATGTACAGACAGGAGTATTTTCCTTAGTTTCTGGCTGAATAACTTCTCCACATGCGCATGCCATTACAGAAACAGAATACTTCACCTTGTTCGCTAAAAGTAAAGGCACAAGGCAAAAACAATAAACTAAATATAGTTGCTCTACTTCAGTACTGTACTAATCAGAAATTGTAAAAATTTACACTGCATGATTTTAACCATCTCGAGAACACATACATGTAAAAATATGCATTTAGGAAAGGCAGAAACGTAAAACGTATTCCCATAAAATACTATGTACATGCATGTTTAGGTAAGAATTTCAGAAAATACACAAACGTATAAACACTAGCATTAGGAATGTATTCCATGGTATGTTTTAAATGAAAATGTAAAGGTATATGCATTGGAGTAATCTGTGCTCTAAGTATGTCACAAATACTTTATAAAATATTTTCTGAAAGTCTGGAAATACTGTATAGCCAGAGGCCTTTTATATATAATTCTACTTCAGTTGTCTGAAGGACAGCCACTACAACTAATTGCAGGTTTTTTCCCCCTGGATATAATCCACTAAAATATAATGAGAAACAGTATATAGAAAATCAAAATTAAAATTACCCTCTACCCACAACTTACACACTTTTCCTTCTTTTTCCAACTTCTTCAAGTGGACTAGGAGGTTATTTTCTGCTGCTGGAAGTAAATTTTCAGGGATCTCCTAATGGGAACACAAATACGCATTTTGTATTTGTTTAAATATCTCCCAATTATTTTTTTCAATATATGTAACTCATGGTTCAACATACATAGATCTTCCTCTTCTAAACTGCTATGTTGAACATTCAGTTAGTTATATAATGACAACAAACTAAAATGAGCAAATCAATTTTACACCAGTTAAACTAGTAGCCCCAAAACACACTTTAGTTTACTTTGCTCGTATTTTTGCATTATCCATTTGTGTTATGCAAACTTTGGCCAACACTAAGACTGTGCTCTTCTGAGCTTGGTCTGCACTGGGTCAGCATTTTTAAAGGCAAATTTGGAGATGTATTTCTCCACCGATACCTATCACTTCTATTCCATGACAATGTTTGCATAGGTTTAAATATCCTTTAACAATTAGCATCTATAAAAGAGTGAACAATTTAAAAATACAACAGCTTCGGGAGGACAAAACATCTCTTAAAGTTTTCTAATGCCCACTAGGTAAAAGCCAATTAGATTTCAAAATACTCCTCTCCAGCTCTGTCATTCTAAAAGAAAAGCTGCCTTTTTGAAAATTAAACAGTTGTTCTCCAAGTAACACGAGTCTGGCAGGAAAATTCACTAGAAAACTAGCTCAATAAATTGTGAATCTTTAAAAAGCCGGAAAAGATTACACTGTCATTTTTAATATGAAAGCTTTAGTAGTACTGAGAAAATTCTCATCCTATAGTGACAGGACAAGTGGTTTGTGATTTAGAAGAACATGTGCATGGCTGTATACTTTAAAAGCTGTTGCTGTTCAGGCAGGAAAACTGCAGGAGCTAAACAGCCACAGGTAATGGGTACATCAGCACTGCAAAATGTTCAATGTGACGTAGTCAATTCTTTTGCAAACTGGGGATCAGCAGAACCACGAAAAATGAGTTATGAAGCTGTTACAGACTTACTCACAAGCCACTGCCATAGGCAACTTAGACATCTTCCTCTGAAGCAAATGCTGTAACTTTTATCTTTACTTGATAGGAGGGGTAGCCCCCATATCACATGTACAAATTACCTAGGTTACATGAAGAATGATGAAGTAGGAAATAAGTACTTTTATGTCTGCCTAACGACACAACGCAAGCCACCCAACTTCTGAGCACAATATCTATCTTTGTGGAACTACAGTCCTCCTGCATCCTCCTGCAGACAGATAAACCAAGAACTAGAAGTTCTAAACAATCTTTCAGGAGACTCCAAACACACTTTGACAAATCAACAATTAACAGTCATCTCATACTTTTCACTTAGAACCAAGCACTACAACTTTATTTTTGCTTGGTCCTATGAAACTGTGCTTAGGACCATCTAGATAGTGAAATAAGAAGGTTGTAAGAATCATCCAGGCCCTACTCCAATGAAGTGCTTAAACAATGCAATTTAAATGCACAGTCATATATGAAATCTGAACAAGCAGAATTTATTTTTTCTCTTTTAAAAAGCCACCACTGTCTTCACTCAAACAAACCGTTACATACAATTTTATGAACATAACCTCAATTTTCTTTAGTTTGATCTAAAAACTTTTAATCAACAATTACCTTGTATACTATCTTTACAAGCTCCGAGGACGTATATGATTTTCCAGCATTCTTCTGGAAAACATTTAGAATTTGCTGTTCACGTGCTGTTCGGTGAGAAATGTAGCTTTGGATTCTAGCATTTGCATCACGTACTACTGGGCCATGACCTAAATCAAAACACAGGTACCAGAGCACTGTTACTTAAATTTGGAATTAAGCATGCTATTGAATAATTGATTCATTATTATATAAACTCTGGTAGACTTAAAAGTCATAAGAAGGGTGCAGCACCTATACATACCACCCTGTCAGAGTATCCTTGATGTTAAACTGTAAGACGCTCTTGCTCTTTGCAAGTTTTTTTGTTTGGTGGTTTGGGTTTTTTTTGCATATAAATAGGCTAAAATTAAGTTTGAATTTCTGCACCACAGTCTGAAATTGAAAAGCATTACAATGCAAAGGAAGCATTAGGATCTGAAAAGCGTGAATGGGGAGAGGGAATACTTCAGATGAGATAAGGAAAGCAAGGGAAGACTACTTCAGGCTATTAAAAAAAAAAGGAAAGGAGTTCACTGCTGAACAGATTTTAAGGATGAGATTCAGATCATTATATTACCTCTCTCTGCCTGTCTCACTCTCCCCAAAAGATACTGATGACTTCAACTGATTCTGGTCTTTGACCAGTATTGGCTGAGGTGAAGGACTCATGTACTACTGTCCTGTTGTGGGGCTATCTAGCAAACACAGGGCAACAGAAGTAACATCTTTAATTGCGACAGATAAATTTTCCAGGACAGATCTTCCAAAGTGACTCACCCACAGTAATTTATACCCTTGAGAACATAATTTCATAAGTATGATAAAAAAAAATCAATAGAAGACAAATCCATGAGCCAACAGGAATGTGTCAGAGCAGAAATAAGCAATGCACATGGAAGGCTGTATGTGGACCTTTTTATGTCTGGCATAAACAAACACCTGTTTTTTTCCTGGACTTACTATGGCAGATCAGAAATGTTCAACTTACTTTCGAAAGGTCTTTGAATCAAATTATAAAAAACCTTAATTGGTAAAGCACTAACCTTTGTGGAAAAATCAAATACTGCCTCATGATACACTAAAATGACAGATGAAATGAAAATGTTTTTCAGACATGAGTTACATGAACAAAAGTTAAACAATGTTTTACCTATAAAGAAATTTACTTACATCATGCTTTTTATAGCAAGGTTTCCTATTTCTTTGCCTGTATACCTCACCTGAAGTAGCAGCAGAAACTTCTAGCTCTGCCAGTCTAAACTCCAAGTAATTTATAAAATGAGAGAACAGAAACTATTGTGAAAAACACAGCTTTCTCTTAGAAGTCATTTGGCATCATCCAAATCAGGCAGTTTATTTTGGGTTCTCCGATTATTTAAAAAGAAATCATCATATTCTTTAGTTGTACTTTTGGGTTAACTGACTAAATGGATTTTTAGTTTTAAGGCTTTTAAAACTAGAGCTTATTCTGCCTGAGGACAGGCAGCTTATAGAAAAAGAACAACTATTTTTTCATGTTTTGAATATCTGTGAAGTAAGTGTCAAAGGAAACCTATTCTTCAGCAAGTCAAAATATTTATATGTATCTCAACTTACACACTCACTTCAGCAGATTTGAAATTACTAAATACACAACGAAGCTTACCTTGTATAGAGTGTAAAGGTAGTATAATAATAATAAAAGATATGTAACATGTAAATATAAAATTATTCTGTCATGGGCACATATATTTAATGATTTCAAACATCTTTAATCTGAAGCTATTATTCCGTACAAAATAAATTACAAATATAACAGTATCTCTAGTAAATATGTTGCCATTTAGAAAAAAAATGTTTAAATTTAGAAAAAAAAAAAGATATATAGAGCAGAGACTATAATGCTAACTGTCCATTCTCTTGCATTTTCTAATGACAGAAGTCGCATTAAAATCTTCAAAATTAAGGCCTGCACATGGAATCACAAGGCAGTCTTAAAACCAGTCTCTGCTCTTCCAACTGATTTAATTGACTTTTACTACAAGACCAATGTCAGTACCTGGAATGGAACACAAATTTTGCAAAGTTAAAGGCATTTCATATCCATTACATCATCTGATCCACAGCCATTACATATGCATATGCATACATTAAAATTATGTCAGAAAGCTTGGAACTAAATCCACATGTGGATCTTTACCACCCATAATTTTTCAGGGAAAGCAACTCAATTAACTTCACCAATAAATAAATTAGTAACTGCATAAATGTAAAATGTTTCTGAGTTTGTAAAATAGATCTCTCAAAATATGACTGCCTTTTCAATAGTTCAGATTTTATATCAGACAGCTTCATATTATTTCACACCTCTATAGCCCAGACTATCAGTTACAGTAAATTTTTATTCTCATAACACCCTGTGAAGTAATATAAATTTCTCTTACTTTACAGTAAATTAAAGCATTAAGGATAAAAATAATTGGCTTATGAAATCTTGCACAGATTCCTAACTCCAGTACCATTTTTTCTGTATTATCAAGGAACATCATTTATTACAGGATGGGGAGCCCTCTGCTGATTAAAATGCCCTTTTCTGGACCCAAGGATTCTCATCAACTATCGACTGTAAATAGACTGTCATGAGTATTCTGCCTGAAGTCATCTTCACATTAAATTAAAAAAGAAACATGGAAGGGGAAGGATTGGGAAAAATTCAGCTACTCACACCTAGCCAGCAGTCAGCTTGTTACAAAAATTCATGCTCCTCTACATCTAATCTGAAGCTGCAATTTAAGTGCTAAAGCATGGATGGAGAACAAGACAAACAGTTCAAGAATTATGAAGACCTATAACTGCAATAAAGTAAAAGTACTGAGCTCATACAGAATGTACTGGTAAAGCAAACTACCTTCTGCTATAGTTACCATTTTACTGTATAGACCAATAATATAAACAATTGTTCCGACTGGGCAATAGTTATCTTTTACACAATTGCACACACATTTTGTGATGCATGGATTAGCTCCAAACCATCTCAGTACTTAGCTACTCATCACTGAAAATATATAATAAATATCCAACTGGCTTCCTAATGGCAAGTACAGCATGAACATACTTACAACAGTGTAGGAAATAGTTACAGATAAATGGCACAAATATTCAACCTTCCTGAATGTGTAATCTAGATAAATTAGGGAGAGAGTGAAATATAACAGATAAAACTGATAAACCCAATAGAATTTGGCATATATGGGGTTTTGGAAGGCAGAAACTCAATTAAAGCAACAGCCTTAGTTTTGTAGGTATTTAAGAAATAAAATAGAACATTTAATTCATCGAGACTGAGATTCAGAAGGCTATTCTTAGTTTTACCAGTAGTTAAGTCAATAACTATGAGCAAGTCACTATTTCTGTCTGTCAGCCTCCACATCCCTGGAATATTTATAGTGGTATTTTTCTTAAATAGCATTTTAATGATTAGATCTTAAAGCATTTAGAGAACACCTACTTCAAAAGAAGCATATCTTAAAAATGAACACAAAAGAGATTTTGTTATGTAGGCTAAACATAGATGGTTACGGAGGAATACAGAACTGAGAATGTAGACACAGTCACTCAGAATGACAAGCTGAAGATGATGAAACAGAATAAATCAGAAAAAATCCTGAGATGTAGCTCTGAAAAATCAAATGAAGAACTTAAACCTTAGCTACATAATGAATTCTTAAAACCCAGTCTTGACAAACAGACAAGTGCTTTATATGAAAAGTAAATGCATTCCCAAGGTTTGGGGGAGATAGAGGAAAAAAAAATAAAGCAAAGTCATAGACTGAATGAATCAGCAACTTATTTTTAGAACATGACCTTTGACCTCTTGGTTCTTGTTCAAATTTAAGCTAAGTCATTAACCAAGTCAACCATCTGACAGTTCTGCAGCTTTCCATGATTGATCTGTGCTGAGGACAGACACCCCTCAAAAAAACTTACTAAGTTACTCACATTGGCAGTGTATGTGGGGATGCAAATCCAAGGTAACATTAAGGCTTGTGGATAAAGTAATATAAGAAAACCAAAGTTGCTGCATAATTCCAACACTGAAAGATTCTGGCCTCTGTATGCTCTGGGCTCAGAAGCACAAGATTCACCCTCAGATGGAGAAATGTCAGGAAGGAAAGGTATCTACCACTGAAAAATTTTCAAGTCTTGCCATAAAGTCTTATGCAGTGGGCATATATTACGTAATGAACTTGAATTGTTAGATTAGTAATGGTGTTTGATTTTAATAAAAGTTCTCAAATTCTTAGAGGAGATATTTAAAAATTGTATAGTAAAACAGAGCAGTTCAAAATAGAACCACTTACCTGGATATATTAAATTTAGTTTCATTTGTAACAACCTCTTCAAAGTTTTCATGTAATCATACAGGTCTTCAATTACAGTTGTTCCTTCCCCTAAAATACAGTCACCGGAAAACAGAGCATTTTCTTCTTCTAGATGTAAAGCCATATGATCATCAGTGTGTCCAGGCGTATATAACACTCTAAAGAGCAACAAAAAAGCATGTTTTTCATATTGCATATATGCTTCATTTTCAGAAGCTAGAAACACATGATAGAAATCATACACTTACAATGTAGCCCACAATAAGAACCAGAAAGAAATAGACCAGAAAAGGCTGAAATGTTGATGCAAACAGGGTATCACTTGGTCTAATCCCAGTCCATTCTCTTATACTATTGTAGAGAACACTGATCACCATCTCTAACATGCTTTTACTTACATGACGTATCATAATAAAAAGGCATTAAGGGAGCTGGCTAGTCATGTAGAATTTGTGTGACACAAGGCTTTACTCTGAAGCTTTAAAAAAGAAAAATTGACAGGTTATCTCCAGATGGAAACATGAAGTTCTTGACATACACCTTGCACTTCGCAAAAGAGAGCAAGGATGATGTTGCCAATTCTTTTAGAAATTAAGTATAAACTTTGAGACCAAACCCTGATAAATTTCTGTCTCCTGAAATTTATTTTTCCTTGAAAGCCCCATGACACAGTGCAGCTGAGCTGTCAAATACAAGGAATCACAGTCTTTTAGCTGTTCTACCTGCAGGTTGTTAAACATCTGAATGGTAAGGACTTAGGACCCCACAGCTTGAAGGAGTACTGCATTCCAACGCAGCAATTGGTATGTACATAGTAACCTGAGTTGCTGAGGAGCTGCACCGCAGTGTCCTTTCACTATGATTTTTGAAAGGCAGAAGGCCTCATGCTGAGGCTGATTCAATGTGAAAGTAACACAACTCAGACCAGCATCCCTGCTGAAATTCAGCAGCATCTTCTTGTTAAAGGCAGATGCGTGAAAGCAGCAAACAGGAACCGACAGAGCTGGTGCCAAGCATGGTGTACAGGCCAAGATAAGCAGCACACAGCCACATCTATGCAGGGCTGGGAGACCGCAAGTGAGCCATTGTCCTGCGGAGGCAAATCAAGCTGATGGGTTCCATCTTGCCCTCATATGAAGTAGTATCCTCCAGTTCTTGACGAAACATTACCAGGAAGCTTAACCACTAATTGGAAAAACAAAGGAAAAAGAACCCAATGCTATCTGGCACAGCTTGAAAATCTGAAGATTGCTAACTAAAATTTAACATGCAGATACTGCTATTTTGGCACCAGTGGTGGATCTAAGAGTATCCTTAAAGTGTTTACTGAATTAACCAGGTGAGAATTCCTGCTTTTAGCATAAAGTTTGGCTGCATTACCCCAAACTTCAAATGTGCCACCCCTGTCTGACTTGGATTCAAATTTAGCAAGTTGTTTTCCATGTCTAAATTGATTTTGTCCAAACATGGGCCACACAGAGTAGTGATAGATCTTCAATAATCAACATAATACTCTCCATGTTTGGTTTCTTTTTTTTTTTTTCTTCACAATAACAAAATAAAATGCTTTTGGTCAAATATATCCGTTACTTTTACATTTCTTCTTCCTATCAACCAGCTGGCATATTCTACAAGTGGGATATAATTCACATCTAAACTGAGGAAAACGAGCAAAATTTGTCCTGCGAAGAGTAATGCATTTATGCATTAATGTTAATGAAAGAACTCTGGAAAAGAACAGTCAGATCTTTTCTTTGTGTCTGTGTTTGTGTGAGGCAGAGTGGCTTTCTGTTTCAGACTCATTCAAGCTAACAAGACAGGCAATATACTCTCTCAGAAGAAGCCCTTCCAAATTGGCACCCTACAAAGAACCTGACAGGTTAAAATGTTAAAAATTTAAACCCTTAAGTATTAAAGGTTTTAGTGTCTGAGAAATATTTTAAAAGTAAAAAGAAATGCACGCTAAATATTCCATCCAGACTACCATAAACTTCCCCAATATATAATTTTTAATAAGTGTGCTGGTTTTGGCTGGGAGAGAGTTAATTTTCTTCACAGTAGCTATTACAAGCCTATGTTTTGGACTTGTGCTGAAAACAGTGTTGGTAATACAGGAATGTTTTCATTACTGCTGAGCAGTCAAGGTCTTCTCTGCTTCTCACCTCACCCCACCAGCAACAAGGCTGGGGGTGCACAAGAAGCTGGCAGGGGATGCAGTCAGGACAGCTGACCCCAACTGACCAAAGGCATATCTCACACCATGTGATGTCATGCTCAGCATATAAAGCTGGGGGAAGAAGGAGGAAGGGGGAGATGTTTGGAATTATGGTGGTTTTCCCCAAGTAACTGTTAAGTGTGATGGAGCCCTGCTTTCCTGGAGGTGGTTGAACATCTACCTGCCCATGGGAATGAATTCCTTGTTTTGCTTTGCTTGCATGTATGGCTTTTGCTTTACCTATTAAAATGTCTTTGTCTCGACCCATGAGTTTTCTCACTTTTACCCTTCCAGTTCTCTCCCCCATCCCACCAGGGGGTAGTGAGCAAACAGCCATGTGGGGCTTAGCTGCTAGCTGGGGTTAAACCACGACAGTCTTTTTTGGCAACCAGCACAGGTACCCCTTGAAGCATCAGTGGCTGTGCACGAGGTCACGCTGAAGCACTTCAAGGCATGTGGCCATGGATAAGCCCACAAGAGAGCAGGTACATCCCTGCAGCCATGGGTAAGGCCAGGCTGGAGCAGCTATTTGTCTGAAGGCATTGTGGCCCATGGAGAAGGCCATGCTGGAAGAGGTGCACCTTAAAGCCACTGTGGCTGTGTGTAAGTCTACGCTGCAGCAGGTCTAGCCCTGAAGAGACTGGCACACTGATAAGGCCCCACTTAGAGCAGGCACACCCCGAAGGGACTGCATCTGAGCATAAATCCAAGCCAGAGCAGGGCAAGGGGAGGAGTTCATTGCAATGTTAAACCCTATAACCTGGCCCAAAGGGTCCAGGGTGGAGATTGTAATGGAAATACCTTTAAATTGTTGCAAGCCAGGATTTGAGTTGCATGTTTTGGGAATTACTACAGCAGGAACCACCCAAACCAGTGGAGGACAAGTCTTACATGAAGCAGTGCCATGTGCAGCAGCAACCTGACCTGAGCTGGCTTTCGTGCCCGGTTACTCCATACAACACTCCCCCTCTCCTGTCCCGAGTGACCACCATAACAGATGGAGCCCAAAGTCATAGACTAAATGAACTCAGTGGACATTTTGTGGACATTTTATAGACATTTTACAGGGGTGGTCCACAGACTAAGGGAATGATATCTGTGCATTCTATCAAAGGATGGGAAAGGGGGTGCTTGTTAATGAGGTTGTATTGGAGAGTGTGGGACCCGAGCATGACGTAAATAACGTATGGGGTGCAGAATGTGCTGGTTTGGGCTGGGATAATTTTTTTCATAGTAGCTAGTATGAGGCTATGTTTTGGATTTGTGCTGAAAACAGCATTGCTAATACAGGCATGTTTTCATTACTGATGAGCAATGCTTACACAGAGACAAAGTCTTTTCTTCTCCTCACCCCACCAGCAATAAGGCTGGGGGTGCACAAGACACTGGGAAGGGACACAGTCGGGACAGCTGACCCCAACTGACCAAAGGGATATCCCACACCATATGATGACATGCTCAGCATATAAAGCTGGGGGAAGAAGGAGGAAGGGGAGGATGTTTGGAATTATGATGTTTGTTTTTCCAAGTAGCCCAAAGCAAGTGAGTGGCTGTGTGGGGCTTAGTTTTTGGCTGAAGTTAAACCCCAACAAAGAGTGATGAGAAAGTATGTAAAGTCCTATTTGATTTTTCTCAGAGGAAATATTTTTTCAGGGGAATTGTTCTTAATTTCTCTGCTGAGGCAAAAAATCAAATGCTAATTCCTGATAATCTTCATTCATTAAAACAATTTCTTCATATGAACACATCCTGCTGGATCATGATAGGAAGTCTACATGCATAAGTGTCGAAAAGATTAGATGTATGGATTGCCAGTCATTAGAAGTTAGGGTACATAAATGTGTCAAAATTTTGTAGAAAAAAGCAAACTTGCAGAAATCAGTGTTTACCTGAGTGTGGCTCCCTCTGTCTGTATCACATCTCCTTCTTCAAGATAAAAATATTTATGTCCTCCTTCTATTATTTCTTCATGGTGAGGGACACGAGGAAGCTTACAGATGCGATATTCAGACTCTATTGAAAGAAAGCAAAGAAAATGATGTTTTGAGTTTGTCACTAATAAAGCTAATTCCACAGAAAGGCTACTTTTTGAACAAGTACTATTAATTACTACACAGTATGAATAAAAAACTAGAAACAAGAAATTCTGTGCAGTAACTTTACGTTTACAAAGCAACCTTATTCCTGAGCCACAAACACTGAATAGTGAAAGCCATTGAAGCTGAATACTGTACTCTGTACCAGCAGCAATTTTGAAGATGAAAAAGCACAAGTGAAATTAATAAAGGTCAATAATTATTATATTTTACAAATGTTCCTTCTTGACTCATAAAGAGCCAAAAAAAGGTTTCTACGACATCATTAAGATTTCTGCACTCATGCTCTGCATTATGATTCACAGAAGCACCATTCAACGTTTTATTAACAGTAGATGGAGGCTTTCTGACCTGCAACTTCCCTCAGTGTCTTATCGCTCTGAACTGAGCATGAACTAGAAATGCCTTGGCTGGGACAGCTATGGATAGCAACCCAGAATGGTATTTATATCCTTTGCTAGTCTTTACAACCATAGTCATGGGCTGACAAGACGAAATCCTCACAAAGACACCAGTTTTCAGTCATGGCCAGTCATCTTCACACATAAGTATCTGGCAATTTTACAAAATCTGACAAAGCCTGTGACAAAGCTTGTGATGAAGTCTGATGACGATAAGAACTGCAATATCCATGCTGCTTATTCTATTCCCAGATACTGAAGCAGAAATGTCTCTTACTGTTTATCTACACAAAATACATATTTGTAGATCAGAATGTACCTGCCGACTGCCCTACCCTCTTCCTTCTCATGATCTGATGCCTACAAATTTGCCAGCAATTACTAATGGTCTGCTGTAAGTTATGCACTATCTTTTTCAGAAATTGAGTTATTTAATTTTTACACAAACAAAAGTAATAGTAAATCTGTCATTACTGAAAATGTAGAAAGGAACGAGTATTAAGTTTTTCTCACATCTCTTAATATCATGTAAGCTGCTGATGGCTATCTAGGTTCTCATTCACACATAATAAAAATTCACTATGAAGCTATGCACAGGTATTGAAGAAAAACTGTAGTACAATATTCAGATTATTTACTGCTCTCATTCTACACATTGCAACAGTATCATGAAATTGAATGTAGTGTACATGGAGATTCCAGAAGAACCCAGATGATTTGCACAGCACTGTAAAAAGCTTTTTCTTGCCAAATATGTAACATTTGCAACAATATCTGAAATCGCTGGCCTACCATTAGGGATATTTGTGCAGATATCAGGTATTCCACCAGTATGATCACGATGCCAGTGTGTCACTAAAATTTCCTGAATTGAGATGTTGAACTCTGACAGCGTCTGCTTTAAACAGCCGATATATTCAGGAATAGCTGGTTCCCCAGTGTCAATAAGGACTCTTCTACACATGGAAAAAAAACAAAAACAACAAAACAAGCGAGGGGGGGAAAAAAAAAAAAAAGTGAGAGACTTGGGAGTGCTCACGTGACAGTTAAAGAATGTTAAAAAAAGAACCCAACATTGCATGGAAATGTGGTGATAATGGATGTCTCCATACTCCAGACGCCATCTCTTCCCTCCTTGATATTCTATCCCCGTGCTATAACAATTTACAAAGGAGAATAAATAACAAATTGAGACCGCATATTTCCAACTACCGGACAAGTCGCAGGAGCTGCCATTTCGTACCGCCGGGGAGCTGCAAGGCCCCAGGCGACGAACCCATCCCCGTCCCTCACGGAATTCTTGGCCGAACAGTCGCCCGGCCGAGCCCCCGCATCCCACCTCTCCGAGCCGCCTCCGGGCACCGGTCCCGAAAACAATGCCGTATTTTTAAAGTTTTTCTCCTCTTTTTTACCCTAAGTAAGGGATTTCGGAACAGCCCGGTAACCGCCTCTCGAGCCGGAGGCAACGCACAGGCCCCAAACGCGACGGCCCCAGCCCCTTGCCCCGGCCCCGAACAGGGTCGTTACCTGGGCCCGGTGCCCACCAGGTAGGTGTTGGTGCCCTGCAGAGTCATGGGCCCCGGGTTGCAGCCCAGTACTCGCACCACTCGCGACGAAAGCCGCTCGATGCGCGGCAGCAGCGACACCATCTCTGCAGCAGCACCCCGCAAATCTCCCCCACTCCAGCCGACCGGCCCCGCTCCCCTCACGCCACCGCCGAAAGGCGAAGGCGCAGAGCACAACGCCCGGCGCCAGACGCGCGGCCTTCCGCCCGGCCGTGGGGCGGGCGCCTGGGAGGCGCCTCGGCTACCGCCCTCACTGAGGCGGATCCTCCTGGCCCCGGGCTATGGAGGAGAGCGGGCGGGTTTTCGCTTAAAACTCGGCCTCTAGGAACGAAAACTGGTAATTCAGGGCGATATTCCCCTTTGAGGGGTCGGTGCCTCGCTGCTGCGCAGTGAGAGGTAGGACGCGGCTTTGCTGTCTTCTTCCTAAAGGTGGGAGGAATTTGTTGTAGCGACAGCTGCATCTGCTGTGTGTTCTGAGAACGTGGCCACTTACAGCACATACAGGAGCTGTATATGCTTCTGTATGCCATATAGGAGCTATCAAGGATTCAGCATTTTTAAGAAAATTGTGGTCTTACGGAAGTGTATGGAGCAAAGGGCCACTACATGAAGGGACAGGAACATCTCCCCTGTGAGGAAATGCTGAAAGCTGGGACTGTTCATCCTGGAGAAGAGAAGGCTCGGGGAGATCTCATCAATGTGTATAAATGCCTGAAGAGAAGATACATAGAGGACGGACGCAGGCTCCATCACAGGGCTGTTGCTACCAGTCCTCTCATGGGGCCTGGTGCCAAGACCAGATGCCTTGTGCACACACTGAAACACAGGCGGTTCCCTCTGAACATCAGAAAACACTTTTTCACCGTGAGGGTGACTGAGCACTGACACAGGTTGCCCAGGGAGGTTATGGAGTTTCTGTCCTTGGAGATATTAAAAAGTCGTGTGGACGTAGTCCTGGGCAGCCTGCTCTAGATGTGCCTGCTTGAGCAGGGAGGGCAGACCAAATGACCTCCAGCAGTCCCTTCCCACTTCAGCCATTCTGTGAAATTTTGTCACTTTCATCCAAGTAGATACTGTGTTTGTAAACAGCATTCACTCTAGAGCCTGCAAGGTGCTGAAATTCACCTGTTTGGCTTTGCAGTGTCCCCTCTAAAACCCCTCATTTAATTGCCTTTCAACTGACACTGTTAGAGAAATTCAGGCAAACTTGTTCTCTCCCTAAAGTCCCTGTAAATGAAGAATAAAGGTAATTCAACCTGAAATTAAAGCAGGTAATATTACTGTGGGGAACTTTACCAGTATTAGAATTTCAAATATTATCTGATTGTTTTATACCTATATAAGTTCCAGTATATATTACCTGTAACAAACAAATTTAAATTTCTAAGGTGATGATAGCAATACAAAGCAGAAGGAAGTGTTGGTGGTAGCATAATTTTTGCTTAAATGATTTTTCATGATACAAAAATAGAGTTCCAACCCATATATGTGATCTGGGGCCATTTCTAGGATTTGCATGGGCAAACAGAACAGAATCCGTGGGCATGGACAAACAGAACAGATGTCTGAAGGGGCAGAAATCCCCAAATATGATCTTGATAGGCAAACTTCCTAAAGACTTGTTGGATACAAACAACTCTGAGTACAGCATGGAACAGAAAAACAAAATTTTGTGGCTCCAACAGAGCTTTGTAACTTCATGAAACTTCAAAGTTCAATTTTTTTGGTTTGCTTAAATGCTACCATGGGCAAATAATACATGCAATACATGCTAGGAGATAAGCTTTTAAAGGCTTCAGTATGCTAATAAAGTTCTGCATCTTGCCATGCATGGACAAACTGGTGTTCTCCACTCTAACACTAGTGTCTTTCATCCTTCCCTCATCGCCAGTTCTCAGTCTGCCACAGATCCACTTGATGCGTTTGGCTTCTTGGGCAGCTCTAGGTGGAGGATGGTGTGAGGCAGGGAGGCAGCTCTGAGGTAGGCCCTGCTACCTGCCCAGCCATGACACACTTGCTAGTGTTGACTCACAAATCCAGATTTTCAGCTAGCCTCCGAGGCCTGAGAACAAAGGGTGCCTTTCAGCTGCCTGGTCAGACAGCAGCCATGCTGCATCTTCACAGTCCAGGGACCAACAGCATGCTTGCCTCTGGGCTGTTTCATCAGTACTAACTTAGCTACAGTTAGTACACTTGAAGTGTTAGCTAACCCTTCAGCTACACAAACCGTATGCATCACCTTGCAGTCACCTATTCAGCCAAAGTTTGCTTTGTGGTGCACAAGAGGCTTGAGAGAAGTACTTTGTGCTGACCTATATTATAGAGCAATTAAAGAAATCTGCTCCTGGGCATGGACTTTGATTGCAGCTGTTAATTGCCAGGTATCACAAAAGTCACAGACAGAATCTGTGCCACAGTACAGATACTGTCCATCCCTAAATTTAGGCCTTCAAGCCAATTTCTTTGATTTATCTGTTAAATCAAAACTTTACTTATTTGAGATATAAACCTATTATATTTGATTTTTATTTTCAAGATCATCAAAGCATGAACTACAGCAAACAGAAAGGATGTTTCAGATCAAAGGAAAGAAGCCCTTTTGTATGCAGGTATGCTGCTGAAGTAAGCAAGACCCCCTATACACAATATTCCAGTCTCTTCCCATATCATTTTCCTGTATACTGTTTTATAAGAAACTGTGACTAGACCTGAACTTACCTAATCATGAGGTACTGTACTATGCTGATTTTGTAGCACATGTGTATACCTATTTGGTGGTACACTCAACCCATTTTCAGTCCTTAGGTGAAGTTTAGTTGTTATGTCATTAGAAGAAGGTACTACATAAGCAAAGACAAGTTGTGTATTTCAGTAGCTTCATATTTCTCAGAAAATTCTGAAAGTTTAGAGAAAATTTCTGAAATTATTTACCTGAAGTTTTACATGTCATTGATAACTTAGAAGTAGTAAGGTGCCAGTTATTTTTGACATCACAATACTTTTTTCTTTTCTGAATTAAGAGGTGTTTGGGGAACTGTAGACTTGTTCCCCGGGGAACACTTATTACTGCGGTTACTGTCCTGTAGTAAAGGAATGTATTATCTAATATTAAGCAGGAGCTGTGAATCTGTTTCGTCTGTAGGTGGCAGCAGTGGGTGCCTTTGGAGAACAACGTACAGGTTCTGTTACCATCTTTATTTCCTGCACAAACCCATCGGTTTGAGAAGTCTGTTGTTTCCCTTAAAATACAGGGGTTAATAGTGACGTAGTGAAAGCGTATTATACTCTGCAAGCAAATGTGAGTGTAGAGCCTCAAGTTCTTTTGGTTCACTGACTGTTTTATGTTGCTAAGACAAAATTTTGAGGGGAAAAATATTCTGAAGCAGGGAATATTAGACTATCAGTAAAAAAAAAAAAATTAAATAGTTTCATTAATAAAATGTGATTTCTGGTGATATACAATGTGATATTTGATGGACGATTAATTTTATAGAACTATGAGATACATAAAATGCAGTTTGGTATTTCTGAAAATCCCACAAGGTCACTGTTTGCATTTTTAGCACTCAAGAAACCTTTGAGTGCTGGCATTTGGCTTTTTTCCCCATTTTAAGAATAAATGTTGAAGATAAAAGCCTCTCCACTGTGGCTGTGTAATAACTTAATAGATATAAGCATAAGTATGTAATTCTGTGATAATTAGAATCAGTTGAATAATACATAGAAAATTTACTGAGATATTTATCTTCATAGACATTGGTACGTGACAGTCTTGTGGGGCCGATTTTTGTTTGGTAGGTTTTCATGTTATTTTAATACAATTATACCTGCTATTTATAAAACATATTTTAAGAAATGCATATATTTATTGGTAGTTGCAGAATTTTTCTTTCAATTTAATTATGTTTTTATGTTTGTTACCTGTTACAGAGATAAGTAAAGAAACCTTAAACCATAAAGTGAAGCAGATTTTGCAGAGGGAACGTAGGCTGCAAGATTTCTACATTGAGAGGCAGCATTGTGTAGGAAATGTAGAAAACCAGATCGGCTGGTTTGTAGGAGATGATTAAAGGGGATGATGAAGGGACTGGGACATCTCTCCTGTGAGGAAACACTGAGAGATCTTGGACTGTCCATCTTGGAGAAGAGAAAGCTCAGGGGGATCTATCTCATCAATGTATATAAATACCTGAGGGAGGGTGCATAGAGAATGGAGCCAGGCTCTGTCACAGGGCTGTTGCCTCTGGTCCTGTCATGGGGTCAGGACCAGAGGCAGTGGGCACACACTGAAACACACAAGGTTCCCTCTGAACATGAGGAAACACTTTTTCACTGTGAGGGTGACCAAGCACTGGCACAGGTTGCCCAGGGATGTTCTGGAGTTTCCATTCTTGGAGATATTCAAAAGCCATCTGGACACAGTCCTGGGCAACCTGGCTCTGGGTGGCCCTGCCTGAGCAGGGGTGTTGGACCCGACAACATCCAGCAGTCCCTTCCCATTCTGTGACTGTGCGATTCTCCTAAAAATCTGTATGTTAATGCTGATCAGAGCATAAATACTCCATGTGAACCATGTCAACTTCTGTGTTCACTGTACAGGCGACCAGGGGTTCTGCTGTAGCAAGGTACAAAGTAGCAGCAGTGGTAGAAAACTGCTGACAGCCTGTACAAGTATATTGGAGTAATTAATGAAAAAGCAGGGGAATCTGTTACACTGAAGTCATTGGCCAGTACACTCTTTCAAGCCATGCATTTTCTTCTGTAACTTCCATTAATACCAATGGCAAAACCATTAAGTGGCTGCAAAGCTGAAGTATCAAAAATAAAGACACCTACACAATGAATCTTCAGAAATCTCCACGTGTTTCAGGTCAGCGCTTCATCCTGATTATTTCTGTGCTAGTCCTGGTGAGAACCTTAGCTTCCGATACCTGGAATAAGTTATTGTTCCAAAGATAAAATATCCAATGTCCTGTCAACACTAATCAAAGCAGAGAAAAAAGGTCCTTCCTATCCCATGTGGAACCAAATAACAAGATGGGTACGGAATACCACAGGAGTTTTGTCACAGTTTAGAGATGTGCTTTCTTCAATGGCAAGTCTAACTAGAAAACAAATAAATAATCCAGCCAGTAATTTAGCTCATGAACTGCTTGGTTTACACTTCAAGAATCAGATACAGAAACTTTGCCTCTCTCTCTCTGTGCTATAGAGTTTTTGTCACTTTTAAATAATAACAAAGGTCACAGCAATGAGTTTGTGACTTGGCTGATTTAAGATGCCTTCATTTAAAGCTGTAGTAGCTTAGTCACTATTTGGGCAAATAGTTTGCAAAACCTATTACAAATTTTAAAAAGATAGGGTGGAGCTATAAGAATTTAAAGGTATATACCAAACTCAGTATATAATATATTTATTACTCTGCTGTTATGTGTATTTTTATAATTCAGGGAAAACATATCTCAGATGACCAAAATTTTTCATACATGAAGGAATGATATTAATCATTGACTAAGATCAGTAGAGACTGTTTAGGATTTAAAGAAATCTGTGTTGCACTGGAAGGCAGTCGCTTTTCAAATCTGGCCCAGATCCATGGAGAGGTGTAGTCTTGGTAAAAGCTGCTAAATGTAGATGGTCTAGCCCACAGTCAGTTTGCCAGTCTTGTCTTACCTGCAGGTACTCATGCAGTCTCATCCACTGAGGTCCCAGTGAAGTGAAGGTTGTGAAGAACCAGTGGTCCAGTCCATTCCAGTGGATTTTATGCAAGTGGAATAAAGTCAGGGGAAAACAAGACAGGATGGACAAGATGAATCACTTATTTTCTGGGCAAAGATTACATAGCTTTATGCTGGTATCAGATGTTCAGTTCACTGCAAGAGCACACAGTATCTTAGTCCAACATTGAAAGAAATATCGTTCAGAAAAGATATATTCTAACAGAATAGAAATGCTTGTATTCATTTGATCATTTATAAACCAGAACAGGTGTCATTGTAATTGCTGAGCTGCTGCTTCTCTCAAGTCCAGGATTTTATTTTGGAGTGATATACAACAATTTATAAGCAATGTAACATTTTTAATTAGTGCATTCATGATGCCCACAGCCATTATGAAGAGCTTGTTGGGCATGCAGGCCATTAGGCCTGTTATCTTTGAATAATCACTGAGATGATTCTGCACAGGCAGAAAAACTTCTGCTGCATTTATTCAGTAGGCCCCACTAATGTCCTAAGGTGTCTTCCCAATGTGTTGTCTTGCAGGAATGAGCCATGTGCAGTTGAACCAGGAGTTCTGCAGTACTGCTTTGGATTAAGACACTGCTTTTTAGCTTTGGAAAATGGATTCATCGATTCTGTTCTTCAAGTGATGACATCAAAATTATGGCATTTCAAGCACTGCAAGAACTGTTTAGGATTAGGATGTTTCTAACTTATAAGGGGGAAACAGGAAGGAGCACAATAAAAGGCAAGTGCTGATACTATGTTTGTTATGAAGACACTTGAGAGGAGTCTATCTCCTGTCCTAAGAGCTAGAAAACCTATAGACTGCTCTGGCTTAGGGTATGTCCTTGTGCAGGACAGTTGTAGAGGCTGAATCACAACACCTGCTCTTTGTACCCTGCAGCTCTTTTAAGCATGCATAAAAATTGTGTTGAATGCCGACAGCTCAGCTGGAGCAGACTCTTGCAAACACCTGTAGTTGTACCAGAGGAAAGTAATTTTAATCACTTGTCCCTGGACACGTGCAGTGTCTTCATGTATCATTACACAGAAAAAATTTTATAGGGCATTCAAATACAGCCAAAAAGATTGTTCTTTTTTCATAAATCTTTGAGATATAGAATTGCATATACAAATGAATAAATTAATATATGTATAAACAAACATATACATATAAACACACACATATACACATATGTTTCCATAAATACCAATTGGCTTCTGCTCAACAGGTCTAATAAACTAAAGTCTAAGTTCGAACATGCATACGCAGATTATAAACATACAGAGGTAAAATGGTACTGTTATGGATTGAAGTGTGAAATTAATTTTTTGAAAGGAATTTTATAATATATTTAGCTTAGTATTAAATATAGACAGGGACTTCTAAAACAAATTTTTAGAATAGAATTTTTATAATATATTCATAAGAATGACAGTTCTTGACAGGTGGCAAATCATTAACTGTGTCACCTGGTTTCCATGTGATTTTAGTTTCAGTTTCTGTTATATCAGTAAGCCCTTTAACTTTTCTTGGATTGCAAGTCTTGTAAAGGTATGGATGTGAATATGTAAATCTACAATTTTTTTAAGTGAAACATCTTTATCCATGGCCAGTATTAAGGTAAGTCTGCATTTTATAACAGCATTTTAAATGTATTGTGAGAACTGAAGGCCTTGCTAATCACATTTTACTGTTTCTGGTTTATCACAAAATGATTCTGTAGAAGTATGTTAGTTTGCATGGAACTTAATTGTACCCTACCTGGTACAAGAGACCATGGTGCTCTTTGGACTGCTATCATGCATAAAATATAGGGGATGTTAAGGGCTGAGATCTTCAACAGAGATTTAATGTGCACTTGTGAGCAGGCATTTGTATATGTCTGTCATTTGGAAGTATGACATTGGACATTCGGGAACACAGATTTGTGAGTCTTGGATAGATTTTTTTAGGTTACCATAAGTAAAATGTAAACCCTGTGTCTTACCAGCCATTCCAAGGCTCTTTCAAGACTAGATTCCATATTCAAGATAATCATGGGACTATGAGTAAGCTGACATGCTTGATAATGTGTGGCTCCTCATTCATCTCAGCTTACCTGATGGCTTCATATACTACCAAGATGTACAGACAGGTCTGCAGACTGCCAGCACAGCAGCAGTTTGGACAGTATGCATGTAGGAAGTAGAAATCACTCGAGTCACAGCTACTTTTCATCCTGTTGTTTCAGAGGAGTCCGGACATTGCCTGTAAAACTTCATTTCTTATTAGGGATAATATGATAATGAGATAATTCCTCTTTGTGAAGTGCTCAGATACGAAAAGATAGGGAGGTTGTAAAGAGGGAGGAATCCAATTACCCTTTTTATTTCAGGTACAAAATTAGAGGCTACACCTTGCCCCTCAAACGTCTAGTACAGTATTACTCATTAAATGTGAACTTTGGTATACTACCTACTTTGGCCATAAATGGCCTATCCAAAGAACTTTCTGTTTGAAACCAGTTATTGACTCACCTTCTACTGTTCTGTTTCCTGCTGCAGTCAAATAGTGAACCTGACTGGTTTTTGAGGGGGTGTTTTTTTGAATGTTAGAAAAACTGTGCATAATGTTCTTGTCACAAAAAAAGGATACAGCTTGACAAAGGTGGTGTACATCAAAATGCAGAATGACATGATGTTCTTAGACAGATAAAATACAATTTCCTTTGGAATTTTTTTGAATGAATCATAGTAATAAACTCTTAAGTTGGTTCATACATGTTTTCAGATATTAAACATTTATAAACATGAAGTTCAGATTATGCTGGACTTTGTACTGAAGTCCACTTCCCCGAATCTGACTGTGAATTGGATATAAATTGTGATTTGAAAGAGATTACTGGTATTTTATTGGAGAGGATGGGAAAGCACAGTGAAAGGATTCCAGCTATCCCAGCTCTAAGGTTGCCTGATCTTTCTGACCTCTTCTAGGCCAGGACATGAAACCTCAGTAGGAGATAGAACAAGAGGCTAATGCCTAGATCCAAAGAAATAATGTCTAGACACCCAGCACCTTTTATAGGCTGTTATGTTCCCACTTGTCTTCATTAGGAAATTAAGAGCTTATGTTCTCTTTTTCGTATTTGTACCTGGGTCACAGCATAGTTTAGCCCAGTCGACACAGGTGAGTAATAGTCACTACCTTTCAAAAGTTTTGTTCATGGGATATTAACCAATTGTCTCATTTCATTCCTCTGTGGCAGTGTGCATAAATTCACAAAAATCCAAAGGAGACCTGCCTCCGCATGCCCTTCCCCTGCCCCCAGTTCGCTGGCACAGCTGTTCCCTGTGTATTGTCTGCTGCTGTTTGGCAGTGGCACCAGCCCAAACCCAGTTCTTTGGCATGTCCTGCATCCCATCCTTTGGGATTGCTGCTAGCATCTTTTTCCTAAGATATGCAAATAAAATAAGGGCCTTTCTAATTTGAATGTTTATAGCTTTGCAGTGATGGAAATGAATGAGACAAAGAATGTACGTACTGCCTTACAACACCTGGCAAATACCATAGATCCACAGAGAAAAGAGGTGTAAGGACTACTCAAAGAGGTCACAAGAATCCTTGCAGTGTTAGGCAATGTAAATGTAGTTCAGATTGTGAAGTAATTCTATTTGTAGTAGACTGTGTGATTAGGTCATCTGTATGTAGCTACTACTCACACAGCTTTGGAGACATTTTCCAAAGAGTTGTAGACTGGTGCAGGTCTGGCTCCTTATGAGTAAGTCTCTTTAACAGGAGATCTGCAATCCTATTCAGCAGTTCCTTGCTGCATTTGGAAAAACACACAGAAATGATAAGACCACTAGATCTATGCACACAAATGCAGTAACGCAGTTGGAAATGACATAATGATGTGTACTCTGATACAATGGTGTGTACTCAAGCCAGGAGTTTTCTCAGTGTTTTGTGCTGTGTACAGTAAGGGAGGAGGGCTCAGAAGTTGAGAGAAACTTGAGAAAGTTCTGAGAAGGAAACAATCTTTTTTTTCCATAAACTAGTTTTAAAAACAAGTAAGCTTGTTTCTTAATGTTTTGCAACTATTTGGGGTTATCTCAACAGTTGCTTGGTAAGTGGAGAGTTACGGTGGTTGGGAGAGTGGGTGACCTCAGCAAGTTCAGAAGTGCAGCTTCTCTTGGGCTGATTGTTCATTGATATCTCAGTACATTCTGCATTTTATACCTGCTTGTTTGATGGTCGTGAGAACTGCTGTATGATACTTCAAAAGAAAATATTGTTACTGCTAGTCTTTTTTTCTTCTTCGTTTTAGGAACCAGTAATGAAGAATGACTCCACCAATTAAAGAGACAATTTACATTTAGCTTTTCCAGAATAGACATGTATCAGTGAAGTCAATAGAACATTTAAATCAGGAATATAGAAAAATGCAAGTCGCTTTGCCATAATAAAAATGCAGAACCCAACTTATTTTTGTATAAAGCACTATGAGAAGGTGGTATCATCAGGAAAAATACTCCATTGTAGGAAAGCATTTAGATTAATTCTGACTTTCCTTTACATGAAGTGAGGAGAGAATGACAACAGTGACAATCTAATGCATGATGAAATTTACTAAGCAGAATTTTTTTTTTTTAGTTGGTGGAATTATAATTTATATAATTGATATTGGAGTAGACTTCTGGGTAGCTAGTAAATATTTCTCTCAAGGACAATATTCTTGGAGTATATTGATACTGTGTTTTAGAGGTCTTTCATCATTAATAACTCAGATATTCAGTTATGAGTGGTTTAAAAACGACTGTGAAGGTACTGATACTGGGAAGCTGAAATGGATTTTTCTAGTTCATTTCTTTCAGTGTGGAATTTTTATAAGGTAAGCACATTTAAAAATTTATTTTAAAATAAGAAATCATATTGCTTTTGGACAGTTTATTAAGAAATGCTTAATATTGCTTCAGGGAAAAGACCACTTCTGGTCTTAACAATTACTGCCTCATGTAAGCAAATGGACTTTTGTCTGTTTATGCCAGAGTAAATTATGTCAGGTTTTGACGGAAATGTGGACCTTCTTTCATTTTAACTGTAAGTAATAATTTTTATCATTCACAGCCTAACTCTGACTCATGAGTCTTGTGATAGGGCATATTTAATAAAATGGTTGCTTTGCAGGATAATACTGTTGTAAGTGATAAATGTCAGTTTTCAAAGTAATGTTAGGAAGGGAACTAATATGATTACACTAAGCGGGTGAGACAACTGAAGTAAGAGGCTATTTTTGAACCTGAGAGTCTAACCATATGTAGAAAACCCACCAAGATTCAGGAGAGAAATGAATAGTTGAATAGTTAGTAAGAACACTTGCAGCTGTACTTCCTGCAGGGACTTGAGTTAATGGTGTCAGGAACCTTTGTTTGCTAAAAGGTATTTGTCCAGGAATAGTTTAAGATACCATATGCTTAACATTCTATGGTGGCTTTGCTATAAAATTATCATTATATAGATCATTTATGCCAAGATTTTATTTCCATTTTAAAACTGAGGTGAAAGATGTTGGCAAAAAGTTCTGAATTTTAATTATTTTGGCTATACAACATGCCAGAAACATGACTGAATATAGATTTATCAGAGGCACTGAATAAAATACTTATTTAAAATGCCTCCTTTAACTTTTTATATTATGCTATGGACAGTGATGAAAGATATATTTACTCCAGCTTAAAAATTCCCCTCACAAGTGTGTTCTATTCACTTGATGTTATAATGGATTAAGCAAAATGTTGGAGCTTTTAGGTGTCACAATTAACTTTTGCCTCTCAATATTATTTTTCCTTTTGTTCATCATCTTTACTTTCCTCCTTCTTCTCTTACAATCCTGAAATTTCAGACTTCACAGAGGACTATTTACTGACACCATTTTCTGGTGTCAGGTATTAGAAAAACTTAGAAATACCACAATTGCATAAATATTGAATAAAAAGAGAATTTCTCTTCAATTTCTCTGGACAGTTCTCATTTGCTAACCAGATTCATGGACATGAGTTGGTTCATGTGAGATATCCCAAGACCTGGCCACAGGGACTCTACCAGGTTCTGCCTTTTAGAGGGGATGTCTTGGGGACCACTGTGGCACTCTCCCTTTTGTCTGTCCCCAAGGCTTTTCATCTTCAGCATAGCTGGGAGTGCCATTCTTGTGTTCATGACTTACAAACCTGCCCCCCTTGAGTATGTTTCTTCCAAAGGAAATTAAAGCCATGACCTCTCTTTCTAATAATTGATGATAAATGTTAACCAGTAACTGTGGTGTAGAATGGCAGAAGCTGCTTTTCTAATGTCTGGCCCAAACCCTCCCCTCTTCCCCTTTCTCTTCCATGACCTCATTCTCTAATCTGTTCGGGACTGTAATTCTGGTTTCACCTTTGGCTTGGTTTTACACTCCCAGATTGCCCCCAAAATTTCCTGCTGATTAGTGCCTGCTGCTAAGAAGTCACTTTTCAACACAGACTTTCAGAATTCAGATCTAAACTCTGATCATATACAATTCTAGATACTGTAATCTTGACTCAGCGCTTGTATCTATCCAAAATGCTGCTTTTACAGGCAAATCTTAACGGATTACCTTAACTCTAAAGTAATCCATGAAACTCTTGGATTTAGCTGAACTCATACCATTAATTTCTATAATTTTCAAAGCTTCCTTCCCAGAATTAGTGTCATCTTCTCTGAGTGGCTTATTATCTAGTAAACACAATTTTTGCCCTTTGCACTGGCAGTGTTGTCAACTTGGTCACCTGCTCTGTGTCACACAAATGATAGTCTTTCCATGGCTGCCACTTAGACTTAGAAAAATTTTCCAAGTTGATATGTATAAATTACAATGTTGTTTCAGCCACTCCTCAAAATTCAGCAGTGTGATAATGCATACTTTAAAGTATAAACTGGTAACAGCAAGCTGTCATACAGCTGGCTTGTACCTTTGTGGTCAACTATTATATACTTCCTATTATATATGTTTATTTAGGTGTATCCATATACAACTCCCTCCTGTGCTCCTACTTAGTCATCTGATTTACCCAGTTAATTTAGACAGAGTCTCTCAGGCTTATCTCTATAGTCAATAGATAAAAATGTTGTCAGAAGTCGGGTCATACTTGTTGATTTTCCCCACAAGTTCATCTGGGGCATGAACCTATATTCTCCATTCACTACAGAGGAAAATAAGGGCCTAGTAAGTAAATACGATTTTACCAGTGAAGTTAGGATGCCTGAAATTATAAGATGTGAATACATCTTACCAAATTATCTTCCTTCATTTCTTCCTTTCTTCCCTCTCTCCTGTGTCTTTTATACCTTGTTCCACCTTTGAAGCAGGGAACTTCATGTTGTTATGTCTGTACAGTTCACAGCACAATGGGAATCAATCTAGTTGCCAATGCTAAGAAATAAATATGGAAATAATATGTGTTTATACACTTACGTACATATAACTATTAAAAATAGAGAAAAAATGAAATTAAAATTGTAATATTGCCTCATATGTAATGAGGCTTTAATTGGAAAGAATGTAGACCTGTAATTATATTTCATATGAAATGTTATTCTCTACAAGGAGCAAAATTTAGTTGGTAAAGCATATATTAGCTATGGTGACTAAAATGATTTTCAGCCCAATCCATTTAAATAGGTCACGCAGATGGTGGTAGAATTGAGAACAGACTGTGTCATAACAGTCAACATTAAGGCAATAATACAGTCAGTGAATATGGAAAAAGAGGACATTTCCCTGGGGCACCATATGAATTCTGGAGTCCACTGATGTGTAGCAGTTTGCAGCATCAGCCAAGGACACCTGCAGAAGACTAAATTTTAGCAGTTAATAACCTTCACTGTCAGAATAGGTGGCCATATAGGCAGCAGCCATTGTAATATTGGCAACTGCTGTTGTGTCTCTTGATGCTTAAAGGTAGGCTTAAGATGCCCTGTACCTTTGAACAGGAGCAGATGAAAAAGATCTTTTTTCAAAGATGAATTCTAAATCCATGAGACTTCAGAGTAAATGTGAGTGCTTCACTGAACCTGGGATTTTTTCATTACAGGTTTTTAAAATGTGTTGAGAAAAATTTAGTCAAGATAGGTAATGTTCAGTTTATATGGGTATAGATTTAATACCTGTTAAGTCACACCCAAACCAAGAATGGATCAAAAATAAGGACCAAAGCTGGCAACATGCCTCAGCAATTTATGTGTATAACAAGAAGTTCCACAGGACAAAATATATAGAAAGGTATTTAAGATACCAAGTCAGTGAGGTACAGTCAATTAAAAGTGGAAAGTTTGTAATGATACTTAAAGTGAGTTAGAGATTACATAGTAATATGTGCTTGATCACATTTTCTTAATATAAATTTACTGTCCTAAGTATTTATTTAGTTGAATCAGTTTCATGGACTTAATCCAAGCCTTTTTATAGTTAGAAGATTAATTTTAACATGCAGGAGAGAATAATTTTCCTTTGATTAAGGATTTATATGATGCTCCAAACTATGACTGCATGACCAGAATTTGGAATTCACTGCTGCCAGGTCTCTCACACTCTTTCTCAATTAATTTCTAACCAGCACCTAAATCTTCATCAGAGTAGTTTGATGAGACAGGATGTGAAGGGTAGTACTGGGATTGTAGTGAAAGGTCCTCAGTAGAAATCTGAGAGGAAGAAGGTGACACGGAAGCACTGGTAAGGCAGTTTGCCCATGACATGTGAAGGCTGTGAAGCAACAAAACCAAGTATCTGTCACCTCTGTGAATTCCCAGTCATGCTTGGAGAGCCAAAGCCTGCCTAATTTAACAGGAGACAAAAAGAAAACTTCACCCCTTATGAAATGATGATGAAAATGTAGGAGCATCTCAAGAACAGAGACACAATGGAGCTGTGTATAACAAGTAGGAGTGCTATCATATGTTGCTCCACAAAGCAACACTACAAAGGCAGAAACCTTTTTTTTTTTCCCATCAAAGTGAATAGGATATTTAGAAACACTGATAATTCTTTGCTGCTCACATATGACAATTCCAGATGTAAAGAAATAATGATTTTTTACTCTTTTGGGTTCCAAGTAGCTTATATACCTTGGATTAATGGAAAAAATTGTCCTCTTTAATGAATGTAGAGGGAGAAAAAGCAAATGGCAACCCTGCATTTGTCTGTATCAATAACACACTACACATATCCATTTCACCTTCAGTTTAAGATGTATGTCTACTTGAAATACATAACCAAACCAGTACTTTCAATTAATGTATTTTTATTACAGTCTTTTTTTCTGTTTATGATGACTGAAACATGGAGCTGCTATGACAATAGATATATAGCAATCAGTCAGAGAGGGACCTGGGGGTGTTGATTGACAGCCGGCTGAACAGGAGCCAGCAGTGTGCCCAGGTGGCCAAGAAGGCCAACGGCATCCTGGCTTGTGTCAGCAATAGCGTGGCCAGCAGGGACAGGGAAGGGATCTTGCCCCTGTACTCGGCACTGGTGAGGCCGCCCCTCGATTCCTGTGTTCAGTTTTGGGCCCCTCACTACAAAAAGGACATTGAATGACTCAAGCGTGTCCAGAGAAGGGCAACGAAGCTGGTGAAGGGTCTGGAGCACAGGTCGTAGGAGGAGCGGCTGAGGGAACTGGGGATGTTTAGTCTGGAGAAGAGGAGGCTGAGGGGAGACCTCATCGCCCTCTACAGCTCCCTGAAAGGAGGGTGCAGAGAGCTGGGGATGAGTCTCTAACGAAGTAACAAGTGATAGGACAAGAGGAAATGGCCTCAAGTTGTGTCAGGGAATGTTTAGGCTAGATATTAGGAAGCATTTTTTTACAGAACAGGTTGTTAGGCATTGGAATGGGCTGCCCAGGGAGGTGGTGGAGTCCCCATCCCTTGAGGTGTTTAAGAGTAGAGTTGACATAGCGCTGAGGGATATGGTGTAGTTGGGAACTGTCAGTGTTAGGTTAACAGTTAGACTAGATGATCTTCAAGGTCCTTTTCAACCTAGTTGATTCTGCGATTCTGTGAATATAATTATGATAGATTCATAGCAGGCACAGTGTTTAGGTGAGCTGTGGGCACGATAAAGGAGAAAATTTGAGTCTGTTCTATCCCTTAGTACAGATTGAACTTTGCCTTTGGCTGTGAATGCAGTTGTCCAATGTTAGGCTTAAAAGTCTGCTATGGGCCCTTCCAAAAATGTCTGAATACTACATGCCAAATGGGCAGATGGAAATAGGAGTGTAAGCTCAAAATACTCTTGAGGGATAAAGAACTCATCAAATGAACTACAGTAAATGACATAGGCAAGTGGAGCTCAGGGAACGCCACCTTACCTAGTACATAGTCAGAGCGCAATGAAAATATTTGGACTTTTCTAGAAAAAACAATGTATTTTACACAATATTCAAAGTCAGAAGTGGACTAACTGAAATTGCTACAAGTAGTTAAAAATACTATAGCATACCATCTTACAACAATATAAACCTAGTATACCATACTCAGATGAATGTGCTTCCAAAAACTGACAAGTGATTTCAGGTTTGCATCCAGCTGAAATAGTCCTTTTACTAGGTTCTTGCTTTTCCTGGTTCTTGTGTGTCATTTGCCTTCTCAGCTGTGAGCTCTGCTGCTTGAAATTTGTGCAGCTGGTTTCCACTTCTTGCTGCTTGGGCAAACACACGCTCTGGGGAATGAGTCCATGGACAACTAACAGATCAGTCTACACAATTGTTTTTGCTTGGAAACATTGCAAACTTTCCAGCTGTTTATATCTCAGATGCAAGAACCAAATATTTTGTAATACTAATTGTTCTATTAACTGGAAAAGCTATAGATGCCTTGCCAAACTGTTCAGTTCTTTGCTTATGAGCTATTAGTCAAAGAACAGTAAGATAAATACACAAAAACATGAAAGTAGAAAACAGTTTCCTTTAGGAGTAAAGAATGGATCTAGAGCCAGCTCACAGAATCAATGTATGGCCTGAATGGGGGCTGCAGTCTATGAGTCTCTGCAAGAAGAGCAAAGGATCTTCCCTTAAGGCCCCTCAATAGTAACGTAGCTGCTCTACACCTACTACTGATGCTTCCAGGTTTCAATTCTCACTTGTATGCTTGACATGCTTTAACATACCAGGGAATAAGTCATGATTCCTCTAGCATGCACTTAACCCAGGACCTACAGATCCTGGCTGTCTTGCTTGTAGCTGTGGTAGAACCCCTGACACTGTCTCTCCTGTGGTTAAAGGATTTGGTCTTTAAAGACAGTGAAGGTTTTAAACTTTTAACACCTGGAAGAGCCAAGGATTCTTCCTAGCTCCCTTTATAAGCAGAAGGGGACCGTGCTCCAGTGTCATATTGGGATAAGATGAATCTGTGAGGTCTGGGTCTCTAATGACACCTGATTTCTATGTTATGGAAATGAAACTGCATGGGTTTCATGGGGTCTGTAGTGCGTATGATCCTGTGGATGATCAGGGAATCTGGAACTGAGGCACTTTAGCATAAATCTTGAAATCATCACAGATGCAGCCTTGGGGAATGAAAGTAGGAGGCAAGCCACGGCATAGGACCTTGCCTTTCTCATGCATGCATGTTAGCAGGCTTATACAGCTGTGTGAGATAACCAAGTGATGGTCTGTGGTGTTCCACTTGATTTCTCAAGAAAATAGACCTGAATGAATGATGTAATCTTCATAAACCAGATGACTAAATTCTTCTCTTGAGGGGGAAAGCCTTTAGCAATGTTTATAATGCTAGAAAATTGAATAACAGTGAGTTTTCTTGAAAAAGGACTGCTTTTTCTTCCTTGCCTGCCAGTTAGAGTCAAAATAGGTTCACTGGAGAAGAACATTGGAAGCTCAAGACATCTGGGAACTGAATAGGCAGAAATAGGCTTGAAGGTGATGTCTGAAGGCTGTTATGCTCAAAATCCTGGTTATGAGAAAATACACAGGATTTATATACTGATAAAACCAAGAATTTATTATTAATATAAGTGAAATTGTAACAGTTCATTCTAAGAATCATTATTAGTCTAGATGTATTTACTATAGGAAAAGAAAGAATACTTCTATGCATAAAAATTTCCAGTAATAATAATATGGTAAAATTGTTACATGTGTTTCTTAGTTGCTATCCCTTTTCTTTTTTTGCTCACCTTTCCTCTTCTCCTCTGGATCTTAAGGTCAGTAGTTTAATTCTGGTGTATGGGGGTATTACAGGTGTTACGAGTGTCTGGAGTCTTGCTGGGAGGAACATGATGTTCATGTTGATGGTTTCTTTTTCTTCACCCTTAGGATCCACTTTGGGTCTTTTTTGTATGTTTTCCAACATGCTTTCAGACTTTGCTTTCTCTTAATTTCTCTGCAGCTTCACATTACATCCAAGCTTAGTATCTATGGTGCCTTTTGTGCATGTTAAATACTATTTATTTTTTATCTTTGTTACCCCTAAAACTGGTTTAATCCAGGTCTGCATTTCTATAACTGACCACTGGTGGTTTGTCTATATCCACAGAGTCTCCAGTGTCAAGCCATTACTTAATAACTTATGCATGTATTTCTCTATACTGCATCTGGTGCCTCCACATCTCAGGACCTCTGTTATCATACCAGGACTATATGTCTCTATTTTACATCAAGTCTGTCATAAATATCTCATTCAATATAGAATATCTGCTTGTTACTGTTACCTATATAAAGCTACGGCTGTACCACACAAAAAGAAACAAAAGTAAACCAAATTAACCACCTGGACAATTGGAAGAAATCACCAATTTTTCTGTAGAAAATCCAAGCTAAACCAAGTAAAACAAAGTCACAAACAGGTCATAAAAACGTTAGAGCAAGCCTGGCAAGCCTCAGTCCTGAGGCCTTGCAGAGCTTATGCCATGTTACTAGCAATGACAGAGTGCCTACTACAGTGCTGCAGAATTACAAGGCGTTGTCTACAACCTGCACAGCCAGTGTTACTGACCACCTGAAATCAAGTAAACAACAGAAGGGAACAAGCACTGTTTTGGTTTAAGATAGGATCTACATGCATACTTACGAGGATACTTCTCCCCTCTTTCATTTGTTAACTAGTTCCAAAAGATTGTTTTCTTTGCTGTTGAGCAGTTCAACTAGAAAGAGGTCTTTAGCTGTGAAAACCCCTTCTCTGGAATTGCCCCGTTTCATTTATTATAGCCTTACCTACCTTGCTTGGTTTCTAAAGAACTACTGCAATGAGTCAGGTCATTCACCAGGACCATGTATGTGTGTGAGTTTATTAGGGATAGTGGAAATACTGTAATTTCCAGCAGCTGGAGCTCTGGTCCTACATCAGGTTGTAGCCACTATCCTGTTTTCCCAAACACAGCTGTAAAGATTATAACGTACAATAGCAGGCTCCTCCCTTAATTATCAAAATTGTTGATTAAAACTTATGCTTTCTATTCCCTCTGAGGTGCTATGTCCACCTCCAGGCCCGAGACAAAGGTCTAGAAAATGGGATTAAGAGCTATGTTTTATTCATCTCTAAGCAAAGCATTAGAAATATTCTGAACAGAAAATGTTCTTTACAACAGAGGATGTACACCAGTAGTGACTAGCTAATTCCATGTATCTTTGCATTTACTGCTCTTTTAGAGGAGGTATTCATTTAGGCTTAATTGAAAATAAACCACAACTGTTCTAGAAGTCATTCAGGTGCACTCATTTGCCGAGGCAAATGACTTCTTCATGTAAAACCACTCAGATTACTAATAGAATCTGTCAACCCAGGAATCCATGTGTCTTGAAAATCAATTTCTGAAATTAATACCTTCCTGAGTATTTAGAAAATAGCACTATAGTGATTTTTTTTTTTTTAAAGTCTGTTGTATGTTTGCAATTCATCAGCTATTATTGTTGGGGCTTATGCATCTATATTATGCTTATATAGATATGGATATTCACAGCTGGATATTCACTAATACCCTTAAAAAGATCCAAAGAAAGTGAATGAGTATCTCAAAGAGAGACTGAGGAGAGTTGCTAAGGGAATTTTCAGAAATGCTGTACTTTTAAAGAAATAAGAACCTAACAAAATAAAGCTTGTAATCTTTATTCAGCCAGGTCTCATTCTGTTCCAGTGGTTTTTACATTGCATGGGTATCACTGGGCTTAAATTACTATCTGATATCAGTGATATCAGATAGATATTGGACAGAATTTTATCTTAGTAGAAGGTGCTGGATTACAGTCAAAAATATAATGTGAATGGAGAATGAAATGGGAAAAATCGTTGTTAGCCTATGTGATTTTATTGAGTTGTTCTTCTAAACAACACTGTCTAATCAAGTCTCCTTTTTTTTTATAGGTATTGGTTTGCTCTGAAGTATGGCTGCCAGGCTGCGTTTAAACAAAAAAGCAGTGGAGATGCATCAGAAACCGACCCTCCCAATTTCATTCAAAAACAAGCCATTGATGTAGTGACTGATATTAACATGCTCAGAGTATTCAACACTTTTCTTGAGACCACACCACAACTTTTTGTCCAGATTTACATCCTCATGGAACACAGCAAAAATAATTTCTGTCAATGTGAGTCTTCTTTCTTGTTAATTTTCAAGTTGAGTACCATCTTACCTAAAAAAACCCACGACCTCATGTGATTGGATAATATTTTAAATGTACCTTGAAAAACATACACTCCACTGTATAATTACTCTGCATTTAATTATAATTTCTGTCTAGTAGATGGTTTGTTCTGCTAAATCCATGAGAAGGAAGATTTCACTCTAACAAGCCATAATATCTTATAGGAACATAATAATACATCACTTAAAAATAAGCTGTTGAATACAATTAGTATGTATAATTTCCAGAGTAGTTTATTTTATGTCTTTTTGCTTACAATTTCATTTAAAACTGCTAACTGGCCATCTTGAAATCAGTAACGTATTTAAGAGCAGCCCTGTGTGTTGCACTACCATCAACCACATAACAGATGAGCAACAGAGTCAGAAAAAACTAAGGATATGTCAGCATCACAGAATGCAGTATGATTAAGAGATACTGATTAAACCCTCAGCAAGACCGGAGCTGTACCATTTCCAGCTCTAAAACTAGTAGGATTATTGTAAGACATTGACTTACTCAGGGATGGAATTTATCTAACCAAATGGAGAGACCTGCACTGCTGTCTAGCGTTCCTTCATAGTCCATGGAGTCAATAGGTAGTCAGACAAAATGGTCAGACGAATCTCAGATATGACCATGTGAAGGGTCAAGTCTTAGTTATAGATTTCTACATTATAGACAGCGTGGAGTCAGTTGCTGAAACAAGGTTTTATGGGCTATCTGCAATACTTTGGGACTAAGTCATCTGTGTATAGAGATGGCAAATATGACACAGAACTTTGGTGAGACCATTTAACAGCCAGAGTCTGGGCAGGATAACATAGGCATACCAAACAGCATTAGATACCTACATTTAGGTAACTAAATCGAGCCTTAAAATTAAGGTGAATTGTTCAGGAGCACAGAGGAAATATAAAATTTGTATAAAGAAAGTGCTGAGAAAGCATGAATTTGTCCAAAAGTTCATCCAGAAATTATAATGTAAAATAAGTATATTTTTCTTCAATTTAACATTCTTCCTTGTGTTTTGTTTAGATGCTGCCATTATTATGTCTTTTTGTGGTATCTCCTTTTCAACAGTTGATTATCAGATATCATTACGAGAATCTCTGCCTGATAAAGATGAATTTCATGTGCTTTCCAAGTTAGTATATCTCTTCTATAAACTGCTCACCATCACTTCTTGGATACTCAGTATCGCACTGATCACTTTACTAAGTGTTAGAAGTTCTGTAATTCTGCTGATATTTCTTTGGATCTGTGGCTTCAGCTGGACTTTGAAACAACATACGACATTTTGCAAATCTAAGAAGATGGAATATCTGTACAGAACTGTTGTCGGAATCATTCTAATTTTTACCTTTTTTAACATAAAGGGGAGAAAAACAAAAGTTTGCATTTTTATTTATTATGCTACTCACACTGCTGTAACTCTAGGCATTTTGTTTCTATATATGTTCTGGAAACCTGTCATTATCAAGGAAATACATTTTACAATAGTGAGCATCCTAACTGTTCTTAGTCTGGTGTTAGGTATTATTTTTCTTGTTGTTTATTATGGGTGTTTTCATCCCACTGCTTATTGCAGACCACAAGCATGTCCAGATGAAGTTGATGGAGAGGCAGGACAAAAAGATAGAGTGAAAACTGGTAGATTTCAAAATTTCATAATGCAATGAACAGTATAGATTTTTTTTGTGCAGACTTCAAATACTTGCTGGACAGTCTATTTCTCTGTCATTGTTTCTTGTGTATCACCACTGAGTAGTATGTAATGGACCAGAGTTATTGGCTCTGAATAACTATTGTTTTCTCTGATACTGACAAAGCCTTTATAACATGAATATTTCTGTATGTGCTGATCAAAGTTACTTTTGAACAAGAAGCAATTTAATCCATCCAAAACAATTAATTGTTGTAGTTTTCAGCAATGCAAATAAAACATACAAAAAGCTAAAAGTTAATCAAATGAAAGCTTGCATTAAACCCATAGTCTATTCATTTATGTTGATTCTGTTAAAAACAGGGCTTGCTTTTCTTCTGTTGCTGAAAGAGGACTGCATTTGAAATAATTGAGGACAGTGATCAGTTATCTGCTTCGCCCCATTAGTGTATGAGCTGCAGTTCTTTAGATGAGCATAGTTACAAATTGTACTGCTTCTCCCTAAATATCCCCTGAAGAACAACAGCTTTGATTTATGGCTCAATCACTGCCTTGCCACAAGGAAATTTGGGAGATATTGTCAAGCATTTTATCTTCTAGGTGTTTTAATGACTCCTTTATTGTTTTTGTTCTGCTAATCTTTCACACAACCTTCTGTATTTAGGGGTGATGCCAGTTTGTTGTTCTGGATTATAATAGCAGCCTGAGTGATTTATGGATGGCACCAGGAGTCTTGCATATAAAGGAAGAACTGTCTTCCTTGAAGCTGTCCTCTCCTTTGAGCTCTGAGATGTAATACTTTGAATGCTGATTTCCACTGAAATAGGAGGCTTTGAAAGGTATGCAGTGGTGCAGCTTCTTTTATCTTTGTCACTGAAGAAAAGAAAAACAACTATTCTGATACATTGCACTCACAGGGGCTGGGAAACGATGGAATAACCATCTTGTCCATCAAGATTTTTTGGTAGAAGACAGGGTGAAATTAGACAACATTTCAGTCCTGTGTTCAAATGCTAAATCAACAACAAAGGAAATAAGGTTGATAACCACAGCTTCTTCCGAAATAAAATCTAAAGGGAAGTCTTTCAGAGCAGCTGTGTTTTAAATCTGAATTATGAAAACTCTGGCTCTTTCTCTTCCCTCCTTTCCCCTTCCAGTAATTCACATTTGCAGAGTAGCCACAGGCAAAGGGACGAAACAGGATTTGAGAAAAGAGACCAGAGATAAGAAAAAATGATAAACTTTGCCAGGAACCAAATCTGTTAGCATTATTGATTGACAGCAAACTTCCCTAAAATTTTGGAGGAAGGGCTGATGCTTTGGCTGATAATTAGGGTGCTGAAGAGCTGTGTCTTGCACCGTTTATGTCAAGTCCATGGACTGCAGACTGCCTTTATCTTGTTATACTTCCAGCTTTAGCAGAGCTCAGGGAAGTTTCTAAATGTGTTTCTTTCCTGTTCCATTTTCATAGTTCTCTTTTACCAGGCCAACTACTTACATCTCCTTAATCCTATTCAAGGAATTGAATTTCTAGATGCATAGCTTAGACTGAATGGTCTGCCTCTCTGAGGATACGCATGAAAAAGCAGCACAGTAAGAGGAGTTTACTTCTAAAATCCCTCATTTCCACTTAGGGTTAACTAGCAGGTGGGTCCAGAAGTTAAGACTTAAAAAAGCACAATTCATGAGACTTAAGCAATAGTTTTCCCAAAACAAATATATAAAAGAGTACCTTTACTTCTCTCTACATTGGAAAAGAGTTTTCCAGATTTGTTTGCCCTGGAATGGCTGCTTAGGTAAGAGTAGAAGCCCAAGGCTCCATCCTGCTTCATGCACCATGATTGACCTAAGTTCTGTCTCTTTTATCTAACAGGGTATTTATTACCAGTGATGATGCCCTTGGCAGCAAAATATATGCCTGAATGTACTTGTTCTTTTCTGTGAAAAAATAGGATCCTAAACAGTGAATACTGTCCTAATATTGCTTCCCACACTTTATTGTTTGTTCATCTGAAATCCTCAGAAGGGTAGGGTGGAAAAGGGAGAATATTATTTCATCTTGTAGAAAATGACAAAATTTTGTTTAACCACTATGTGGAAGAAGACCTCAAACTTTGTACATTATCTGAGAAGCAGATTTCTGGGGAAATATGAGCTTTTGAGGAGTCCTACTGTAAGAGGTTCACCCCCAGGGCCTCCAGGTTGTCTGCATCCTGCTAGAAATCTGGATCTTGAGTTGCTCTGGAGGAAGGTTAATTTCTGGTGAAACAAAAAAAAAATTGTCTTGGTGATTCTTTTTTTTTTTTTTTTTTTTTTTTTTTTTTTTTTTTTTTTTCCTTTCAGTGAACTAACAAACTCTAAATAAAAGTCTTTCATTGCTATCTCTCTGGCCAAATCCTAACACATTTTCTTTCATGGGAGAAAAGCAGAAGGTTGTGCTGTCTTCTGTTCTCCTTATGTCTCCTTGTTCCCTCTTCTGTGCCACTGAGAAGAATGTACACTGAAGTTGAATTGGTAAGAAAGGCATCTAGGTGACTATTTGTATCACACTAATTCAAATACATATCAAACCCAGTTACTTAAGTTTCAATCCCTATTTTATGCTTGCAAGTCCTAGTGAATATGAATTTAGCCATATCCTAAAACTGGGAAATGATTCTTTGGGAAATCATGCAGATTCTTTTATTAAAGCTTAAACGGATCTTGTCCTGTCATATTCTGTAAATGTCTCCATTTTGCTGCTGCCAGTCAGAGGGCCTCAAGAGATGGGAAATACTGTTAATGTCCTCTGTCTACTTTTATTTATTTTTCACTTTAACCTCCTCTTTTCTTCTTGACCTTGAGTTCAAGATTTTAACTCGATTCCCTTCGTTTTCATAGTTCTGAAAATGGCTTCACATTCATTTGGTCATTCTAACTCAGAATCACTGTATCAGAGAACAAGGAAGAACATGAATTCAGAGCAGACACATTTCATATAATCAGTGACCACTTCAGACAAAACAAACAATGCCTCACTTCACCTAGGTGTAAAATTCAAACAATAGACCATACAAATCCCTTCTGTTCCCTGACTACTCTTAAAATTCAACTGCCACTCAGTTTGTGCATCACGTCTGACCTTGTCATTTTAATCTAACTGCAAATTGAAAACAAATGTTTTTTCTTTTTTTATTAAGTATGTCCATTACATCTTACAAGAAGTATTTTAATAAGTTAAATAAAAATCATAAACAATTTCTTCCTGTTTTGACTACTGTCAGACCTGGGTAAGAGGGACAACATTCAACAGAATTGTTTTAATTATCCTACTAATATTCAACGTACCATTTGATGGCATGGGTGAGCTCACCTGATGTACCACAGATAGTACTGATTTATGAAGCCATAATTGGGTTTCCAATAAACATTTGTCAAAATAATGTATTCATTCAAACCAAAGCCTTCTTTATTTATTCATATAAAAGAGCACTTAACTTTCAACAAAGAATTGCCTCCCATCAAAAACACTCCATAAACGAGGCAAATTTATGAAGACACAGTAACAGAGGGTGATCAGTGGAAGATTAAAGTTCACTTTAACCCTTCAGAGTGCTGAGTTCCACTGCTTTTTACTGGTACTATACATATTTCTTTCTAAAATCCCCAAGCCCAAACACTAACCATTGTATTTTTAGACACTGAAGTACCAGCTCTTTTTTTCTACCACAGACCTACATCTCAAGGACAGTTTCAGAACTCAGTTCTCTCATTTTTATTATGCAGTGTAGAAGCATCCACACAGCTGAAAGGTAACTGGTTTTAGGCTTACCTACATTCTGCTCCGTTTTGAGCATGTGTATATTTTTTTCAGAAAAAGATAAGTTTCAAGAGGTTAAACAACTTATCTTGTCTGAACTTGAGGCAACACATGTACTTGTCATTCATTCCAGCTGAAGAATTTTCCTGTTCTACCTCCTCATGCTCTTTCCTTCCCAGCACTTTAGTTTCATCAGATTTTTAATAGAAGAGTAGCAAGGTAGATGGGCTGTACAATCAATATTTGAATGGAGTGCAGATGACCCCTTGGAATCCACCTTCATAAAGAAACTTTCTTCTTTTACCTCCAATTAGCTAACATATAACAAAGGCAAATCACACTGAAGATACCCACTATGTAAGTCTTACATTCATTAGCTCAGTAAAATGTAGATCTTGGTGGAATGGGGAGTGATGCTTCAAACTTCCTTTAGCCTGCTAATACCTGTTGAAACCACAAACTACATTGGCCTTCCTATGATTGTATGCTGTTTTCCATATATGTTTCTATTTATAGTATACTAGTTTTATTTCTGGCAGAGGACACAACTGTAAATAACAGAGCAGAACGAGAAAGCATAGGAAGGGTTTCAAGTGCACATTTGTGCCTCAGAAACTGTAGTGTGATTTTACTAATCTCAGTACAAAATTTTCATCATCATTACCATTGTTACTACTACTGGCATTTTGTCCAGGTGCCTAGGATGACAATACTTTGAAGAATACAGATCTGTTGCAACCAGAATGCAACAAAAAATTGGCAGTAAAGTTCTGTCATGCTTTGTCTGCTCAGCACTTCTAACTGATCTTAAGTCTTTCCAATTAAGAACAGGCATCTTTTCACAGAGACTACAGATATCTTGGAAAAGAGATGATTACCCACCTTTTTCTGTGGGGGGTAGGTGAATCGCTGAAAAACAAGGGCTAAATGTCCCTGGACATTTCCCCACTGCTGTGAGAAAATAAATGACCAAGCTACATGCTTGAAGGTCACTTGCAAAGACAAAGGTGTGGAGAGGAAGGCATAACAAATAGTGGGAGCTGGTGTTTTTCAGCCATTTTCCACATAGCATACTCCACACTTTCAGTCAAACTTGAAGCATGTTATACTGTAGTAGAGCAGAAAGGGACCTCAAACATAATTTTGTAGTTTGTCCTACAGCAGGACCACTGTGCTTGTGCCATTCCTGGCAGAAGTTTTCTGTTTCTGAAAAACACAATGTCCCAGGGTAATCTCCCCCAGATATCCCCCACATCTACAGAGTTTTGTCAGTCAGAAGCCTCCTATGTTCAGCGTCTTTACTGCAGTGAGTCCCTTGTTGTCCCCCTTGCCTTGCAGAGCAGATGGTTTCCTTCTTCTGTGAAGCTGTATTTTACATATTTGAAGATCATTATCATGCTGTCTGACTTCTCTGAATGCCAAACACATGAAGCCACTTAATCATGTATGTCCTGCTTTCTAGACTGATGATCCTTGCTGCTGCTTTCTCTTCCAGTTGACCATGTCCTCCTTGAAGGGTAGGACCGGCATCTTTGTGCATCACTAGCTACTGCTGAGGATGTCAGTTGGATTACTTCTGTCCACAGGCTATAATCCCATTTTTAAATCCTAGTTACAATTTTTGTCTTTTTATGACATCATGACTTTCAGTGACTCACGTTTAATGTACTGTAGCACAGATAGCTTTGTGCAGCAGCATTGTCTTATCTGTTCTTCCCCCTTTGGTTTTCACTATAAGATAAAGTTCAGCTCCCACCTTCTTTAGGGCCTGGCTTCCTTCAGAGATTTGTTTCCATGAATATTCTGCTCATGGTCTAGAAACCAGCTTTTGTTCTTCAATAGCAAATGTTTAGTCATCAGAATTTGGCTGGGAGTTCACATAAAATTTTGAGACTTCAGAAAAACACTGGGGTTTTTTATCATTCTGCGATTTTGGGGTTTTCCAAAACTATGTCCCACATAAAGACATGCATCTTTAATGAACATCGCATTATTCAATTAAGACAAGAAATGCATGTGCTTGGTTGAGTTATGCTGGGTGAGGATACATGCCCCTGCCATGATGGAGAATGTGTGCTGTTGATGGCTTTGTAAACCATCAGGTCTTTGTTATACTGTTTGAATTAGATGAAAAGGTAAAGTGACAAGAAAATATTTTTATAATCTGGTCTCCAGAGAATGGTGTCATACAATAGGTAGAACAACACAAAGATTACATTCTACAAGTGTCATCCAAGCTGTTTTGGGCTTTGTTTTACTGGGCTATAGTCATTGCTAAACTTAGATTTAAAAAGTCTTATACATCTGTCAGTTGCTTTTGTCAGCACTCCAAAGCAGCAAAACAATACCTCGTATAGCTCTGTGCTGCTTTGCATCACTCACTAGTGTGTGGCAGTGTTATCTGAGTGGTATTGGTACCCTTGTAGGTTGGTACTTATCTCAGTTTTCTGCCATACACAATTCAAATTGGATGTTAAGTTGTACAGGGTCCTCTACAATCAACAGAGAGGAAAAAAATTACACCCAGAGGACTGTCATCCTGTCTACCCTGCCACTTCTTTTGGATGTAATGAATGAATCGTCCCTTAGAGGTGCCCTTTCCCATTGATTTCAGAAGGAACGTCAACAAGATGCAGTGGAGGTAGATAAAATTAGGTGATATAATTGGCCCTTTGCATAGTAATTCTATTACATGTAACAGAACCCCAGTAAATTATCAATAGAAATCTTTCTTCAGATTATCTATATAAGGAACACAGGGATATTAGTTGGCTATTTCGAACATTGAAAAGCTGAAAAACAAATGGTGGGAACACTTCTTTGTCCTATAGACATGGACTTCTCTGAGGTGCTGAGATCCTTCAAATCTCATTTGCTTCTTCTGCATAATGGCTTACATTTAGCATTTCAGAGAGCCTTATTAAAGCCTTCCTTTGAAACTTAGTGTCTTCAGTGTAGTAAGCAACCATCTCAAGTATTTTGAAGTTAAAAGTATATCAACCTGTATTAGGTTTTGTTCTGGTGAAAATTGCTAGTAACACTTGATAAGATTTTCTCACTTGAGGAAAAAAAAAGTGGAAGGAACTTATCCATGGTGAATTGTCCCTGGGTTCTCTACAACGGCACTGACTACATAATCTTAACTGAGCGTGACCTTATAGTCTGCAAAGCTGAATGGCATAGTTACATAAACACAAGGGACAACAGGCTAGGCCACATAACATGGAAGAAGTCTCTTATAAACAACTTCTTAAATGACACTATCAGAATTTGCATAGGCTAATGAGCTTGTGCTTTGGCAAACAGTTATCGTAATCAACAGCTTTTTCAAAAAGCATAATACAAACAATGGGGGTTTTTTTTGAAGTTGCATGTCCATTTCCACTGTGTTCTGTTAAACAGGCTGGGGAATTTTATGAAAAGAAATAAGCATAGCAGTTTCAAATAAGAATTACTATTGTGTGAGAAAATGAATATAAAATCATATTTAGTGATTTAATGTCTATAATTATAATCAGACTTGAGCAACAATTGTAGCTATCAGTAAATAATTTATGCCTTCTGAGGGCCACACCCAGGTGCTTTAATTATACTTCTAAAAAGCCTTCCTTGCACATATATTTTCCTGGACAAAGACAATGTTTACATGCATGTATTTAGAAGTATAATTAAAGCACCTGGGTGTGGCCCTCAGAAGGAAAAACAAAAACACAAGGGTGGGGGGTTTTTCGCTAATGAATGATTGTGAATGGGAGAATAGAAATGAAAATTTGCAGGCCTTGTCATGGGCAATAATTGTTCTCACCACACCAAAGTGGGCTGGACCTCATGGCTCAGCAGTTACCAAACTCTACATGTAAGGTGGGTGAACCCTTGTTTGATGGTTAATGGCTCCTTATGCTTGAATGTTTTGAGAAAGGAGGCCATGAGTTTTCAGCTCAACCACTTAAGAAGAAAGCAACAGAATCTCACTAAAATACTAAGACTTCCAGTTTCCATTTATCAATAAAACATGTAAATGAGTGACTATCAAAGCAAGAATTTATTTTTCTGTTTACAAAAGTCCCAACAATATTGTGTCAGTCGTATCTCATGTATGTGTCAGGCAGCCATACACCTAACCAAGAATTCTACATGATTTAAGACCTCAATCTCAATTTTTCTTTTAAAAAAAGTGGTTTTCTCAGCAGTCAATTGGAGAGAATCTGTGGTTACTGATACAGTTTGCTGTAGCTGATCTCAGGAAGTTGATGGGTGTTGCTCAGGGAAAGAAATTGATCAATTCAGCATGGTACCATGCTAAAAATTCCCAGTTGATTCATGAATTTCAGAAGACTGGATTCTCCTACTACTTACTGAGCAGGTTAGTCAGCAAGTGCAATTCACCATTGCTCTATAATCTGGCAGTAAGAGCACGGCTTGAGAAGACAGCACACGCAACATCCACCTTCTATCCTGGCATATATTGAAAGCACAAGTAATTAGAAAATAATTTCAGAAGAGACTTGGCCATAACTTGTCCCTCTCCCTCCTTCATTTTCTGTCAAGTCCTACTTGGTTCTTCTTCAGGAGTTAGCTCTGCTTCTGCTCTTGATAATTATTTTGTCATGACACCTAGGCAGTCTGTGCATGGGGAGGATAAATGGCAACAGGATTTTGCATACAGCGTAAGTGGGACAAAGTGGGGAAGAGGAAGGTTAGTCCCTGTTCCATCATAGAGCCCCTTTTTCAGCTTAGTGTCCACTGGTCTGTGGAGAGGACAGGAGCCCAGCTCCTGCTCAGAAGGAAAGGGGCAGAGCCTGGCTATACAGCCAGAGGAGTGCCCCAAAGTGAGGCTCTTCTGCACCTCAACCCTGCTACTAATCTAAAGATAATTTGAGTGTTGCATGGTCCCCTTGCTTCCGCAGGCCTGATTATTGTATATATACAGACTACTTTTCCACATCTTTTTTCCTTTGTGTGTCAGTGTCCTATCTACATACATTATGATGCCACGCAGCCTCCCCTCTTCTTTCAGATGAATAATGTTGTATAGTTCACCTCTCTCTACACCAGAGGCTCTGTAACACCTTATTCAGGAACTTTTTTCCAGTGTGTTTTGCACCCATCCTTCCTACCTAGGGCAGTCTGTCAGTGTCCCATTTCAGCCATTTCACCTGTTCCTGTGCACTTAATTTCCCAGGTCTTGTTCTGCTCCTTCATGCTTTTATGTGCTTTCTCAATCCTCCAATGCCTACACCAATGCCATTGATGTACTTCTGGCCCTGACATAATTTTGTTACTCATTTATGATTTCTTCTGTTTCTGTCCAGCTGTGTCACAATCACAGAACAGCTGAGGGTGGAAGAGCCCTCTGGAGGTCATCTGGTCCAACCCTCATGCTCAAGCAGGGCCACCTAAGGCCAGCTGGGATCTTAGTGAGATAAGATTACATACTATGCCGGAACACGTGAGTTCTGCTGACCATTCTTTGATCTATAATCAATTGCAAATATGTTTGAATTAGTGGCTTATCTGAACAGATGAAAAGATCTTCACTTGCCCTTTCACCTTCTTTCATATCCATCCAAATTTCCCCAGCTAAAAGGGGTTCATGTCATCTGAACTTCAGGGAACAGTCAGCTGCAACATTCAGAAGTTACTATACTACATCTGGACAGACAGAAGTGGTGTCAAGTCACCTGCAGGTCAGCAAACAAAATAGGAACATTTTAAAACCCCAAATTTTGACACTAATAGTCTTGAAAGGGTACTGGTAATAACTGAAGAAATATTTTCAGACAGCAACGTGGCTTCCAAGCCAGGAACACTGCTGTATGTTGCAGCTGTAGCAGGACTGCATTTGAGGAATGTTTGTAACTACAGAAAAGCTGTAATCAAAAGTATTTGAAAAAAAAAAAATCCTATCACATAATATCTTGTATAGCCAGTGCAAATGAGGGAAGAAATGAAATTTCTGTCTATATTTCATTATTGTTGAAGTTTATCACATGATAAATATAGTTATAGTTTGGAATTTTGGGCTGGGAGAACCTGAAAAAGGAAGCACACCATGAAAAGCCTGCAGACCCTGAAACAGCATTGCAACACACAAGCAGGCCACAGCACTCAGTGTTTCTAGGTAAATTTGGAAACATAACATGGACCCAATTGCCAGAAAGAGCTGTAGCTTTTAGAAGGCTTTCAAGACCTAAATATTAGTAGAAAAGCCTGTTGAAGTCTTCCTCATTTATGATTTGTGAAAAAAATCTCAGCCTACATATTTTTCCAATACCACAGGACCCTTTCTAAGATTGCTATTCTCCTAACTTCCTATAGAGTGAAGGCAAATAGTCATATCTTCATTGTTTGTGGATGTCCACACAAGATGCAGACTGACCATGCTGCAAAGGCAGGGGCACAGGGACCAGGTTTAAAGCCTGTGATGGGAGGTTTTAAGAGGTGTACTATAGAGAGCTGCTTACTGAGCCCCTGGAGCCCAGAGAATTTGTTAGCATGGGTATGGTGCTGTGCAAGACTAATGGCCTCAGGGCTTCAGTCAAAATATCCCCACAGTGCTTCACTGATCCACACAGATGGGCTGGTTTGGATCAGTAACTCCAGGACTCCAGAGTTTGACATCTCTTCTTTTTAACTTAACTTATGTTCCTATAGCCTGTCTTATATACGTCTGTATAGTCCACATTTGTTTTAAGTATTTTACCTCTATTACTTTAGGCAATATAGCTGACTACAAAAAGAGCATCTCTTCCAATGATGTCTTCTGGTGTAACAAACAGAGCAAACATGATACTAACAAAAATAGCAAGAAGCACCACAAAACTTTAACATATATAATGAAAACAGATGGTTGTTGCTGTGCTGTGAGGGGCAGTAACTGTTTACTGTATAAGCAACCATAAGTGTGGGGGCTGCTTTTCATTTTCCTAATCCTTCCTTGACATCCTTGGTCTGTTACCTACCAACTAATCTGCTTCATGCATAAACTATTAATCAGCAGTTCTAGCATTCAACATGCAGTTGACTGTCTTTATCTAGGCACTATTTTCATTTGGAAAACAGTTTCCATTAGAAACACATTCTTAGCAGAATTACTTTAGTAAGGCTTTGCAATCTTTCAAATAGGCATCAGGGCATGGTAATAATGTCAGAAGTTCAGTTTGTGAAGAAAGCATTCTCCGTGTTTGAGATTTAATTGCCTAAGTGATTATTAAAGAAAGTAATGTAATACAGAGACAAAAACAATTTCACAGGCTAAATTTTTTTAGCAACACTTTGTAACATTCCATTCTACTCCCTACTCCCCCTCTAACTGTCAAGCTTTTCTTTTTCCCTTGGTTTACAAAGATGGGAGGTTGATAGTGCCACTGGTAGAATTTCCATTTTTATCCAAAAAAATTTACAACACAGGTAATGGCATGCTTTCAACCCACCTTTTCCTATTAAGTCAGGTTAACCCGTGTCAGCCTGAAAAAGGTCAGGTAGCAGGAACTTTAACATTAAGTTTTTAAAATTGTTGCCAGGTAGAAGTGTCATTGGTGTTACTTATGTGAGTTGGAGTGTAGGATAAGGAATTGTTAGCTGCTTTTGTTTTGATTCTGTAGTTAAACTACCCTAGTTCCCCCAGATGAGAACTTCAGTCGAGCTGGCAAGTAGCCAGAAAGGTTCTAGTGAGGTACTCAGCTCAGAGGTTTGAGCACCTCCATAGCCAAGCAGTTAAGGTTAGGTTCATAAAGACAGGCTGAGAGCTTGGATTTCCCTGAAGAATTATAATTATCCTAGGATTACGTAGGAATCTCTGGATTATTACAGAAGATTATTTCAACCCCCTATTACCCAAGACTTAGTCCAACAGATCAAGGGATTGATCACTGGTTTGATTGAATGGGATAATAATTTAAATGATGGCAGTTTAAATTGTTTAAGATTTGTTGTGTTACTGAGTAAATCACTTGCCTTTGTAAATGATCTGTAGGCCTGGCCCTTCTTTAAACCAAAAGAGTTGTAGTTGAACTCCAAACTGAGATAAACTTTTTCTCAATAGTTTTTGTGAGGGTATTGTTTTTACAGCAATATTATGCCATTCTACAACTTCACAATGTACTGACCTCAAATACTCTATGCAGTTCTTATTTCCCCATCTCAGTAAAATAATGTAGTATGATTACAAAAGATACCTATAGGGAGACAAGCACAATCAAAGCTATTTCACAACCTTCACAGAAAAGAACAAATTAAAACAAAGCTCTTCAGACTAGAGTGAACTGAAAGGCTATATGCTATAGGTCTTCAAAGTTGCTGTTGATACAAAAAAAAGGAAATATTTATTCCCTAATTACTTAGCTGTAGTGGTATAAGATGGGGCATCAACTAAACAGATGTGCCATTTTCAAAACAGGAGAGACTTGTATGTTATGAAAGATCTTGCCACAGGTATAGCAGATATTAAGAGATTGCGTAAGCTTACTGAGTCACTGGGGTTAGAGGAGGGGGAACAAACACACACAGAATAAAAGTTATACGAGGTCTATTAAATATAGATACAATTTTACCACCAGCTTGTCCCAGTTTCCTACAACCAGTCTAAAAGATGCTTACCTCCGTTCCAGTACGAACATAGGGGATGGAAGAACAGAACCTGGAGATGAGGTACTACCCACTAGGAGTGGGTTTTCCATATAATGCAGCTATTGCAATTTATTATCAAGAATCTTTAATATGCTGTTAGTGTTGCAGTGTGACAGGAAGCTGCATATGCAGAGATCCACATCTTAATAAGCATCTAGATTTGTTAATGATTACTTTCAACTTCTAATAAGGATGAATTGCTAGCAGCACCCAAGCTACATTGACAGATGAGTAGCCACTTACCACTGTCAGTGTGAAAAAGACAAAACAAAAAACAAACACAGTGGTTTGAACAGTTCCAGTTGCTGAATGTAACTTTTTTGATGTCATACTAGGGAGATAGACATTAAACAGAGCAGCAGAGGAGCAATGATGTCTACCTTTGCTCTCCCTAGAAAATAGGCCATGACTGTCAGGTCACATGTGTAACCAAGCCACAGTCCCACAGTACCTGAACAATGTCCTGCTGCTGCTAGCTTCAGCTGACAGTCTCTGACAAGCTAAAGTAATGAGTTAGGTTCAAAGTCCAGGCAGGAACACCAGTCAGGAACACTGAAGACAGGACCAGAAACAAGGATACTGCCCAGGTCTGATGTCTATCCAGGAGCTGCAACTAGAAATAGGATTGGAGAGAAAGCTACCTACCACATAGGCCCAGTATTTATCCAGGAAAACCAGTCAACAAGCCAGGGCCAAACTTAAATGGGGCTCCTGAGCCCATGGGCAGAAGGTGTGGTGGGGGTCTCAGGTGAGGCTGGTCAGGGCAATTAAAGCCAATTTATGCAGCCAGGGCTCTGACAGACAGTAAGGAAACATATTCAGCAGGACAGATCTAAGTCAGTGTGTTTGATCTGTCAGCCTCTGGTTTGCACAGGAAATCAGAGGGAGATTTCTCAGTCTCACTGAGATCCTTGATCATTTTGTAATATTTAAATGCTCAAAACAAGCAGGCACTCTTTTAAACTTAGGAAAAAGTGAAGTTTTGTCCTACTGAGGTAAGTAATAAAATTCCCATTGATTTCAGTAGGGTCAAGGCTTTACCTTGCTCTTTCTTTTCCTGAGCTGCTGTTTTGAAGTCCAACATGGTAATAAAAATAATTAGAGGAAGTGCCACAGACTCTTTTTCCAAGCCTTTTTGGGAAATCACATGGATCCCTCCTATACCAGTGCTTTTTATACTTCCTACTTTGACCCTTGTGTCAGGCTAATGGCTTTCTGATTAAGAGTCAGATAAACCTGCTCCAGAGCGCATCAATATCACTCCCTTTTGACCAGAGGTCTGGGTCAGTGACATGAGCATGAAATATGCTTTTCCTCCTGACCTGCTGATGGAAAAATGTTGTGCTACTGTAGGACTTGCTGGTCTGAGTTAAATGAACTAGGAGTACGGTCCTTCCCATAGTAATTCTTTATCCCCAAACTATTTGACCATCTTTATCACAAAGTTTTACTGCCAATACTTTTCCTACAACTGTTCCTGGAAATGTATGAATACTGTTAGTGTCTTCTTGTCATAGACCTGGGGATTTGTGGTTGTTTATTTTTGCTTGAGAAGAATAAATAAAGTGGGACAGCGTGACTAGTAACATACCAAGAGTTTAAACACAAGAAATCCATAGGTTAGTGCTTTCAATGTTTTTCGTCTCTGAGGGTCATCACTGTTTGGTGTTCAGCAAGTAACTGCTCCTAAGATTATCCTTGGCTCTGCTCTTGATGTCCCATGTACTCAGGCAGTCAGAAGTATGTGGCCATCTGTCTCGTAACTAGGAACTATAGAACTGACACAAATGTATGGGATTTAGTGTCTACCTAAATTTAACAGTGAATACATATGTGCAATAGCTATCTAGTCCATAAACTTAGAGCTCCTTAGGGAACTCTTCAGCTGCCTATCTAGTACTGATGGGATTCAGTTGCCTAATCATGCATATCTACTGACCTTCTTGATGCCCCAGGGTATTTCACCTGGTGACCATTTTCTGCTCTTGAACAGCAAACATTTCCTGTAGGTTTTGTGCCCAGCCTCCCCTGGTTCTGTCCCAAGTATCCTAAAGCATCTCAAACAGCTCTAGACATCTTTCTTTAGGAAAGCAAATGCCTCTTTGTTTATGTATTTTAGGATAAGGTGAATTTATCTCTTGGCTTCATTCACTGTATTGACTGTATTGACTATTATGCCGTCCAGAGGGACCTTGATGGGTCTGAGACGTGGGCCCATGCAAACCTTGTGAAGTTCAACAAGGCCAAGTGCAAGGTCCTGCACCTGGGTTGGGACAATCCCAAGCATAAAAACCAGGCTTCGCAAGGAGTGGATTGAGAGCAGCTCTGTGGAGAAGGACTTGTCAGTGTTGGTTGGTGAGAAGCTCAACATGATCTGGCAATGTGCATTTGCAGCCCAGAAAGCCAACCTTATCCTGGGCTGCATTGAGAGAAGTGTGGCCAGCAGATCGAGGGAGAAGATTCTCCTCCTCTACACTGCTCTCATGAGACTCCACCTGGAGTGCTGTGTCCAGCTCTGGGGCCCCCAACATAAGAAGATCATGGCCCTGTTGGAGCGAGTCCAGAGGAGGGTCACAAAGATGATCAGGGGGCTGGAACACCTCTCCTGTGAAGATAGACTGAGGGACTTGGGGTTGTTCAGCCTGGAGAAGAGAAGGCTTCAGAGAGACCTTATAGCAGCCTTCTAGTAACTGAAGAGGGCCCACAAGAAGTTGGAGAAGGAATTTTTGCAAGGGCATGTAGTGATAGGACAAAGGGTAATGGCTTTAAACTGAAAGAGGGTAGATTTAGGTTAGATGTAAGGAAGGAATTATTTACTATGCAGGTGGTGAGGCACTGGAACAGGTTGCCCAGAGAGGTTGTGGATGCCCCTCCCTGGCAGTGTTCCAGGCCAGGTTGGATGGGGCTTGAGCAGCCTGGTCTAGTGGAAGGTGTCCCTGCCCATGGTGGGGGGATGAAACTAGGTGATCTTTAAGATCCCTTACAAAACAAACCATTCTATGACTAAGTCTCTATTGATTACTCTGGAAGTTTAAGATGACCTTGGCTCACAATAGACACTTAAAATCTGGTGACTTGCTGTCTGAAACCTACTTCTTGTACCCTTACGTAATAGCTCCTGAATCTTCAGGATCACAATTAGTATTTCTCAACATGCTCCCATTTAAGGACTACTTATCTGGGTCAGTTTGCCCCTCTAATCACAGTATATAGTGGTGCTGGTGCTCTCACATGGGGCCTTAAAAGGGATTTAAGATGTGAAGGAATTTATTTTCACTGACAAAACATGATAGAGATTGATTTCATATCTTATGAATTCTCCTCTAGCACAGACTTAGTGATCCAGGAGGTTTTGTTCATGCATTTGGCAACTTGCTCAATTGCTCTTGCCTTTGGAAGACCTACTGTGTTACAGAAGAAAATACTTTTTTCTAATTGGAATTATCTGTTAAATCAATCATTATCTTTGTTTATAAATGCCCAAATCTCACTGAGCCTTAATTTTGCTAAAGACTTTTAAATTATGATATCATAATAGCTAATATAATATTATTCATATCATACAATATTTTGCAGTTTCTTCACAGTAGCAGCCTTATGTTAATAGACATTATTACTCCTTCAGAGCTGTCAGTGTGTTGCTCCATATAACTTGTGCTAATTTGTGAAGTGCTGAGGAATTAGTGGTAGTTGCATAACCTCTGTAGGTATCAGATGAGTTCAGCTCTGAGACTCTTGAGGAGTTAATGATTTTAGGTAGAACAAAGGACTGTTATCCTGCTTTCCACCACAAAAAGGAGACAGAGTTGCATTAATAATCTCCTCTTCAGACAAGCTAATAGCTCTGTTAACAAATGACAAGATAGATGTATATTTGTACACTATTGTTACTCTACAGATCAACAGACCTTTTCAGTCTTCCAGAGGAGACCTGAGCTTTTAGGCTTTACCTCTATTTCAGTTTTCCCTTCCAAAGAAGAGAGATGACACACAGGCAGCAAGACTCTATTGTATATGTATCTATACATGTTAATTAAGTTTTTTTTAAAAATGTATGCTACTGCACTTTATTATGTGAAAAATGACATATGATATTAGTATCAAAGATCTCACAGTAATGCACGTACCCAGGAGACAGAGTTTAAGCTTCGGTGTGTAAATTTAATTTGATCATTTCCTGACTTGTGCTTGGCTGATGCTAAACCATTCACTTTCTCATAAAGTTAGAATTTATAGAGAACGTGTACAAACATAGACAATATTTAACTCAATTTTTGTTTTAGTTATTTTGTATTCTAGTGCAAAGGTTTCTCCTGAACTCCTTTTGGCATAATTGATTCATCTTAAAAAGAATTTAAATATCTTACTTTTCTTTATCCATTAAGTAATCTAATCTTTGCTTATACCCTCCAGACTTACTAAACTAGAGCAAATAAAGCCATTTTAATGGCTGTATGAAAGCTACTTGTTTGCATATATTTGGGGGAGACAGCACTGGAACCATTTGCGTATATCAGCATCTGTGGTGATTTTAGCAAGACAGTCTTTTCATAACAGTCTTTTAAAACTGAAATAGACTTGACTTTCAAGAAAAGACGGACACAGTTGCTTTTGGTGCTGTAAGACACCTATAGTGTTTTATATCTTTTTTACCAATTTTACATCCCATTTCTGCCTGTTCAGCAATGAGCCAGTCAGAACCATTCCTGTTTTAATGCTTCAGTGGCTATTGGAACAGTAATCACATGTCCTTTGTGCCTTCCTCCAGCTCCAGGAGGGAATTTCTAGTAGAAATGAAAGATCTGGATTAATTTTCTACCTTTTTTGTCTGTTTCTTCTTTGACACAGGGCTAATTCTGCTTGAGCTTTAAGCCAACTGTCTGATAGAGGGTATTGGACTCTCTTACAGTTTTACAAGTAAAAGGTTTCTAGTTGTTTTCTTTGTGCAGTTCATGAGAATAGCTGAAGTAGAAGGACACACACACCTAGCATCCAAACCAGGCCTGTAATATACTTCTATAAGATCTGGAATAACACCCCGACTTCACTGGAGTTCAGCCTCCTGAGCAGAATTTACCCTTTTGGTGGCCAAATTCTCCCTTTGGCGGTACATGTAGTTTCTTAACTTAGTGAAACCACTTGCAAGCTCATGACAACTAATTCTAACCCCAATATTTTTTATTAGAAATTTGGACAGCAATTGTGAAGGAATAATATCAAAAGCTGTGATTCAGATGGTAAGGGTTAGTTCTTGCATATGGTTGAGGGTGTAAGTAAATGTTTTCCTTTCAGATAGAAGCATGCATAAGTCCCTCCCTAGTTCTCAGCCTCTCCAACCTTTTTAAACAGATGCTCTTTCTTAATTCCATATATACGTAAGCATGTGCTTTGCTAAGTTGAGCAATGGATTTAAATGCTTGGTGGCACTGCAGCCTAAAAGAGCAACTTAGCTTCTACATGCATTAAAAAAAAATTGTCTGATTTGTTTCAAAGCAGAAATGGTTAACTGGAAAAACACAGCCCAGCACCACAGGCTCTCTACGTGCAAGTGCTTTAATGACCCCCAACTTTCAAAAATTTGTCAGACATAAAAGCAGTACTAATCCGATTAGTAACTGTGATTGAGTAAATCTACTGTAAAAATGGACCGTGCCCTGTTTTGAACATGATACCATGCTGGTCATTTGAGAACTGCCACTGTGAAACATAAAAGTCTCTTTGATGGAATATTTATTTCATGAGTTAAAAAAAAAGGGATAATATAGTATTGTTTGTTTACAAAATCACTTGTAAAATTTTATTAGCCAAGGAGCCAATATTCAAAACAGTCAAGAAAAGACCTGTGCTGTGCATAAGAGAGAGATGAAAGCTCATCAGAGAGGAAATCAAGTGGTTAAGTCCAAGAATTGCTTGCTCTACTTCTTTTAGCTGCAGAGCCCCGTAGGAATAAAAGGAAGACAAGTATTTTGGAAAACCATATTTGCTAAGTTGAAAAAGTCAGCACTCTGTTGTGTGGCCTTGGAAACTCTCATTGAGCTTTCTATCTGCCCTCCAGAATATTTGTGCATGTCACTTTGGCAGTCACAGCTACTAATTTTAAAGCAGAGAAGCGTCTTCATTCCTTGGGGCTCACATGCACTGCAATTAGTCTTATTATAAAATGCCAAAAAATCTCTGGCAGCTAAAATAAAGTCCAGGGAAACGTCCACACCACTGATGAATGAGTTCCTTGAAAAGAAGTAGGGGTGGGCATGAGCCATGACATTTGGATCTTGATCCAGGTCTGGAAAACCTGAGGATTGTGTTTTGGCTGGGTCCACTATACACATAGAAGGAGATCAGGAGCAGCATTTGTGTCCAGATTTCATTAACTATTTATTTTAAGTACATGCACATGTATGCACGCCCACGGTTTACAATTGTTATCCAAACTTCAAACAGAACAATAAATAATATTGCATATAAAACGTCTCATTTTTCATTCGCCCACATGTAGCAGTATTTCCTTTCTGGTCAGAGTATCTAAGAGGTTGTCTTGAATCAGGAATGGTTGACGAGTCCCTCATGCTCTAACACTAACGTTCTATTTACCTAATTAAATATTAGCTCAAGTTGTTTGCATGGTGGAACATGCCAGCTAGTGAGAGAGAAAAAACACACTTTCCTAAGCCAGAATGTGCATTTTTCAGACATGAGATGCAATTTATCACCCCAGCTGAGAAGGTTTTCATTTTTTAAAGAGAAATTAATTCAATTTGTTGTGAAGGGCTTTCATTTTGTTCACCAAAGTGAAAAATAAATAATCATTTTTAGGATATATGGAAAGCTTAATTTGTCCTGCAAGAAGTCTCTCACTTCATGTTCAGTTTGTCTGCGTTCTTGTACAGAGGGAAAAATTTCAGACTGTGCAGAAGAGGCTATCAGGACATCACTCCTGCTTTTCCCTCTGCACCAGAGCATTTGCAGTTGCAGGGGACTGGAGCCCAGACATCCCTCTGCTTCCACAGTCCTGGACCTGCAACTTTCGGTGCCCAGGGACGTTTCTGATATAGTAAGTCCCCAGTGAGGATGTGGCTCGCTCCTTCCATGGAGCCATGGAGGAGCCTGTGCAAGCAGGGCAGCTTGGGGGACCCACAAATGATGGGTGACCAAGGACCACTGCGCAGGGGCAGCCACAGATGCCATCGCCTGCAGCTGTGCTGCTGCGCTCCCTCTTTGGGAAGCCAGCTTCAAATTGCGCCCATTCCTGCAAGATCTCGCCATAAACCCATTGCTCCTGGATCCAGACGGCTATTGAGCACATGTGAGAGAAATCCCAGGTGCAAAGTCCTGGCATGTTGCGAAGGGGAGTGGGGGAAGCCCCAAGCGCTGCCAGTGTTTGCAAGTGAGGCTTTAATTTCTGGCTGTGTGACAACACCCTGCAACAATTTTTGCCGAACATTCACTGTTAAATCTGCATTTCTTTGAACAACGTCTCTGAACTTAGAATTTTAAAATGTTTGAAATGATATTTTTCGATGATTCACTTGTAATAAATATAGATGATTTAAAATTTCCTCTCCATAGTCTGTGCTTTGCTCATTGAGGAGAAAGAAAAATAGACATTTCCAACCATTTTCACCTATGATTCAAGCTCTTCATATTTGTACATATGTATGTGTGTTTGAGCATGTAAAGAAGCCTACTAATAAAGACAGATCTGTGAAAATTAAATAGGAGGCTAAGGGATATTTTACGTAGGCTGGGGTAAACTTTCTAAAGGATAAATACCAGTCTTCTTTGACCCAAGCCCCTGGTCCCAATCCCAACAACCTGCATTTGTGGCATACTTTTTTTCTTTTTTTTTTTTTTTTTTTTTCTAGTTTGAATCCTAACTGAATTTTTGCCAACAATTCAGCAGGTGCAAACTCTAAAGACAAAATAACTGTGTCACCAGAATGGTTTATTTTGATAGTTTTCCTTGTCAGATCCTGCTGTAATAGCGGTGCTGTAGAGATGTTCAGCTTATGAAGTGAGGTAAAAAGTAATTTCCTAGGGCTGAAAGAATGGGTCAAAAAAAGACAGATTAGTTCCTGGAAGCATTTTCACACTGCTCCTCAAGACCACAGGTAAAAATCTAGTAAAATTTATTTCTTTTAAATATCATATGATCAACTCCATATAAAAAACCAAAGGAAACAGTGAGCATAGCACACACCTATTGAGATTCTAAAACCAGTCTTTCATCTTCAGAAAGTTAATTTATGACACAAATTCTCTATCAAGCAATTATACACATGCACAAGGACATGGAGTAATAAATACATAGCATTCTAGTGCATGGTAATTACAGTGGAGTCAAATCTGGAAGTCTGAAGGAGACTTCAAAATAGCCCCAGTAATTTCCAATGTGCACAAAACATTATGTCCTAAAAAAAAAAAAAAAAAAAAAAAAAAAAAAAAAAAAAAAAAAGGTGCAAATCAGGCCTGTTAAAACACAGTATGGATTTTCTCACCAACATTTTACTTCCTGACACAAACTGAACTTGATCCTTTTACACTTCCAGCATATTCTATTCTAGTATATTTCAAAATCAGACTATTTGCTAGAAAAAGCTCTCTTTGTATTGAAACATGGGAATTCTATATTTTCATCCTTCTGAACTAGGAAATCTCAAATGTACAGTGTCCCAGGCTACTTGTTAGGGATGACGATGTGTGTAGAGTGAGCCATGAACAAGTCTTTGTTTCATTTCAGCTTTATAAATGGAGCTCACTTACAATCTCATAAACTTCATTCTATCCTGAGGTCTTTCTGCACAGCTTCATTTACACACACACAAATTGAGTATTTAAGAGGTTTACTTTAGTTTGATAATGATCTATTAGGACTGACGATAAAATTAAAAAAAAAAAATCAGGTATCTACTACAAATATTCTTTTACATAAACACTACCACCTCATTTTTGGATTGGGTATCAAGTTCATAGCATTATTCTAGGGCAAAGTGTTTTGGAGCTTGTACTCTTTCAAAAATATAGAACACCAGATCTTGAGCTTTTTGGGGAAGAACTTTCTCAATAGAGGTCATAGTGGTAAATCAGATGAGATTTTACACATAGGTATGTACATGTGCATATGGCGGGGTGGGGGGTGGGGGAGAGACGGACGGATGGACGGAGGTGGAAGGACAGTATTAGTAGTGAGGACTTGCACCATCCTGGTCATTTAAAAACTGCATTCAGTATGTCACTGGCTATTATTTAGGATTCTTTGTTTTCAAGCTGTAATATATCTTGGATAGCTATTCCTGATCCCTTGCCCACATTCTTTTCCTTTAAATTCCTTCCTAGGCATCTGTCATACAAAACGTTATGCATCTTCCAAACCTTGCATGTGAAGCAAATGGCATTTCATCTGGCATGACCCTGGCTTAATGATGTGGCTTGAAGGGTGCCCTGCCCGGAGCAGTGGAGAGAGTGGTTGTGACCACTGACCACTGCCATGGCTTTGCTGTTCCCCAGCAAGATGAATTGGGTAGGGCAGAGAAATTGGGAATTGATAGATTGAGGATGATTCTGGTTGCTGCCTTACACCAGCATCTGAGGTTATCCAGCATAGTCAGTGAAGGGGGGGAGGTAAGAGGAACATGCCAAATAGGAATAAGTACATCCCAGACATTTAATCTGCTGTCACTGCTAGTGCTGCCACCCAAAAAAGAGCTGTCATAGTGGTGAGTGGTGGTGGTTTAGAGTGACTGGAAGGAGTCCAGGGGTGTAGAAGCAGTGCTGCAAGGAATAAAGGAGGAAGGACTTCTGGAAAATATCTCTCTCTTCCCAAATATGCCCAGTAACACTTTATTGCTTTGTTCCTCTATTATTTTTCTTCTAAACTTCTCTATGATCAGTATCCCAAAGCTGTTTTCCAGCAAAGGAACAAAAGGAAAGTCTGGTCTCCAACCAATGTCACAGTGCACCCTCCAGGCCCTGAGCATGTGGTGGAACTGGACTATGCTTAATCCACAGCATGGTAGACTAAGGATGTAAGTGAGGCCAGATATGTAGAGAGGCAATAATTTGATATATATCTTCATGTTATCAAGAAGAGGAAAAATGAGGTCCATAAATTATTTTTCATATCTGAAGAAGGGCTTTACATACCTGAAAATTTGTTGCTTCATTTGCCAAGTCTATCAACCAGTCTAATAGTGAAAATATTGACCTCTCTTTAAACTGTGCCTCACTTATTTAATATAGTCTGACAGTCCAGTATCAGCAACACCTGAAGAGCTGGAAAAGATAAGGCATTATTACAGCCTCTCAAGTAAAAAACACAGATGGGGATGTAACCATTTTATTCATCTCTCTGTGACAGTTAGCAGAGCTGATCCCAATGGCTGTTTTTCCTCTGGGAGAGACTTTGAGACCAGCTATGTAACTGAAATAACTGGTGATGACACAGACACAACAATGTTAGTTTTCATGCCAAATTCAGATAATTTTTAAAGCCCAAACTAACTTGTTTGGTTGTTTTTTTAACCAAGCTTTCTGCTCACTATTTCAGGTGCAACACAGCAGTTTTCCAGTGCTGCAAGGAACCCATGATGACTGGGTTAATCCATGGATATCTGGTCATATATAACCAGCACAAATAATTATGGCTGAGAATATGCAAGTAGAAAAAGTAAAAAGGAAGTGTAAAAATAATCTTAAAATCATGTCTATATTAACTTCTTTTTTCTTCTGATGAACTTTACTTCCAGACAGGCATTCCCAGAGAAGGGTGCAATGGTTTCCTGCTAAAAAATGCCTGATTTGTTGTTAGCTGTTTACATTTGATGAGATCTACAATATCTTTATGTGTAACATCAAAGATTGAGTCAGTTCCTGCATTCAGTTTGTTCCCACACTTGAAATGAATACCTTCTGAAGAAAGTTATATTTCACTGCGGATAAATATGTGGTTGAGCCCCAACATTGTTTTCTGATTAATTTACAGTGATCATTAGCGCTAAATATTGTATTATGTATTATCTATCCCAAATATCTCTGTTGTGGGAGGATGTCAGACTTGCACAACTCTATGAGAGTTATATCAGGCAAAACCGTTTATTTTTCTAATAGTACATACTCATGCTCTCGCCAGAGCTCTTACTTCATAATTAGCAAATCAGCCATTAGACAGCTACCAACTTTTTCTCCTGTCAGTGTAAGACCACTCTAACATGCACTGTGCAGACCAATCAATTCTTGTTCACGCGCTGTTCACGCAGTGGTAACTCTCACAGTTCAGTACTTTTCCACAGTTCAGTGTTGCAGCTGTCCATTGTTTTTCCCTGACACCTTGGCCCAACTCAGCAGTTTCTTATCTTTCTTTCAAGGCTTCTTTCTCATCAAAACATAGATGCTTCTCAGGGGCTGCGCAGAGCTGACAGGCTGATGTCTCCCACATATCTCCCAATTCCTTATTTGCTGAAATCCGAGTTAGTTGTTCATCATTACAAGCAAAAGGAAATCTTTCTCATAGCATTCTTTTTGCAGTAAGAGAATGATGGAAGAAATGTGGGATGTTTTTAGGTTTTGTTCTTTTTTGGGTAGTAACCACTTTTTTTGTCATTGTGTATTTTTGTGAGGACTGTGTAACTGCTTGGAGTACTGAAAAGACATTTTAACAAGGGGGAACAAAATAACAAAGATTAAAACTGTAAATCAACCAACGCTGAAGTAAAAGATGTCTCCTTTCCTACTTTACAGAGAGGTTATAAATGACAAAAGGATGTAAACCCGGTTATTTACCTTATTTTCTGATTCCACTCTGTAAGTTCATCCCTGTAAGTCAGTTGGAGCCTCAGTTCATAAACCAGCACTGTCTTCATTTCTCTGCTGATCCAGCTGATTTGGTTTTAACATACTTGGTTCTCGGAGGCCAAATGCCACCCTCAGTTTACCCCATGTACACCGGTTACTTTATTTACACTCCGAGCCAACACACAGCTGTACTAAGCCGCACAGCATCCTGAAGCCTGCAGAGACCTCCAGACCGTCCCATCGGGCCATCTCCTCATTCAGACCTGCCTGAAGCTTTTGGGCTTTTATCAGTCCACCCGCTATTCAGATCTGAGAGCTGATTCCGCCATGCCGGAGCCGCCAGCCCTGCAACAACATACCGCATTTGACAGAGGCCCTTTTTATCCTTTGCAGCCTCGTCTCATGTTATTTTGAAAGAAGGTGGCACTTTGGGGTTGAGGGTGTCCCCGTCCCCCCCCCCGCCGGGCGCGGAGGCGGGCTC
>NW_020799095.1:118503341-118712992 GCF_003259725.1 Athene cunicularia
GCCTCGGGTGACCCCGGTGGTGTCAGAACAGCCTCGATTTCCCCTTAAAACATTTATTGCAGCCCAGCTTCCATCCCCGAGCGAGGCACTAGGCTGACATGCCACTTTTTTCCTTTTTTTTTTTTTTTTTTTTAAATAACATATTTTATGCTTTAACAGTGAATACAGCTGTTCATATATCAGACTGACTGTGACACGGTTGATGCAACGAAGGTGTGGGTTTTTTTTGTTTGTTTTGGTTTGTTTGTTTGTTTGTTTTTTTCTTTTAAAGAATGTACAGACACCGTTTACAAAAATGCCCACTACATAGGAGTGAGAAAGTAACAGGAGACTCTGTGTGTCTGTTTTTTACAGAAATAATGTCTAGTGTGGCAAGATTTTCGTCTTTCTGGAAATTGTTATGTGACACTTTAAAGCTAAAACCAAAACAAGACCAGTAATTCTGAGGTATTCCAATTTTCAGAATGAAGATATTAATCATTTTCTGCAAATTAAGCATATAGTGTCTCAAACTGAGAACCCCAAATTACTGGTTACTTTTGAAAAACTAAGCCTACAAGTGCCGAACTTCTTACTGCCACTGTATTCATTGATAAAAATAAAGTAGCTCATATTGCTATCTAAAATATTTTGGCCTTCAGAGCAGACACAATTATGCTGTCTCATGAGATCATAGCCAACAGTATTTGCTCAAACCTTTGTTTTTTGCTGGCCAAACCTCTAAAGATCTGTCCTTAGGTTCAAGTGTGAACAACCACCCAACTGGAGATCAATATAAGAAGTGATGTTTGGACCTGGTTTCAGATTCAAACATCTTAAAAGCTCAAGGAGGAAGAAGAAAAGAAAGGTGATTTGGGCATGGTTTTGATTCACCCCCTTTGTACATATGGGGCCCAGAAAGACATTTGGATTTGGATCCAAGTGTCTATGAAATATGGGAACTTTCAGATCCAGGCCCTTGGTTTGGTTTGGATCTACCTCTCTGCTTTGAACTGTTTGGGTGTTTACTTGAAGCTTGTCCAATCTGTCCACATTTTTTGAACTTGGAAAACTGAGCTGAAAATGTGACCAACTGCCTTTTTCATTTTTTTCTGTGGTATTTGACAATTTCAAAACAGAAACTAGAAATGAAACCTGCATGTTTCTAAGCTTCTAGCACTTCAGCTAACAATGTGTTGCATGGTAACAGGGGCAAAAAGGTGCAAATGCCAGCATGCCTGAATGGTTATGGGTGTCTCCTCCCTTCTTTCTTAGGCCCATGTTTTACTGATTATGAGCACTATATCAAGTAGTGTGAAATGTTCCTATAGGAAAAATGATTTTAAAAGGGACAGTTCTAAGACAGCACATCCTTATAGATGCTTCAGTAAGAAACAGACTTTCCTGCTCTTTGATTCATACATCATTTTCATTTTGAACAAGGAAATTAGATGAAACTTATGAAACAGAAAACTGTTTTTCTTTCATGTACCTCTAGTTTTCTGTAGTTCTAGACACTTTAAATAAAAATTCACTGCCTTCAGAGAGGTTTTAAATCTTCTTATATTTAATATTACCTTAATTTTAATGCATTATTTATTCTTCTCCCACCACTTTAAAAATGTAATTAAGTAAAAACCATCAGAGCATCTTCATTGATCCTTGGTTTCAGAATTCTTACATAACTACAAATTCTCAATTGAATTCTTACTGGTTTTTATTTGAATTCTTACTCTGTGTAATATTCCTACTGAGAGTGCTCATAATGAGTTAAATATGATTTTGAAAGTAACTGGTGATCTGCTATTATTTGAATGTTTCATTAAAATCTAGCTGTATTCACTGCATGATTTCACACAGTCCTTGCCCTTGTCATTTCACCCCCTACATACTCTGAGTTGTCCCGATTTATTACAAGACTATTTGTGTCCACATCTCTATTTAAATCTGCTTTCTAGCAATGCAAATCTACTGTGTTCCCTTAAAATTGCACCAAAGCAAATATTTGCACAACTGGAACCTGAAGTGTATGCAAGTTTTTCTTATCTAATTTACAAAACAAGTTAGGAGCAAAAAGTGAAAACTCAATGTTTATATTGTACCAGGCATACTGTATGTATCAGGTGAGTGTATAGGTCCGTGGGCACATACTGGGGGGGCAATAACACACAGATATTACTTATAGTCATGATGCTCAGTCATTTTTCAGGTACTTATGTTCAATACTGGCATATAAAGTTGATTTTAAAAAAAGCCTCGCCGAATTAAAACTGTATAGCAAATCTCTGAAGATAGCAAACTGCACTTTCTGATGTGAAAGAGCAGAGAGTTTAGCATTTTTTGACTTTCAGAGTAAGTATTGAAAAGCTTTCTGGACTTTTCCATGTTACTGATGCTACATACCTCTCACAAAGTGCTTGAATTATGACTACGATAAGTCAAAGATAGTATCTAGAAGATAAGAAACAGGGTCACAGCTTCTAAACCAGAATAAATTGCTTGACGCTTCAGGGTGAAGATCTTTAAATTTGCAGAGTGGATTTGCTTGAGCTGACAGTCTTTGAAGAGCTTGACCTGTAACTTGTATGCTCCTGTTCCACTGCCAGCCCAGCCCCATAACTCACCCTGAGAGAGAGTGACAGCCTCACCTATAAAATTATGTCCTCTCCTCACTGCTGAGATCAGGATTAGTCTCCTTGAAAATGCTAACCAAGGTTTGAAGGTATCACATGGCTGCTTGGGACAGCAGTGGTGATGTTTGTGGAACCATTCACTGTCTCAGGGCTAATCTCCGGGATAATTTAGATTAACCTTACAGATCTCTGGAAACCCCATTCCTCGTGATGGAGTATCCCTATTATATCCAGTCTCAATATTAAAGGTTTAACCCAAACTGACATCACAATGGTATATCAAAAGCTTTAAACTGATATATATCTAAATAACTCTCCAACCTTCCTCAATTAGACTTTACCTTCTGCTTTAAAGTCTTTTCACCCCCTCACAAAACCTCTGTATCTACTGTGAATAATGCTAACCAGAGAAAGCAGGACATCTTGACATCTTCTTGTGTTTACTTTGTCACAAGACGGATCACTGTGGCAAATAGATGGGATGTATCAAAGAGCTCCCTCTCCTCATGCTTGGGAAGGTTTTGAAATCGATCAGCCCAGGATGGGAAGGGAAAGGGGGTTTTTACCTTAGCAAAGGTACCTCAGGGGCAGGCTCTGGCTTCTGGCACGGGAAGCCAAAGTATTTTCTGTTAGTAAAAGTATTTATAGCCATCATTACAAGTTTGACTGTGGAGTACATGGCCAAAGGCCACTAGAAGCACAGAGAAACATGAACTAAAAGCATAATTTCAGTCTGAAGCTGGAGTAAAAGAAATAAATTATCTATGTAGAATTATTTAAAAAAATTAGCCTGTCAAAAATTATGCAAAAAGCTTTTTTTTTTTTTTTTTTTTTTTTTTTTTAAAGGTGCTCTGCTGCAGTGAGAGAGGTGTTTATGTTTCACAGATTTCTGCATAGCAGCCAGAGTAATTCTTATGATGCACGTCCTGCTGAGGTGGCTGCCACCCATTGCTCTGACCAGCCCTCAGGTCCCTCCCCAGCACAAGTCATGGCAGAATGACATTGCAGTGAAGAAGGTCATCAAGGTCTCAGACTGTGCAGGGTCTGGGACCAGGAGTGCCTCTTACCTACGGACTTATTTCTAATGGCTCACCTGACCTGACCTGTACCACCTGAGACTTCTCACTTCTCCCTGAGTATTCACCACCAACAGACTCAGGACAAAGAAGTCTGGGCAGAGTCATACAGCTGCTTTCTGTTACGTATATGGAAAATGTAAAATTAAATAAAATTCTGTGAAGGGGAGGAAGGTGACTGGGTGGGGTCTAATCATCTTTTTAGGCAGGTAAAAGACCTGCCTCCCTCCCCTTTTTTGTGCATGTGTTAGACTGGACCACACTATAGAAAAGATGAAATCCCTCTGAAAACAAAAGATTACCCAACTCCTTGGCACTATTCAAGCAGTTCCTGCTCTCCTTGGGTCATGGCAGATAAGTTTTTAATTTTGGTAATCTTAAACAGGTTGAAGACCTAGAATAGAAACAAAATTATGAAACTGAGAAAGGCAGGTCAACCATTATTTTTTTCAGTAACTGTGAAAGTTTTTACTTCCAGCCTGCATTTCAAGTTCTAGTGTCAATGATGGAGCAATAAAAGCAGCTGCAAAATAATGACGCAAAGAGGCCATGTGTCTTATGGTTTATGTACAAGACAGAAGCTGACAGAACATTGGAGGCTATAACTGTATGGGAGGCATCAGCCTTGAGAGAACATTTTTTTTCAGTTTCTGTGTTGGTTATGCCCTTGGGAGTACTTATGGGATTGTTTCTCAGGTCTCTATGATTTCACAATTATGCAATCTACCTCCAGGGATACAATCTCTTGACTCAAAAATAAAACAAAGATCTTAATAAAAACGAGTACAAAGGTACAATAGGAAAAATGGATTTAAGGAGAAAACATAGAAACTTCCAAGTATTCCTACAAAGGTGACTGAACTAAGCCACACATTTCTTCTGCTTATAGGGCAAAAGGTGCAGTAGACAGTCATGTGACCCTGAGTCCTTGTAAAGCTATTCTGGTGGCTCAAAGCAGGTTTCAGCATAGCTTTGGAGGATTTCTGGAGGAAAACCCTCCAATGTAGAGATCATCAACTCTTTTTGTCTGTGCCCCACCAATCCCAAGGAGCACTGATCTGTGGTATATTGGATCTAAAAATCCTCCAAGTAGTTTAACTTCCCTGTGATGTTCTTCTTAGGCATGCCTACTGTGCCCAGGACCATAAGACTTTGAGTGTGATAGTGTCACCTAGGAAGAGAGCCCATGTGTTAGCCCATTAAATAAGTCCCTCCACTGACAGACTCAAAGAGTCTGCGGCAAGTCCATGTGAGAAGAAGTGGTTGGATGGTTGACTTAATTTTTATAACCCAGTGAATTGCTAAATTCAATGTTTGATCATACATCCTACATTTAGGTGGCTCATCCTCCTCTTTGTCCTGTCACCATCCATTCTCAGAAACAAATCATCGATGAACAATTCCCAGTGCTCATCAGGGTACTGCATCTACCCTGGTCTTAGCTGTAGCTGCTGTATCTTCCTGTGCCAATGCAAAACAGCTGACAGACTGCTCTAAGGGAGCAGCTACACATTCCTTCAAATAAGTTGCTCTGAAGCTTTGTCTTTTTGGCCTGCTAGTAGCTCATGATCTGAAGAGCAGGATATCAGGTCAGCCCCAACTCTCAGCTCTTGCACCTAGGTGATGCTTTCAGGGCAAATGGAGATCCAGATTCTCTCTCCATCTAATGTATGTGGACAACCACTGTCTAATTAGATACCAACTGTTTGTGGAACTGGGTGGCCTGCTCCTTCGTTCAGATACCAGATGACTTACTGGTCCTAAATAAAAGGCCCTTTAAAAGTTAAAATCACTTTGGTGCTCATGTTCCGTAGATCTGCAGTATATTCTCACAGCAATAAACACAAAAAAATCACACAGCATTTTCTCTCATGCACATCCCAGACAATGTAAAACAATATGAAGTCTTTCAGAGTGAAATGACATGGGAAGAGACTGTAGGAGAGCCTTTCTCAGTGGTTTGTGGGTTGATTTTTTGGGGTTTTTTGTTTGTTTGTTTGTTTGTTTGTTTGTTTTCCCATCAAAAGGGGAGGTTTGTCCCAAAGGTATGGCATACAACTGGCAGGAATCAGGCAAGACCCCAGGACCTGCTCAGAATGGATGATCTGAACGGATAATGAAGTGCTGACCACTTTACTTTCCCGATGTTTCAAATTCAGCTCCCAAAAATACAGGTACTAAAAATCAACTAGCCACTTAAAAAAGGTCTATTTGATCTACATATGGTTATAAGTAAAGTGATAAACTTGACAGTCAGTATAACTGACTTTATTCCTAACTGCAATTACAAGCATCCTTCTCACTGCCTGCCCCAGGGATCCTCACTGTGGTGCAAGTGATCTCACAACCATTTCCTTCAGTCTGTGGTGGATTTGGCCTAAATTTCAACTACATTTCTGTTTTTTGTTCTGGAATCACTAATAGTGAGTCAAGGAATCAGTTCAAATGCCGTGATTTATGTGAGAGTTAAATGCCACAGAAAGGCAGAGTAACTGCTTCTCAAGAGTGATTGCTGTTGCAATGTTTGGTGTTTTTCTTAAAAGTCCCAGGGAGAGTTTCATGAGAATCCAGTTACTTTAAATTTAAACTAAACCCCAACAAGTTTATAGGTCCTCAAAATTGTGAAGGAAAGGTTAAGAGAGAGGCTTTTTAATGGCTTAGAAGCTGAAGAACCAAACATTTAAGCCAAAGAATTGAATATTTAGCATTTGAATGAGGATTTAAAACCCATTGCTGGTTTTAAGGTAAAGATTTATGAATGATTGCTTTGCTGATGGTGAACAAAGCTCTGGACCCTAAGGCTGTATATCCTCTGTACTTGCTTTGACCTTCAGGAAATATGGTTTTACTCAAGAGTTTAGAGACTGGAAAGGGCTTCATCTCATCTGACTTCAGTGATTAGATAGATGCCTGGGTCTAACATAGATGCCCCCATTGTAGCAGTCAACCTGTAACTACGGAGTGACTGCCAGGTTGGAAGAGTTGTTGGAAAGGTGTCCTCATGGTGTGCAAGAGGAAAGGGCTCATAAAAATACCTGCAAGTTGAAGCCCTGGCACAAGGGCAGAAAGAAGGTAAGGTAGGATACTCAAGGAGTAGGGTCAGTAGGACTGTTAGGAAGAATATCATGGACACTGTGGCTACAAACTTCCATTTGGACACATGGATCACAGGGGCATCCTGGGGGCAATATGTGGCCATCATAGATATTAAGTGGGTGGTTAGGGGTGGTGGTGATCCTGAGGGCAGCCTGTAGCAGGGCTTGCAGATGTTCTAGATGGTCTGCACTGACAGCAAAACTGCTTTGGGAACAGGCTGTTGTAACATCGCAAAGCCATATCCCTGGAGTCACGGGCAGGAAAAACCAAAGCTAGCAAAGAACAGGCAACTCCAAGCTGGATGCTGTAATGCGAAGGAGCTGGGGCTCCTGAAGAGCTCTTTTGTACCTGCTGGGGCAAAAATGAATAGTTTGGTTTGTGTTGGTTTCATACAGCAACCTGCAGGAGGGAGATTCCTGTGTTGAGTCACCTGTTGTGTGATGTGTGAGTACCTCTGGGACTCACTGGAGGGAAACCCAAGGCATGCCAGCAGATGCTGCCTGGGGCAGGAGTGATGCAGTGCACCGTCAATACTCATACACCAGTAGTTAGAGGAGTGAGGTTCTGCAACAGGACTTTTGTGTTTCTTAGACTTAGGCTGCTCATGCAGCTTCTCTTCATTGGATGAGAAGTAAGGAGAAACAGCTCAGATCAACTGCAGTCAAGGCCATGCATTTACTCTCTGACATTAACAGCTTAGAGTGAATGAAAAATTTGTTTTCTAAGAAGCACACTTTATTTTTGACCCAAGTCATGTAAAATAGATATGGCTGTAGAGTATGAAACAGTCCAAGCTAAAGTGGTGAATCCAGCTAACTGTTATTTGCAGGTCATGTCACCCATGTGTTTTGAGTGCTCAGACAGCCTAAGAGGCTGTAACTCTCCAAAGTAAAGCGTTTCACCATAATTGATTAATCTTTTGGCACAGACCTTTTTAAGTGCTTTATTCTCTGGGTGCTATTTTTCACATTTTGTCTCCTTATTAAAAACTTCAGTCATCCAATCAGCTTTCAGAAACAATGACCTATGACTCATGTAACCATTGACAGACTGTTATGGAACAACTCACAAAAAGCTGAAATGCATTAAACTATTCAGCTAATACATAAATAGAATACAGGGTCAGTTTGCAAGCCATTTGTTAATAGACTAAAGGGCTCCCTTCCCACAAAAATAATTTAAAACATGATTTATCCAGCTTCTTCCAGAACAATTCATTCTTTCCAGAGTCTCCTCAATTCAAGTTACAGATGTAAAGGCTAGCCTGGCTATAGCTGTCAAGGACAACCTTTTTGCATGTTTTGGATCATTACTGGTTCCTCATATATTGACACAAGGCTAGCTGGCTATGGTAATCTGGCCTGCAGATAAATTTCAGGAGTCTTCTTTATTCTTTCTATTGGTTCAACAGTGTTGCCCTCTTGATGTTGAAGTTTTAGGCATTTTCTGTCTATCCAGAAGTTTCTGAAGACTTGTTGTGATCCTGGTTGAGCAAGCTGATAAAACAGAGAGGAAGTTCTTCACCTAAATAGGCCAAATGCTGAGGCTGTGATCAATAAATTGGCCGGAGGGCTGGATTTGACAGGAAGAGGATTGGAAATTACTTTCTCCACATTTGGTTATGTTGGAAAATCTTTTGTTGTTCTGAGCAGATGCCAGGTGTCATTGTAGAAAAGTGGAAATGCCAACTAACCACTAAACTAGTTGCTTCCCCCATTTCCCTGCAGTGCAATTAAGAATATATAGATACCAAGCTGTACAGCAGCAGATTAGAAGTTAATCTAGTCCAGTATTCTGTTTTTCAGTAGTGTCCAACGGCAAATGGTTACTGAAATGTAAAAGAATGGAGCAGATAGGTAGTGATAAGTCCAGTGTCTGTTTGCAGCTTAGGGTCTTCTTGGCCTAGACAATCTATCTGGTAGCCCTCAATGGAGGTTTTTTCTTGTAAACTTTTACAGTCAGTCCTTAAACCCATGTAACCTCGCAGCATCCATAATGTTCTAGGGTTTTACTAGGGATAGGGTTAATCTTCTATTCATTTTGAACATAATTCCAGATAATTCTAATTGTTGCTGCCTACTTTTAGTATTTGCACAACAGCAAACAGTCGCTCCCCATTCAACTTCATGCCGCACAAAATTTTACAGATTGCCATCTTTACTGGCTTGATTGCCTCTTCTTCAGACTAAGTATTTTAGTCTACGCTGAAGATATCTGATCAGCCCTATATATCTTTACATCTCAAATTCTAATGTAGACATTATGTCTCATTACTGGTGCATGTGGCTGAATGTGCTAAAAGACATTACTCTTTGTAAGTTTGAGTTATTTGAACTGATAAAGCTGTCTGCCAAACCAAAAACCTACTTGTCAGATTTCTGGATGTGTCTGCCTGTGGATCCCCAAGACTGCAACACTCCCAGCCTCTCTGCAGCAGCAGAGTACTGCGATGCAGCCCGGGCTGGTTCCCTCTGCACCAGACTCCTAATGGTCACACAGATTGTACTGGCACTCTCGTATTTCCTCATCTACCTCTCTTCATTCACTCCGCTGCACCTTTTAAACCAAAATGTGAGCCAAACATAACAATGCACCTGTCTGTATGCGGTATGGAAATACTTTTAACCATTACTAACCCCTGTCCTGCCCTGCCCTGACAGCCACGGGGCTGGCAGAGAGTGTGGGCTCCAGCAGCGCTCCCTGACCGCCTGCTGTGGAGAAACCTGCTGTTCAGCAGCAGACTGGGGCTCAGTCGGCTGTGGTGCCTTGTGGCTCTTCTTGAATCATTTCCACTCTGATGAGAGCCAGTGGGCTGCTGGCAGGACAGGCTGGGGGGCTATGGGTAATCCAAAGTGCAGATGTGGTTAGGTGCAAACTGCAGCACACTTCATAGAGGACGGATGTGACCGGATGGGGGAATACACATGTGGCGTTATGTCACTGAGTACAGCTGGGCTTCACTTGCTATATGGTCATAATTTCGCATATAATTACATGAATTCTTTCTGGTCTTATGAGGCTTTTCTTTCAAATCATGTTGTCCAGATATGTTTTTCTAATGCTTTAATATTTAATTATGTTATTATAGAACCATGAAGGGTATACTCCTGGATTACCTATCAGCATCTATCCTAAGTGATCCATACTGTAGAGAGCAATATATTTTGAAATGAAATGTAAGTCTAAAAAAAGCAAACAGCTTTTTAAAGAAAAACATTACTTTTTTTGTTTTAAAAGGTAAAGTAAGTTATAAAGATTCATTATTTTTCACACATGGTTGTGCTTTAAAAGGCATCAGATGGACAGAGCTAAATTTCACAGGCAGAAGAAAGTCACTGGCATCCTCCATAAATCAAGCTTTCCTTTCTTTTACTCTCCTGAGCCAGGTGCTCCAAAGGGTTACTACTAGAAGTTAAATCTTTCCAATGGGGAAAAATAGCAGTACATAAAAAAATGTAACCTGTGAAAAGAGAGAACAGGTAGAACTTTGTGCCTTTGAAAACATGTCAAAGAAAAACAGAGTTAGTGCTTCTCTTACTAACTGTAAGCTATGAGCTTCCTGGGACTACTGAGACCACTTTGTAGATTTCCAGTCAAGACAGAGGATCTCTGAAAACTTGCTGAAAGGAAAGTAAGAAAAAAAGAAGAGGAAGAGCATATTTTTGAATGACAGTGGTAAAATTTAATTCATTAGTGAGATTATCTGATCACTGTGGGTGTCACTGTGGGTGCAGCTGCTCTCTTGTACAACGTTCCTAAATTTGGTTGGTGTGAAATCTGGATGCAAAAAAGTACTGTCATTTCTCATCCCAGAGATATAACTTGCTATTTTTCAGCGTATGAAAAAGTGCTAGTCACTCACCAATCTTAAACATTACATATATCCTCAGTCCTAAAGAGTTATCTATTTAAGGAAAGATGGTGAAAGTAGGAGTACTAACTGTAGGTGTTTACAGGGAGAGTGACGTTAGAAAGGCATCAGAGGCTACTTAAGATTATACATACCTGTAAATATACATATTTTAAATGAACATATTTAATATGTTTACATGTATGTATGTATAAAAATAACTATCTTATGAAATATATAGCAACTTATATACCCACCAACCCCAAACTGAATTTCTAAAGTTTATCAATTCTAAAAATCAAAAGTATCCTCCTGTCTGGTTTTATAAACTAGAAAATTACACTGTCTAACAGAGTGGCTATAGTTTATCCTCTATTTGAATCTTTTAGTCCTGACATGAGGTAAATCTCTTTCTAAATAGACTCTGGAAGGAAAAGAAATGGGAGACATCTTCCTTATGGGAAGGCTTTAGGACAAGATAGAAAATGTCTCAGGTCTTGTTTAGATGATCCTCCTTTGAGTGAGAGAAAGGAGCAGACTAAATAATGGCTCACAGTCATAACAACTCTAATTTCTAACTCTACAAGAAGAACAGCAATATTGTGTTGGACACTCTTCCATGAACTCTGGCTGCTCCTCCCTAAAAATGATATAACATTACAAAGAAGGCAATAGATAGGTTATGTATGGCTGTAGAGATTTCTCATAGCATTCTTTGCTATGGTATTACAGTGATGGAGAAGGTGAGGCACAAACACGCATTGGCTCCTTCTCACCTTCAAAGTAATTAGAGTTAAGGTTTGTTTTCTTATTCCTTAATAAGTGGAGCACCCAGATTTCTTATCATCAGTGTGCGTTGGTCCTGAAAAAAATGAAATGATGTATCCTATGCATTCGTCAACAGAACCAACTTGCATACCACCTTTGAAATGAGGATGCAGTGGGTAGTCAGATGAGCAAAGACATGGCAACCTGAAATTAATCCTGTTTTGCTTTTGCCAATTTTAATAACGAATTGGACGATTTCTCTCTATTTTCTGATTACTTTTGATGACATGGGAAAACCACTGTAGATTTTATCTACCTATCTGCTTCTTTCATTGATGAACAGTTAGAGAAGGATTTTTTGATTTTTTTTTTTTTTTGTCTGATCTAACCTACAAACCATAGTCCCTATAACTTTGCTATACCAGTCAGGATACAGAAATTCTGTAGGCATTTTCTGAAACTGAGTCTTCTGAAAGGATTCCCTGGCAGAAAATACAAGATCTTCATGGTCCTTAAAAAGGTAGGTGCCTGGGAGTACCCACCTAAGTTAATCAGAGCCAGACTGGATCAAACACTGGTAAAAATCAAATGCCTCTATTAACTTATTTAGTCTGGTTTCTTGGGGATGTTAATAAACGTGTTAGAAGAAATACGCAGCGAATAGAGGGGATCCTCAGAAGAACACCTTGCAGTCATACACTTATAAAAGATCAGCCACTTGCATGTCAGCCCTGTAATGATATAATTCTCAAGAAATGTTTCAAAATCAGTTAAGAACTAGTTGACTCAATAGTGACTGAAATGTATCTCATAGCCAGTCAAAATATTCAATGTAAAATAGATAGGGATCTGAAACAATTCCTGAAGAAATTAGTTAAACTTGTAGAGAACTGGTTATATTGTTGCATGAATAAGCCTCCCTCTGAAAAGGCACATTTTTCTCTTGAAATCCTGCTGCGAATACAAAATGGCTGTAGAGGTACAAACCCCATTTTATTGTTGCAAAAAACAAATTGAAATTTAAAATAAGCAGAATACGCAGAGCTTATTGAACACCATAGAAACCTGCTGTCCTCAAACTGGTGGTAACCTGGTGGAGGTAGAAGCAGAAGCACACACCACAGCAGCCTGTGTCATCAGTTTCAGTGTCATGTTTTGTGGGGAGGTCATAAATTAGGTGTTATGTTAATGTTTTCTGCAGAAAAAGAGAAAGGAGGTGACTGATTTGTTAGCTGATGGCATTATACACAAAGCTATGTTATGCCCTGAAAACTATTTTAAACCCGTTGTTATTACCTGTAAGGAAATCTGCAACGTGGTTTGCTGGAGCTCGGTAGACACAGTGGGAACATGTTTAATGCTGAACTGTTAACCAGAGTGTCATGAAGTGAAGCAACAGCAACTTCTTTATCTGCAAAAGCAATTAGATAGCAGTCTCACGAATGAATTGGTTGCTGAGTGGTGCTCGCAGGAACATGCTGCTTTCTCTTCACACCTGCCCTGTGTGGCATCTGACAAACAGTAGTGAGCTATTAGCAGTTATTGACATTTGTCAACTCTCTGGTTTTCTAGCAGGAAAACGGAAATGGCAGCAATCATGCCCAATTTAGTTTCTCATGATGTCAGGACTTCGTGGACTCACACACACATCAAGAAGCACCCAGAAAAGGTTTACAGATGTGCAGAAGGCAGTCAGCTATGACGGTGATGTTGCCAATGTTGCACATGGATCAACTAACGATTAAGATATCAAAAGCGATCGCTGTAGCTTACTGACAGCGAGCTCAATTGTTTGCACCTGTTTCCCCTCCATTACACATGAGTCTGGAATGGATTACTCTGCCTTGTGCTAGACACATTTCACCTTTCCACACCATGATGTACTCCAGCAACATCTCTGCTAAAGATCATGCAACTCACTTTACTATAAGGACCAGGGAAAAGAATGAGACCATTTGCTGCCTGTTTTCTCTTTGGTGAAAGATTTCAATTGCGATGGTGATTTAACAAGCACTTGTTGGCTTAAACAAGAATTTATTGCTTCTCTGCAGAATTCAGGTATTGACTGAAAGCCATGCAGTCAGACATCATCCTGACAACTTAAATCCAGAAACAGACCTGATCTCGGTCTCCCATGCATTAAAATTACCTCTTCTTCTTGCCATAGTATTTGTAAAAGAACTCTTAATACTTTGTGACCAGATGTGTAGGACAGAGGTGATTCTGATCAACCACTTTTGATCAGTCTAACTCTGGTACCAATAGAAGCTATAGCAGTCCAGATCTTCTCCACGTGGGGAGCCCAGAGCCCCAGAAATTTCACAGCAGCACAATTTCCCTGGACGTGGCTTCCAGGGTTACCCAAACCAGCTAAATCTAAGCTTCCCCAGGTATGTCTGGCCATGCTGGCATCTGCCCCGTGTTGTAACATAGACACAGATTTCATATTGGACTGCGGACAAACTGCTAGGATCAGGCAGCTGGATGCGTGCACAGATTTTTTCAGGAGTTAGTGTGGAATTATCAGCCCAGAATTATGGCTGATTTGTCCAGAAGTTGGTATCAAAAGTACATTGTTGGTAGAGGGCTGGTGAGAAGACTGAGTTCAGTGGTCTAAATTATTGTTAAAACCTTTCAGAAACCAGGAAGATATCTTCGGAGAAAGCCAGTATCAATTCAGAAATGGTTTTCTTTGAAAAGAGGCTGAATTTATAAAGAACATTCATAACAAATAGTCCAGCCGTGTGTCATGTACCGAATGTAGGGGCTGATGTGTGCCAGCTGGTGATACAGCTTTTGCATGAAGTCATCAATAAAAAGACATAAACTAAACCCAAAGAATCTCACAATGAACAGTTCATAAGTATCACATTATTTTCCTGTGTAGCACCAAAGCAAATAACTTAATGGAATTTCTAATCAATTACATTTTTTCTGCCACATGATGTTGCTAGCCATCACTGAACTGTACATGTGTGTAATTAGTTATTTCTTCATTTTAGGAGGTGTAATACCTGAACAAAACAAAGTACAATTGCAACCTTAGGGTATTTTAGGTTTTGCTTTATCAACACATTTATGTTACTGTGATTAACACACATTTTTGTTCCATTTCTTTACTTCGCAATGTTTTGTTTTCATATTCCATGTAAACTAATGCAGTCTCAGTAAGAAATGATGAGACAACATAGGTATTTTCCCCAAATCAAAAAAGTCAGTATTTGTTAGATCATTTAGGCAGATTTTATATATTATATAGATATCAGACTATTACTAAAGACTAAAATTATAAACATAAAAACTGTAAACAACATGCAAGTGTTCAGTAATAGCCTTAGATATATAGGTAGTATATATCAGCCTGTTGAGCTTCTTTCACTGTGTTAATTTTGCAAAGAACCTGAAAGAATCAAATAAATACTTTCAACAGCTCATGGTTAAAACACAACACTGGATCTGACATTTTGTGAAGAAGCATTTGCAGTCAGAACTTGATCCTGTTAGATGGAAAATTGTAGATCCCACAGGAGACGAATGGGACATTCAAATGACAAATGAAAACCAAACCGTTCCTCTCTTGTGCTCTTGTGGCTTGCATAAATATCAGCACAGGCATTTTTTGAACACATAGGGAACACAGTATCAGCTTTGAAAACAGATCAGCTGTTTTTAGACTGAGCTTCATCTCTTGTTATGCCGGGCTTTTTTCATCATACATGCTATAAATATCACAGCAAACACCATTCTCCATTGCTCTGGCTGGTGTTCGCATCAGTTTGGCCTGATGGACAATGCACTGCCCTTGGACTCAGAGGAGGTGGATGCTATTCCTGATTTTTCTGGAGACTAGCTGGTATTCTGTCACTATAGATCACTGCTTTCCAACATATAAATTGAAGATAAAACTATTAGTCTACTACATAAGAGGGGAAGAACTGATGAAAAGCCTCACAAAGGTCTGCAACTGCTTCTGTCAAGGTATACAGAATCACAGAATGGCTGAGGGTGTAAGTGACCTCTGGAGATGATCTGATCCAACTTCCCTGCTCAAGCAGGGGGACCTAGAGCCCAGAACTGTGTCCAGATGGCTTTTGAATATCTCCAAGGATGGAGATTCCACAGCCTTTCTGGGCAACATGTGCCAGTACTCGGTCACCCTCACAATGAAAAAGTGTTTCCTCATGTTCAGAGGGAACCTCCTGTGTTTCAGTTTGTGCCCACTGCCTCTGGTCCTGTCACTGGGCAGCCCCTGGAAAGAGCCTGGCTCTATCCTCTTTGCATCTTCTCTTAAGGTATTTATGTACATTGATAAGATCTCCCCTGAGCCTTCTCTTCTCCAGGCTGAACAGATCCAGCACTCTGTCTCCTCACAGGAGAGATGCTCCAGCTCCTTCATCATTTTTGTGGCCTTGAGGTGGACCTTCTCCAGTTAGTCCCTATCTTTTTTGTACTGGTGAGCCCAGAACTGGAGCCAGAATGCCAGAGCAGTCTCACCAGTGCTGAGCAGAGAGGAAGGGTCACCTCTCTTGACCTGCTGATTATGCCTAATGCATCTCAGGAGGCTTTTGGCTACCTTTTCCATGAGGACATGCTGCTGTCTCACCTTGAAGTTGATGTCCACCAGGATCCCCAGGTCCTTTTCTGCAAAGCTGCTTTCCAGCCAGTTGGCCCCCAGCATGTGCTGGTGCACGGGGTTGTTCCTTCCCAGGTGCAGTTCTTTGCACTTCTTGCTGAACTGCATGAGATTCAGGCCCATTGCTAGCTTGTCAGGGTCCCTTTGAATGGTGACATCTGGTTATTAGTTAATTTTTATGTTGTATTGTTTATTGATCTTTTTCCAAATGAATTCGAGACTACTTTTGTGCTCTATACAATGAAAGTGTAAAAAATTAGCAGTTTGCTTAGTCTGTGTATCTTCCTATTCAGACATACTTGTCACAACATTTTCTCAAAAATTATTCTGCAGACATGAGATTCTTCAAGGTAATCCTTTATAATCAGTGGAGCACTGAAATTTTTTGGGATCAGAGCAACTGCTAATTAAGTTCAAAGCATATTCTGTAAATTATGTTGATAAACTAATATGTCCCTGAGTTTATTTTATTGACATTTTAGGGTGGTGGGTTTTTTTTGTTTGTCTTTTTTTAATTAAAAATCACTATGAATTAGAAAGAGGAGGTACCTTAAGGAACAAAAAATACCCCTTTTGCTTGTGTTGTAAGCTATCTTTGGACCAAAAAGACTTAATTCTGATGTTATATGTACATTTCAAGTGCAGAAGTCTGCACATGCCATCTTGTGAAATCAGCTACTATGTCTGAGACAGTAAGAAGTATTTTGTAAGATTCTCTGTCATGTGAAAATCATGAAACAGACCAATTTAGCTTGTTTTTCCCTTTAAGGCAAATCATTTGGATATTATTATTATTATTATTATTATTATTATTATTATTATTATTATTATTATTATTATTATTATTATCCTATTATTTTGTTATTGTTTTTATTTCTGATTAAACTATAACTTGCTAGCCAGTGCCAGGATTGTCTGAAACACAGACAAATGGACCACAATGGAGATGGCCAAGAAAGTCAGCCATGTGTTCAGTGTTGGGCTGTTTGTTCCAGGCACACATGGTTTAGAGGAACCAAGGATGCCACATGGAAAACTGAAGATTATTCTCCTCAATAAAAACATCAGAATAACAGTAATTAGAAAGCAGAAAATTAGTATAGTAGCTTTTCTGCATTTCTGTATTTTCTAATCAAATCAAATAATATTTTAGTGCCTTTTTTCTGATCCGTTTATTTTTGTGTGTAATAAAACAAACCTGTATTTTAAAGGACATTACAAAGAAGGTAATTTATAGATCTCTCAAATCCAAAACAAATTTCTTTAACATATATGGTATCACAACATCTATCCCTTGTCCCTTAGGAATAAAATAAGCCAATAGGAAACTTGTATAGGGTTTTCTTTTTTTTTAAAAAAAGGCATTTATATGCAACTGCTGCTGATCGTTACCTAAAGTCATTATTTTACAAACATTAGTAAAGTAAGTGGGTCACAGAAATGGGACAGACATTAACTAAAGTACATGGTCAGATTACACAGATAAAGTGACATGTAAGAAGGCCTCGGACTATTGGGCCATAGTTCTAGGAAATATTTTTTTACAATTTAGAAAGATGAACCCACTATTAGTGTATAAAGAATTCCCTTTATGCCATGCTACAGGTAAAACAGAAAGAAAAATGCACTATCCAGGTTGAAGAACATTTATTTGTACATCAAGTATTAGACTAGAATCTGGGCCACTACCTTTCATCCAGGCAAAATTAGTGGTTAAGTTAAAGACTTTAAAGAGATTTAAGAGAGAGAAAGCTATATATTTTTTTAATTGCATATACATATATATATATATATATTAAAAAAAGATAATGCAAAATGGTTGACTTTCCTCACAAAGAAATGCATTGTACAGCATCAGAGAAAGGAAAACATTAATAGTCTCCCTTACAAATGTGTCCTACAGAATGTTTTCTTACAGTGATAAGGGAAGGGAACAATGCAGATCTAACAAGAACAAAAATTTTTCTAAACACTAATGTGGACAGTTTAGCAGATCAAAGTATTTGCAATGCATAAAGCATTTATTAGTCCCTTATACAGAAAAATTACATGTGGTTCACTGTCATTATCATTAATAGTCAGCAGAATTAAGATCTTTAATTTTTGAGGTGCACCAGAAGGTACCACACCATGGTAGAAAACTGGTATGGCTCAGCAGTGCAGCTAATAGCTAAAGCATAATTTAACATAACTACATAAAACCTAGCAGAAGGGCAAAAGAAACTTTTACAAATATTTTGTGAGATCTGTGCAAGAGACCCTGAGGTTCAAGGGCCTCATTTAAATCTTGCGTAAGCTTTTACCTTTCATTACATGCAGTAAGAGGGAACTCAAAGTTTAGCTATTTGTTGTGCACGTACACCTGTACACCTTTTGTCTGCTTTAAACCTGCCACCTACTAATTTCATTTGATACCTTGTAGACTGTCTTTAGAAAAAGACAATGAGCAGTTGATTGGTGTCTGTCATGCAACTCTTCATTTTGCAAACCTCTATCACAGCCTTCCTTAGATGTCTTTTCCAGGCTGAAAAGGCCTTGCTGTTTCCTGCATGAGCACTTTCTTGTCCCTTTGATCATCCCTGTTGCTTTTCTGTGAATCTTTTTCTGTTCTACTGTATCCTTTGTGAGAAGGGGGATCTGAGCTGCATAACCTTGAAGATATGGGCAGACTCTCCATGCAGCTGTATGATGGTGAGCAGATCTTACTGCCCCTCAACTCTGAGTACACTGAGTGTCACCTGCCTCTGTAGAGGGAAACCCCCTGGTGACCTTTTCTGCTGTGAAAGTTACTTTTTACTTCTAACTTCTTCTTCTATTACTCACTTCTGCTTATGCAAATGTTTAGTCACTCATTCGAAGTACTGTAATGGTTTTCTGAGCCATGACTTCCCTTTACAAAAAGCTGTACTCACTCTTTGCTGCCTCTCATCCCAGGATTTCCTGATGCTGACTGAATGCAGACACCTCCCAGGAACATGCCCAAAAGCATCGTGACACAGATGCAAAATATTTGCATCTTAAACAGGCAAAGCTGGAGATAGATTTTAGCTCTCCACAGAAGGTAAGTCTTGAAATAAATGTAAAAAGACAAATTTTCCAAAAATGGCTGTTGCCAAAGTTACTGTTTAAAGACATATAGTTTATAGAAATTACACTTTAGATATATAGTAGTTGTAACACTTACAAACATTTGTTTGTATATGTACACTATCTAAAGAATATATGAAACAAAAATTCTGCAAAAGCCCTGTGTTACAAGTAGTTGTGGAAGTGTAGCTGAAATTGTGGTCCTGCAAAAGCTACACTTTCCTTTTGAACCCTCAAACCCTCAGACTTTGTATTTCCATTTATTTTCTGTAGGTTTTCTAAAATGAGATCCAGCCAGAAGAATGAAGTTTCCCTTGCTATAGCTGGATATCTGTTTCATACATGGGGAGCTAAGGCAGAAAAAGAGCAAATGACTTACTGAAGGTCACGCAGGCCATGCAGAGCAGCAGGCGTGGAAAAGGGTTCACATTTTCTGGCTCAGGTTAATGCTAAGCACAGGACCATGCTGCTTCCCCAAGTCAGGGCTAATTTCATCTACAATATCGATAACAAAGGGGACAAAGACATTTCAAAAGGGTGATTATTTCTCTCCAGTCCTATTCAAACTAGCTTTGTGAGTACAATCTTGTGATTGTGAACGTTCACAGTGCTTCACTGCTTCTGAGGAAAAAAAAACCAACTTGTTTACCTCGGGGCTATTTGAGCAGAAAGAGAAATGTCTCACAATGTTAGGAAACAGTCTATCTTAGTCAAATGAATCACTCATAGACGGCCATAAGTAGTACAGATGTGTTGTAATCACTGCTTAATAATTGCTTTCAGATCAAATAATGTTCAAGAGATTACCACATCTGTAAAATGCTCTAAATAAAAGTACAGGACATTTTGTACAGACTGATTTAGAAAAGCAGGCTGTTATTTATAGGGACAGCAACTTTGTGTTATATTACTGATGCACAGCAAGGCAGAATCTACATTTTAAGGACAAGAGGAGTATAAATCATCGCAATGCTCTCATGATTGTAATCTTATTAGCTAAGCCTTCCTTCAACATGGCCTTTGATTTAGAAAGCACCTGTAAAACTGTTTGTGCCTTTTGTGGATCCTCCCCCGTTCCTCCTGGATGATGTTTATCATTCTACACATGTGTGCCATAAGCATCGGTTGAATTATTTCCCCTGATTGTCTGAAAGTGTCTCATCGTAGTCCAGAATCAAATTAAGCATAATGCATACACTCATTTCTGTGAGATTCATGTTGAGTTTGGGGACTAAGCTACAAAGCTACTAACCAGCTACAAAAGCATCCACACAATAACCAGAGGATCAGCAGGTCTGTGACCATTAGGTTCAGCTTGGTTTGTTTTGTTTTTCTTCCCCTCTCTCCCCCTGTTCTTTAGAAACAGGTGGTATTTATCTAAGCAGCCTGCACTGGGCAGCTGGCTGATGGGTCCCTCCAGCTGGACATCTCCACATTTAGTTTAACTACACCTGTTTCAGATAGCAAACAAGAAGTGTTTTTATTTTCTGTATCTGGAGGAAAAGCAGGGGCTATGTGAGACAAAATGGTGGGGGGAGCAAAGAGGAGGATGAAAAATCCTGGACCAATCACACCTCTTTCAGCTGTAAAGTTTTGTGATGTTTGCAGAGCCCATCTGGCCTTGTACCAGAGAAAAAAAGAGTGAAGCTCAAGGGCTTTTCTTTTGCTCTGTTACACTACTCTCTTTAACACAGTTATTTCATTATCTCTTGCCATCATTTGATCAGATTTATCTTCCATTAAAACTTCCTTTCCCTTGAAGTAGACAGTGACATGAGAATGCATGCCTTTCCAAGCTTTTATTGTTCTGAATTAAGAAATGGTAGAATAGTCTCATGAAAGATTAATGACTTCCTGTAAGCATTTTTGTACCTGAGGACAAGCAATTACAAAAATATGTCCAAAAGAAAACAAGAAAGGATATTAGACTGTATTGGCCAGGTATTTCTTGGCAGACAGCAAGCTTAGCTTGTTACACTGCCAGCATATTTAGAGCTAAGGCAACTTCTGTCTTGACCCTATGTATCATATTTTGTTTTGTACATTATTAGCTATGTTGTCTTTGCAAGAAAAACTGACACTCTACAAGTATTTTCCTTGATGCTTCACTGTACTTAAATTCCCATTTATGTGCTGGTACCTGTTTCTGAGAGGTAGCTGTCTGCTCAAAACATTTAAGGACTGAGAACAAATTCTATGTATTTTCTTGTGCAGGGATATTTTTTTTTTATTATTGTGCAGGGATTTTTCATAAAATTTGCTTTGCTTTGGGCTCACAGAGAGAGTTAAGGCAAGAATCTTTAAGATTGCCTAAATCTTAAATAGTCTCTAGTACTCTAACTACAGAAGTGAACATTCATCATTTGATAGGCTTTCTGTCACAGCCTTTGAGAGAGGCTGTAAACCAAAGAGGCTCCTGTTTCTCCAAAAAGAGCACCAAAACTGCAGCATGAACTGATTGCAACTTCTCTGTTTATCCCACTGCTGTGTTGCAATTAAATGGAAATACTGATGAAAAAATATAGTGAAGGATCAGAGTTGAATGTATAAAAGCTGGCAGAGCGGAAGCTCTTTCCCACTTTCTGACCTTGGCCCACTGTCTTGGGAAGGGCAGTGCAGCTGCTGTGGGATCACATCTGTGACTGCCAGGTAAAGCATTTAGTGGGCGCAGCCTTTGCGTCTTGCTTTGCTGAAACTGGTGGACAGTAGGGACTCCTGTCAAATCCTCACTGGAGGGTCAGCTTGTAATGACACTGAACCTACTTCCGAAAGCTAAGTGGTGATCCTACAGCCTTCCTAAAAATGTGGGATTTGGCTGGGTTTAGCCATAATTCAATTGGTTTTCCTGTCTAGATCCTCAACACTATGGTTATTTTATCATAGATTGCTAATCTGTGTAAAATTACTGACCTTCATCCTTTTCCCAGTAAGACAGTGAATCAGGATTTACGGATTCTGAGAGCTCAGCTGGGAACCTGGACAAGTACAATCCTTGGGGACCCACGTTTCATTAAGTCTGAGATTCTTCAGTGAACTGTATTATAAAATCTCTCCTTTGAAGAAGGTGCTATTTCATGCCTGCAGATGGGTGTAATACAACCTATACAAACTCTTTTTTGTAAATGTATAAGAATATGCTGTTTATATAGGACCGGTATAGTAGAGTCTATTTTGACATCAAAGCAGTTTTAGTAGTGAGTGGACCAGATGTGAAAAGGCTGTTACTCAGGAGAGACTAAAGGTGTGTTACGATCACTTTTGTAATACCAGCATAACAAAACGAGTAAAAGCAGTACAAGTGCATTATTCATTTTTATTCATCTATAGTTCCTTAAGTAAAAACATAACCTGCACTTAATGTACTCTAGAGAAACCAGCAACACTGGTAGTAAAACTATCTTTTGTTTCAATGGATGAGTTTTTTGTTTCAGCCAATTGCCCTGCAGTTGCACTGCTAAAATCTGGGACTGAGGGGTACATATCTCTGAAAATACAGCAGGCGCATGGGGATACATCAGCTTCTTAAATCCAAAAGAAGAAAGAGCTTCTCTGCTATATGACAAGAGGATACTTATACTTCATCAAAAAATTCTTATGAGGTTTTCTTCTGATCTGTGAAGGCTATATTGGATGGGGTCACTGCAAGTTAAAAAAAAAAAAAAAAAGAAGGAAAGAAAAGAAAAAAGCATAGATCTATTTTTGCTAGTAACTGACACCTTAACTTACACTATTAAACCTGCCTAAAGCAGAAGAACTGGATTAATGGGAGGGACTGTTGTACACTGCTGAAAGTGACAGATCTAAATGAGGCTAAAAGAATAAATGACAATGACATTAAAATAATGGGGAAAAGGGGGAAAAAGTCCTTATAAATGCTCAAATATGTGCAAATTAAACCTTAGTTATGGACCAATTATTTTGACCAATAATTATTCCTACACAGGATGGCCTTTGTTCCTAGTTGTGTTAGCCACTTTTCCCACCACCAGTTTTCTGCAATGAAATTATGTGAATAGAAACTTTTTTTCTTTAGAATGAGATCATTCAGTCATCACCCACAAGTGTCAGCACAGTAAGACAGACATGCAGGAGACTACAAAATTAAGAGCAGTGAGCAGAGGATGGCATAGTCAAAGCAGAAGCAACACGTGCAGTCAAATATTGAGGTAGAAGAGAAATTGCAGGATATGAGACCTTGTCTAGTTTAGAGAATTTACTCTAATGCAGCAGTATATTGATTTCAATATGCTGGGTTTACAGTTGTTGGTCTCTAACCTTATCTCGGTGGTCTCTGAAATATGGTGAGGACTCATGGAGTTGTCAGCTGCCCCAAAAGAGTGGGAGTGCTCCTGAAAGAAATGCCTACTTGTCTAACTTCATATCATGCCTTTGTAAAATATGCATGGTCTGAGTTCCCACTAATCCTAATTTTTGAAGCAAAAAGGCAGACATTACTAAATGTTACAGTAGGTGAAGATCCCACTTTTCAGGACTCTGAGCAAACTCACAGATAATCTGTTCTTTCATAGTGCTTTTCTTTTTATGGGATCTTACTGCCTTTTGTTTTATTCTCAACTCTAGATAAGTCACTTATTTGTTTGGCAGTATCAGATCTGGTTTGTTTACTGCTATCTGTTCCTCATTGCAGTTATCAGAATTTTCACAACTGTTTAGGTTCCTTTTTTTTTTTTTTTTTTTTTTTAATATCTGTTACTGGCAGGAAAAACTAAGCCAAATCAATTCTCTTCCTCCTGAGTTCAAATCCTGTTGCCTGAAGAACTGTAATGATACCGGATAGGATAATTTTCCATACAGCTTTTGGTGTATCAAAAATCTTCTGTGAAAGTGAATGCAGAAAAGAACTGCATCATACACATCAAACACCAGGAACTAGCTTTTCTTTATGTGCAATCATTCCAAGAAAGCTGGGACAAGCCTGAACCTGCTATTGTCTTATCCATTTTGATGTCAGGTGAAATGAAGATTAACATGAACATAAATACGTTAAAAATGTGAATGTTTAAAGTTGCTGTTTGCAGAGAAATCATGAAAGTGTCTTCAGTTTCTAATTTCTTCATGCATTGTTCCTGCCGTGGAAGCGTGGCACACTCCAGCCAGCAGCCTTTATTGACTGAAATACTCATACTGAGCTCTGACTGACTGCATGTAGGTCTTTCAACAATGGGATTTAACATTCTGACCTAACATTTAGTGTATTAATCCTAATTTTATGCTGATACTAAGACTCTCCACTGTATTAAATCAACCTAGGTTAATTCTGAGTTACATCTCTCCCACCCACTATCAATAGGTCCACTGTTTGGTTCCCCAGAACTGACCACCCACTTTTATGAGAATCTGCAGCGAATTAGAAAATCTGTCATTGCTGGAAGAGTCGGACAGCTAGGATATGGCCTGTCATTCCTTCCATACAATACACACCCTTTGTCTGCTATCTCTTAAACTAACCTGACATAACTTAGCCTCCTGGTCAATGGTATCTTTATTCTCTCCCAAGGAATGCTTCGTTCACCATCATTATTAAGAAATTTCTGGACAATGTTTAGTGGCTGCGCAATCATCCAAGGTTCTATTAAAAAGCCATCTGGGTAATTAATAGCACATTTGTTCTCAGCCTCCTCCCAATTTGTCCATTAGTGGAATAAAAGCACAGGACAAAGGGTAATGCGGTTCAGTTATATTTTACAAGAATTCTTCAGGAAGTTGAAAACACATGATGGTTTTCCAAAGATACATATGTTTATGAGCAGTCTACGAGAGCAGCAAAACTGCACAAGCCAGGGGTTCTTAATCAGGCTTCTCCCCTGTTGATAGTGGATTGACTAGTGACTGCATGCTGCCTTGTGTTGACGGTCTCCAGCCTGAGATGGGGAGGGTGTGGGAATGGTCTCCTTCATCTTAATTCAATTACAGCTGATAAAACCGATTCCAAGATCCACGTCAGGGCACCACATCAAAACCAGCACGAATGACTTTTATACTCTTTCACCTGATATTTGAAGGCTTTTCTGAGGTTTCTTTTTAATGTCTCCTCTTGAAAGCGGGATTACAGCCTCAGGCTGCACTCTCTGAGGTTGTTTTATTCTTTCCCTTTCATTTGCTCTTTCTTTTTCTTCTCCCTTGAAAGCACCTGAAGAAGAAACACTTCAAGATTTCAGAAGTTTGTTGTTAAAATGAAGAAATACTCCACTTGAGCTTGGATTCTCAGTCCTTTTATTCTTTATTAACTCCTGTAAGGAAGATAGTTACTATTATTTTGTGCCTGTTGGCATAAAGAAAAGCCAAGCCTGCATCATTTAAACTAATGTGGAACCAACTATTGCTAAATAGCTACACTTCAGCAGCAGGGATCTCTCTTGTACCACAGACAATTAAAACTAATGTTTGCGTGTACTCAGTTATAACTGGGTGTAGGGCCAGGGCTGGTGTAAACTCAGTGATGAGCTCAATAGGACTGTGATGATTTACGCCATGAGCGGATCTGGCCTCTAGAGAAAATAAGCCTGAAATTCATCAGCCAGTCAGCTTTTTCATATAAACTATGTTGATGAAAAGTTGGACTGTGGGCGAAACATGATTTTTCATTAAAAAAGCATCTGCTTTCTTTGGAAATTTTTGTTTCTTAGGGTTGAAAAATGAAATTTCTGAAAACCAAGACTTTTTTATTTGCCTATATTGCCTCAGAAACTCATGGGGATTATATTTCTGTTGTTTTATTTTTCTTAGTGGGCTGTGCACTGCAGAGAAAAATGCAGCTCCCCACTGAATCACGATATGACATTGTCATATTTCACCATCTCATGAAGATCACAGTGCAGATTCAGAGAGCCTGTCCAGACAACATGTTGTGTTCATGCTTTACACATGCAGGCCAGCATACAGAGCACCGTGACAGTGTTTCGGAAACCACAAACCTCCACTTTTCTTGATTTTGATTTTAATTTTCTTGAAGTGAGGGTGCTGGTTGGGTTTTTTTTGTTTTATTTTAGCAGATTTCCTGGTAGGTACAGCCGCTGTGTCATTTGAGCTTTCCTGGATCACACTTTCTTACTGGTTCTTTGCTTTCCACACTGACAGCAACATTCCTTTGTCTTGTATTTTAGCAGATAATTATGGATCAATAACAAACAGTGTGTGAAATTACCATTTTCACCATATCTGGTGAATTGTTGCAGCTAATGGGATTTCCACTCGGGTGACAAGGAGTCATTCTTTATACTTCTCCAAACAGCAAATGGATTAATATGATTTTGTTTGCAAAACAGTGTTCCATTGAAAAATGGAAAAACTTTCCTGTTTTCTATTCAGCTCTGGTTTATGAGATAAAAGACTAAGTCCCATAGACAGGTTTTTCCCACCTTCATGGAGAATGTTGAGATTTCAGCCTGGATTTCAGCCAAAGCAGAGTGTAGAGCACAGAAGCAACACAACACACACACAGTGGGTTTTTAATTTACTTTGCACTCCAAAGCTTCCCCCTGCACTTGTGTGAAGGAGCTCTTTCTACAGCAGTATAAATATTTGTTGACACTTCACAGCCTCAAGTACCTGTAAGAACATTGCATTTATAAAGTAAGTGCTCTGTAAATACTCAAAGGACTTAAGGTCGGTATGTCTAACCATGCAGCACCCATATTTAAATTTTGTTTGCATGCTGTAGGCCTACTGACTTAAGTAGTGCTCTCAGTAAAGGTCACCAAAGCCCTTCAAGTTTTTAATTCTTAGAGCAATCTCATTAAATTTAACAATGTGTTTGTAATTCCACAGATTCTGGTGGACCTGCAGCTGCCTTGCTACTGCCACACCCGCCAGCAGGTTTGCCAATCCTTTTTGGCATGGCACAGCTTCTTCTACACAAAGTGTTCCTTAGTGTCTCAGTTCTGTACATCACACTGATATATTCCTTTGTGCCATACTGGGTAATAATGTCTCTCTGGGTAAAATTTCTCTTGCCCGTGCTGTAGAAAGCATAGCAACTCACTCCACATCTGGCCCTGGGAACCTGAGCATTTTTTCTGACTTCCTCGTGTGAGGACACAGAAACTGGGGAGCATGTACATGCTTCTTCATACATCCTAAATGAAAACGGGGAGGAAGACCACATGGAGGAAGAAAGGACAATGTTATCAATGAATCAGGTTAAAAATCTGTAATCACTCAGGTGGAAGGCACATGTAAACAGTTCAGGAAGATTTCCACCACAGTTCCCCAGCTCACAGCTTCCACGGATCCCAGCCATCATAGTCACATCATCAGGACCCTTCTGGGCATTTCCTCCAGAGTGGCCAGTGACACTCCATCATCAGTTGCACATGCCCTTCCTTATGTCTAAGTTAGCCCATACAAGAGAAGCTAATCACCTCAGAATAATCTTTAGGTCTACACCTGTATACACTATTGATGTAAAAATCTCCTGAATCTCTGAATCCATAAATGATGCTGGTTGTATCTGGTGCTTACATAAAATGACTGAACCATTTTTTTCTAAAGTTTTACATGCTATTAATTTTGTTCACATTCCCCCTTTGGGTTTTGCTTCTTCATGGGTTCTCATATGAAGGTTTCCCTCAAAAGGATTTACAGAAATGTTTTGTCATAGGGCTCAGCTGAGCTGCAAAAAATAAAGACTTGTTTTAGACCCTTGCTCAAAGTGTACTGATGTTTAAGCATTAGGCAACTTCTTCACCTTGCTCTACAAGCTCAGACAGAAGATTTTTTAGAGAAACTGGAATTCCTCTGGGTCAGAGGCAAGGCAGGCTGTGCTTCAGTGAGGAGAGTGGGGCATTCTCAGGTTGGCTGAGCTGCCTTGAAGAAATTGGCTGTCTTGCACCTGAGGTTTTTAACTGAACTCAGGAACTTTTGATTGCATGGGTGCATTAGGTACAAGATAAAAATGACTGATTTTGCAGATCACACAGCAGGACGTTTTCATTCCATGCCTGCTGTGTTTTAGTTGCACCATCCTTTTTCACAGTAATATAGATTTTTGTGTTTGTTTTTGTTTGAGACTATCTATATACTGAAAGAAGACTGAATAACCCTAAGCTACTTACATAGGATGTTTTTGTCCCATTGACTTTCTGACAAATGAAGGCTGCCTTCCATAAAACTTAAAAGCAGTACAAGCTGAACTGTTTCTGACCTGTACTTGACCTATTCAGCTTCATCTGCTCCTGACAGACTTTTCAACAGTGAGCTCACAAAAGTCTCTTTTTTTTGCATTACTTTTGGATAAAGCCATTAGGCTATTTTTTTTTTCCCTTCACTGTTTTAGTTTCATTGAGCTTTGTGTTTCATTATTTCTGCTCACTCTTTCCTCCCCAGGTTCAACTTGTAGGAAAAGCACAGAGAATGTTTTACTACTGGTAACAGAGTGCATTTCCAAATGGTGCCGAGGGCTTTATGCACATGGAAGAAAAGGACAATTTAGGAAAAAGCCTCCCTGTCACTTCATAGAAACGTATATTCTAGCTGAATATTTGCACAGAAATCTGTACATGGTGAGCTTAAAATTCTCTCTGGGGTTATCAGACATGTTAGAGGTGGTTGAGATGAGAAGGAAAAGAATTCCACAACTTCCTCTTATGTTTTTCTCTTTATATCTCTAAAAACAAAGTGTTTCATAGTCAACATAATTTCATCTAAAGTAGTTCCATTTTAGTATTTTGAGTCCAGTTTTCTGACATATTAAGTAAATCCTGTGAGGTGTTGAATATGTACTGAAAGCAGTAGAAGTTAAACATTGAGCATTTCCTGGAAAGCTTTTCAGTGACAGAAGAATTATAAGTCTTTTCTTTTTTCACTGTCCTATTCACCAAAAAAGAACCATGATAGTATGAGGCGAGATGATTATGCTGATACTTTGGTTTACTTTCCATTGATTTTCAGTTCATGGGGTGAATAATAATTTTCCTGATATGTCTCTTGTGTAGGAAAATATTAATGGAAATTTATCTTTTTTCTGCTTTATACAGGTAATTAGAAATTAGGCCAAATAAAATATATGAAGTCACTGAAGGAAATGCTGTACACTTTGGAACACTCTTATTACTACAATAAGATAGCAGCAAAAATCACCGTGCCGTACCAGACCACAGTAATAACTTCTTTCGATGATTAAAGGTGAAAATCTGCTATATAGAAATCAACATGATTTGTCCCTATTAAGGTAAGCTCATTAGAAAACCCAGAATAGAAACATATGGACTACATTCAAGCAAAGAGATTATGAACTAAATTAACCTTATAGATCTACATTGCCTTGTTCTACACTCATGAACTTCAGTGTTTGATACACAAAGAAATCAAGAGATCTACACATCTACTGCTTCAAGGAATTTCACCTATTTTGATGAAGTCTATTGCCCTGTAGTTCCTGCTTGTGCTTTACATGCTTTTCCTACTCTCTGTGGAAGAGGTGGTTTCATCACAGGCACTGAAATGACATCAGAGTAACATTTCTAAAGAATTCCATACAAAGGAGAGAGGAAAAGGAAAGGCTGATGCCTGCTTTAGTTTTATGTGCTGCCTGAGACAATAAAATATGTACTACTCTTTCATGCAGTGTTTGTCCTGAGAAAGACCGAATCCATTCTAGGCACAAAAACATTTTTTTTTTTCCTTAGGATAAATGATATATCTGATAACATGTTTATCTGATGCATCTTCAGTAGTTTTCCTGTAGATACAGTATCTCTTACACCAGTGCAGTGAATATTATATAGAAACACAACATAAGCAGTCATCATCCCTGATGATGTCATGAAGCAGGTCTCAGTAGGCATAGCATGGGGTTTTCAGTTGTGTGTGGAAACAGAAGATACTACATCTATGTCCTGTTCACTGGTCAAAGCTTTCCATTTTTCTCCTATGTTCTGTAAAGATGTTTGGCAGAAAAGGAAGAAGTAGAGGGAGACCTGGATTTCTGGATTCTGAGATGATAACTGAGGTAGATTTGTAAATAGCAAACAGATGATGATGAAGACATTTTTTGTTGACTGATAATGAAAGCCAACTGAAAAGTGCAAAGATTAAATAATAATGTGTCTGGAAGTCATACATCGTAATTAATCTTCTTGTCTTGTTCATTCAGACTCCTTCTACTGAAGGGCCTTTGCCAGAATGTAGTAATCAAGAAAGGGACATAGGTAATTCACTCTATCCCTACAGATTGATTTCCTGATTAAAAGTTTACATTTTCAACCTGACCTCTTCTTGGGCCAGGTCATTAAACACACTTTATAGCCCTAGATATTTTTGGTTTACACTACAGTTTATAATGTTACTGGTTCAATTGTTAAAAAAAAATCAAGTATGCTATACCCAAACTAGTTATATGAAAAGCATTAAAAAAGATTCAGCTGTTTTTCTGGTTTTGAAATTTCCTATGTGGTTTTATCCTTGATTTTGTTTTTCTAAGTCTGCGAATTTCATATATCAAAACATGCACCTCTCATTCAGCTGTTTGTTGTAGACTTCATTTTCCTGCCCTAAGACTCTGGGATGAGATACTCTCATAACCTATCATTTTGTCTTTATCTTCCCCTGATTCTCCTCACATCTTTCCTTGCCATTATCCCAGTCTTCTGCTCCCACCTGATCTCTGTTTGACCCAGCCCCACATTTCCTTGCACAACCTCCTAGCCTCTCACTCTCACAGATTGCATTTTCAGTGTGCCCCTGCTCCTTGGAATTTCCCCTGATTGTATCCTTACATTCCCTTCAGCAATTTCCTCACTCTAAGCAGTTTTGTACCTCATACAAATGTTTTTATATTAACAATTCAACATACTTTCAAAGAGAAAAAAAAAAATCCCTTTCCTATTGCTGTAAATACAAGGTCACAGCTCTAGATGTGATTTTAATGATTTTGAATTTCTCTCTTGCCTTTCAGGATTCTTATTAGCTCAAAGGTGTATCATCCTTAAATGGATGATGCATGGCTTCTGTATGAGTGACAGTCATGCTTTCTGCCAGTTTCTAATTATTTCAGATTAATTGTCATAGGAAAAATTATTTATACATCCAGAAAAATGCAAGAATCAAGAATTTTGTTCCTGTCTATATAATTACTGCAGAAAATTTGCTTGATTGGGAAGTTTGCAGTCCACTTCAGGTGTGCAGTTCACTGAAGCAAGTAGAATGATAATGTCCCATGTCTTGTTGGAAAAAGGTAAAGGCTTATTAACATCTGGTTTATTCAGTTGGGGAACTCATGCAACCATTTCATTACATGTTTCTCCTTTTCTTTATCCCAAAGCACCCTGTAAGTCAAGCTGCTTTTCTCCTCATTCCTCTTTTAACTCATGATGTGCTGGAGTATACACAGGTTTTCTGGCAATGTAGGTGACAGATTTAGTGCTGGAACCTCTGTCAGAACTGTGTTTTCTGATCTACCATAAAATCCTGTCTGAAAAATGATTGCCTTGAGAGGACTAAACAAAAAAAGAATAAGTATTCTGAAAGATACTTTTTCCATTGGGTTTCTTAGATTTATTTGGAAGGCAGAGGGAGACGATCGGTAAGGTTTAATGCTAGGATATTTCAAGAGGTGTGATTATAGTTTTGGATGCTAGTTTTGTGTGTAAGGTCTCCCTTAACAGTTTGTACAAGCTTTGTATAAATCACTCAAAACAAAAGTAAGTTGGATCTTGGGAACTGAACTGCAGAAGCTAGCCACAGCACTGTGTATATGCAGTTATAACAGAAGTTTCAAAGAAAAAAGCCTGACTGCAGCCAGGAAAGTCAAAGGGTATTTTGAATATCTGAGCAAGTTTATCTTCTGTAGCTAAAGGGCTTCAGAAAATCTGTTAGAGCTAGAATATGGAACTGAGTAGTCTCAGTATGAAGTAGGTTATAAATCTTGAGGTAGAAAATCCTTATTTTCTTGTGTGGCCTGAAAAGTATACCTGTTTGAAGCAACAGCATGCATTACCAACATATATTGACTGGTTTTAACGTAACTTACTCACATAACATAAATCACAGAAGTAATGTCTCTGGTCGTGCCTATCACTGTCATTCAGTCAGAAAGATTTCACTAGACTAAATGTAGACTTTATGTGTGACATTCTGGAGAATTATGAATCAGACAAGCTTAACCTTAGGGCCCCAGGAAGATACAGAAACACTCGCTTACACAAAATAAAATTGTAAGCAATAAAGTAATGAGAAACATTAGTAATAAAATAATAAATAACAAAATGATGAAAAGCAGTCAGAACAGATTGCCAAAACCAGACTGAGCCAAAGCTAGCTCCAAATCTAATATTTTTCCTTGCTGAATGTGTGATGGATAGGCAGGAAACAATAATAGTGACATATTTTGCCTCTAGGAAAGTTTAAAAAAAAGCAATCTCCATGTGCCATATCCATAAAGAATGGGAAAATAGTATTTTGACTTTCCTAGGTCAAAGCTAGATCAAGATCAGTAGATGCAGATTTGCTTGAAAACCTGTACCCAAACTGTAGTTATTTCTGATTTTTTGTTACGCATGTAAGTAGGATTCTGGAAGGATGTCTTCAGCCAGTGTCATTCAACACTTTCAGTACAGACTTGGCTGGTTGATTAGAGATATGTTTACAAAATACGCAAATAGCAAAAGTCTGTGAAGGGTTACTAGCAGACTGCAAGAAACAATTAGCATTTAAAACACCTTTGAAAAGTTAAGCAAGTCAGAAATCACTTAATTGGATTGAATTCCGTGGAGAAAAATGCTAAAGAATGAAAAAATAAGACCTTTTCAATGTGCAGAATAATTGGTTGAGGTAGTAATAAACAAGTAAACAAAATAAGAGCCAAAGGGAAATGTGGCTCTGGCTTTTAGTGTTAAAAACATTCTAGCTAGAACTCAAGAAAATAAAAAAAATATTAGGCTTTTATTAGGCTTTATCTGGACCAGTGTTTCCATACTGGCATACCTCCTTTCAAAAAAGGTAAAGATCAGTTAGAGACAGTCCAAAATGTCAATAACAAAAGAGCTTTATAAAATATAACTCACAGGAGACATTAAGTTAATTAGTAAAGATTCATCTGGGAGATATGAAAAGATGAACTACATCTATGGAAACGTCACCTGCTACGGATGGCCTCGATGTAAACTTGAACCTGCCTTAGAGTAGAGGTTGGTCTAGACAATATTTTGAGGCCCCTCCATTTCTGTGTTACGCGGTTATGAAGATGGACTCAGTTCAGTTAAACCAACCTTTGTGATGTTTTCCTTCTTCATGCTTTCTGAGCTGGTGATTCAGGAAGCTGGGGCAGGTCCAGGCTTGCATTAGAGTTAATGGATATTTACACAAGGATATTTACACAATGTCTTTGAACCTGAGGTATTCAAAACCAGATGAAATCAGAAAAAGTGCCTCAGTGGTGCTAAAGGAATTTGTATGCATGTCTGTGTCCTGTAAAAGCAGGCAGATCTTCATTAACAAGCCCAAGCTGTAAGCTAGGGCTACTCTTTAGCCATACATCAGTCCATTAAGGGCTGAAGGTGTTACCTTGCCCATGTTGCTGCAGGTTTTGTCACACTTTCAGGATGCGAGAACATCATTCTCTGTGAAAAGCCTGATACACAGATAGCAGTAGGTCAAGTTGTTGCAAGACTCATCTTTACTCTTGTGGAGTTAGGGAGGGATGGACTGAGATGTCAGCCTACAGTTTCTGCAGACATCAGAAACATGGCTGCTGATTAGATGTGTGGACACTGCAGTGACAGGTGGACAAGTCCTGGGCCACATAAAGTTGGTTTGGTTAGAAGTGCCCAAGAGGTGAGTTGGTCAGACTTGCAGAAGCATTTCCAGTGTGTTGCTGCATTGCTGTTTCTTTGTGCTCATGCATATGGACCGCTAGTACAATGAACCTGATTTTTTTTGAGGATGAAAGAAAGTATTTGCTGGATACTGAGTCTGACATTTGGTTTAGAGTCCTCAGGGCAGTTTGGGGAGAAACTTTTCTGAATTCTGGATTATGTGATGAAGACCATGTATGTACTCCTTAATACCTCATTTGTGATGGTGGAGAACACAGGGTAAATAACACAAAAGAAAACCAGGACTGTGACCTGATGCTTAAACTGATCTCTGTGTCTGTTGCCACTGCATATCTTGTTGGATGAACAAAAGCAGCCTTGTCCAGTTTGGTTCTGATAAAGGAAACATACAATATAGCATTTGTGTGGCTGCAGGAAAACTAGGCTTTGATTTCTAATTTTAGTTAGTTCGATACATTTTTTTTTTTAATTAAAAACCAACAGCAACAACCAAAAAGAGAAGCATGTGACATTTTATTTTAATGATGATAATGTCTTTTTCAGTGAAGTCAGTCATTTCACTAATGATGAAAATAGTCACCAGTACTCCTTAGATCAGTATTCAGACAAAGTATTAACTGGATAATTGATTGCCAGAGAATGCACATTCATTTTCAAGCAAAACTTTATGCTTTCCCTCTACCTTATTCAGAGTGTAAAGTAATAAAATGTATGGACAAAAAGTTCGATTGTGGTGGCTATTTGTCATTTAAAAAATGAATATTGCAATGTCACTTCATTAACTTACAGCTTGTTCTGGGATAATTTAATGCCAGCTATCAGTGTGATCTTGTATTAATGTGTCACTGAAATGTACAGATAGGACAGAACAGGTCTTTTGCAATATCTTAAAGGGTTTCCATCTCTGCAACTCTATGCCCTTTTTTTTTTTTTTTTTTTTTTTTTTTTTTTTTTTTCATGCTGAAGTCCATGTGCCCTTGTCCTAAGCAGACAGAAATAGCTATTCAGTGCAGGTATATCTGGCTCACACTCACCCTGCTGCCTACACATCTCTGCCACAACCCCCTCCCCTCCCACACACAATCCCTCCACGCTCAACAGCAAATGCAGAGCCTCTAGTACAAAAAAACTCCCAAAGCTTTAAATGCTTTAAAAACTACCATGCACCCTTGAAAGAGATCAGAAGTCACTGAGAGTTTTGTCAACACACCAGGCTATTCTTACTGCAAAGGAATTTGTTCAATTAATTTATCTGTGAAGATCATTTCCTAGGATAATTCCTCAGAGCCGTCCCCATTCCCAGGGAATACAAACTCCCTTTCCCCTCCATAATCCTCAGTAGTTTCTGCCAATTTTATTTAGGCAAAAAGTCTTTAAAATTTAGTCACAGGACCTAACTTTGTCCCTTTCCCAAAGATTTTGTGTTTGGGTATCAAGTAGTGCCTCTCTTATTAGTGATTCATTTTATCAATATAGTACTAGCACAGTTGTATCTCCAAGTCTTTTTTTCAGTGCACAAACCTGACTAAGCATTTAGCCATATGCAGTAATTGTTCGCATTAATGCACTGGGCAGAATTCTTAATGAAGTGTTAAATAGAGTCCTATGGCACATTACACTTTACTGTGATAAAAAAGATAAAGTAATAAAGATTTATGAAAAAAATAATGAGGAATTTGAGGGAGACAAGATAAGATGCCACAGCATACAGAGGCCTGATTTAGAAATCATTTTTGTATATCCTAGGTTAATCTTGGTTTTCAGCCTCTTTCAAGATTTACCTTTTGCTTGCATTTTTTTCAAGTTTTACCTTTTACTTATAATTTCCATATGGGTCCCTATAGTCACTCAGTCTTTAAAATCATGCTTATGTCCTCCACGTCCCAACCCCTTCAAAATGGTAAGTGTGTTTTTGCATAAAACAGATGCTTCCCTTTAAAAAAAAAAAAAAAAAAGTTTGTTACAAGAGAATAGACTTCAGGATCAAGGGAATTAGGTAAGCTGTGCAATTACCAGAAAATACATGCTCCAGTGCAACTGGAAAGCACCATCTGGGACGTTTCAGCCTGTAACAGTTTGCAAAAATCCACTTGTTGAAAGAAACAGATAGTGCAAGGGCATTTAATCATCCCACTTTCTTATATAAAAGGAAATCCCTGAACTCCTTAAGAATATCAACTTTGGGTATAATTAGCCTGGTGTTGATAATGTGCTTCACAGAGTGGTGGGGTTTTTGAAAGATTTCAGGTATCTGAGAAACACATTTATCAGCTGATGTTATCTCTTGCCACCATCACCCAGTGAGATCATCAAAATGGACCTACAGAGACAATTTCACCTTAGCTACCCTGAAAGTTATTAAAGGCAAAGCAACAGATCCATCAGAGTGTCTTTAAGATGAGCCAGAAAGTTCAGTTGGAACCACGTTTTTGATTTTGACTATGATGCCTACAGGACATTCTGCACTAGCACATGGAACAGACTTTAGCAGAGGTGTTTTCAGCAGCTAGTGGAAACAGCTAAAGATACATTTGTATTTTCACAATGAAAATGGCATCTCATCACACACTGAACAGGTGTCAGACCAGTTCCACTCTGCACTGTTTTGAAAGAAAATTCATTATCCTATGCACATATTTTTATAGTTGAAAAACCATTCAGCCAGTCTGCATCGTAAACCACTGACACTGGGCTTTGCTCAGCAAGACATATCTGTGTCCAGCTTGTCTTTTCTTCTGGTGCAAGCAGAAGGACCAGTAAAATCTCTAGCTTTGATACTGCATCAGGGATTTCGTATATTCATTTTAACCTGAGCATTTCTTTCTCACTTGGGTAGAAAACAGTAGGCTTTGAAATTCTTGTTTACCAGTGAGGCCTGCTTCTCCGTATTGCAGCTAGAAGACACTTTTTTTCATGGGCCAATTGTTCCTAAAACCTAGAGACCCACCAGAGCCTTAAGTGCTATGATGATGCCATTTACTTTAATTGCCATGTAGTGCATAGCAGGAGCTGAGTATGCACAGATGTTTGAGAGTCTGGCTGTAGCACTGGGGCTATACTGAAAATACCGAAGCTGATATAACATATGTCCTTACCCTGTACTGAAAGCAGGCATGATCTAATGCTGATTCAAACGTTATGTGGCTGTTGGGCTCTCCCAATATGTCCCACATACAGCTGTGCTAACATTGCCCTGTGGAAAGCTTATTTTGCTCACTGTATCCTGTTGACATCTATATTGCTACGGTGGCAAAACTTCTGAGGGCAGAGACATTAGCCAACCTAGCTTTTTACTTACAGATTATCAATATCCTTCAAAAAAATGTTTCCTCAGATGTTAAAAATGGTTCATGGAATAAGCTGTGATCCTTCCACTCATGTGTCATGCTTTTGGACATCCAGATGTTGTGCAGGTAGAACAATTGGCCTTGTTTGAAGTCCTGTTTGTTCTAAGAGCCTTCAAATCCTGAACTGTAGTGGTAAGTTAACCAGCGACAAGACTAACCTAACTGGTACCTAACTAGTACCTGAGGAAGCCCCTGCCACAGGCACAGGCTTGCTGGCAAGAGCATTGTCTTGTTCCTCAGAGCAAACTTCTAGACCAGTCTGTGAAGACATGAAAACCTGTTTGAAATGTGCAAAGGGTGTTTATGTATACCCCTGTGCTCTTTGACAGCTCCATTCTCACACCTCCTTTGATACAAAATTTGCTCTAACGTGACTACAGTCACTTGCAGTGCAGTTACCAGCACAATTACATCCACATTAGGAGCAGATTGAATACCAGCAAGGAAATCCCAATGTACTTGTTGCCTAAATCTCACTCACCCGATATAAACTGAAGTCTAAAATTTCTATTGTATTATTGAGTAGTAAGGACAGTAGCCGGCATGCTTACTAATATCTTTTAGTGGTCGAACATAAAAGGGAATTTACGCAACCAGTTCTGGCAGCCTCGGTCCCCCTTTTCAGGTGTGAAACGTGAATCTAAAGCATATGAGCAGCTACAGCAAAGGCAGTTTGTTACACAGTGTTTGTCTTTGTTATAAGTGCAAGCTAGTCTTACTGGAACCTGAAAGTTTGTCATCTTTATGACTTTAATCAAACCAACAGATGTTAATCACCTGGCATTGCTTTGTTCACATGGAGCGTTATGTGCTGCTTCTGTAGAAAAGGACTTGAAAGGGAAAGCAAAGCACAGATGTCCTAAGCTCTAAGCCTTGCAACCAGATGATGAACTACACCGGAGCTTCTTATATGCATGTCCCTTACAAAATGCTCAGAAATTAATGTGTCTCCCTTCTGCTTATTGTACAAACCATGCTGTTGTGTGATTACTCTCTCAGCACCATCCCACAAAAACTCAAGTACTAGTCCAAAATATATTCTGTTTCTGAGCAGGCCTTGTTCTACCAGTGTGTGTAAAACTGCACACTTCCTTGGATGCCAGTAAATATTGAATATTCTTAGTCAAAGGAGTAATGTTGCCTGGCCTCTGTTATTTGTTAGGACTCTTCCTACAGTGGGGCTTTTGGAAAAACAAAGCTTTAGCTACTCAACATCACTGAAATGGAAAGAAATTTTCATTAGTATTTTTTGCTTGTTTTGGAAAAAATGGAACCTGTGTGTCAGAGTAGGAGATTACAGGAGATTTCTTCTTTTTGGCAATAATGATAATTTTCTTTGGCAAAATAATATTATCTTTTTCTGCTACTTCTTTATTTCTGTTTTTGAATTTTGTATACCATTATTTGTCACCATATAAGAAGAGACAGAAGAGTGAAGTTTGACATGATCAAAGAGTCCTGACTCAGTACAGTGCATGCAAGCCATTTCAGTTCAAGTGTTCAGTCATTAATTATCACAAGACTAGACTAGTCCATTACTTGCTTGCAAAAAAGAGAAAAAGTAGGAGGAATCATGGATGAAAACAAGACATAGATTAGAAGTGCAGTTACAGCACAACTGAAAGAGAGATCACTCATTTGACAGTTCACATGAGAAAAGGGTGAATGGTTGAGGGTACGGGCAGATCATCAGTTAGGGCATGGTTTCCTTAGCTGTTTCCTGTGTCAGCTATAGTGATGTTAAATGCCAGGTTCAACATTAGCAGTTCTGTTGTCCCAGCATCCAGCCTTAAAGTGCGCCTTCGTACTGAGGTCTGGAATTGATTCTGACCAGGAAACACTACATGGTCTTCAGAGAAATGGATCCTGTTTTGGGGTATTCCAGGCTCCCTTGTACATGGAGTGTAGGTGGAAAGCAAATATCCACCAAACAGAATATATTGGGCAAAAATAATTTTCCTGTGCACGTGACTGAACCCGCAGGGCCATGCTATCACAGTGCCAAACTCAACCTAAAAAGCTATATGAAGATGTGAGAAATATTAGGAGACTCTAATACCCATGTAACTTGAATCCACATTAGCTCATGTCTACCTTCAGTGTATTGTAAGCACCTATTCTTTATCAGCTTCAGCATTTGATCCACTAAAAAAAAATCAGGGTATGTTTGTCCTTAACAAGGATGACCAGAGAGTGGTTTAGTGCCAATGGTGCCTAATGTTTCAGATTTAACATAAGAACTCAGAGTTTTCAGGAATTCAGGCAAACCTGTGGTGGAAGGTGTCTTGCCAGAAAGACAAGTCTCAAATAGGAGGTTGTTACCAGAGACTCCAAAGATGTTGCCTCCATTCTGTGCTGATCATCACCCCATGTACTGGTTTTGGCTAAGATAGAGTTAATTTTTTATAGTAGTTTATATGGTGCTACATTTTAAATTTGTGCTGAAAATTGTGTTGATCGCATAGAGATGTTTTAGCTATTGCTGAGCAGTGCTTATACAGAGTCAAGGCCTTTCATGCTCCTCACACTGCCCTGCCAGCAAGCAGGCTGAGGGTGGGCAAGAAGCTGGGAGGGGACGCAGTCAGTACAGCTGACCCCAACTGACCAAAGGGGTCACACACCATGTTATGTCATGCTCAGGAATAAAAGCTGGGGAAAGATGAGGAAGTGGGGAAGTTTAAAGTTAAGGTCTTCCCAAGTAAATTACATGTGATGGAGTCCTGCTTTCTTGGAAATGACTAAACACCTGCTTACTGATGGGAATTAGGAATAAGGAAAAAATTCCTTATTTTGATTTGCTTGCATGTGTGGCCTTTGCTTTACCTATTAAACTGTTTTTATCTCAACACACAAATTTTTATACTTTTACCCTTTCAATTCCTCCCCCATCCCACTGGGGGAGGATGAACGAGCAGCTCAGTGGGGCTGAGCTGTCCACCAAGATGAACCCACATCACCCCATGGGCTTTGGCATGTTGTAACCAGACACGAATCAGACTGGTTTGGTGAATGCAGGTATACTGATTCTTGAAGCTTCCTGATCAATAATAAAAATATTTGATAAAATTTATCATCAAAGATTGTATGTCATCTTTGCTTAGGAACATTGGACCAGATGTGACTAAAACCCCATAGCTGCTGTCATCTGTGTAACTGTAGAAAATTTCACAGGATCACAGAATCATCTAGGTTGGAAAAGACCTTGAAGATCATCTAGTCCAACCATTAACCTAGCACTGACAGTTCTCAACTACACCATATCCCTAAGTGAGAGCACTCCATTTCTAGCATTCTAGAAATGCTAGTATTCCAACAGAAAGCATCCCTTCGCAACGCTCTTTCACTGCAGTGTCTTTACAAGGCTGATTGGGTTGTCCAAAGGTAAGATCCTACATGCTGATAGGAAAGCCCAACACAAGAAAAAGGAGCTCGTAAGTAGTCGGCATGGACAGAGTGGCAATCCTCCTTTATGTCCAGGAGTATTTTACCTCTTTAAGTTGAAGTACTTAACTAGTAAATTTAAATTAGGATCCTGTTTGCCTAACCCTTGCTACATAACCACTGGTGAAAGATTTCCAGTGTCTACCCTCCATTCACTCTATTAGGGCAACCTAATACTTTAGATGTTTAATGTTAGGGAGCGTAAACCTATCAGTAATATCTGGTAATTCTTTAATCATTATTTTTTTCTTAAGAACAGAGAAAGCAGAAATATGGGCAAATACTAATCTCAGGCTCTAAACACAATCATCTTGAGTATCATGAACGGTGATTCTGGAACAGAGCTGGTTTACCAAAAGAGTCTTACATATCTGGGTCAAAGTGGGAGCTTCTCAACTTTGCATAGTTTTTGCAGAGAGCAAAAAGTTAGCTCACCTGTCATGCCAAGTTTGCTTTTCTGGGTGCAATATCCTGTCCAGAGCACTACTGGTTAACCAAAGCGCTCAGCATTGCTGGGATGTCTGACACTGACATTCCACCACTTGATTTGTAATTACACCAGCAGAATTAAAGGATGGGAGTTGCCAGGGGGCATACTTTTGATCCAGACTCAAGACTAAAACGTTTTGGCTATGCAGGCACAGTTTGTGGCTACACAGGCACAGTTATATTTGGAGGTTGCCATCCTTACTAAATTATCCAACAACCACAAGCGCACATGAATCAAGTTCTTCTGTTTGCATATATATGGTTTAATGTAATTTATGGTATTGAAGTATTTGACTTGTCAAACTAACTTAATGAAAAATTAACAGGGCTTCCAGCTCTTGCTGTGGCTCTGCCTCTACAGTATGAACAACTTGGTGCAAACCACGGCAAACAACCACTAGTCACTTCTTATTATAGAGAGCAGACATTTAAATTGCAGAAATCCTAACTCTCATGGTACTGTCTGGAGAGCAGAGACCATGATTTGTGGGACAATCCTGACAAAAACTGAAGATTATGGGATCTACCACTGTGCATATTATTTGAGAGTTAGTTCAGGGGAAGAATGAAAAACTGAGAAGATTACAGTCCTCCAACTCTTAAGTCTGGCTCTTCTCTGTCATATATCTTAAAGGAAAAAAAAAAAAAAAAACAAGAAAAGAGAGAATATGAGGAAACAGCTTGCCTGGCTGCTCTGTCTTGGCTTTTGCCATGTTGTATTTTAAATTTTAGATTGGGTTCTGTGCTAAAAGACTCCATCTGTTATTTATATTCTAATGAATATTTTTGTTCCTTCCTAAGCATATGTTTTAACATCCTAATTTCTCTCCCATTTATATGCATACTTTTAATCAGTTTTAAAGTAGAAACAATTATTAAAACTACTGACATGAAATACGATGTATAGATAGATAATCGATTTCTGTTTGCCTTCTTTGTGATATGCAAAGGAGGTCTGAAGATTTTGTCAGAAATACTTTTTCCTCCATTATTTTATACATCAGTAGTTTAGATCCAGTCCTATTTTTCCTGAAAGCTGTCAAGATATCTGACAGGCATTCTGACATCTTTAAACAGACTTGGATAATGGAATTAACTGAAACCACAGGATATTTTTATTAAGGTGATATAAACTAAATTCCAAGTTTTAAAGTAATGACTTGAATGAGAGAAAACAAAAAAGAAATGCTTACAAGAAAAAAACTTTTATAAAGAAATTCCTTACTCTCTCAATTCAGTACTGAAAAGATTAGCCAGAATAGTAATAAGCACATTTCAGTGAATTAGAAATTAATTTTGAATCACAGCACTTGAATGTCTTTTTCTACTCACTTTTCACATTCACTCTTGTAACCACTTTAGTTCACACTAAAGTTCATGAAAAATTAATTTTCAGTCCATTCCATAGTTAGTGAAGTAAATTTAGTACAACAATCTCTGGAGTAGCAGAATTTGTGTCCAGATTTCTCATTAGTGTTAATATGCTTATCGACTGATTCTGGCAATTGAAGGCAGGACCAAGATACCGTAGGTCACTGTTCCTTGAATTGCCTTCAGCCCAGCAGCACTCTTTTAATAGACCTTTTTCCTATTTTTTTTTTCCCTTCATTGTGTGGTCTGATGTCTAGAGACTCAGAGTGCAAGATCCTACAGAAGTCTGACTCTGCTTGCCCACAAAGACGATGCACATTCATATATTCTACAATAACAATTTCTCTTTCACAATGAATCTTGCTGAAGGACAAATGAAAACAAAAAGAAAAGTTAAAACCAAGATCCCATATAATAATCATGAGAATGAATCACCACAGGCATTAGAAACAGACATATTTCATAGAATCAGCCTAGATATTGGAAATTTGAAAAGGTGACTGCAAAATTCACATGAAGAGTAGAGAAGGTGAGCTCCAGTGCAGCCAGACTTTGAGAGCTGGAATGAGGTAATCCAGAGCTGTTCCTGGCAATCTTGAATATGCAACAAATCTTTGTAGCAAGTTGCACTGGTGGATCAACAGCTGGTGATGGATTAATGGAATATTTTCTCAATGGTTATTTCAAGCCATTTCTATTCCTTCTGTGCAGACTGAAAACTAAAACATTCAGATAATTCATATACAGAACTCCTTCACATACAGACATATTGGCTCTTCCCTCTATGGTGAAAAAAGCACTCTATGATCTATATATTAGGCAAAAACACTAGCAAAAAGCCAGATAAATGTGCTGGCAATTTCAAATAGTAACATAAGTGCTTGTAGGATGAAAGTAAATCTACCTTTGAAGGAAATGTAGTTTCTTCAGTAATTTCCTCACTCACTACTCAATTTACTATTTTGAAAAAATGACATATCCCTGATCTAGAAGTATAGCTTTATTTCTCTGTATTGAGACTTGCTGTTGTTTTAGGGCTACCCTGGCAGCAACCTGCTTCATGACGGAGTAGGTTCTTTAAGCAATATTAGGAACTGTCTCAATTTTCTGCCATTAAGGTGGAAAATCTCATCCTGGAGATGATTGTTTGTCTCCTTTTTGAGCGAAGTGGCACTTCAGGGACAAGAGGAGCTGCTGGGTAGTCTTCTTCCTTTACATCTACCTAGAGTAGAACAGAAATGTTGGTTCTAGATGTACAGTGGTGGGTATGTGGGCTGGGAAAGATGATGGGGGAAGGGTTTTTTCTAACCACATCTAAGCCAGCTATGCCAAAATTAAATTGAGAAGGAAAAAAAGCATCTGGAAAATTGCAGCAATTTAAAGCACAGAATTTTAGTGCAAGTCCAGGGGGATAGCAGGAATGTAGTGACATTTATCAATAGCTACAACATAGAGTTCCAACAAAAAGAAAAGGAACAATCTGCTCTCTGCCCTTGGCATGATAATTTGCCTTTTACCTTCTGCATTTTCATATATCAGTTTGAAAAGCAGAGGACAAAAACAATCAGCAACAGATGTTCCATACAATCAACGTGGTACATGAATTCAGTTAGCATGCAAATTGTCATCCCTGGGCTATTTATGTGGACTGCTGGGAAAACAGACAGCCTGCTTTGCAAAAATAGATAGAAGGGGTATGATTAAAATGCCTGGATTCAATCATATGTTTAATCACCATCCCCTTTTTTATCTCAGCTACAATGACTGGTAGCTATTATGACAAAAATTTGAAAATGTGCATGACACACAGTGGCACCCAGGAGCCTGATAGGTGGTCTGCGCTTGATCAAAGGGATCAAAGCTTTGTCCTGTGTTTCCCTCTGTTCCACCTCACCGCAACAACTTTAAATGCACAAAATATGATTTATAGGGAGGGCGTGTTATACTTTCGTTCTTAGACTAGAGTGTTATAGACTACATCTCATTTTTTTTGGTGATACCAATAAATTATGTTTCTCCCTCCTTAAAAGTAGCAACAGATGACTGTGTTGTCTACTCAGAAATGGGTTCTCAGCGATGATACAGGGGATCAGACACTTCTAACCTGTCTACACACAAGTGGTGGGTGAATCCTAAGAAAAGTTTTCATGTGTCCCAAAAAAAAGCTTATTCTGAAACTTTAGGGTCAGATAACAGTCATCCTTGTGCTATTTTGGCATTTTCTTTCTAGTTGTGGATGGGTGCCAGAAGGGCAGGGAAAAGTAGTAGGAAAAATTATAATCTCATTTCTTTTTTTTAAATCTAAGAAGTGGGTTAGTTAGAATTTTTGGCCAGGATATATATTGTTTATTCAATGAACGAGATGCCAAAAAAAAAGAGCAGTCCCTGAGGGACAGACTGTGGAAATTTTACTCACTCTGATAAGTGCTTGCTCATGTGAAGAGTTCTGCTGGTTTCAAAGGGACTATTTTTGTGAGTTGTATAATATAGCTCAAAATTAACCCAAATTGGCTTGAAAAGGAAAATTGTCAAATGGACTGAAGACTGTTTACAGGACACTATAAATTAGGGATCACCCTAAAGGGCAAAATATCAAGTAAGAGAAATTCTCTAATGGGGTAATCTGAGGATTGGATACAGTACAGTAATGACAAAGAAATAAAAGCAAGACTCAGTTTCAGGGAAATACCGGGGCACCACCAAGATAATCAGAATTTCCGTAAGAGTAGAGAAATTAGCAACCTGACTCAAAAGGATAAAATAGGATCTGATTTGGGAATATTCATGCTATGAAAGCAGAGGACAGAGTAATCTGAAAAACACAATTATCAGCAGAAACCTAGGTAGCAAAAATGCCAAGGAACAGAACTGAAGTGAAAGGAGGTGGTTTCACAGCTGCTGAAGCCTGCACAAGTGAACATGAAGTCATGACACTGGTTATGCCCAGTCCATGTTTAGAAATTTGCACAAATGGGAAGATTAGTAAGGATTCATAGTTTTGAGAAATTAAGTGTCTGAGACTATGATCCTTCATCACGGTTGTGTGCTGGCCTTGATTAGCTCTGACCTTTACTGAAACTCCCTTTCATAGGCAAAGAGGTAGGAGAGGTACACTGAATTTAACTTTCAGAGGATAAAACTGGGTAGATGGTTCTTGAGAATTAAGCCTTCTCAAATAATAGAACATTCAATAATTCCTGTGTCCTTTCAATGTGCCTCGAGCTGCAACAACCCATCCTCTCCCTAGAGTACCAAAACAATACCCATGTGTCTTCCATTACAGAACATAAGTGACAGAAAATTTCAAATACAGGATAAAGAAGAGAGATGGAATAAATAAATGAAAAATTGTGATACTGCCCGCTAGAAGTGCTATTACACAGCTCATATGCTATAAAGACAGCATTCACTCTGGTCTTGTAACAGCTCTGTTGGCAATGAGAAGCTCATGTTGTTACTTAGAAAGGAAAGGCTGTAGCTGAGCCATTTAGATTAAGGAGAAAGACTGAGTGCCATAACTAAAAAGGTAGCATATGCCAGTGGATCAGATGCAATTTGTATATTTTAACATTGAAACATTCTGTCCTGATTAAAGCTTAATTGGCCAAAACACTGACTCCGCAGACTTCTTGGCTACAATGAACACAAATATTTAAAATGCACAGTTCTTGATTAAAACAGTGACTGTGTACCACGACTAACAGCACTAATATTTAAACAAAAAAGAAAGGAATGAAAATACAAAATCTTCCCAGGTTACTCAAATAGAACTACAGTGGTAATGAATCTGAGGTTGGTACTTTAAGGTTTGGGTTTTTGTTTTGTTTTGTTTTGTTTGTTTGTTTGTTTGTTTGTTTTTTGTGTGGTTTTTTTTTTTTTTTTTCCAAACAGAAATGAAGCACTCATTATTTTTGGTTTTAAATTGGTTGGTCAGCTAGCCTTGCTGATTTTGAAAACCTCCTCTAAACTTATTTTTCATTCTTTTTATTTGTCAGGCAATTTCTATAATTGCCTGTGTCCTTCAATATTGGAGGACACTTTGCTGGAGAAAAAAAATGAGGAAGGAAACCTCAGTTAGCTTCTGGCAAAATGGTCTGGAGAAGATTTTTCAATAAATGGCTTTTACTTCCTCCAAACATAGCTTTTAAAAGTTTTTTATTGTTCATTTACCCACATGAACAGCCTTTTACTAGTCCTGCCTTTGGTACAGGGCATTTTGGACAATATGGTGGAAGATGGAGGCAGTAGGCTAACAGAGAAGCCAACAGCTGTTACTCACAAAAGCTAATCCATTTTTCGAGTCTTTCCATCCACTTCCATCAAGGAGTGTTAGCAGCCTTTTTTCCCCAAGCTGCACAGCAGGACTTAGCAGTTCCTTCCACAGGCCCAGAAAATGATGCAATTTACATCCTAATTTGAGGCTTATTTGCAAGAATGAGTCGTGGTATTAATTTCAGATGACGTGTGAAATTTCCCATCCTCCTTTTTCCAGAAGAATTGCTCATTTTTCAGGAGAAGGTTTTGTGTTCTGGCAGGTCCCTGAAGTGCAGAGCTATATGGTTGTTGTCCAGAAGTGTAGATGCCACTGGAATTAAAATGAGAGCCTGCCTAGTCACATCTTTTAATACATGAAAGACAAAAGTTGTTGGCTAGATATTTAATGAAAAAGACCTAGTAGTGAAGAAGCGTTGCACCCTACCAAGCATTGCAGCACAGCTAGTGAAAGGCAGTAGGTCTTCATTACAGTTGTTAATCTTTTGATTTTTTTACACCTGAATTGTAGGCAGAACCCAAGACATACAATAACAATCAAGCTACAGGAATAGACAATAGTTTTTCTCTCTGCTTGGTCAAGAAATCTTGCTGCCAGTTTCACAACATGCACTGGATGACGATACAGTATTGTAAGTAGTGTTTTCTGGTTTGGGTAGAAGAAAAGAAGGAAGCAAATATTAATTTACATAAAAGGAAGTTTAGAAAGTAGGAAAAAAACCTACACAGCTCAGGGATTTGCAAATGCCTTTTAAGATACTTAAAAAAAAAAAAAAAGTAATAAAAATCTTCCTCCAAAGCCTAAAAAGCCTAATTCTGCCATTTTCATTGTTAAGAAGAATTTTAAATAAAAAGATGTTAACACATACTCCATTGTTACATTAAAATGGCAACAATCCATTTTCAGAGCAGTAAGTTTCTAACAGGACCCCATGGCTTGTAAAGCTTTTAGAGTAACCATTTCATCTACAAAAATACAACCCCCCAGAAACCAAACCTTTGTAGACAGGAACTTTCTGTAAAAGTCATATTTGACAACTACTGTACAAAAATGCTTTGCCATGAGACACTACCATCTGTTTACTATATTAAATATATAGTTCTCTGTGTTTTTATTAGAAGATTTTTCCTTTAACAAGGCAGGCGGAGGACCTTACGTATACAGCAAACCCTTTTACTGCAAAAATGTGTACAAGATGCAGTGTAGCAATAACATGATCTTTGGAGAAGATTTCAAATTCTCTCGCTGTGTGCTGCTCAGAGACAAGAAATATGGTTGTATTTGCTTCACTGTTGTGGCAGAGGATGTAAAACTCCCTTGTCAGAGAGGACAAGAGATTTTCATGTCAGCTCCGATACTTTTACTCTGCTAGTAGACCCTACCAATTTGAGAAATTTAAAAGAACGTCTCCCGGGAATAATTTGGGACTAACTGGTATTATTGAATGTATTATTATAGACTATATTGAATGTGGATTTAAGGCCAAATTCTCTGTTGAAGGAAATGGACGAAACTTCCTTGATGCCACTAGAGCATTAATCACTTCAGTCAGCAGATGATGTGTGACATGGATTGTTAAAGGGAATTAAAATTTGTAGAGAGCAGCCATTTTAACTCATGTCCTCCTACCATTTAAGAACCTATAAAAGACATCCCATGGAGAAATAGGACTGACTATTACTACGTCCTTATTTAATATTGAATGTCAAAGAACTGTTTGAGGGAAGATATGAGCATTCATTGTGATTTATTTACTAGAAGACATATATTTCCACTATGACTTTCCAAAGACCCTCCTGCCAATGGATCCGTACACTGTTCAGAGGATGTTGTATTATGTTTCAGAATCATCTCACATCCCCTTCTCTTTTCTTGCCACCTAACAAATCCTAACTAGTGAGGGGTGTTTTACTGGAGAAGCATAATGATGTTAGAATTGAGGCATGGCACTGAGCCCAAGCTAATGTGCTTTGCTGTGTTTATTAGTATGGACTCTGCTCCAACACAGCTGGGTGGTTACAGTGGGAGGGATGTGGAAGCAGAGAATGGAAACAAAATGGCATTGGCTATGGTGTGGGAATGGGGCAAGAAAAGAGGTGTATGGTTCCCTGGATGCAGGGGAATCCAAACAGGTGAGTAGATCCCAGTTTCAATGACATAGTGGGGTCAACAGGACAGCCCTGAATAAGGGGACAGAGCAGGATGGAGTGTTATTGTGCAGAGATATTGTTCCTGTAAGAACAATTGTGAAGCAACTCTGAAAACTAAGATGCTCTTCCCCTTACAAAGTATAGAGTTATCTAGTCATTTAGAGTCAAGAAAGTGAAGCAATGCAATACCACTTTGAAATTCCTCCCAGTACACAGACATATCCTTTTAAAAATTAGACCAGATTACCGTTCTTTGGCAAAAACCTGTATCATGACCACAAATCACTATGACAGGTCTGAACTGCCGTGCTTCTGGCCTTGAAGTCATGGCAGGTAAAAAAAACATAGTGGAGTACCTAACATACCTGTTAAAATAATAGACTTTCAGATACAAGATGGAAAGTCATAAAGATTGTAGAAAACTAATAAAGTAACAGACACATTGAAGAAACATATCTGAAAGAGAGGGGAAACCAAAGCAGAAGGCTGGCTTGTGTCACTAGAAGTGGCAAAGGGTCAGTAATGGTCGTGGAAGTGATGTGGATTCTACCTGCAGGGTCTTGTGATGCCAGCAGAAGGGTCTTGTTCCTAGGGGTTGGCTGTGCTTGCCTGGAGTAAGCTGTTACACTTCTGTCGTGGCAGGGACACATCTGTCCCACCATAGCAGATTGTTCAACAGTCCAGAGCCAGCAGAATAGATGTCTACAAACTGTACTGGGCTTTTCCTCCACAGTGTTAACTCCCTTTGTGCTGTTGGTACGTGATGGAAATTACAGCAGATCAGAGTCTCTGCTGAGGGAAAGGGCTGGCACACAGTAATCTCAAATAGAAAGACTACAAAAGGTATTGCTGAAGCCATTTTAAAGTGCAATTTTCAGCCGCAGATGCTGACTTGGGCCTTGGGTTTTATTGTTGCCTATTCTGCAGTTACTCTTGCATCCAACAGCTGGAGCAACCATAAGCAAACACACAGCATGGGGGCAGAGCTCATGTCAGCTAACAAAAACCATTGCTGGGAATCAGCTCAACTGACAGCATCAGCCCTGCTCTTCTCAGCAGTTGCTTGCTCACCACTTGCAGGACCAAGCATGCTGTATCCTCAAAGACACAAATACAGAGTGGCTCTTTACTCTCCACCACAATGTACAAGGACTGCTATAGTCAATTCAGTACAAACCACATTATTTTATATGTTTGCTTAGTAGTAGAAAGGGAAAGGAAAACGCACATTTCCCTTTCCTTGTGCTGCCCAGCAGAATCACTAGAGATTCACTGCACTTAATAAGTTAAAGATCGGAGGCTTTTACTTTCACCTACTGTCATAGTATCAAAGATTATATTTGCACATCTGATTTACTGCTTGCCATATCTCTCAAGTATGTCTCATTAGTATCATGCCTGCTGCATTGCTCTTGTAATGCATCATGCATATGTCATCTTCCTCTTCTGCTTCCTACCTGATTTGAAGAGACTTAGGCAGGCTTGTTTCAGCACCAGTTATATGTTAACAACACAGAAATGCTGTCTGGAAACAGAGTGCCCTTCAAGATACATATCTATTATACCAAATCCAGAAAACTGCATGTAGTTAGCACTATTCCTGGTTTTGCTCATCCTCCTGGCTTGACTCTTCCATATATATCTGGACCAAACCCCACCTTCTATTACCAATTTTAAATCCTAATTGCGTATGAGATCTTTGATCAACATATATCTCAGGTAACATGAAGACCTCTGAACCCAGCACAAGTTTCTTCAAGATCCACTGAAAAATGTTACCATTACCAAACCAGACTAGCTTAGTGGCTGCTGTTTTAGACTGGATATTTCTGTCTTAGAAGTATTTATAAGAAAGTTATCAATGCCAAAGTGTTGGAAAAGCCTGTCTTCCTTCAGAGTCAAATGGATTTCATGGCAAAAGTTCAAAATTTATGTTACAAAATCCCAAGAGATTTATAAATAAATAACTTAAGATTTTTTTCATCTATTTGTTCCTGATCTTTTAGAGGTATGCTTGGAGTGCATCTCTGAGACAGTCTTCAAAATCAGAAAGGTTTAAAAGTCACTGTTTCTTTTAAATGGAGGTTGAGAGTCTCAAGTAATCATCTGACCTAGAAGCAGGGCACTGTAAAGAGGTACACAGGCTGTCACGAAGCAGAAAAAAAAAAAAAAAAAGTAAAATTTGGCAATTGGGTAGAAATTTAAAACTTTAGCTTTTGAATGAGCAAGAAGTTGATTAATCTGGTTGTCAGTTTTCATTCATTAGTAATTGATTATTTATGCACTTAGAGTATGCTTACATTAAGTAACAGTAGTTTAAATAATATTAAGTACTATTCATGTACTTAATTTAGTCCCAGGGAACTGTGACTAAATGTTTCTTCCAGTACACAGAGCCTGCATTTTCTAATTTTTCTAGTATGAGGGAGATCTCTCCTCCTTTGTGACTCATTGAAACATATGTTAAAAGCTTGTATCATTCATTTTTAATTTTCTGCAGAATACGTACTTTCAATTACAGGTCTTCAAAATCTGCCAAGAAAAAAATCATTTATTGGTGTTGACTATTTGTATTTCAATTAAATAACAAAACACTGTTCAGGGGACCAATATGATACCATTTCCTCTGGTTGCTTATTGTGTTTCTGTAGTTGGCCATCCCTTTCTTCACATTTTACCTCGTTTACTTATCTTGTTTATGGTGCAGTCAGAACTACACTGCTTTTTTTTTTTTTTTTTTTTTTTTAATGTTTTAAATGTGCAATGATATGCTCCAAACAGGGTTTTAGGTGGAAAACATTCACTAATTGACTTGTTACAAGCTTCCTCCTCAGCTTCCCTTAGTCTGGAGACTGAAGGGCAGAGTGCATATTAGAGATGTATTTTTACGGTGTGCTAAATCAGCATTTGGCAAATGGTGCTCTTGTACCTGCAATATGGAAAGATCCCTGTACAGCTCTGCAGCTGATTTACATCATGACTCTGTGGACAGCAACAACTTCTTAGCACAAAGCAGGAATGTGATCTCTGCTTGACATTCCAGTTGGTCTCATCTAGAAGTCCATGGGGTGTCAGTCGGTCTCCCTTTACCTTGTCCTTCTAAACATTTATTTGCACAGTTTGTGAATGTGGCAGAGAGTTTACAGTAAAGTTGTTCTGCTAGTAGGATTAGGCCAGTGAGAAAATAGATACAGAAAGACAGATTCACATGGATACATGCTTTTCAGAAGATCCTTTCAGTTCATCATGGCTTGCCAGGGACAGCCAGAGAGACCTATGGGGAAATGGCTAAGCACATGCACACACCTTTCCATCAAATAAACAATTTATCTGAATAATGACCAGAAGACACCAGTTGTACCAGAACACACGATGTGTTAGAAATGGAAACACACTCATATGGGCCTGTGCAGCACTAAAGTAGCTGTAGTTGATGGACCGTTTTTAAAGTGCAGAGACATTTGCTTAGTGATGCTAAGCCGCCCCTATGCAGTTCTTCTCCAGCAGCCTGCCCTCTGCAGTACTGCATATGACCATGGCTTGGACAGAAGAGATAATGGTGGCCTGCAAAACCTTCAACATCTTAGGTTTTGTCTCTGATAGAAAGGTCTTGCTGATATCCATACTGGTATCACATTTGAGTGCATACATGGTTATATGGAATAAATGCAAGTATACAGCTGTAATTCTTTGCTACCTGAAGAATGTATCACTAGACCAGATCCCACTCCTAATCAAATGGTCATCAAAAATTTGAACTGTGCAGGCAACCTTATCATTGTGCTACTTTTAAAATAATCTTCAAAAGGCTTCACTGTTGCTGACCTTGTTCTTTTGTGTGACCAAGTTAAACGTAGTAAGTCTGGATTAAGCCAAAATTAAAGTGTCTGTGTAGCTTCTTGCACCTGATTAATAGCATCTTTTAAAAATAATAACTTATGCTCAACTGGTATGATTATTTTTATGAAGTTCTGTTTTAGCTGTTACAGGTGCTGGGACAGAGAAGATAGCTCCTCAGAACTCTAAAGGTTGGCTTTTAATTTATTTCCTACTTCACACTGGTTACTTAATTTGCATAGAGGCTTCTTTTATCAACTTTTATTGGAAGCAAGTAATTTTCATTCTGATCATACTTAGGTAAACATATTCTGAGCACAAGGAAAATCTCTGCTCAGATCCAAGCTTTCTATATTTGAGAGTGCTCAGATCTAAGGATTTGATTTTGTGCCCACTTCTAGGGTACACAATGGTATGTATCTCCAAAAGGTTTTGCCAAACTTCTGTCCATAAAGCCAAGTTTCTGTCCATAAAGCCAAGGTTCTGTGATTTAAAAGCAATGGTTTCAAGTTTGGTTTTGGTTTTTTTTTTTTGTTTGTTTGGTTGGGTTTTTTTATCTGGAAGATGTAAAAGATTGTGACTAAACAAGAAGAAATGCATCACATAAGGTATATAACAGAGAAAATTACTTTCTTTAGAGAAAGATCTATTGTACATAAGGCTGCTCTGAGAGTCAAAATTTATCATTTCCTGCATAAAATAAGTAGAGTTTCCCCTTTCTTACTCTATGTTCTGTCATGGTTTCCAGTGCTTCTGGAAAGATCTCACTGAGCACTGTGGCCGCTACAGAACATCCTTTTCGTCCTAAAATACATCACAGATCACAGATCACAAGTGCATCATGCAATCAAAAATAGATGTGCTTTACTCTGTGCTTGCATTTTTTTTCCATTTAAAAGGAAAAATGTTGCTGTATGTATGCATGCTCAAAGTCAAGACACCAAAAAACCTGGCTCATGTTTTGAGAACTCTGAAGGTAAATAGTTGTTATTTTTAAACAGACCTGGCCTTTATAGACACTGCTGAATTCCAAAAAAAAAACCCTCATTAAAACCTCCGCTAAAGCTTGTCAATGACCTCTAGCTGCTTCCTGAACCACCTCAGACTCTGCTAACACACAGGGTATTATCTGCCTCTCTAACAGATTTGTAAAAAGCATCACTCGGTTTATTTAGTGCTGATCACAAGATTGAGTATCAAAAATAAGAGACTACTCCAACAGTCATCAACTTTGTGTGCTGATATCTAAACACCTAAAAAGTGACTTTGACTTTTATATAGCTGCAAACCTTCAAAATCTCTGAGTTATGCCATTTAAAAATGCTATGAGTTGGTTAGACAGAATTCACTAGCCAAACATAAAAAATATAACCGATAAAATTGAAGAGCCATGCCTGTTTCTTCTCTCCACAGATACTGCCCCCTCCGTCCCACAGAACTGTTTCCAACGAGCCAACACAGAAGTCTTTGGTCAAGTTGGTAGCATGGATTTAAGAGAAAACATAAAACCTATATTAATAATACTAGTTGTTTCAACTTATTTCCTTTGAAGTCAGAAGTTAGTAAAAGATCCAAGGAGCTGGCTTAGACAGAAGGTTCCCCAAATTTCTTTAATCGGGTCAACTTCAGTCTGTTTTCAGTCAGAAAGAAACCAAACAAAACCCAAACACCAGAACATGGGGATCACAGAAGAGTAATGTAGAGATAATTGTCTGAGGATGACAGAGACATGATTTTCAAAACAGAGATGGTGAAAGACTTCACTTTCTTCTTTTCTTTTCTTTCCCCCCCCCAAAAAAAAACCCCACAAAAAACAACCAACAACAAACCCAAAACTAAAAGAGGCTACTGAAATAACAAAAGAGTGAGGTAAATTCCTGGCCAGATTTTAGGTTCAAATTTTCTCCTTATATAGCTAAAGCTTATTAAACCACACATCTGTCTTTGGGTAATGGGGGACATAAAGTGTACACTGAATGCTGACAAAGCCGAGTGAGTTTATTTCCACAAAATATTATTTGAGACTGCTCTTTCTTATATGGAAATGTCAGTGAGTACCCTTCCTGCAAGTTTTATCCTTTTTTCCTTTGCTCCTTAAAATGAAAGTATTTTAAGGGTCTGACTTCCAAATTCTTTAATATTATCATATTAAAAAAACATGCCAAGATGTTTATATTGTCCAGTATTCTGAATAGAAAACCTGGCAATATTTATCACCTGAAATATTTGTTATTCTGTCCATCTGCTCTTGTACATATAAACTAACCATAAAAATCAAGTAAATTCTCTAAGGTGAATTGAAGATTTCAAAGCTCATACACATTTAAAAAGAAATATTTACTTCCAAAGTTCCAAATATAAAAATCCTACTTAAAATGCAGTCTCCAAAACCACAACTGGCAAGGTAGCAATGACAAGCAGAATGAAGTGGGAATAAAAATTACAATGAGATTAAATATTGCATAAGAAAAAGGAGGGGGGAAAAGTATTTGTTAGTGCCAAAATACCTGCCAAGTAACAGAGTATCCTTCAGCTGTGTTGAATTTGAACAATTTCCCATTGTATCACATCATTCATTTCTAGGCCACCTATAATTTTTGAGTTGGCTTGTTAAGTAAAGCACACAACAACAACCTAGTAAAATTGAGTCTCTGGAAGCATTTTCAGTTCCTTCCCTCTTCCTTTCCCCCACTGCTCTCCTTCAGAAAACAGGGAAAAGAAATAAATTTAGAGCCATACTTTCCAGTTAGAATGGTTAGCAATGAATATCAGGTTTTAAAGACCTGTCACCTGTATTTTTTTTTAAGATCATAGAATTATATTTACTGCAGTAGTTGCAATAGTTGCCATTTGAAGCCCAAAAAATCACAGTAGAATCATATTGCAGAACATTAAACCCGTAGGCTTTTAAAGGTGGCCTACACAGAGGGCTGAATGCTGAAATATTTATTAGCAGCAAAATTTCATATCTACTAAAGTATTAATGTCTGATTGTTTATTGTTCAACATTTATAGTGGACAAGAGGATTATTTCTATGGATTGTTCCTACTGTTCCTTTCACCCTTGTTTAGGTCTTTATATATTATCATAGTGATGGCACCAGAGGCTGAACTGTGTCTAACAGCTGTGGGCTGTAAGTCACTGAAAGCATTGAAAGAGATTAAATGCTGAGAATCTTGCAAGCGGAAAAAGGGGAAAAAAAATCACTTAGTTGGGAGCTTGTAATTAGCTCTCCTTTAATAGATGTTCACCCGATTTTTATTCTGTACTGATGCACTGCTTTCTGTGAGGATTGGCACCACTGTTCTAGAAGCTACAGGGAAGTGTTCTTTGGGTCATTCTGGCAAGATTTCAGGCTGGAAAGCAGTGAGTAACAGGATGGCAGGGTGAACCAGGACAGGGAAAATGTGGGGGGGAATGGGCTCTTATACCAATATCACAGTGCAGGGGTCTCCAGCTCCTGAGGGCTGGTCATGGTCTTACCTGGAAGCATAACTGTATGGCAGAGGATCAACTCAGGAGCCATAAAAGCCTTCACATGTGTTTCTGGTATGTGTTGAAGAGGGAACTGATGTGTGGGGCTGCTGCTGTGATCTGCCAGCTGAACAGCCCTAGTGCATGCCATTCCTAGATAGTTCTCAACCTACTGGGCTATTATCTGCCTGTAATTTAATACACGTGTTAGTGAGAGATGAGTTTTCAGGAGGGACTTGAAGGAGGGGAAAGGTTACAGGCTGAAAGAGACTTCCCAGGCACAAGCTCTGGCACTGGCCCTCTGGTTCATAGCTCTTCGTACCTGTGGTGCATATGGACAGCCTGGAAGACAGAGATGGAGAGCTTTTTTTTTGTTAGATGAAGCAAAGATGTATGTCAGCAAGTCACTGTGGCTGTCTTTTTAACAGCAGTTCCTGGCTACTGTTCCACCCATGCTGTACTGAAACTGTCTCTGCATGTCAATGGCATTTCCTGAGCATAAGCATCAACTCAGTGGGCATGAGAATGAACTCAGTGGAGCTAACCTTCAAATATGCATGTACCAGCAGAGTAGTCCATAAGGGCAAAATAAAGTGGCAACAGGTGGAAAGGGACAATTATCAGCTCTAGAGAAGACTAACTTTGGGACTGCCAATCATTTCAAGGTGTTGCAAATTCAGCGGCGCATCTCAGCTTGACTATTGCAATCTCAGCTGGACCAGTGCCTCCAGGGGAGAAAACAAAAAAGCAAACAACACCCTCATAACTTTTGCTAGTTGTCTGGGGAAAGAGCAATCCTTATTCATAATGGAGCAATTGGCTGGTTGCTTAGTTTTCTCCTTTTATTTTTCAACTAGAAAACTGTTTGCATTGTGTGTGGCATGTGTAAGAGTAGGGGCTACCAACCAAGGGGGTAAAGAAAAGGTGGACCTATGCAATTCTCCATAGCACTGAAATGGAAATATCTAAGCACAGGGTTTTTTTTTGTTAAAGGTGTAACTGTGTTACACATGCTTCATACCTACATCATAACTGTAACCGGTCCAAATGAAGGAACTAAATCATAACCTACTGCTGTCTCTGCCACTATAATTTTAAATGGTTTATATTAAATAAGCCCATCTCCTTTCTTGCCCCAACATGTGGTGAAGCTTATGAACACATTCAAATACTGAAAGAACAGAAAAACCACTCAGAAAGCATAATTTTCCCATTAACAGAAGCAATGTAGTAAGGACACTACATGTTTGGGAGAAGGTGACTTTAATATCCTACACTCTTATTTCCCTGCTCCAGAAATGAAACTCCCAACATTACACCCAAATAATTGACGTGAAAAATCACTGGATTTTTGTATGTGTATTACTGTAAAAAACAAACAAGCAAACAAACAAACAACTTGAATTCCATATTTACTCCAGCTTTTTGTTGATGAGATGTATATTCTCAAGTGAGATTTTCTGGAATGTTGTGTTCAGTTTTCCTTTGTTAACTTGATTAGACTTCTTTGCCTGACCAGGAGAAACTAGAGCTTGGGGTTTGTATGGGGAAATGATGGTGGTGTCCTTCCATCTTAGGTTGATCCATTTTTAGAAAAAATTCTCCTGCTCTACTTGCTTAAACTGAGAAAGCTCCAAGCTGTTGAAAAGGATTTTTTTTCAAATTATCAAAAGATATTTTGCTGTACTGTTTCTCATTTCACAGAAGCATGATATAGTAATTTTGGCAATTAAAGTATTTTTCTTAGACATAGTACTTTTATGAATAATATGAAATTGTTTGGGAAGAAAACTAAGAAAGAAAACTCATGTTTTACTAAACCCATGAAAAATAATCTAGTTTGTGTATTTCATTTAAGCTCATTTTGTGAATGGAAACATTTTGGAAAATGTTTATTAATAATACCTTAATTCCTCCTACACAACACTAGGATGGAGGTGAGGAGTTTCAATATTCTCCATATTTGAATACTGCTGTGAGGGTAGAAGGATGAGCTCTTAATACACAGAACTTTATGGAGAAAGGCAGTTTTCCAAAATATGAATATAAAATCCATTTTAACGGCTGGCAACAACAATGCAGGCTGTATTAGTAATATGCAAAACACAGTAATCTGAGAAAAAAATGTATTCGACTTTAAATTACCAATTCTTGTCAAGGCACTGTATACTAAAACAGAAATAGCACTCTTGCATTTTAGAAAGTGAGTATCAATATACTTACTTTTACTTGGTTGTGTCTTTCAAAAGTAATATCACTTGCAGAGGTTCAGAATAAGATTAATATCCACGCAGCCATTTGATTTCAAAACTTTACTACAGCCATATAACTATTTAATACTAAATTAAAGGGGATTATTTTGGGAATACAGATTATTGCATGTGGGGTTGGGAGCAAGGGAATGTTAAGCTGAACTCTGCTTCTGGAGTTAGAAGTCGGGAAGAAAATGGAATCAGGAGTTTTAATACAAAGCACCAGTGCCTCAATAGTTTTAAAAATTGAAAATGCAATCTTTAATTCTTGGATGGGTTTTGCATGTTGTGTTAAAGCAATTTACCCCCACGCATCATGCTCTATATTGTCACTTGATGCATCCTTATTACTTCTCCAGGTATTAAAGGGGTACGAGATGTTTTCATTTCATTAATCTTGTCTCAGGGGGCAGTGATGAGTTCATCCAAATCTGTACTCTCAAGACTGAAAATTCTTTTCAATTAAAAAATCATCTCCACAGATGGTACTGGCATTAGCAGCAGCCCATTCTGTCTACTACAACAAATATTGAGATATTTCAGGAATTACCCAAAAAAAAAAAAAAAAAAAAAAAAAAAAAAAGGCTACCAGAATCTAAGATGATGAGAATCTGGCCCATATGGTTTATTGTGTCTTCGATGTATCAGTTTCATCACTGTGTCTGGACAATTTAATTGCATGTTAAGGTGAAATATAGTGAAAATTTTAACAAAGCTATTAACTGCAAATACGTTATCCAAAACATTAGGATCACAAAGGTGATAATAGAAATGGTTTAAACTCAGGGAAAACTCTCTGTTAAAGGGGATTAAAGAGACCATTTATTGAATAGGATGGATTTCTTCCAACCCCCTATGTGCAGAAAGCATGCAATGCGTGAATAATTCATCCAGAAATTCTATCGTGAAGTTGTATCAGTTTCCACAGTAAAACCTGGCTGTGGAGGAGGAAAATACATCAACATCTGTGACAGGCCCTATGAAGAGACAGTTGCAAAGCCTTTCAGGCACCAGGAGCAAACCAAAATATAATAAATTCACTAAGTGTCAAATTTGTGTCGGCTGAATAATGACACCATATGTCTGGGTTGCCGTGTCACTGCAGGCTGCCCCACAAAAGCATCCCCCACGCCTCCTGTTCTCACCAACCCTCCCCCACCAATCCCCGAATCCTCCCCCCAGCTTTATAAAGTGTGCATCGGCAGGGGAAGTGCTTCAGCTACCGTTTTCCACCCAGAAGATGGATAGAGATCCACTTGATAAATATGACTCTTGGCCGTTCTTTTAAATTGGAGCTCAACCACGTCTTTTTATCCCCATCTCAAGCTAGGTGAAACAGTTACATCCAGTCCAAAGCGAGCTCTCTAATTTATTGTCCGATGAAACAGAAGCATCCAGCCCCAAAAGAATGGTTAGCATTCCAGAAGAGGCAGGCTTTTCTCAGCCTGAGGGGCATGAAACAAAGCTTAAAACTGCAGTCAGAGCTGGCTGACTGGGCTGGTGGCAAACCATCACTACCCCGCAGGAGAGGCTCTTTCTTGGATGTAGTGATCTTCCCTGCAGCGAATAAAGCCAATAAATTCTGATCCGGCGCTTGTGTCCCAGAAAAAGGTGCTGACTGCACTGTTCCTACTGTCTGATCCCTGCTGGCAACTGCTAGACAAATAAAACAGGGGAAAGGAAAGGCGCGGGGGGTGGAGGGAACAGCAAGTTTTATGTGTTAAATTGGGTTTGCTCTACATTGAAAAACAGGGACAAAGAGAGAGGGCTCAGTATTTCCCTGAACTGTCTGTGCTGACAGGCGAAATCACTCCAGATGACATATTTGACTCAAATCCTTGGAAAAGCACCTGAACTTCTCTCCAAGTTCTGCTTCAAACCTCACTTCTCCTACAAACTGCCTCACAAGTTGCCAACTTGGATTTTGTTTTAGAAACCTCTAGTTTTGTCATCAAGAGTCTCCTCACGCTAATGCTGTGATTGATGTTCCTGCAACCAGCTTACCCTCGCTGGTACTATAAGTTTGTGTTTCTTAAAACTCAGTTTAAGAACTGGAAGAAAAGATTTGAGCATCGTGAAGATGATGCAGAGAAAACAAAGAACCCGTTATTGTGGAACAGCTACCATATTACACAGGCTGGTGACACAGACAGTTATGAGCTCTTAAGAGGGTATCAACAAGCTATTATCCTCCTTTGCAAAACAGAGGAATGTTAAAGAAACAAAATATGAGATCAGTTGTCATCAAACTTTTTAATTTCAGTAAAGTCAAACAAGTGTGAACCTATGCAGAAGCGAAGAAAATGGAATAATAGGATATTTTACTGCCCAGCAAAATTCTATATTTTTGACATCTGGTCAGTGAAAATAATCCATAAATCCCTAAATGCACTTGCTCTGGAGAAAGGGAAACAAAGTAAGTAGAAAAAAGCAAAAAAGAAACACCTACTAGAACAAGTGAACCCCACTGTGGGTTGTTCAGTTACAGACATCTATCTGTCATCATTGCTTTTATGAACATCTGAATCAATGACAAGTCTGTCAATAACAGGAGGGGAAAATGAAACCATGTCTTTAAAATAGAGGGGAAATATATCGTATATGTATATCTGCAATTGTATATCTGCAGGCTGTCAAGCTAACATACACATGGAAAATGAAAACCAGAATGCCCTCTAAGGAGGTTAATGAAATGGGGAGGACAAAGTCATATCAGAATTGTTTTGGCTTGTGCTTTTCAGTCATTTAATGAAGAACTAGAGATGTCTGAAAACCCATTGGTTGCCAAAACCCAAGAAGTTTGATATTTGGTTGAAAATAGACATAATCTGCAACAAATAACATTTTGTACAAAAGTAGCATCTTGATAATTATTGAAGGACTGGCAGATTGCTGTTTGCTTTTGTTGACTGATTTTTATTTTTTTTTTTGGTGACTAGTCAGAGACTAATAAACTATCTTACTAAGAAAATATTGGACCAATTGTTTTTAATAATTAAATAAATAGAATTCTTGTCAAGATCTTCTGGAGTGTCCAGTAGAAACGATAGTCAGTTTATCAGACAGGACATGGAGAGGTATGGTCAGCTAATTCTAGCAAGTTAAATATCTTCTGCTCTGCACCCAGCAGGCCATTCCAAGGACATACCTCTTAGAAATGTAAGTAAATGTCAGGCTGAATAGTGAAAAAATAAAAGGCTGTCTTTTATAATCTCATTTTCACAGAGTAGTTGTGTGGGTATGTAAAAAAGAGGTCAGATTTTGTCGCACTGATTTGAATTATTCCAGGTGAAGCATCAAGGATCTCTATACACTGGAAGAGTCAATGAATTTGATCTATGTAAACTTGATTACAGGCAGGCCTTACAGATTAGTTTCTCTAAGTCCTTGTGTCTGTAAAACTTGACTATGAAAGGGACAGAGTAGCAGTTTTGAATACAAATAATGTTTCAGCTTGAACTAATTTAATGCTTAATAATTTTAGGTTTGACAGTAGAAGTAGTAATTTCTTCTCAGACTCTTCATCTGTCTTCTGCAAGCCTCACTCAGCTCTACCTGGTCCTTTCGTGCCCTCTTGATCTGCTTCTTCCTCTTCTTTATCTCCCACTTCAGTTTCTACAAGAACTTTCTCATTTCCTCTCCCATCACTGGTCACACTGGGATGATAGAGGTTAGCCAGCTGCTCCCAGACCACCTCACTCTCTTCTGTCTCCTCCTTGGCTTGGTCTCCACAGCAGGTAAAGCCTCAACTGCAAAGACAGATTCAAGGTTCACTCAATGTCTACAACACTGAGGTCCTGAACATGTCAGGCAGCTTTTAGAGTACACACATTTCAAATACATTTCAAATACACACAACACATTTCAAATAAGTAGCAAAAGCTGAAGAAAAAGCAATAATATAATCTATTCATAAAAAACCTGAAAAGAGCCAAATGGACTGAGCTTCTCTTCTAAACTATTGCTATTTATTTTTTTTAATATAGTCATGAAAGTGGAGCTGGTATGAGGGAACCCACCGCTTTCTGGAAGAATAGAAGCAGTTAGAAATACATGGGGAAAAGTATCTGTGAAAGTGACCTTTACCCCTGGAGGAGAGTGCTTTTTGATGCATAAATCTCAAGAAGACAAGCAGAAGGGGCTTTAGCTGCTGATTAAACTCTCTTTTTCAGTAATATTGGGACCAGACAGTAAAAAAAGCCGGAGAGATGGTACTTAAGAGGTACTAAAAAGTCCTGTGCCCCCAGAAAGGCTTAAGAAACCTCAGGTTAATGACTGACAGGCTCACTGTGCTATACTTAGCTGAGAAAAATGGCTAACAGATCCACTACATCTGTATATATATATATATATATATATATATATATATATATACATACATATATATTTTAACAGATGTAGTCTGAACTCCCCCCATGACAACAGCAGGCTGATCTGTATCGTTCTCAACTGTGTAGGGTTTTATACAGTTACAGAGTATTCAGGAGAAACCATGGGAATTTTAGTGCTGGGATAAAGTTGTGTGAAAGTGGCTATACGTCTCCACAAATATTTCAAAACTCAGAATCTCAGGAGACTCATTTTGCACTAAAAACTGACATGTGAAATTTTGTGAGCCTGAGATTTTTAGCAAAAGCGATCCATTTTCTTCAGTGGGCTGTATAGAAAGAAAAGCCACTGCACACATCCTAGTGGCCCCGCTAGCTGATTATCTAATTTAGGAAGGTGCTTAACTACTGCATCTCCAAGCCTTGTGTAACAAATTAGATGCAGCAGCAGTTTTCTGGGAACTGTATCATTGCCTTTATTCCCTGTCAAATTCCTCACAGACTTTCAAAGCTGATGTAGTCAGTCTTACGCATTTTGACTGCATTGAGACTTTATTTTTGTGCATGAAAACACATTTGCAAATACAGAGTTAATGGCAGGACTGGGGACCTTGGCATTAGCTTCAGTTCACTACTGTCTTGCCTGAACAGCTGTTGTGAGGTAGAGGTTCTACATAAATACTCAAGAAAACAAATTAAAACACCGGTAAACTGAACGCCAACATTTTTCTTTGCTTGGCACTAAATAAAGCAAGCATGGAAATATGATTGCAATGGAATGTATTATGCAATCATCTCAAGTGAAATACAAGAGTTCCCTGGCTATATAAATCAAGGGAAAAAAAAAAAAAAAAAAAAAAAAAAAAAAAAAAAAAAAGCTTAATCGAGCCAGAGAGGCTTTAGACCTTTGATGCCACAGATTACTTTCTCGGTACTATCTTCCACCCTAAAAAATTATGTAAATGGAACGTGAAAATATTGTAAAATGCAACAAATTTTCAAACTCTGCAATAAGTACCCAGATCAAGTCATTTTAGACCATTTATATCTCCTTTCTAAGAACATGATGCAAAAGGACACATGAAATTCATAATGTAACTCAGACAACTAAGGGAAGACTAAGCACCACAGCACATGACATTAGCAGTATCAGGGACTGAAATATTTCTGGTAGAAACAGACTGAAACTTTGCTGGTATTCAGATACAACATACTGAAGCCACTTGTATTTCTTTTTGACTGTAATTACAAATTTGAAGAACATTTTCTAGAGGAGTAATATGTTTTTGTAGGAACTGCAGCTGGAGCAAAGAAAAAAAAAGAAAAAGAGAAGAGAAGAGAAGAGAAGAGAAGAGAAGAGAAGAGAAGAGAAGAGAAGAGAAGAGAAGAGAAGAGAAGAGAAGAGAAGAGAAGAGAAGAGAAGAGAAGAGAAGAGAAGAGAAGAGAAGAGAAGAGAAGAGAAGAGAAGAGAAGAGAAGAGAAGAGAAGAGAAGAGAAGAGAAGAGAAGAGAAGAGAAGAGAAGAGAAGAGAAGAGAAGAGAAGAGAAGAGAAGAGAAGAGAAGAGAAGAGAAGAGAAGAGAAGAGAAGAGAAGAGAAGAGAAGAGAAGAGAAGAGAAGAGAAGAGAAGAGAGAAGAGAAGAGTGAAGGGGAAAGATTTTCTATTAACAGAGGTTTTTCTACTATCTTTATCTGTTGCTTTGATGAATTCACTGGTTTTTTTGTCCCATATCCGAAAGTCTTTTTAGTACAAGTTCTTTCACAGCTGTATTACAAACCAGATTTCCACGCCCTGAGCAGAGGCAGAGATGTAAAACAGAAAGTTCAAATTGCTATATGGCCATCCAGTCTATTTTGCTGGAGTGCATTGGATTTGTATTGTATTATATTTGTATTTAAATAACTTCAATTTCACACTCAGTGTAACAAAAAATGAAAAGACAGACCCTACAGTATATATCGCAACACTGTGGCTCACAGCAGTTCCAATGTCTTGCTAAGCTACTATGGTGACAAGTGCAATGGACCAGTCTGAACAGAACAGATTGCTCCTGACAATTTTCCGTAAATCAGATGTTGAGTCCTGAATTATTAAACCATCATAAAACCCCTTGCCTATCAGAAGTTCTCACTGATATTTTGTTAAGAGTATTTCTTGGTTTTGTTTCTTTACGTTTTTCTGAGGGTTCTGTTTCTCACTTTGCAATTCTCTTCATAGAATCAGAATGATTTAGGTTGGAAAAGATCCTTAAAAGCATCTTGTTGCTCTTCATATTTATTCCCTGTTTAGTCTCGATTGTTAAATGTCATCGTCCCATCCCCAGATTATTGGATTACTCATAGGAAATGTCAATGAACAATTACAGACTTTATAATTCATTGTCCAAGCTAAACAATACAAAGTCAGTTTTTAAAATCTGTTTTCCTGTATAGATCTCATCAGCTCCAAGATTATGTTTACTAGGATATATCACAGTATTGTAACACAAAATAAGCAGAGTATATACATATTGAACTCATGGCTGCCCTGTTAGTCAATCTAAAACATTTAAATAAATATCCAAACCACTATTAAGCTGAACAGCTTCCCCTGCCAATTTTTTTTACTTAGATAGTGTTTGCACTGTCAAGGAAATCCAAATATCTTTCAAGGATTTTCTAAAAATTAAACTTCACTTTTTAGTTTTAAATAGATGATTTAAGTCTTTGATGCAGAGTTGACCTCTGTTTTACCTGTAGCAAGAGCAGAAAACCTGTGTGGACCAGAAATCACCTCTAGGCATCAAATCTGCAGCCTCTAAAACCACTAAAAGAGTTTCTTTTTCTTTCACACATCCCTTCTACACAGCAAAATTTTTAAAGTGATGCCAGAAGCATAAAGAAGGTGAGCTACCTCGTAAACCCTTGGCTACCAATGTTTGCCCTGGAGTCACAAGCCCATTGTTTACCTTTCCTTTTGAAGCCTGGGAAAAAAATATATCAAAGTATTTCAGGCTGCCAGAACTTTGCACACACAGACACTGGCATTGTGACAGGAAACCCAGATGAGAAAAGATGTCTAGGCTTAAATATCACACTCTCCCCTGAGCTCTTCTTGGGAACTTGAAAGCAAGTTTGCTTCAAGGTAATGATTATAAAATCTTGCACAGAAATGGCAGCACTGTACGACAAACCCACTCTTCCTTCCGTGAACCTGCTGGGCCTGACATCATCTGGCATTTCTTCACCCAGACTTCAGTAGAAAAAAGCCTGAAATGGGCTGGTTTGTTTTCCTGCCCGTGTTCAGCTGTTCCATATGATTTGCCGTTGTCCAGCTGAGTAGAGAGCACCAGTTTGCAGCGTATACTTTACCCTTTTCTAGGGTCATGAATTGATTTGCCAAATGGACATAGATCCATTCTATATTGAAAGGTGTGGCACAACTCATCACAAACTGCATACCTCTACTGGCCAAAATTCTGGCTATAAAAATGTAATTTTTTTTTTTTTTTCCCAGGAAGACATTCCCTTTGCCTCTGACCTTCCAATTAATGCTTTTTGCTCCCTACCTGTTCTTACCTGTCCCCAGGTTAATATTCCTCTTTACTGGGGGGAACCTTCTGCTTCAAGGCAGTACCTTTTGACTACACTGAGCTTGTGTCTTTCAGATATGTCATCAAATGCCTTCAGATATCTCTGGGTATAACAGTTCTGTTGTACTCCAGCCATCCTGAAATTTAATTTAACTAATTATGCAGTTTCTCAGTGTAAATAATAGCCAAGGAAACCAAGCTCCCTGAAACAAAGACACTATATTTCCTGTACCACTTCTATGTATCAGAAGTTTTCCCCTAGGTCACAACACTGAGATGTCCAAGATTTTAAATAATAGCAGGACTTGATCCTTTATACGTTCCAAGTATAAGTGGCATGTCATCAGGCTGAGTAGAGCAACAGTTCTGGGTTATTAAAAAGACTATTTTACCACAACTTAGAAATACCCTTGTACCAAAGAGGAAGGAAAAAGACATGCCACCAACACACTTATTTCTCTGTTCTGAAGTACCAGTCCTTCATCTCAGCAACATACAGGAACAGGGAAATGGCTGTAGCTTCCTCAGGTCAGCTTCCAATTAAACATTTGCCCTATGTTTTTAAGGCTAACCCACACAACCCATTTGTTTTTTTCTTATATAGACTATGTAGTGTTTGGGCAACAGAAAGACTCCAGACACATATAAGCACAATAGTAAAAAAAGGATAAGGCATAACAAGGCAATGATAATCTTCCACATTATGCATATCCCATTCATTCACATCTATTCCTGCTATAACATTCCTTTAGGAGACCACCCTGTCACACCATATAATAAGGTGACACCTTCTCCCATCATTCCATGGGATTTCTCTTTACTTAAACAGTATAACATCTTTGAATTCCAGATGTTCCCACTGAAAAGAATTTCAACATTGTATCAAAGATTGAACTGTTCCAAGATGTTGGCAACTACCAACCAAAATTCCAGTAACACACAATTTTAACATCAAGATCCTCTGTTTGAGCAATCTCTTTGCTCTGGGCTATATTCCAGCAACACCCTTCTCCATTGTCCTAGCAGCAGAAATAGGAATCATGTATATGCAAAATCTTTGGGGACGAAATCCCTCTGAGAAACCAGTTCCTTGTTCTATGAGGGGACAATGTTTGCAGATGTCATTCCTACGAGGCCACCTGGTCTGCCTGTGAAGGTGTGGCCCTGCCACAAACAAGGATTTTTTTATTATGAGGAACCCTTGTAAAAACATATGTTTCATTTTGACATGGAAGGACACAGCTAGGTAGTAAAGTCCTGTTTTCCTTTTCCATCCCAGACCATGTAATGTTTTTGGCAATCTGGAAATAGACCTTCCGTGCTACTAATGTAGCCCTGAACACTTTAAGTCTGAGTAAGACTGAGGAGTTAACCAGGTCTATACTGCTGACATTTTGTCAGTGGAAATTCCCTCTATGTCGAGCATGTACCTGAGGTTAGGTGACCTCTTTCTGAAAGAGCTCATGTTTCTTTGGATCTGGTTTCCAGCTGATGTGCTTAATCTTATCACAACTATCTGTGAGTTCATCAGTTCATTTTGGAAATGGTCAGTGTGCACCAAATTCTCAGCCAGACACATGTGCCAGCAGGAGACATGTCAAGAAATAACTTATCTGGTAATGTCGTAGAGTTCCTAGGAGAATTACACAAGCTAAACCTTGAACTCACACCCTGATAACGCTTCTGTCCCTCTCTTTTTGATCCACTTCCACCTGCTGAAAGGCATCTTTAAGAAAAAGGTTTGAAAACCTGTGAGTTAGCTGAAGCTGCTAACTTTCAGCCTAACTCACCCAGGTGACAAAAGGTAGGATCTTTAAGATACACTGAATTATTTAAAAGCCAAACAGTTCTGGTCTTGGTTAGGGTTTTGTTCTTTGAATAAGTGGAACTGTGAGTGAGACCCCAGAACTGGTTGAAAGCATAGCTATGCTTATTTAATACTGTAAGAATCTATTTCAAAATGGTAACCATAAAGATGACTATATGATTGTACCTGGTCTTGCCTTACCCCACCAAATAAAATCTATATTTCAGTTGTGTTTGGAGAACAGTTTCCTTTTCCTCATGCTTTCAAATATTATTATTGCGCTTCATTTAGATATACAGCAATGCTTGAAACTGCTCCAGTAAAAACTCAGAGTCCACAATCTCTCCTTATCCTGTAATGTTTTCCTGGAGCCAGCAATTACTGGAATTATACAACTTGCCACCATGGACCCATTCGTTATCTGCTGCTGTTTTTTAAGAACTATTTAGTCCCTGAGCACAAACTACATCCTACTACAAGCCCACAGTAGTTCTAGCTGCTAGAAATTCCCTCCACATTTTTTACTTCCAAGCCGTTATTCTGATGCGGTGGTAAGGATGACTGAATTCAGCAGAGATCAGACAAGTTCCTGTCCGCAATTCAACTTCAGCAAAGGGGTTATTCCAACCAAGCTGCATGGTTTTGGTGTTCCCATAATGTTTTTATCAACAGATGTTACAAAATTACATGTGTGATTCTTAAAAGAGTTTTGTAATGCATTTCAGCTTTAAATTACCAATATGATTCAAACCTGACTGAATTTTAATGTATATTTTTGTAATAACATGGCCAAGATCAACATTTTATTATTTGCATATTTATTTATTCCAGTTATAGTTAGGAAAAACTTTGTTCCAGTTTATCCCAACCCACTACATTTTTTTCCCCTCACTTGTTCCCATCTTATCTTAGTATATCTTTAATCTATCTGTTTCCATCATGGAAACAATATGGATTAAGGTTCAAACTATATTATTAGAATTATTATTAGAATTAATATCTGGGTTTTTTTTCAATCCAAAAGTATTTAGCAAAACCAACAAAAGAAACTCTGAACAAAAATTGTTAAAGGACTCTTTCCTGGCGCAGGATTTTTTCTGAGATTTCTGATTTAATAGTTCTCAACAATTGAGCTATAACAAAACCACTTCATCCCCAAGACAACAGAAATTGTGAGATAAACTCTGGAAACAAATCAAGGATTTTTGTGGGGTAACTCATGTGGTCCTGTGGAGCAAGAAGACTTGTAGGAAATGTCTTTGAAATCAAAGTTTATGAATCGCTAGTGTCTATAAAAATTGCATGCAGATGTTATAAAGTGCCCTTTCTGTTCTGACTGCCAAGAAGGTAAACTGGAAACACAGTAGTTGTAAAATGAAGGCATGAAAGTCTGATCAGTGTTATATACATAGAGGAGAAGAACTGTTATTTTTATTATTTTTATTATGTGTATCATCTGTTGATATAACTTTTGCAGATTATATCAAAATGCAGATATAATAAATTACCTCTTGTTTCAGGTTAGCCTTTCTGCATATGTGCTATGCTCTACCATTTGCTCATATATACAATTTAAAAGAGTTTCCATCAGCATCTCTGATCCCCCCCAAAACTGCAATCTGTTTTGTTAGAACAGCGTTCAAACCTCTTCTCAAATCTTTGCAGTGCTTCATGACATTCTCTGATTGTTGGGGGTTTTTTGCCTCGTTACTTTTATTTACTTCTGTATACTTGGGAAAGGCTGTACCACATCCTTTCAGCCTTCTTTTGCTGGAAACGATAGCCAAGTGGTAAAAATTTCAAAAAGGTATTATAGAAGCCAGGGATCGTGCCTGTTTTCCAGACATGCTCCTACCACTTATACAGAGATTCAAGCACACTGGAAAAGTCCTTATGTAGATGTAGTAATACTTAAAAACCCCAAGTTAGCTGGCAGCACTAACCTTGGGAGTGCTGAAGCAGTGCAAAGCATCTGTAACGCACACCAGGATTTCCCTCTGTTGCCACTTGTTAGCCCAGATTGCTGTTGTTACTGAGTGCCAGATACACTGATATTGTCCACAAATGTTATTAAATGTCTTCCTATAATAACTAATTCTGCAGAGCTAGTCTGGCAGCCCTGCCTGATTACTTTTATCAGGCCTAAAGATATTTCTTCAGTTGGCTATAATAGATCTTCACTTTTCTCATTTTTCTAGGTCATAGATGGGAATCGTCCTGAGATCTTAATTTTGGTTTAGTTAAGCAAACTTCATGGGAATATATTTCATGACAACAGCACCAAGAATAAAGGTATTTTGGTTTCATAGTTATGAAACTATTTTTTTCTATGGTAGAAAGAAGGCAGGGGAAGATTCATGTTTCCTTTGCTTTGTCCCTCACATGGACGGTTGGGTACCTCTGAAAATAAAAGTTGGCTGGGAAATAATTCACTGAGTTTAAGTACATGATGAAACAGCATGATGTATAGACTTAAATTGTTAAGGCATGTGTGCATAATGCTTCAGATATGCAGCAGGACATTAAGAAATCTGGACTTCTTACCAAATAAAAAATATGTTATATATTACTAAACCACTCCCCTGAGCATCTGTATCAAAGATACTGCTTTAAGACTCTCATTTTCACTTATGCCACTGAATGTTGTGCTGTACAGAGGGGAAGAAGTTAAGCTCAGCATTTCCTGTCCTCAGTTATTTTTAGAAAATTGTGGTACTGTATACATCTGTGAAACTGCTGCATCTATACGAGGCACTTTGTGCCAGGCTACGTAATATTGTCTTCAGAGGGAGCTGAAGGCAAAGGTCAAAGCAGGTGATGTATCAGAGAGCCCTCCATCTGCCATTAAGTGTGAGTGAAGAGGGCACAGGGTGATGGGAGAGATGGTGGTCATGCAGAGCCCAGGAGCCCAGACCCTTTTTCTTATTTTTTCTTTTTTTTTCTTTTTTGGCTTCCATTTCCACTGACTGAAGAGGCAGAGTTGGAACAGACTGGGCTGTTTTCCAAGATTGTTTTAGTGATGTGTTTAAAACAATAACAGTTTCATATTTTCTTTGCTTGCACTGCCTACTTCAGCTTCCCAAAGCTGAAACATCGTGCTCAGTTTGGACATAAGAGACAGGGTACGGGGAGAAATACCACAGCATGAGTTAAATTGGAACAAATTGCATCAGCATTAAAAAAAAAGGTCACCTGCCATTTAAAGTTCATTATTATTTTAGAAGGAAATAATTTACAGACCTTCAAGTGAGACAAAGGCCTCTGTGGCTTGATGTCTAAAGAAAGAGATGCCTTTCACAGTGAGGGACAGCAGTTCCCCTACAACTGCAGAAATACAGTGTTCTAAAACATACAGGCTGAAGCACACACGGGTTTCATTCTCATCTCACTGAGTGTGCTTCTACCCGTGTTCCCCAAAATCACTATCCCAAACTCCCCATGACCCAAGAGAGCTTTTCCAGACCTGTGACTATGGCTGAGCTTGTGAATCCTTAAAGGAAGTTATCCCAATTGGCTGTCATCCATGCCCCAAGGTATGATGCTTTTCCCACTCTCAGAGAGAGTCAGCTTTTCAGTTTGTGATGGAAGATGGTGACTGCTAATACAACAAACCTAAAAATACCTGCACTAAATACCTACTTAAACAACTCATGTTTTACTCTTCAGTTTACAGTTCACCATTTCTTTCCAAAGGGGCTGTCAAAATAATCCTGTTCTCCTATTCCTTTTGCATGATGGACTTTTCTTTTCCTTGTTTCACTCATTATGGCTGCTTCTGTTTGTTCGAATCTTCTTGCTATGCTCCAAAAACTACATGTGCACTCCTACACATGTACCCTTTCCTTTTTGAATCCTGATTACACAAGTGGTATCTTTATATTTGCATGAGTGCATGTTGAAAATCAGACTATCTGAAGATGTATATCTTTCTGCTGATTCTTTTGATTTCTTTGTGTTGTGGCCAGAGCCCAAGAGTTAATTTCTGCTATTATCAGGTGTCACCTTCAGCTACAGTTTGAATCCAGAGAAAGGCTCTACAAAATATATCGCAAAGCGATTTTCCTTCCACAGAGGAAAAAGGTAAGTCATTCCTAAACTCCAACCAAGGCTAAATTATCTGATGTTGGCAGTGGTTCAGAGACAATCTACAAACAAAATTATAATCACTATGCCTTCAGTTTCCATAGGTCTGGCCAGAAAGGATTTTTCTCCCAGACCTTATCCCATTTAATCTTGTTTCCTTTGTCTTCATCCTTTCATTCTCTTCTTCATACTTAATTTCTCACGCTCCTCTCTGAATCATTTTCTCAATCTCCACTTCAGTTTCCCATTCCAATTATCATCCATCTGTTAATAACACTAAGTGCAAGAAAATTCCAAATAAATTAGATTTGGCTCAGATTTTAGGATTTTTTTTCTATTCTAAATAAAGCTTAGATAGGAATTGAAGTATGAATACTAAAACCTGAGTGACTAAATTTTGGCTCCTACATCTGTATTTTGGCATTTAAATAAAAGTGGTTATTCAATGATTTTGAGTATCTGCAGCTGAAGTGTTAGGTGTTGCATTTAAGCATTCACTTATAAAATGCTTTTAACTGAAAAATTTAAACATTTATGGTGGCTGCAATCTTCTGTAAGTGAACCACTGTTCTTGTCTAGAAATAAATGCTTCATACCAGTAAAGCTTAGTGCCACATTCCAGTCCCAGAAAGGCTTTTATTCCACTCCTTGAGTGGGTCACAGGAACAAAGAAGAGCAACAGTCTGTTTTCAGTAATATATATTCTCCCCTGATCTTTCTTTCCTTTGTGACGATGTAATAAAGAGTATTTGAAATAATTCCATTGGCTTTTAGAAATTCCAGTGCTGGTATTCGAGGTTAAAATGAGGCTGTATCTTCAGTTAAGAATCAGATAGTGTGAATGCGATTGCTGCCTACATAGACATACTCCAGAGCAAGGCTACCACAGTCTCTTAGGGTGTTGGACCCATCCAAGCTTGGTAATGGTATAGGAGCAAAGGCCTAAGAAAGTCAATCCAAACCAGGGTTCAGAGGAAGGTGACCAGACTCCAAACATGTTTGGGAGTTTGTCTCTTTTCCATACTGATTTAGCTTCTATTTTATTTAGGTTTGTTTGTTTGTTGTATTTGTGTAATAATGGAGGAAGAAGGGAAAGACCACGGCCGCTTACCAGAGGCCAGAGACACAGTACAAGATGACACCATGAGTTACTAGCAGATTAATACAGATTGCGACCTCCTGACTCGTGACACCATTCTGCTGAAGAGTGGATCTTACTCCCTCTAAATCTCCACCGTGCTTTTACCCCTACAATTCAGTTTGAGAGCATTTGGTCTACAGTGTCAGCTACTTGCCTTTTCCCTTGTCCCCAGCATGAGAGGAATTTAAGCAGAAACAGTGGAGTTCTAATGATTTATGAGAAAGGTTACAATAAATACTCAATGACTTTGAATTTTTAACATTTCTTAAGGATTTCAGCATAGGTACACATGTGCAACAGTGGCCTGAAAAATAATAATGCCATGTTTCTCATATTATGTTTATTTAAGGTGTTTCTTAGCCAAGATAATGACATAGAGTTCAAAAGGAGCTGCAAGAGCCTAATTAATAATAATCCTTATTCCAAAGAGTATACAGAAATTTGGGAAATTAGTATGAAGGGAACTATTGGTCTTTCTAATCCATCCTTTTTCTTTGGACTGCTATTCATTAGTCATGCCCCAAAGTGCTCTCCAATCACTGCTGTTCAAGTCCATGCTGTTTGAATCTTCATCTTTTGTTAGACTTTTCAATATCCTAATTATGTTTTTAAGTGAAAAATCTCTCACTAAACCCCAACTTAAACCTCCTTCTCATTTCTCATTTCAAGTCACAGTGGAAACAAGACAATGGCCATTACAAAGTTAGCCCTTTTTTATAGGACATTTGTTACATTTAAGTTTTCCTGTCAGCACCATTTTTCAGGCTACAGACATTCAAGCTCTGCAAAACAAGTAATGGCTGTAATATAGCCAAAGGCAATCGCAGCAAGGGAGCTTCAGTAAGCATCTTTAGGGAAACATCTGGAATTTTGTTTAGCTTGATGCTAATTATTTAATTATTAATTACTTTTTTTTTTTTTTTAGACAAGCTAGAGGAATATGGACAACAAAAACATATCTAGTACCAATGGCTATGTGGGTTTTATAGTGCTGTTTGTAAACACAGAGTTTTGGTTCTTAGATCTAATCTAATCTCTAAACGAGGGGTCAAGATACGAGTGGGGAAAAAGCAAGCAAGTTGCTTTTGTCCCCATTAAAAGTGATGAAGAACTTCCTTATACAATCTAAATGACATGTCCATGGTGGTATGTGAAAGATTGTCTGCCCACAATGCATTTTTCTTTGTAAACATCCTGTCAGTGTGCTTCAATGAGTTCTGAATTGTCTTATCTCTGCCTCAAGGGAAAAAAGTCAGTTGTCTTTATAATCCTGTGTTTTAGGATGTTTTAAAGAGTGATCTAGTCTATGAGGAGGAAGTACTCTGTGGCACGTTCCTTAATCTGGGCCCCAGTGATGGCTGCATTCCCAGCAGAGCACATATTGGACACTGATGGAGGTCCTTTCTGTACTCAGCACCTGTGAAAAGTAGTGCATGGGAAGATGTTTAATATCGACTCAGGTCTTCTCCTGAAACGGATTTGCAACATGCAGCCCAAAACATTTAGACCATGGAAATGCTCCTGGGGTCCCCCAAGCAGTCACAATTAAAGCATCACATTCAAAACTTTGAGCAGTTGCACGTAAGAATGTTAAACACTTACAAAAATCATGTTGCATTTGAAACAAAGAACTATCTCTTCACAGTCCTACTGGCAAATGACAAAACCTTTAGTACTTTTCTCTTGTGCACATGCCATTAGATGCAAAGTGTACACAAGGGATTAGTTGCTGACAGTCTCAAGAATTTTGAAATCAAGTAGGGAAGGACTAAATTGAATTCCCAAAAGCTGTGAGATGCCAATTTAATCAGTATCCTTAGAACATTGCAACATGAAATGCTACAACCAAACCAGTTGTTTATCAGTACTATCAGTATTTTGACAGCTGTAAACCATTTGATTGTCAGGGCTTATTAGGTGCAGGGGTCTGACTGACATGGTCCCTACTCTTAATTAAGTAAATATATTACCATGTGCTGTGAAAAACCTCATCATTCTGCATTTTTACATAGACCTCTTGTCCCTGTAGTCACTCTGTGTTAGATTTTGTACACTTTCATAGGTCCTTCCTTGACTAGGATTATGGTTATATTGTATTTTTGCTTTTATAAAAAACATGGTTTCTGCAACAGTGGATGTAAGCTGACAGGTATGTTCCCCAGCTGGCATGCCTAGATGAAGTTTCATCTCACAAGTTCATGTTAGGACCAGCTCTAATAAGTAGCAGCATAAAAATCTTAAAATATCATACAAAGCTAGATGTCAAATCCTTGGCCTTCTTCCACAAGCTGGTAAAGGGAAAGATACAGCTTTCTAAGCAGTCTTGGATATCTTGCCAGTCTGGACATTCCAGGCTAAAAACATTTGTTCTTTGCTTTGTTCTATCCCTATGACATAAATGTATCATAAGCCTCTTACTAAATCTCAGGAGAGAAACTCTTTCCGTTTCCCAAAACCAGGATAGGAGTCATTCTTTAAAGAGCAGCCAGCAGACAAACCACATGGGACCTGAGAAGGTGACCTTTCATGTGCTTTGGCAAATATAGCCTCCCAGCATCCCTTCTTGTACAGGGCTGAAAGCTTTTAGGATCGTTAACTATCTTAAAAGATATATCTGTGACATTCTCTGTCTTAACAATACTAAGCTGATAAGATAAGAGACTGGTGTAACTAAACCAATAGAAAGTTTTAACAGTTCCCCAAGAAAATGCCATGTGGGTTCAGAAGTCTGAGACAAGTCTTGCTGTGAGACTTAATTCTGACTGACTTAAGATGACTCCCTTTGATGAATGGCATCCCTAGTAACTTGCACCTTTTCTCTCGTGGGTTGTTATTAAAAAGAGTAATAGGATATAATAATAACAAATATTTGGGGTTTAATACTTAAGTAAGATATTGTTTTACTATTTTTTTGTCTTTGAAGAATGCAATTTTAAGTGTTCACAGGCAACACAATCTTTTTAAAAAATGCTCAAATAGATGGGCCCAATATGTCTTCAGTGTTTGAACATATTCAGGTCTTCACTGGAAGTACTCCTCTGTCTTCTTGAAAGTCAGTACAGAGATCCAAAACCGCATTCTTATTTTGGGACACAAAGAGCTGAACTTGTCATTCTCAAAAGTGCTCTTCACACCCCTCCCTGGTAGCACAAAACCAACCAAACTGTCAGTGGAGCCCCAGAAAAAAATTTGTGTTGACTCGTCTTGTCATGGGCAAAGACAATGCAACCCTGACATGACCCACAGCCCAAAGTGACCCGGGGAGGTAATGGGAGAAGGCAGAAGTGAGACGGCTGCCCTGTACAGCAGACGGCTGCACTTTTCTCACATGGCACAGGTGCAGTTAACCCTGCCACGTTGGGTCACAAGAAACAGGCACACTGCCCCATGTCAGCCCAGGTGCTGGGCTGCAGCCAAAAAGATGTGCATGGTCCTGGGCTACAGCCGAGCACTGCAGCCGGCCTCCTGCTCCTGAAGCCCACACACCAGATGCAGCTGGTGGAAATAAGGGCCAGATGTGTGAGCTGGATGTCTAAAATGTGTGAGCTGACTTGTCTGCCAAGGTCCCACCCCCATTAATCCACACTATATAAATCCCTCAGTAAATCTACCCCAACCATGGCAGCCAAAGCCTGTTTCCATCAGGGTTGATTGCCCCTGAGCTCAGACGCCCTGGCAGCAGAGGCAAGCCGTTGGGCACCAACCACGCTGCACACCTGCATCATCCACTCTGCATGTAAAACAGAAGCAGCTCTCAGGGAGGGAACGGGGAAGAGTACAGCCCACCACATCCTTGGACCACTGGACCTGCCTCTGTATACAGCCCTGGTTGAATTTGTTCTGTGCCTGTGGCTGTAGCTGGCTCACTCTGGTCAAGCAGTCAGAAGACCCATCCATGGTCTTGGAAAACAAGGGTCGCCTATATTTCTCTTGAGGACAGTGTGGTGTTGCATGTCCTTAAACAAAAAACATGAGCATAAATTATGCCCGTCTACATCTCTTGATATTAATCCTAAACAAAAATAATATTGTAACAGTAGTCTGAGTGTTGGTTTAGGAACCAGCAAATCCTGTACTTTAATGTCGCTATCCTATTAATTAGTTATATGACTCTGATACACTATTCATAAAATATAGAAAATATTTTTTTTAAATTTTCTTAACTAATAAAATAACAAGGACTATTTTCCAACATTTACAAATTGAATCGAGCATATTATCTACTGGTGATCAAGCACTTACATGTATGCCTCTCTTGCAAGTCAGTTTTGTTGCTAACTCAGGTGAAGGATTAGGCTGCAATGAAACTGTATCGCCTGTATTTAGATTATCACCAGACATACAATAGTGTCTGGTTTTATATGTTTTACTATTTTAAAGTATTAAAATATGCAGGTTAGAAAATTATCTTTCTTTAGAAGTCTTCACCATCTCTGTTGTCATAGGTGTCTCTTGCTATTATTTATGTAGCTATAGCTATACTGTCACATAAAATTACACATACAGAATGCACAATATAGATTTTTCCTTCTGTTACTGTATATTATATTCTCTTCATTATAACAAAACATCTCTTCCTCAGTTGACTCTCAAGAGAATGTGAACTCTGTGTTGCGATCTGAAGGGCTTGCATTATACATTTGCCTGAAGCGTTCATTATTAATAGACCCTCCTTGAGCACCTCTTAGCTAACTGACGTTCATTTGAGACTACTGGATTCCTAAACTTCCCTGACCTTGCAGCATTAACTCAAGATTCATAGTCTCAGGTAGAATGGATAAATCAAGTACAATATTTTTATTATGAGGTCTCAGAAGTTGCTAAGTTGACAGCAAAATAGACACAATAAAATTATATTGAAAAATGTTTTTCTAGAACAATATGCTCTTATTCCCCAGTTTAGGATCTTTCCCTATTATTCCAGTTAAAGCAAAGCAACCTTTTATTCACTTCTAGCATGGTGTTTTAAAATAAAAATAAGTATTAATTTAATTATATTGTGTTTGTAGTAAAAATCAAATAGAAAGTTTTTAAAGAATGTTTTTGCATGAGTATTTGAACAGTCAGACTAATATCATGAGCTTTTTACAGTAGCATTAGTCTTTGCCAGCTATAATATGTCAGTCAGTACAACCGTAATATGAGACCCTGGTAGGGTTAGGTATTGGATTTGTTTTATGTCAAGGCTTCCTTCAGATTTTTCCGTAGACTCCCTGCTGAATGTTTTTTCTTTCTGTGTCCTGAACCTATCCTGTGTTTTGAGTCACTTACTCTAAGCACTTTGCTCCTTTGTTGCACTTTGATCTTTTGTTTCCAGTACTTGCAAAAGCAGAACTCAAGAGGAGAGGACACTCGGAAAAATCTCAGCCCCATTGCAGACAACACCAAAACCCCCTTGGTTTTGGGGAGTCCAGAATGTGACGCTCAGCAACGTGCAGCAGGCAGCTGGCAGCAACCGTGGAAATTTGCCCTTTGGTGTTCCTTCCACTACTGAAGTTGCTCTTTGTACCACAAAACATGCTACTAAGGAGGCTATTCCTTGAACACTTGTATGATATCCAGGTATCTGTAGCACACAGTATGTATCAGAGCCCCCGGGGTTCATTCCTCCTAGCACAGCTGAATTTCCAAGTGTCTGAGACTCATTCCCTTGCCTTTATGAGCAGTTTGTCCCTCAGAGTTTCTGCTAATTTGGGAGACCATAAAGCCCTATGCAGAGCCCTAGGAGCTTTTCACTAGTGAAAGTGCAGTATGTGTGTGGTAAATCAGAACAGCCAATTGTCAGCATAGGTGTCTTTGCCATGGAGTTAAGAGGAGATCTGCTGAAGTAGGTGGGGAGAATGGAGCCTTTAGGCAAACATAGTCCTCTGTCTAGGTGGACACACAGATCACAGGAGCTCTTTTCAAAAGCTGTGCTAGTAGAAGATGCATAAACTCTAGGCCATGTCCCAGCCACATGGTTAGTCCTGAAATCCTCACAGATGTGTCATACTACCCTCTCTGGGGTATGCATTTCTGTTTGAGGGATGTGATGTAGCATGTTTTCAGAAATACAAGTCCATCATTTTATTTTCAATACATTGTTTTTTAATAGATTAGGCAAAGGGTACTGTGGTTAGACATATCAAGGCACTGTAAAAAGAGAGATGATAATCTATGCACAAGGATATTTGTGTACATAAGCTCCCTGAATTTTCCTTTTAAAGCAAATCGCCACCTCAAATGGAAATAAGAAGGTTGCATCTGATGTGCCACCCTAGGAACCTAATTTAAGTGATTTGAATATATGCCTGGAAGTATCTTTTTCCACTGACTACAGAAAACGTCCAGGGTAATTGTCTGGGATAAATTATTCACTAAAGTTAGGTTCCTGAACTTAGACAGTATGACTGTCTCTATTGCCCATCTCTATTATTTTAGTTAGACTACTAAAGGTGGGCAACCAGCAGGAATGCAAAGACATAAGCAACCAATCTGGTCAAAAAGTGAAGAAATAAAGCAAAAATATTTACAAAGGTACATGTCCCTATTTTTATTAAAAAAACTTTTGAAAATATTTTGAAGATTTTCCCTACTGGGAACAATTTCTTCACAGTCCCTAAAGAAGGTCATTGGTTCTGGAAATTGTGCCTATTTCAATTTACTCAGGACATGAAAATGGTTTGGGATTAACCCAACACAAGATGACACCTCAGAAATTTTTGAATGTCTGGAAATGCTTCAAAGGGCAACCAACTTGCAGAGAGTTAGGGTAATATTAAGGCAACAAAGAAATACTGAGTGAAAACAATACTAGCTCCTTCCCAGAGGTGTTTGTGGCAAGTTACATGTCTGTGGTGGCCCCTCTCCCACTGAGGGTGAGATGCTGTGGTCTTCAGCTGCTACAGGGGTTCAGGCTAAGGAGTGAAGGTGTAGAGCAAATGTGAGGCAGAAGCAACATTCACAGCCCAGTGCACAAGAAAAACTGGGAAATATCACAGTTCCTGCAAACTGTGGGCCCTGAAACAGACCTGAGGGTACTGACTGGGATGGGATAAAGGGTTCTGCACTGTTCTTGTTCCAGTGGAGAATAAACTACCAGACCTATCTGCCTGCCTTTGGAGAAAAGCCAAGGGTTTATCCTATGGAGAATAAATTATACGCATAAAATATGAGGCATCAGGTAATGTAATTAGCTCAATTTAGATGCACTATTGACATGACACTAGTGCTTATTACTAATGAATACACTGCTAGTGAATCATTAATAATGGCAGTATCTAGCTACCGTGCTTATGAATGCTTTATTGTGGAAAGGTGGAAAGTTCATTTAAGCTGTTGGATTTTGTGGGCCAGTGGTTTGCTTCACTTTTGACCTTTTTGATCAGCTGTTCTGAATTAGGTTTGTGAAAAAAAGAAAGAATATGAGTTGAGTTTTGAAGGAAATTGGGTGTCAAGGGTAATGGGCATATCTTCAATATCTTTACTACATTTTTTTTACACCACACTTCCAGCTAAATGCCAGGGAAGGTGGGCAGAGGGCACAGAAACCTAGAAATAACTGTAAGATCTGAATCAGCAATGAGTAGACCTAGTAGAGGATATGCTGGAAAAAGAGCATTTAAACAGTCAGAGGAGACAGAGGCATTTCCAGAAGGGATTTGCGGAGGTACAAAGACAGTCACAGCGGTGTGGAAGTGTGGAATATAAAAGTCTCCCTTGCTGCATGGATCATATCCCAAGCCTCACTAAGGTCCTCATCCTATAAACTGGATCTTCTCAGAGAGCTGCACTTGTGGGAACTGGGACTTTGAGCAGGGACACTCTGCAGGTGGTCTGCATGACTTAGGGTGTGAGGAAGGGATCAGGCCTTGTGCAAGTTTATTAAACTTCAGCTGTGTCTTCTGGCACCAGGGGGTCTATAACAATCCCTGGTGTGGCAGACTGGTGGCTTCAGGGCAGCTCTGTTTTTTAAGGAACAGCTCAGGATGGATTGGAAGCCTTTGCAGCGGTGGCTAGTGCTGGGCAGACAAAATAGCTCCGGCTTTTCTCAGGATGGCACCAGCACTGCCAGTAAACCTGATCCACCGTAGCCTGATGTTTCACTGCTCACAAGAGACCAGGTAGACCCACAGAACTATATTCAGGGAGTATTTCAGACCTCTCAGAGGACTTGGAGCTAGATTCAGGAATAGCTGCTACTTAGTGAAATAAATCAGGGGGCTCCGGGTGCATCAAAACTGCACGGATAGCAAGCTTTGTATTTGAAACGCTAGCTGGAGCCTCACCAAACTCAAAATATTTTACAACTTGGAATCTGAGCAGTAGGATGCAGAGATGTGGTGTCTTGTGACAAGCTGTCTCAGCCTCTGGTTTTGAAGCAATTCAACTGATGAGATTTTGTAAGTCCAGAATCACTTTTGTTATGCCCTTGCTAATTGACTGAAGCTTTTCTAATAACAACATTTTCCCAAGCAAAAAGGAACATCTTTTGAAAAACATGTCTGCCATAAGGGAAATAATGGTTTCAACTAAAAAAGAAAAGTATAATTTCTCTAAATTTTGGGGTATTCAAAGTTAATTTATCAGTCCAGATCCTGGGCCATTGAACAAGCACCCACAGAGACTCTTGCCAAACTCCACCTCCAGCAGCGATTTTGCATTTTCAAACCAGCCCCAAAATCTATCCTGGATTTCCCAGTTCCATTCTCCTAGGTACTTTCATAGTACTTAAGACAATGTTTCCTGTGAATAGAAATATTTTGACAAAGGTCTTGTGTTTTTAAACACAGTGGACCAAAAATCTCACAGTATTTATGATTCATGATCTGAAACAGCTCCTCTTGTAGAGATCATTTGCTTTATGAGTAAAACAACTTGTAGAAAGACCATCACCTTGGTCTTCAAAGAAATGGAACTGTAAGTGAACATGTGGGGCATTGTTTTTCACAGATTACATATTAGTTTAGCACAGTTATATGAATTTGTAAAGGAAAATAAATAGACTTCAGGAAGCAAACATTACTTGTGAGATAGATGATTTCTGTGTGTGCTCTCCTGGGTTCTCTCTTACTTGAATTAAAAAATCTTGGAGGTGACTGCAAGTAATTCCCGGTTCAAAAGGCAGCTATAGAGGGTGCAATAATTCTTCTGGAAGTTAGAATTTCAGTTTTTTCTGGCATGCTGTACATCAGGCAGAGCATTACAATCTGGACTGCAGCTGATAAAAATAGGAGTCTTCCTCTCCTTATAAAATGTACTACTATTTGGTAGCACTTACTGCGATTTTCCCCAGTGGACTATTCCTGTGTGAACGTGCAATAAAAGGTCCCAAATCTCCAATCAGATATGGGGGTATGGACCCTGAAACCCAGCAAGGCTCTGCACACATTACCGGCCTGTATCCACCTCACGATGGCTCAGATTTCAGGATCAATGCTCTAATTATCCCAAACTTGAAAAGTATGCTAAAAAAATGGGTTTTGCCAAATAGAGGAGAAGGAAACGGAAAAGCCATTTCCAGTGTGAACAGACATGTCTATGCCATAAAGACGATTGGGGTTAGTTTCAACAGAGTTGTCAATTGTCACTGTCAACCCTCCGAGTGTTTAATCACTGAAATAGTGATATATCCTTCAGTATGGGAGGTGCTATTAAGGTGTTGTATTTCCTTCTAAACGCTTCTAACAATCTCCTTTCTTAGAGTGATTGCCTTGGTGTTACACAGTTGGTAGTTAGGAGCAAGCAGAGTACTTACCATCCAGTATTCAGATTTTCCGTGGGTATTTTTTGCTACATGGGTGATGGAAAGGTTTGACACAAGGGCTGTGTTTCCAATTTTGCCCTTGCTTTTCTTCCAGACTTCTTGCCTTCCCAGTCTCAGTTCTTGTTTCTCCACATTCTGCTCCTCAAATGCCAAATATTTCCACTCCATGCCCATAGATGAGCTTTATAACATGTGCACAGTAAATCTAATACTTCTGTGTCACATTAGACCGATTGCACATGTGCACATACTATGTGTATAGTAAATGTGCAGAGGGTCTGATGTTTATTTAAAACAGTATGCTCCTGCATGCAGCACTTCACAGGCCATGCACACATATTTCTTCATGGCCAGTTCTTGACTGCAGTATGCCTTCCTCCTCCCATCCTGCTAGCCATGAGATTACAACTTTCAATAAAGGTGTTTCCATTCTGGACCCCCATGGAGGATGGTGTGTTGTACGCCGAGTTCCTGTGACAGCCTGACTGCAGACACAGTATAGCAGGGCTGTAGGCTCTTTTGAGCTTTTATAAAAACTTGGGTGTCTATATATGAGCTTCAGAAAAAGCTGGGCCCAACAACAGGTTCTGAAGTATTTGAAAATCTGGATCTCAGTGTGTGTTCTTCTGTCTGCTCAGCAATATGCTTCGAACAGAAAATTAAATAACAATATTGGAAAGAAGATTCATTTCAGGCTACTTTTCAGCTCTTCAGCAACACCAGCTGAGTGAGTGGCTGGCACAGGCAATGTCTCCCTCCTGGGGTGTGTGTGTGTGTGTTTGTGTGTGAGCCCCTTCTGCCCCGACCCCGCTCTGCTGCAGCTGCTTGGGGCCAGCAGAGCCCGGCGGGGGCTGCATGCCCACCCGCCGCCCCTGGGCAGGTGATGCTGCATAACTGGAGATCCTCCGGCACACCCCACCCTGCCACGGCAAGCGCCTGTCGCACAGCATTGGTGGCTTCGTAGAAAGCTCTACAGTAGCACTTGACTCATCTTTGCAGACCTGCTTATCTCTGCCGATTTAACTGTAACGCCTCAAAACCCTACGTATTTAAATAATTTGTATATATATTATTTACTCTGTTCAGTAACTGTGTAGAGGAGCTGAGAAATATCCACAAAACTGACAAGTGCAATGAACATTAAAGTTCAGTTTAATAAATTTGGAAAAGAATTGACTACAGGGTGATTTCAGAGCTGTGCTCACCATGTTACGTTTCAGTACAAGGCACATAAAGGTACGCACTTCTGCATAAAATTCTTAGGGTTTTGTAATCATGTGCTGAAAGGTGGACCAGGCTACTGACAGCATAGTTTAGCTGCAGCCATAAATAGTCCTAAAAGGTTTCCTACGGGAGACTGTTTATTACCCACAACACCTGTGCAAATCACAGACGGGCATATTTTTCAATCATTCCTTGAATATCTTACATACTGCAGAAATCAGTGTCTGCACTGAGGATACTGTAAATTTTAAATTAGTACTTAATAATCTTGTGAAAAGAGAGACTTCTCCCCCTCCCACATTTTTTGGGGGGGTCGTCGCTGGTTGCTGTGGTGGTGATAATTTAAATTCTGTGTATGTATATGAATATGTTCATACCTTTTGAGGGACAGCTGCAATTATTCAGTAGCTTTCTCATTTAGATTTGCATTGGTGAATATTATTAATACTAATTTGTGTGTGAAATGTGAGTATTAAGATGTCAAGCATCTTGGAATTTCAGTTTCATTTTTGAGTACTTTTATATATTTCTTCATAACTTCAAAAAGCTGGAAGGCTTTATGAAGCTTCCATCCTCTCACTGCCCCCCAGATTTGCCAACATCTTGTGCTGTTCATTGCCATCGGAATTCACTTCCAGTGAAGAAGATAGATTTCTAAGATGAAGCCCATGCCGTGGTTTTGCAATAGAATAACAGTCTTCCAGTCTTCAGAAAAGCATGGGTGAACTCACACAAAGTGGTGAGCTCTACTTCAGTAGTGGCTGTTCAATAGTACAATGGCTCTCCAGCTCATTTTTCTTGTGGTGTAGTTTAGCTCCATTGAAAGCACACTTTTTGTCAAATGAAGCTGATTTATAGCCCAATTTATTTTTATTCTATTTATTTTATTATATTTATTTAATATTCACTCTGTTCTTCTTTGTCCCTCTCTTCTTTTAATCACTCAGCAACTGAAAAATGGGATAATATTTGTGTTTAAGCTAAACTCTCAGACCCATCATGTTCAAATTGGTTTGAATTTGGAGAAAATGAGTTCGCACATGCCATTAAACATGGCTACCCTGCAGAAGTGCCTGAAATTACCCATGATAATTGTTTTCATATTAACTCTACTGTAACTCTACAGTGATATATTTACTGCCTGTTCTGGCAGAGATACAGCAGCGCTATGTAGGCAAGTGCATGGCAGACATTCCTATATTTGTAATTATGGTTCCTCGAACATACCAGATGAACTGAAGCATGGCACAAGTGCATGTGTGTTTCTTCAGTCTAAATCCGTACACTTGCTCTAAACTTTCCCTAGTCTGGCAGAAGAATCTCTTATATTCAGCCTTTCCTCTTCAGCATATAGAAATTCTTATTAAATTACAAGAGTGATGAAATGTTGAGAACGTCTTCTCCACATCTGATACAAATCAGGAGGCCAAATTTTTACTCATATGAGCAGTTCAATTAATTTTCATGAAATCATTTTTATGGGCTTAGGGGATAAATATTAGCAAAAAATTGAGACTTTAGTTTTTTGTTACATTTGTTATGAGTGAATGTGACATAGCTGCAAAACTGGGAAGTGAACCTAGTGAAACAGCTAAGTACCTCAAAGGGTACTACCAGGGAAATCCTGGTTCCAATGAAATTAATGGGAAACCTGATGTATAGGACAAGCATCAGAAATATGGTGTATAACCACAAGAATTCTCAGGCATATGCTCTTAGTTAAACAGTTTAGAAATTTTACTTCTTACATAAAATCTAATATTAAGAATATTTGTGTTAGTTTAGAACTCAAATAATTTGAAGAACTCTTCATTTCAACATATCACTTTTCATGTGGTGGGTTTTCTTATTTATGGTAGAAGACTAAAATTTGTTTCCACTGAAGAACACAATTGTGTTCTGTGTGAAGTATTGTAGGTGAAATGGGAGTATGTGATATTTTTTTTTCTAATTAAAGCCAGGCTTTTGCCTAATTACATCTGAGTAAGGATTTCAAAACTTGGGTCTGACAGATTTTGTGTGTATGGTAATTTTATTGTGGCAAATAAATTAGTTTCAGTCTTATGAAGCTACATTTATTGCAAGATGGGAAAACAGGTCCAGGCCAAGACAACTTCATCTTTACAACAGCTGGAAACTCCTTGTGAAACTTAGTAGTCTCAGGAATATTTTGAAATAGCCTCTGAGTAGCTGTGTCCAGGCTGAGCTGGAAGCTGGTGGATCAGAGCTGCTCCCAGATTTTCCACCTATATCCCTTTTCTTCAGTTGGGGCTTCTGCAGAAAAGTCCTGGGGTTTGGGTTTAGGAAAAAAAAAATATTCATATATGTTGGAGCCTATAGAAAAACAAAGGACTGTTATTCTTGTTATATATCAATGCATTCTGAAAAGTATTTGAGTTGTCCTTTCAGTAACCAGCCAGAAAATATTTACAATTATTTTAAGTTCCCTGTAGTCTAAACAAATTTACTCATTAAAAACAACTGAGTAATAAAACCAAACATACCCAACCATGTAAACCAAATGCAAAAATCTGTCAGTCATTTGTGAAAATGGTTTTGATTTGACTATAGCTAAATTGGTGGGGGTATTATTTTCCCCCAGTACAACTGATGTGGTTTACATAAAGGATTTAATAAAATATGTGGCATTAATGAAATGCAAAAAAAATGTGTCAGGGGTGTTATTTTCACCTAACACTATTGAGAGGAAAAATCAATTGGCACTGTGGATTTTTTTGAATCAAGTATACTCTGTACTGTCTCTTGTGAGAGGAAATCCAGAGCTACAGTGATAAATGCTCAGTGATAAATACTTAGTTACTTACAGAAATAAGTAATACAAATTGTACTCTAATATTCTACTTTTCCTATAGTTAGTACACATGCAGCTGTCTCTGAGTCTGAGCACACTATGGCCAGACTGTTTGGATTTCCAGCAATCTTGATTCTGTAAAGCACAGATTTTATCAGCAGTAGAAAATACATCTCCCAGAAGAATCTCTCCAGGAATAAGTACCTGTTGTTTGTTCTTTTGTGCTTTTTTTTTTTTTTTTCTTACAGCTTTGTTAGTAATTTTATCTGTGTGTGAATTGCAAAATATTTCTTTGGTTCATGTCAGAGAAAGCACTTTGTTGCTACAACAGGTTCATTAAATGGTATCTCATAATTTGTTACTGGATCAAAACTAACAATAGCTGAAGTGTATAATGGTATGAAGAGTGTCAGGCAATTTAAGCTCCTGACTGTTTTGTCCACCAAGAAAGTGGACATTTTTGTCACAAGGCTGATATGATTCCTAAATAAAAATATCACATCCCAAACTTATATCAAAACCTCATTTTGGGTAACATCAATTCAAAATACTGCAATTCAAGCCTTTAGTTCAAAACAAAACATATTGTCTTCAATTTGCTCAACAAAAATACCAGTTATTGAATGAGATTCAATATTTCCTAGCAAAGAGTTTTCATTTTCAGCAGAACACCCTATTCTCTGGAGCAAATGTATTGGCCGTAAACAGCATTTAGCACATTTCCCACAAAACAAAATGCCAGTTTGGTCTTATTCTGTGCCTAATAACTGCATTTCTAAAACTTTATGGCTATACTTCATTATACTTTTCCTGCAGAGTATGTTAGTCAAAGTAGAACAATATTTAATTAAATACATTTACAAATATAGAGGGACAACCCTGCACAAATCTGCAACAAGATTCACTGACTTCCAGAGAGTTCGTAAGGATTTACACTATTACTAACAGAGAGCAACATTTGGTCCTGTGTCTTTGCTATATCTGCATATATAATTTATAGTTCTCAAATATGGACTATCCCAGCTTCTCCACAAATTGATTTCTCTATCTGATCACATAACAGTGTTTAAATCTCTTCACTCAGGACAAATGGAGATTTTTGATGCCAGAAGTTCAAAACCCCCTTGCGTTGTGTTTACGCCTGCAACCCTCAGAGGTCAGGAGGAGCATTGCTGCTACTTTGCAGATGGGGTTCAACTGCAACAGGCCTGAAAACCAATGTCTGCTCTACTCTGCAGGCTCTTTGCATAACCATCACTGCCTTTGGACAAAACCTTTAGCTCCCCTTCACCCCCCATGCCATCCCATTGGGGTGATTGGGCAAGGAGCCAGCAGCCCGCTCAGCAGCTCTCCTCAACCTCTGAGACACACACAGGGCAACGGGGAGGCAGTTGCATATGGATCACAGGGCACTTTGTGTCCTCATTTGTCCACTTTTTCAGCATTTTCGGTGCTAAATTATTAACTGCAGATAAGGGACTGCTTTTCTTCCCTGCACGTCCCCTGCACAGAACAATGCAGGGGACCACGTAAGGAACCAGTCGTGGTGACACTGAAACTTTGGCACAACTTCATAGAGATAGAGAAGAGCTGCCAGTCCATTCACGGACTTTTACCCTCCCTGGCCAAACACGTCTGCACCTTCTAGAGTAGCATCTCTCCCAGGGACAGAAGGGCAAGCACCGATGCCCAGGATTTGCTCCTATTCTGCCATCTTGATTCAAATTGAAATCACAGATGAGGGTATAGATTCTAACTGCTCCTTTTTAGGCTAGAATGGATTTAATTGTGATTATGTTTATAGTGTTTTCAAGGAGATTTACATATGGTTTTCTACTACAAAAAAGTATGTCAGAAAATGTGTAAAATACCTCAGCCTGCGAGAAAAGCAAATCCTTTCTCCTTCAATAGCATCCATGACTTCCAGACAAGTTAATGCCTGGTTGTATATGTCTGCAGTAAATCTTCACCTTCTTCAACACCTCTGCATGATTTGCTGTCTTTAGGTATACTGACACCTTTTCTCATGTGAGAACTTTATGGCTTGATAACCATAAAGGGACAGCTGGCTCAGTGGAGTGGTTACTACTTACTCTCACCTCCTAGTTAGTAGGAATTTAAATATATAGAAATGCATGTACAATTTTCACTTGTAACCTGATCTACAGGAAATGTTCCTTTATGTATAAACTGTGGGGATACGTGTCTTACATCAGCAGTGGCTTTGTAAGTCCCTTTGTAATAATATAGCTATTAGCAATGGGCTCAGTCTGAACACTCCTGAACTCTGAAAGAGGCTGGATCCAGTTCTCAATCTGAACCAATGGGTCAGACCTATTTCAAGCTTCCACTCCTCTGTGCATGCTATACAGAAAAATCAAAGGCATTGGTAGGTATTATTTAGAAAAAATACCTAAATTGCCTGTGCTGAAATACTTTTGTGGCTGCTTTTATAAATAAAGAAAAGACCAAGGCATTAAAAAGTTTCACTTTATTTCTCCCTCTTCGTTTCTCAGTGCTGTGCTGATGGTGTTTAATTTTGGAGGTGATGCTTTAAGAGCCCCGTTTATGTGGGGCCGGGATTCTCTGTGATTTCCTGTCTGCAGGAGCAGCAGACTGTCTCATACTTTACAGACCAGGCAGACCTACAAGGACAGTGACTAATTACCTTAATTTATCATGCTTCCAGGCACCCTTTTTGGTAAACTGATTGAAATCTCCTACTTGTCAGTGACTTAGGAGTCACTAGTTCACAGTACTACTACAGAAAAGTACTGAGGTTTTGGCATCCATTATTGCCCTGACTGCTAAGGCACTTAATTACTGTAACACAGAGGGAATAAACTGCATGTGTGTCAATGGCTAATAAAACTTAAGTCTTCAGTATTGTCTTTAGAAATCCTAAATTCAACAATAATTTTAACTTTATGGTTCCTGTTCCCTCATGCCACTGGGATGGGAAAGACTAGGCAATACAGGAGAATTGTTGTTTCCAGGTGGCCGGGAAAATAAGGGAGAAGCAGGAGCATCACCATGTCTGACCTGAGCAACTCATTGCTATTGAACTGCTTTCCTTTAGCTCCCTGGCAGTGTTAAGCATCCAGTGTATGGTCTTTTCCATGGGGGAAGAGATGGGGACCAGGCACCACATCTCACCAGTGAGCTGCTGCTGGAGATTTTTCTCCTCTCATGCCACTGAAGAGAGGTCCTGGCCACAAGGAACATGTTTAGCAGGGCCATAAAAATTGCCCTTCCTCTCCTGTGGTGAGGAAAGGCACATGCACAGGATGGGGACAGTGGCTGAAGCTCATCCACCATGGCTTCTTTGGCTGTCACTACCTTTTGGCTGTCTGAACCCTGTTGAATCTTTCTGGAGAAAAAAAAGATTTGGAGGTAATCAGATGGAATAGCTAGAAGCAGCAGCTATCATGTTTCTCAGAATTCAGAAAGCCCATCACCTCTCCCAGCAACTGCAAGGGCACTCCAAAGTACAATAACAAAAAGCTGTCTTTGCTTGATGGTTTCTATGATAAAAATTCCTGCAGCTGGACTGCCCTGCTGTTGTTTTGAGGTTTCTTAAAAACTACCTTTTTCTGCCAAATTAGTGGCACCTCTTCTCAAAGCTTGTCTCTTGCCAGCACATTTTCTTTTCAGTTCAACATGTGAAAAATATTCTACTTTTACAGATAGCTTTAGTAAATTCTTCCCAATTCATGGGATGTGCCTTAAGTTCTGTAATATGAATTTCGCAATTATTTCATTCAAATTTTAAGCCTCATACTCCTCCCTTGGTAAGATGATTTACTCAGACTCTGGGACTCCTTATCAGTTTCTTTTCCCTAGCTGAATGAAATGTTACCTTGCAAACCCAAGCATTTAAGAAATGTGTTTATGTACTTTGTGTTCCTAATTCTTCTGTTGCCTTTTAAAAAATTGACCCAAGACAAGAGTTAATCTTCAGTTAGGGAGAGCTGTATTTTATTGTGCTAATTCTCTATACCACTAATCTGAAATTTTTCCCTTGAAATCCCATGATTTGAGCACAAAAATCTTATTCATGGAAAGTTTTCAGTTTTCAGGCATGAAAATGAAACAGTAAAAAATATTTTTTTTCCAATTACAATATTCCACAAGAGAAAAAAACTCAATAAAGTTAATTATTGTTTAGATAGAAATTTTATTTTCCTATTTGCTACATTCTTGGAATGGAAAATGTAGAATTGGTCCATTGACTTAAGATCCGAAATTTCCTTCATTTAATGTTCTAGAGGTCTGCTAAATATATTTTCAGCCAGATGAGTAGCAGTGTAAGTCTATGGTTTTGCTAGTCATATGCTGTATGGTATTGTGTTACCTCAATGATATATTTTGAATCCCACACACATCCATTACTGTACAATGGGCGAGCACTTTCCTTTTGGCTATGCTCTCTCAGATATTTCCTTACACTTGACTGACATCCTCAAATACTTATTCTGTTTGTTAAATGCATATTTATAATTTAATAATGCATTCCAAGAATGATCGCTTGAAGCATCAGGTACTTGAAAATTTTGCAGAGCAAAGCCAGTGCATACTTGTACACATTTCATGACCATTTGCCAACATATATTGTATTTTCCTTGACCCGTTCCCTGCTTTTACAGCTTAAAGCAGAGCTTTCCTGAAATAAATGTTTCTTTTACGATCATCTCATAATTTGGAATGTAATCACCTGGACTACAGATAGTGACTCTGTCTTATTCAAGTTCTGCACCTACAATCAGAACCTGAGTCCAGTCAGTCCAGTCCAGAGCTCATGACTGTCACCCAGACTCTTTGAGTCTCATACCTTACTGATTTTCCATTCACTGAATGGGTGGGAAGTATTTGTGTCAATACTGTCCTACATTCCCTAGCAATTATTCTAATGCAATACAATTTATATTAAGACTCTATAGTTCCCGAGATTTTATATAGGACATAAAAATTGCAACATTATTCACACTAGTGATATGCCTTGGAGTGCTGACAGGAATATAACATCAACAGAAGACAGTGAAAAAAATTCGTCTTGCTGGTCAGAGGGAGGGAAAAAGCCTGTGTCATGTAATTATTTCTACAGTTCATTTAGAAAGATATTTTACTATGATCTGACCTGTTTTCTCTTTGATACAGATCAAACTCCTAAAGAAAACTGAAGTGAGATTACCAGTGGCAAGGGAAAAAAATAAACCAATGTACATCATGAGACTAGTAAAAGTCTTTTCCAAACCTGCATTTTACCTAACTTAATGAACTTTTCTTGAATGTCACTGTAATGTCTACAGTCACTTGGGCTGTGCATTCATAATAGTTTGCAGTAAGAAACAGAAGGTAGAAGGCTTTTTGTGTGATTTTATGGACTAGTCAAAAGTTTCACCGATTTTGGAAGATACATCCTGCTATACCCCCTCTGCCATTCCAGAAACTGTCCCGTACAACTGCATGACGTCTCATGCACAGTGTTATGCCAGATGTTCAGTGGGTAAGAGGGCTTTTGTCTATCCGCCTATGCAGGAAAGTTCAGTTCTGAAAGGAAAAGGAGCGATGCCTCTTTTGGCCACTTATTCTTGTAAATGAAAAAGGCTGCTTGAAATTTCTCAGTGTGGTGCCAGTTGTTAGAAGGAGTTTTAGGAAAGATGGATTGGTGGATAAAACCAAAATAATAACTGATCCGAAGTACACTTTATTGCTGAGGCAGGTCTACAACTTATCAAAGCAAGTATATGCTTACAGGTAACTGAAGCACTTCTTCTTCATGTAGACATGACTCTTAAAGTGAATACATTTGGCCTGATTCCCGAGTCCTGACAGGCCTAAAGGGAAGTCAAACTCACGCCTTTCGCATAAGAAAATGCTCGTAGTAGTGCTACTCAGGGTTTGGGTGGGTGTGAGGGGGGCAGTGTTGGGTTTTTATTTTTGTAACGTAAACCCAGGGTAATTCTCCTGAAGGATGTTAAGCAGTGATGGCTCGACACATCTACTTGCCCAGGAAGGGTAAGAGACACAGGTTGTGCTGTGGGAAGGCGGGAGGCAGCATGTGCTCAGGACTCGGAGGCAGCCTGGGAATCCTGCCCAGGGACTGCCGACTACGTGGCTCCGGCCGGCAGCAAGGTCAAAGATCCTGGAGACACAGACTGTCACTGACGGTTTGATTTAAATTCACCCGTCTGGATGACTTCTTAGGCAATTAGCTGTGCCTCGTGGGTAATCCACAGATATATCCCTATAACCCAGGGACCTGAGATTAGAAAGTATAAAATGATTACTTCAGGCTGGAAAATAAAAGCCTGAAGCCATGTGAATATCTGCAGAGATAGTGTTTCAGGGCACAGATTATGTCAGTAACCATTAATGTGTTACCTTTAGGTATTGCAAGAAAATTTTCCACTGTAGAGAAGAATGAGTGAGGTCAACTTTAGTGCTGGGAAATTATCAAGAAAAAAATAAATCAGCAAATACCTGTAAATACTTTTAGTCTACACGTGAGATATCCCCAAACCATCTGTTGGATAAAAAAAAGCACAACTATGAGAGAACTGCACTCAAATTACAGTGTGAAAAGTAAAGAATGAGTCTGTGTGTCTCCCTGTACCCTTTCAGCATTGCCAAACAGCCCCAGAAAATTAAATTGATTTGACCTGACTATATGATTTGTGTTATTTTTCAAACACATCTTTTACTTGCTGAGAACAATTTTTCAGGAGTTTGTTCATCAAACTACAATTATTTTTAATGCTGTGAACCACGAGCCATCACTAGGCTAACCACAGATTTATTACTGTGATAGGCAAATAAAGCAAGCGCACCAGCTTCCAGAGGATTCTGCTATTCCTGGAACCGGTTTGCAGCTGGGATGCTCCCTTTGCTGCAGTGGGGTAATGCTGGAGTACCTCCTGTTGCTCGGCCTCTATGTCTCTGCAGGTCCCCACTGATGTAGCAGGGCTCTGTGACGGTGGGTCTATCCCAGTGAGTTACTGCTGAAGGAAGATCTCCTAGTACATCAGGCACAGTCTGAGCAATTTCTTGTGAGAGTTTCTTAGCATTGCTTTAGCTTCTTGTAGATTTCTGTTAAAGGTTCACAGAACAGCTGAGGTTCGAAGGGACCTTTGTGGAGATCGCCAAGTCCAACCACCCCTACAAATGGTGTAGTCAGACTCTGTTGTCCCTTTTTGTAAAAAATCTGCTTTGAGGTGCTTTGGTTCACCATCTGAACAGCTCACTGACTGTAAACAAGTGACAATTCAATAAAGATTTTGAGAACTTGGGATGATCTGAATGACTTGACTTTTGGCTTGTGCAGGAATGAAGAACATATTTACTCAAAAGGGAGAAGACTGGCTTCTCTCACGGAAGAAGGACATTGAGGCCTAAGGGAAAGGTATATCAAAGCATGGGCAGGACATCAACTACACAAGAACTGCCACTGACTTCAGTGGGACTGCTCCTGAGCTGAGGGTGAAACCAACAGTTAAATGCTTTTCTCAGTTTGTGCTTTACCTTATGCACACTTTTAAGACATGATTTCAGAGATATGGTTTATTTTTTAAAGCATTTAACAATACTTCATGCTGTTGCAGGCTAATGTGACAAGATGGGTTCACTTTATACACTAAATAAAAAAATAAATCTGTCCTCAGTTTTCATCTGAAGTTGACATTTCCCTTGCTCTCTTTGTGTAGAAATTGCAAAGTGGTAGCTTAAGGGAAGGCTTTTGAAGAATTCTGTTTATAAATGGTCTATATTATATTTTATATATGTAGGCAGCAGCTACAGTCTCCACTTTTAGGCCTGAGGGAAAGGCAATAGTTTCCTGCGTCACAGAGCCACAGCTCCTGTCTGTAAGCAGGTACACAAAGCTCCCTTTAACTGGCTCGAAAGGAGCGGTGAGATGAAACATGCCCACTGATGGTTAACAGATCTGTCCCTCAAGACTGCTTTTTGCTGAACATGGCATTTGTTTACACTCAGCTAAAGCTTTTAGCATTTTCGGGCCTATAAGAGGATTTGGCTGGTAGCCCTGCTGTTGATTGTCATATTCCCTAGCTAGAAATGTCAGTTACCACTTCTCTTTCTTCTTCCGTTCATTAAACTTTTTGTATATTTTCTCTATCGTTCCCAGGAATTAGTGATGACATGTGCCATTTGCATATTACTGTAGTTCTTCCAGGGGATGTGAGTGCACACAGAGCTTGCAGCTTTTAACCCACTAGGGATTCAGGGGACCAGGAGCGACACAATATCATCTGAATATTATTTGGAGCATCTTGTGTATAGAAAACTTAGTGAAAAAATAAGAGCTGTTCAGCTGGAACTGAATATGCATACATATTGCTTTTCTTTCATGACCTACCACTGAGCATTTTCTCTGCAGATGTCAGGAAGATATTTCTGGAAATCTATCAGAGTATAACTAACTAGAAGAATCTTGTAGCTTAAATTGTTTAACCAACCCTTTTATTACCGTGTGGTGTTGAGTTATCAGTGTGGCCATATAGCTGATTTCTCAGATTTGCCATTGAAGAACCCTTGTGGGGTTGTCGCTTCATGCTGCCTGCCTGAGAAGCTACCACAGGCTTTCTCTGCTTCTCTCCTGTGCTAACATACAGAGAAGAAATACTCTTCCACTTTCCTTAGTAAAGAAGACCTTTGTAATATACAGAATACTCCATGCAGGGCTGAGGTTCAAGCCCACAGAATTAAAGCTTCGGTCATGGTTGGATGATGTAGCCCAGCTGCTGCTAATTCATGTTTGGTGGTTTCCACCTCATATTGCTCTGTCCAGTCATTTTCCCCCCCCTGGTTCATTCACAAACTCAGAGTAAAACTCACTAACAACTAGTTACACCAGCAGTACTGATGAGGCAATAGCCTTGGGGAGGAGGGTAGGAGCAAGTAGCTGGGCAAAAGTGGCAGTTGACTTAATTTGCCTATAATCACAGTTATCTTTGGCTTGTTGCAGCAATGAACTGGAGGGTTTTAACTGCACTGGAGTCATTTCATATATGGCTATCTGGCTAAAAGTTATGACCTTGTCCTAGCTCATGAGCTAAAGTCCCTTTGGTGTTTAGAAAAGAGACAAAAACCTCCAGAAGGAAGTTCATCAGTCTTAGGTGCTTTCAGAGCAACTCGTGTGACTCTCTACTGGGTGATGGTTAAAGCACAGATTAGGGCAACCAGGCTATATGGATTGGTCTGAGACCTCCAGGGATCCAAGAAAGCTTTCAAGCCATTATCTTGTCCAGATTTTATTAACACAAGTGAATACCCTGCAAGGAACTAATATAGGATATGTCTTCCTCCTTGATATGAGTCTTAGACCCACTTACTCATTTCAAACCTGCAGCAGGACAGAAAGAGACTTTCTGACAATCATGCTCCCTAACATGTTTGCTATTCCCATTATAGCCATTAATCTCATGTTTACAGTCAAGCTGCCCTGTCCCAGATGGCTAGATTAGACTATCTTTCTAACTTCAGATGGTTAAAATCTAGGGAAATTAATTGCATTTTTAAAGGATAAATATGGCCATGCTGGCTTTGAACTAGCTAGTTCAGAGAATGCTAGCAAGTAGCTACAGCAGCAAGGAGCTCAGCTCAGGCTGCAAAACCTACCTTCGTAAAAAAAAATTGTCAAATACTCAAGCCAGCACTTCATTCAAGCAGGGCTGCATCCAGAGCAATATCCAGTAGCTAGTCAAAACCTACGCCTGCATCACACAGACTACCTATGTAGTAATGAAATGTGCATCATCTTACTCCCTGTCAGTCCCAAATGACACTCCAGATAGTCTTTGGCAACGACCTGATCTAGAAAGGCTGTCGTTTATTGAAAGACCCACAGTAATCCCAGCTCAATTTGTGGCCGGCACTTGGCTTTTATGTATGAATTAGAAAGTGGGATGGTTCCTCCTCACACTACAGGTTTCATTTTACTTTTTTTTTTTTTTTTTTTTTTTTTCAACCTACAAACCTGGAAAGCATTTCAAAGCCTGTCCTGTTCATGTGATAGTTTGGTAACTTCTCAAGAACTGGTGAATTTTAAAAATGCCACCATTCCCTGCTTTCAGAGCTACTCAGGTTGTTTCCATTTTGTACCACTTCTGGAATTTCAGACTTATCTTATTGGATCTTAGCTGGTAAAACAACGTAAGAACATTTCTAATAATTCAACCCGACCAGCTGAACATCTTCTGTGTCAGCATGAATACTGCAAAGGGAAAATCCTTCTGACAAAATCTTTATTAAAAATGCCCTACAGGAACTTGCACAAATTGTGAGTAGATGTTTACTTTTTTCAAACACACCTTGTTTATTTCGGGATTTTTTTCAGTGAAGTAGTCACTTTAAAAAAAAATAAAAATCTATAACTATTTTTTAATTGCAAACCTTAATGTGCATGCCAGGCTGCACATCCTCCTGTTATCCTCGGGACAGTCCAGTGAAATCTCTGCTAGACACTATGCAACACAGCACAGCTGCTGTCGGATTTGGTTTCATTAGTCACTTCCTGCAGCTCTGTGCTGTTGCTGGGACTCTCATCTATCCTCCTTCCCTTCCTTCACTTCACCCCCCTCTCATTTATTCTCAGTAGAGTCACATACTGTAAGGTACAACAGTTCCAGCGTCTTTTCTGAACAGTTTTCAAAAGAACTGGTACTCTTAAAGCATGCATGAATGAATGTATCCAGTTTCACAAAAGTATACATAAATTGACTGGAAAGAGGGAAGATTGAGGCAATGGCCTTAAGGGCCAGAAGGTAGCAGGCTGCATTTCTAGCTTGCACATTATTTACATGGCCTGGAAGTGCAGTGAGAGCATTGACAGAGAAGAGAAGGGACTGACATAATTTTGAAGCATGGATGCACTTTCTGTGAAAATTAAAAAATGAGGGCATATGCTGAAACTTGGCCACATTCTGCTCTCTGCAATGCTCTGCAAGGATAGTAAGTGGAACAGGTTTCACAAAGTGCAGTTTGGCTTGCTGTATATCCTACAGTAAGTTGTTTGAAGGTATTTGCGTATAAGGATGTTGTACTTAGAGGGTCTTCAGTGCAGATAGGCTTTCTTAGTGATTGTGCAATACTAACCCAATGGAAGTGGGTGGCTTGTCAGTGCTATATAAGAACAGTAATGCTACTGATTTAACAGGAGTTTACAGCTGCCTAGGAATTTTCTCCATTTACATTATTACTATTCTTAAAATTTCACCTTGCAAGCTGGATTAGACTCCCGAAGGAGTGTTTTGTTTTGCAGTTGTTCATTTGTCCTTTTGTTAGTTTACAAAACATGATCTATTAATTTTTAAGTACACACACACACACACAAAAGATTGTTCTAACAACTACTAACATTTTTAAATTTTTTTTGTAATAGCTGTAGCTTTTAAGTATTTCTTGGATAAAGATTTGCATTTGGCACACAAATAGTTCCATGGTCTGAAATCTTGCAGCATGTCAACAGTCTGGTGAAAGTCCATTTTCTTTTGTCCAGATTATCACAGTTAAGTATATGCAGCTTTTGCAGAAAGCACAAAGTGATTGTTTTCCTAACTATCTGCTCTCAATTTTCTCCTGCCTCTGTGCATGCTTGTGTAAGTAACCTGAGATGAATGTTCAGTCTCTGAAGCTACAACTATTCTAGTAAATTAAAAAGTGGCAAGGAATGTTCCCAGGCACTGGGATTCAATTGCCTGTACTCCTAAATTTTTAAAAAGGTCCCAGGGATGGTTTTGGCTCATGTCAAATACCGTTTTCCCAGACAATACCCAGGCATGGTCTGAGAGCAAGAAAGGGACAGAAAGTATTCCTAGTGGGCAACCTGAATACAGGGAGGAGGGCAAAAGTGTGACAGTGCTTTGGAGGGCAAGAGTGTGACAATGTGAACCCAAGTGCCAGTTGCACTTGCTGCCAGAGAGTGGTTCCAAGCACATTTAGTTTATTAGTTCAGACACGATTTGAGTAGTATTAGGGGACCTCTACCTCTTTGATATTTGAAGGACCTATAAAATACCCCTCTCATTTCAAAGGAAATGTTAATGGACCCACAGAAACTTTGATGTACCAAGACACTTAATCAAGTAAGTAGTTCTGTGACAGACAGCAGCATAACTCATACTCTTGAGGTCAGCTCCATCCTCGTCACATCTCTGGGTTGGAGACTAAAGTATGTAAGCTTTGAGCTGTCTGGCCTCACTGAATTTGGATCTTCACAGGACAGTTTCTTGTTACATCATGAAAAGTATCTGAGAAGAAAGAAAACAAATTCAGCCCAAATTCAGAAATGAGGCCTTTTTTAGAGCAACCACTCTCTTTATCTGTAGTGAAATATTCAGTTTCTGGCCACTTGTACAGTTACTCTGCATAGTGTAGAAACAGAAAAAGGCATCAGGTCATGCCTCATGTCACCTGTCTCAGCAGACTTATGGCCACCACTGTTGTAATCCAAATTAGCATCTTCAAAGTTGCACAGCTTAGGGACAAGGCCCACATAGATGAAGGCTAACATGGCTGACTCAGAATTGCAGGTGTCATTCACATCTTAAATTATAAAACAGAAAAGTTAGTACATTAGTTACTGATTAAAAGAAAGTTTGTTTCGGTTAATTTTAACCATCTGATAGCTAGATCTCTAATGTAACCTAGCTTAGGTTTCCTTTGAGAAAGAAATTACACTAAAGGTAAATTTTAGTAGTTCAAAGTGTGGTCTTAAAATGAAAGGCTTCTGAATGTCCCTTGAAGTTGTTGTACACTAAGAACCTGACTTTTACATAGCTAGAAATGAATCCTACTTTAAATCCGTACATGAAGATTTGGATATCTTTTGGAAAAATTGATGCTGTTTCAGTTAGATATAATGAATCTGGAGTTATTCAGTGCAGTTGTGTGGTCTGTGTTCATATTAGAAGAACTTAACTGTATCTGTGGGTTTAAAAGCTACCCGTCAATGAAATTTCTCAGAGATGACGTGCCCTGAATGAAACAAGCAAGACATATGAGTAGGCATACTATACACACAGATGGCTTCGCATGTTTGTGTCTAGCAGAATCCAAAGCCACATGCTCAACATCAATATTTGACATGGCATCATTTGGTACTGGACAGACTTTGTGCCAAACAGCTAAAATGACAATGTTGTTTTGAATGAGGGTCTTGGTTGCTTTTGTAGCTGCTTCTAAGAAGAGTTAGCAGAAGTTTTATCATAGCACAAAGGGATTGCCAGGTAGGTGACTGAGCTTTGATGATCATTTATGTACATGAGACTGTGACAACTCTAGCAGAGTCAAGGTAGCCAAGCACTCACTGAAATAACTAATACAGCTCTGACCAAGAAATAAGCATCTTCTGATAGGATGGACTAGAAGGGCATCTGAGAAAGCTGACAGAAGATTAGAAAAGAGAAACATTTTTCTACCACCTTTACCATCATTTATCAAGAATGACAAATCTCTGGAAAGTGAACTGTAAATCTTGAGTCCCCAGAAGTGGAGGAAGGAATTCCAGGGAAATAAAATCTGTATAACCTATGGTGGTCTGTTGGTCAGGGCCAAAGGCAAAAGTCTGCTATGAAGGGAGGGCAGGCAGAATACCTATGTCAAGAAAAAGCAGCTAAGAAAAGCAGAGTCTGGCTATTCAGACCAGAGGAAACCCAGAATGTTGTGGGCTAATGTGGTTGTGAAGACCAGGCTGGTGGCCAGCCTCAGAACGATGCAGCTTGTCTGATAGTGTTTTTCCATGGTCTGTGCATGCAACAGCTCCCATAAGACCAGTTACCACAGGAACAGATCAGGTAGAATGCACAGAGGTTGCTGGGAGTACCTATCAGAATAACAGGATAATCAGTCCAGACTGATATAGTAACAAGTAGACAGCAAATAGTCTGGGTGTGAAAGAACAGCCCAGCCAGAGCTGTATAGCTTGATTATAAATAGCTGGGCACATGGACTTCTAGTACTTATTAAAGGCATTTTACCTCTCCTTCTGCTTTGGATTGAAAACCAGAAACTTTTTAGAAAAAAAGACCAGTAACTCAGTCAGACGAGGATTTTCCTAAGTCCAGAGAATACAACAGCCTCGAAGTGGGAAACATGAAAGTTAATTGCTGCTTCTGTTCTCCTACCCCTTCCCCTTGAACAGTTTGTCATATCTGATTGAGGCTGTCTGATTTTATAGTGCAGATGACAGGTCTAGGCAGGCAGCGCTGCTTGTACAGTAGGACTAGGAGGGAAGCCCAGGCAAATCTGTGCCAGCTCATGAAGTTAAAACAATTTTGCATATAAAAAGGAAACCATAACTAATTAACACCAGGCAGGTGGTCTAGCTGGAAAACTAAAATCCAATCTAGGTCACAAGGGAATATGGGACTTGGCAGATGAAACTGTAACTGAAATCATCTCCCAAGACCAGCCAAGTGAGAGCAGAGCCAACTACCCTTATGAAAAACTATGCTTGTGCCAGTCATTTCTGGGAAAAACAAGCCAAGGACAAATGACTGCAGCTCTCAAAATGAGCATGATTGCTTTTAGTCTTCAGGGCTTTGTTTCTAAAAGAGTTTTTTGTTAAATGCCAATCTTATTTGGTCAGATTCACAGAGAGATCAAAATCAGGCTTCACGGTGCTTTAAGAAAATCAGCAGGGAAGATGATTGGAGGAGTATCAAATATTAAAACAAAGAGGAGGGTGTGAAAATTTATGTTAAGTTTAGGTGGGGCTTGGAGGAAGCAATAGACCCTGCTGAGTTACAAAAACAAAAAAGCAGGTACCAGCAAACTACAGAGCTGGCTATATATCAGCTACAGTACTGGGCATTGTTACTAGAACAGGGGGAGGAGGTTTTGTTTGGAGGAAAGAAATGGAGAAAGTGAGATTTGTGAGGTGAAAGGCTCTGCTCTTATACTGAAAATAAGGACTGATCAAATACAAGTACAGCATCTTAAAATTCACTATGGGTAGCGTATGGGCTTTGGGAAACTGAACACCCAGATCAGGTTTTGAATTGGTGGCCCTTAGGGATGGAGAAATTATTGCCTCCCCTCAAATTCCTGAAATGTAATCCTATGACATACCTAAATGAGAGAGCAGACTGATGGGGACTTACCCACAAGTTAGAGAAACAGTTGATAGATTTGGACTTTTAAAAGCTTATGAGAGCTTGCAAACGTGTAATGTAACAGTATGTACAAAGCCCCAGCTATTTCTGCTGTTGGAGGTAGATTATACCACTCACCTCACTATACCCGTGGTTGGAGTCTGCATAGTTCTCCATGTGAAAAACTTCAGCTGCGCATTTAAAGCATACTAAAAATACAGCCTGTAAGGTCAATTGACTGTAGTTTAATGAAGTCCTTTGGCAAGCAATTCAGTGAAGAGCTAATTGTAATCAGTGAGCAGGAAAAGTAGCTCTTTAGCTTTAATCAGCCTCATGGTACCATTTAGACCTACTACTATAAACACTATTATGGTAATTCTATAACAATTCATGTTCATACTTTACTAAGATTTTGATTGTTCTCCTTTACACTGCAATGCTCACACGCAGTCAGTCACTCACATATGTATAGCGTTATACATATGCCTAAAATACAAAGGGCCAAGCTATTAGCTGGTCAGTACTGGTACAACCTACTGATGCCAGGTGGAGCCCATATACCTGCATGAAATCATCACCTTGCAAATATTTTTTGGCCCTGTTTAAATATGTGCAAGGCAAGGCGTAACATTAAGGGATTTAATTATTAACTAAGGGGTCAGGGTTTGCTTGTAAACAAAGTTTGGGGCATGGAATGATGTCTTCTGCCAGATCTTCATTGCCAGCTCACTGGACCTTCTCCCAGCCTTCAGCTCTACATTACACAGGCCACTCAGGGTAAATGCAGTTATGTAGACTTCAGAAATCATCAATGTGGTTTGAGCTAGTCCATTAACGCTGTGTTGAAGCAGAAACACTTGCCATGTTTACTGCTGAGGCTGTGTTGGTATAGCAAACATCTGTCAGGGTGAGTAACATCTTCTGGAACCACAAGGTTTGCAAGGTAAATGTGTCATGCATAAGAGAAATGTGCCAAATCATAGCAACTAGTTCTTCCCTTAGGGACACAGAAAGGACAAGTATATTTGTCACAAAAGGCATAAGAAACTATTTCATTCAGAAAACAGCAGCATGGAAGGGAAAAAAAATCTAAGATTGGGAGGACATGAAAAGGGTAAAGTTAATGCCAGAAGTTGGAGTGGCATCATGAGAATACATTTTATAGCACTTAATGTATGAGAAGAGCTGTCAAGCTTCTGCACCAGGCCGGGAATAGACCATGCAGGAGCTAGCATCCATTTCATCAAGACAAAAGGAGAGTTTAATCTCCCTTACATATCATGTTCTCAGTAATTAACTGCTCCCAAGACATTTCCCTGCTAACTTCTTTTCTGTGTCCCTCCAAAAGTCCCCAGTTTGTAAAAAAATAATTTAAAAAAAAAAAAAAAGAAGAGCAATCTGACAACTGTGCAGTCAGCATATTTTTCCTTTCCATGTTCTACTTTAAGCAAAATACTGTCCTTCCAATAAACAAAAATTCTCTCCAAATGGGAGCTAAACCAGCTCAGTACCATTGTTTTACAGCTCGCTACCATCACTGACCTGCTGCAGGAAGCTATCTACTTGAATCATTTGGGAGCCTTCTATAGTTTGTGCACAAAAGAATGATGGACTAATTTATACAGTCATCATAATCTCTATAGAAACATTTCTCATTTTCTTGAGGGAAACCTATCTGAATCTGTAAGAACCTTTATTGCTTATATTAAAATTATTCTCTTGGACAATTATCATACCTGTTGACTTGGGCATTCACTTGAAACTGAGCTATTAAAAAACCACCCTGAGGTGATCTTTGTAAAACTTTTAATTATTGAGTTAAATAAAACATCAGTTGTCTTTTAATGAAATATGTCACTGCATTCAGCCTTTCCCTTGGGTTTACCAGGTGTGTTCAAATAAACACTTAGAGACAGTTCTGTTATTATCATTATTACATTTATAGTGCCAGATAAGTGCCTGTTGTATTCTAGAGAGAGACAGATAGTAGTCTAAGTATGCTTGGACTATTTAGCAATGTAAATGAAAATCACAGGAAAAGAGGCTCTAGGAGAATGAAATAGAAGGTCAGTGTTTGGCTCCCATAGAGCAAAGCCCATAGTCTGTATTGAAAACTAACATTGCATGGCTACAGAAAAAGCCAGGCACTTTAATAAGAAAACTAATTAATGTGTTCAGCAAGGATGACATAGCCAAATCCTATTCTCTGACCAATTTCATAGAGGCGCCAGACCTGAAATACTCCCAAAGTACAGGAAAGCAGTGCCCAGGGCTGGACTATTCCTCTGCCAGGATACAACTGCTGTTCATATGGCACTGAGCCCAGGCACACTGAGAATCCCATTATGGCTTTGTTGTGCATGAAGTCCAAGGGAAGAGGGTGTCCAAAATGGCCTGGGAATCACATTATGGAACTTCATGAGGTTTGCCTGGAGGCCTTAGATGCTCCCATCCCTGTCAGGACATATGTCGACTGCATGTGTTCACAGCCCTGACCCTTGGTATGGGCAGAGGCAGCACTGGAGACAGCCCCTGCTTTGCAAAGGAGGAGCGGTCCTTGGCAGGATGAAGTGCTTTACTGACATAAAGCATCTCCTCTGTCTTTAACCAGGGACAGGGTAATGTTCTTTACTATCGGAGTGCTGCTGTTTTGTAACCACTTAAAACAATGGTTTTAGAGAAGCAATATATGCTTAGATGATACATATTCTATTGCTGGACTTGACCCAAAGCACACTTTGGGTGAAATCAGAGTCAACCCATTGGTTTCCCTGGGATTTGGATGATGCCAGTTTGGCTTCCTGACCACCAGGCACAGTTTGTGCTGTTCATGCAGATTATATTGTTACCCTTTTCAACACGATTAGCTATGCCAAGAAACTGGAGGCTTAAAGGTTATTCTCTTTAAGAAGAGAAATTGTTGATGGAGTCAGGTAGTTTGTATGCAATTCCCTCTGGCTACAAGCCCTATGTTCTTGAACCCAGGTAACATTAAGCAATGGGAGACAACTTTGGTTTTAGCATCAAAAATTTTAGGGCAGCTTCCCTACAAATGCTTTTTCCTCTTGATGACTCTGCTGGATCAGGCGATTCTTCAACTTTCTTTCTGCTTTTCAGCTTCCTGCTACGGCATCTGCACAGCCTTTTCTACAAGGAGCAAAAGCACATGCACACAAATGCATATACACACACCCAACTATAACCCACAATGTAGGGCCTAAACCCTTCTGCCAAAATTGTTTACATTTTTTGAGCAGGATCTTATAGCCCTCTGCGTGGAGACACAAACTTATCTTCTGGTTTGGGAGGCTGCTATCATTTCAGCTACATATTTCCACAGAGGCACTTAATAGATTTTTCCAGCCTTTTTAAATAAAGGGTGGCAGCTTAGTCCACCTCCTTCAGTGAATTCATGCTCAGTCTCTTTTAGACTGCCTGTTTCACTATAGCCACTCCTCAGACTGCCCGATTCTCTCTATACATTGCTCTTTCATTCAGTATAGCATTTTCTGCATGTTTTGTGTATTTTATGCACTATGAAAATCAATAAAACGGATTAAACAATGAAATGTTAATGAATAACAACTGAGAGACTGCAGCTGTTTCATCTTAAAATGCTTTTAATCTCCATTAACATAGCCAACAGCATTGTCTTGAACAATAGTTACCAAGACAGACTTACTGCCCTCATCACTAACAATAAATTGCTGAAAAACCTGCTCAGCTGCAGCATCCTTTCATGAAGCTCCTCCACCAAAATCAAGGAGTCTCTGTGAAGGATCAGTTTCAAACACCCAGATCCATGGAATTGTTCCATAAAGTGACTAAACCAGCACAGCCCAGGCTCTTTCCATGTCTGCTTATCTGCCTCAGGACACACGGGAAAGTTAAGGCAAACCAGCTCAAGGTGGGAAGTCACTGCACATAAATTACAGCATGCTAATCCCTTCCACAGATGCTCACATTTAGGTGTAAAATGGTTTAAGGTTATTGAAGTTCCATGCCACCCTTGGCAGGATTTATTTACATGTCCTTTAGGAGGCTGTGGTTTGATGTTACAAAATGGTCACCAGTGATATCAGCTTAAGGAAAATATCCCTAGTTAAAATAACCAAAACAAAACATATTTTTTTTTTTTTAAACTGATTTTGCATCCAGATCAGTTCACCAATCTTATTCACAATGAAGTCACAGAAAGAACATGCTAGAAGATCTCCTTTTTTAGATAGAGTTTGTTCTGGATACATTGAGCTTTTGTCCGTGTCTTAAATTACGCAGTTAAAAGTAGTCCTGTTGTAATCAATCTACTTACTAGCAGAGTAATTGCAAAAGTAATTTCCAATGAATGTCCTAATTGGCTAGATATGTACATGCATAGTGAAGGCAGAAACAAAAGAATGTCCATTCACAAGTTTTCCTCATCAACCTGTACTTCTGCAGACCCTTTAAGTACTTGCACAATTGCAGTGAAGCCTAATGCAGAATCAGGGAATAACGTGAAGGCAGTGTAGTCTCCCTGGTTAGTGAGGTACAGTTCAAGAAGTATAAAGCTCACCTTACTGAGATTGGTGTATTTGGTCAGTAGGTACCTTGGGCTTGTAGTACCTCAGAAAACACCTGGGATCACAAGTCTCTGTAATCAGTCTTCCAGTTCAGAGACCTATGTGCAGATAGGAAAGTTAGGGACAGGAAGAGAAGAGTTGGAACCAGAGTGTGAGTGAGTATGTACGAAGTGGAAGGAAAGTGTGTGAGAGACCAGTTCAGAGTGGTAGTGCTTGAAATCTCTCTAGGAGCTCCAGGAAATGGACCAAGGTTTGGTAATCTCAGGAATTAGACCTGGAGCTGATCCCTTGACATAAGGATAGACTGGAGCTTCTTTCTGTGGTAGAGAAAACCTCATTAACTCTACAACACAGCAAGAACTGCTGAGCTGATGCTGCCTGACCAAATGAGAGGCAATGGCCTTTATTCTGCACTTTGCTGTGGTTGGACACACTGGATAAATACTGAGAGATCTGCTGTTAAGGTACATGGGACAATTCAGGAGTATTAATCTCCACTGCTAAAGAATGAGTTGACACAATTCCAGTGCATTTGAAAATATTTGAAAGTATTAAAAAATTTCCTTTCACTAAACCTATTATCTGTTTAGGATTATTTCAACATTAGTCAGTAACATTCTTTGAATAATAGACTAGTGTCCAGCTGCCTGGCAAAACTCACCTTGATCTGTATTATCATTTAGACTCCACCTGAAAACATCATTAATTTAAATAAGCAATAGAGACTGAAATAAAATTCCATTCATGCTTAACTCTCCAATGTGGTTTTGAAAAACCTTTCTTCTTCAGCCAGTCTTATGTTACATGCTGGATGGTCTTTGCTTTGACCACCTCATAAAAAAAGACTCATAAATACTTTTCATGTGTTATTTAAACTAGCAGTACTCCCTGAGGCACCGTGTTTTTATTTTTAAAAATCCTTTGTGTATTCCTAAAGCATTTCTAAACCAGTAGCAGAGGTAAAAGGGTATTTTAACCCAGGAAAGCCATGTTCTATCAATATCAGACCACAAATTTTCTTACTCCATGCTGATAAGAATAAAATATTTCTAGCAACTTTCACCTGATGTATGTGCTTTCCTTCTAAAAATCATCAATTTCTGAGTATGAGTGAAAATAGCTGACATGATTTTGCTTGACTAGATGCTTTCCAAAACTGAAAACACATTCCTAGTGTGCTACCATAGGCACAAGCAACAGACCAAGAGCTTCTCCCTTTGTTCCTGCTTGGGAATGCTCTGAATGAAGGAGGGATGCATGAAAGCAGCACCTGGGATGGGTAAGAGCTTGCCTGGAGAAGAGTGGGACTAATGCAGGTGTGGTGGGCATTAACTGTAGGCATTTAGAGCAGGTAGTTAGAGGGGAATGGAAAATTTCACCTGCTATAAGAGAAGTTTTGTTTTCCCCAATTGATAAGTATAGACACCAGTACTGCAAGCAGAAGAACCTGGACTCACAAAGTGTAAGAAAAGAATAATATACAGCAATCTTGATGGAATATTACATTTATCCCAACCAAATATAAAGTAGGATTTAAATCAGAAAGATTAGAAACTACATAGGCAGAATAGGCATTAGACAATTGGATAAACTCAGATGTTCCAGAAAATCTGGAGTTGTTCTTCCATGTTCTAGTTCTGCTCCCCTTTAACAGGGAAAGAAAACCCCACAAAACTCTTCTAGGCTCACAGCCTGAGCATATTCTTCTTGGCAAATTATAACATGTGAGCTTCATTGTATGGTCATGAATTAGGGCTGGAATGATATCATCCTGGGTGAGATGTGTGTCCTCATCCCAGCCTCCTTGAAAGACCCAGACCATGGTGCCCATGTGAAGCCTTCAGAAGAACCTGCAAAGCACTAGCTCTTGCTGAGATACATCAATAAGACTCACAGCTTTAGAAGTAGTTGACTTCCTAGATACTACATTTTAGAACAAATGCTACCAAAAAAATGTTTATATATTATTTTTAACATTTGTTTAATCAAATGCTCACATTGTCAAGACTTTCTCTCCATTTATCCTCACAGCTGCTAAAAAACTAATACTGAGGGAAACAAAATAATCAACTCCCCCATTCCTTGTCTAACCATTCCAATTACTGGGTAGCCTATCAGACATGAAAAATATGAGGAAGAAAAAGAGATTTATGAAGAGCTGATTATATTTAGTAAGAAAGAGAAAAAAAGCGGTGTCAGAACTGGTCTAATAACACTGGGGTTGAAGAAATATTTTCTTTATTTATTTCTTCCTCCCACTCAGATTATTCCCTTCAGACAAAAGCAAACCTTTCACAACACCCTTACAATTTATCTGGCACAGTAGCTCTGGGATTCGATTCCAGTTCAAATTTCATGAAATGTGAAAGGCTACTGAGCTGTAATTATCTGGCACACACCTTGATAGTAGCCAGTGTGGGAGCTTTGGCCAGGGGCAAAGGTGAAGTTATGAGCTTTTCTTGGAGGATTTCTCATCTGAATATCTTACCAAATTCAACAAGAGATGAGGTTCCCCCCCTGTACAGCCACCAGCCTTGAATTTAGAGGGGTAGGAGAGCAGGAAGTGTCATCTTTGTATACCTTTGCTGTGTGGTCACCAAGGATGACCATTTTCTCTATCTTTTTGGACCCAACACAGCACATGGAAAGCCAGAACCAGGCCACAATGGCATCCTCTCAAAAGACACAGAAATTCAGCAAGAGGAGGAGGAGGAAGAGGAGGAGAAGAAGGAGGAGGTGGACTGTCTCACAAACATGAGGACATCTGGTTGATCCCCTGGGATCTGGGGTGAATAATAAAAACAATTGAAATAGAAATAATACTACAATTAAAATGGAAATGTACATACAATAAAGTACTGACATCACTGAAAACATATAACCTTTTTTGTATGTCAGAGAAGCACACAATGCTTCACAACTGTAATCATGCCAGTGTCCCAACAGCTATTTTTTTATGATATTTTCCTTACTAAGAGGTAAGAGACATTTATCAAATAGAGTTGATAAGTCACTTGACATGACATTGGGAATCAGAGGATACAACCCAGACATCCTGGATACTGGAGCTGCATCAGTCCTTGTTCTCCTTCCAGTACACTATTGCTGACTCACCACAGATACCAGCTTGAACTGGAAAATGTATTTCCATGATGTGCATTTCAGTTGATAAGGATAGGGGCTTTTTTGCTGGTGGGCATATTCATGCTTTATTTTCCTATGGGACCTAGAGCAGCGTCCAGGGGAAGCACGTGCTATACAACCCTGCACAGTGTTCAGTATTTTAGCTCTGGAGTCAGTTGTCCCTGCGAGAGCAGATCCCTAATTCAAGAGAGGGTCATACGTGGCCACACTGCAGTCGGATAAGCCTGGCTTCTCCTGCTGTGAAGCGCTGCCTGCTCTCCTTCCCACTCTGGAGAGAGGTGGGTTAGGCCTCGGCCAATCTATTACAAGATATTTCAGCTAACATAGATTCTAAAATTAACCACAGGTGCTGGCATGGCATGCAACATGCTTTCTAAGCCAAATAATTTCTCCTAGCCTGGCTGATCCTTTCTCCCAGACTGCTGCCTGTCTTAGTTTATGGGAGATAAGTAATGATTGCTGTCTTTCCATCAGTTAAGTTATTCAACCAAAACCATTTATTTATTTTGCTGGTTTTAAACCTATCCTATTCTATGCTATCCTTTTATTTTTAAAGATTCAGAATCATTGTTACCCTCCAAGAATCCTCAACAAGTCTTAAATGAAGGAATAGTGGAATATTTGCAGACTGATGCAGTCAGCATCTGGCAAGCTGAAATGTGGCAAAGTTGCAGAGACCACAAGCTAGGTTTGTGGGCAGAGGTTTTTACCATTATCCTATTTGGTTTTTTGGGTCTTCGGTCTTTTTCAGCAGCTGTGCCAATTAGTGTTACTAAAACGTGGTTCTTTAGGATTTACTGTCTGTGCTACAGAGCTGAGGATTTGGGGAGTTCTGGCAGAACAAAACATCAGTGCTAATGAATAAATAAAATGACACAGTTGCATGGGTTCAACTTTTGGCTGAGTAATTTCAAATCATAGTAGTGCCTTTCAATTTATATTTGTTTGTCTTCCTCTTTGCAGCAAAGAAAACTACAAACCACTGTAGGTTTACAAGAATATATAAGGATGTCAGAGTTGGTTATTCACTGGAGCTCCATAGTTGGTTGGTTGGTTTTTTTGTTTTGTTTTGCTTTGCTTTGTTTTTTAATAGGCTCTATCACTAACACCATGCTTAATCTATGTTTTGGAGAACCAATAATTAATTTTATTTATACACTTAATGCACTTGTTTCTTTCCTGGCATTGTTTAGACAAGCTTAAATTTTGCACACTGTTGTTAAGGAGTATTGTAATGGGTTTGAAACAAAAGTCTTTCTAGCCATGAATACATGGTATTTTGTTTGTTTTACCCAGGCCACCTTTGGAAAACAATGAACATGAAGATGCAACAGAAAATTCTCTTTCAAGTGAAGATATAAAATGAATGAGACATGAGGACCTGACATGTGACGCAGTGACTTGAATTTAATAAACAGGAATCCAACTTGTGCATAGAAGAGCCAATATCCCATGACAACAGGCTCTGCCATTTCACGGTTTGCTTTCTTGCAGAATTACTATACTGACTGTGAACATAGGGAATTAATATTATGTAATACAAAAAGACCAAGACCAATGGAACTGAGAAATTTACTCTGCAGATATATGAAACAGGGCTGTGTATGGAATATCTTGAACCCAGCCATGGTGGAGCATTCCCTGCACATACAGTGCTGACGCTGTTAATGAGTAAGATGGACACGGCTGCCTCTGCTTCCTAACTCATCATGACACACAAATGATATAACAGAAGAAGATGATGATTGGTGGCTAAAATACTGATTTCTACATAAATTCAGATTCACAGCAGAGTCTATCTGAAGATGGGTGGAAAGGATACACGGTAGCCCTGGGTACATTTGTGAACTCATAACCACACTGATACTGTGCAACCAATGCTGGAAGTGAAACCCGAGTAATTGAGAATGGAAATACATGGATTAGAGGTGTACTGCATATATGTTACATATGTTTAAGCACCTTCACGTAGCAGTTCAGCTGCAAACATACTACATCTTACTTATCTTTTCTCACTTAGTTGCCTTCTTGTAGATTAAAAACTATAGCATTTGGTTATTTAGGCGGATTAGTAAATAAAAGGACCAAAATCCAAATCACAGTCTCTCTACTGAATTGTGGTAATAACTGGGTTTAACCTTAGATTGCAGCTGTATCTCATTTTTGATTGAAAGTATGATTGAAGGGGGTATACTTTCCATTTCTAATTAGAAAGGAGTGGATTAAACTATTTTTTTCATCTATGAGCACCAACATCTTCCTATGCTTTATGCCTTGAAATGAACAGAATGAATGAATAGAAACCTCTGAATCTCACCTACAAGTCTAATAAAGTGTAATTAACAAACTGATTTGAAAGCAGCATTCATAGCTCATCTTCAGACTTACGTTACACAATGAAACATTTACAATAGTCTATTCTTTCACATAACAATTAGGTCATTATTTCAAATAAGATTCTTGTTTCTACAAAATTATTGGCAATTAGTTTGTCATCTGGATAGTAAAACCATCTGTCCAGAACTATTCCCACCAGGAAACTGAGGGTTTAGAAATCCCATGTACTTCCACACTTTAGAACGATACCACAAATATTCAGCAGAAAGCCACTGTCTAAGAATTGAACCGGTGTCTTGTGGAACAGACTCCTTTTGCCAGCATGTTTTCAAAATTACTAGAATGGTTTTAGAAACCTGACCAGAGACAACATAACCATTCAAAGTCTTGCCAGAGACCTACACAAGGTTTGAACATCAGTCTATATTTGGTACAGATGAAAGAGTAATTAGATGCCTGTGGAAAATATTAGTATCTGAACTGTAACTTTTTCTCCACATTTCAGGTACATATTCTCCATCTCAGAACAGAAGGAAATATATTATATACTATTATGGAAGTATTAAATAGCTTCTGTCTCAGATGTCAATGTTTAAAACATTGAGGTATCATTGAATATGGAGGACATTGCACCCAGTAGGAAGAAGTTGAAATGGCAAGAACAGAATCATAGAAGACCAGTTCTTGACGAACAAATGTGGGACAAAAGGTGGTCAAAAAAAAAAAAAAAAAAAAAAAAAAAAAAAAGAAGCATGAGGTCAGTATCTTCTCTCATCACCCAGCTGCCCAGCTCAAGACTTGGACTGCTCAGCAGGAAGGAGGAAATAACATCAAACCACATTCCCAAGCAAAACAAAGCTCAAGAACCAAATGAAAGTCTTCAGAAAAAGCTCTGGCTCAGGGTTGCCATAGCAATCATCAGGTTTGTCTCATTTCTATTCCTAGTGGAAAAAAAGAACAAATATTAAGCAAAAATGCCAATAAGCTTTCAGGATCTGCTACAGTTACAGCTCTGCACAGATGCCCATAACTTTTATAGAAACCAATCATTGTCCCAAAGTCTGGGATTTGTAATTTTCAGTTAATGTTCAGATTTTGATGGAAATTTAGTCTTTGACTTCAGTGGAAGTAAATTTATATAGCCACCATAAATTAATTCCAATTCTGCTTATCTGTAAGAAAGAAAATTACAAAAAATAGTTCAGAAACCAAATTCCTATCTGTTATTTATCATGCAAATATATTAGCCTGTTTCCTATGTTAAGCAAGAACAGCCAATGGTAATAAGAACACCTTCACTCCCAAGAAGATAATAACATTGGCTCTGTTACCTGCTCTGTGCACCCATCTCCAGGTTTGGGTCTTCTGCAGGGAAATGCCCAAAGACCCTCAGCAAAAGCCTGAGACCTGCTGGTTCACACATCAGCTGGAGCAGAAACAGGCAGCATAGGAGCAAGTATTTGAGAAACGCTGGGCCAAACAGTTATAGAAGGATGGGTTTCAGCTGGATTGTAAGAGCTCAAAAAAGGATTGCTGACATTCAGAAGAACTTTTTTTTTTTTTTTTTTTTTTTCATGCGACTGTCATTTAAAAGGGATATTGCAACCTTGATTACTTCTGGGTTTGTTTTATTTTGCTGAGCTTTCCCTGTCTTCTAGAGAACTAAGTACATAGTTATTTCAATTCCTGTTCAAATACTTCTGTCTTAAAACAAAAAAATAAATCTGGGCCTTTTATATTTAATTTAAAACTCTAATTTTATAAGAAGATAGCAGGAGCAGCCCTAGAGGATATACCTGCCATGAAGTGGAGATACCACTGGAGTAATCTCCTGTGACCTCTAATTAATGACAAGTACGAAATGGCATGTCACTGGACCTCTGATATCTATGACAAAGATGCTCTACTGAATGTTTAGTGAGTCAAATATAAATAATGACTGCATAGATAGATTTAGGAGCTGGAACATCAATTTAATGCAGGGTTAATAAATCCCTTCTGGAATTATAGCATTTATTGAGGTAAAAGAGCATGTCATGATTTTGTTTCTATTCAGTTGTTCTTTGTATGACTTTTGTGATAAAAAAACCCCACACTTTGTTTACTCTGGAGAGGAGGGAAGATAGGTATTGCTACTCCCTCCTGCTGAATCTGTTTCAGTCCACCCAATGGATTTTGCTGAGGACAGCAAAGGGCATGACTAATTCAGCAGTGTGAGTGCATGCCTTGGAGGCAGGAGCCCTATAGTTAAGTGCCACCTCCCAGGACCTTCTGGTTTTTCCATTAAGCAGCTGTACAGAGGCAAAGCATTCTTGCTCTGCAAACATCATCCTTGTGTGCTTCTCTGAGAGCCTGCATGCTTGCTTGATCCCTCTCTCCTGTCTTCTTCTGCTCCCACAGAATGTGGTGCCCAGGCTCCTGGGGAAGGCAGGATTTTGTGCACAGCTCTAGTGCCTGTAGCTGTCTTCAGCAGCTCCTCACTAAGGCTCCCAGCTCTCTTAATGGAGGGCATGCATGCATGACCAGCTGAAATTCTGGATGCACCATTGGTGGCCAAGCCACAGCAACACTTGGCTTTGCTAAGCCTTTTTTGGGCCAGGGCCCTAAAAACATGCTTGGGTCATTCTGTGGTAGAGCCAAGAAATGAAATTTACTTTCCTAAATGTAAAGCTAATTCACTCCATGCTGGACAACACATCATTCTTCCCCACTCCTTGCTTTGGATTATTTTCCTCCAGATTTATTATTCCACGGTTTTCAAATCAAATTACATTTTGTCTTTCTCTTTCTAACCACTCACCACCTCCTCTGCATTAGATGTCCTGTCTCTGCAGTCCCAGCTATTCTGTTTAATGAAATCTCTAGATCTCACCTCACTTCCATGTCAAATCTGACATGAGTTGGCAATGAAGAAAATGAAGCAGACTGGCGTTTCCTTTGCAAATGCTTCAACTCCCACCTTGGAAAATGCTGCATCTATACATAAGAAAACAGCAGAGTGTCAAAGACCAGCCCTTCAGGGAACAGTAGACAGCAGTGCACGCAAAGTGTTTCAAAGAGCAGGTGAGAAACAAAACCCAAGCCACAAATACCTCTTCCCAACAAATGGTGAAGCAATGGAAAGGGCAGATTGCTAATAACATGCTTGTGCCTTGGGCTGACTTCTACAAGGTGTTAGCTGGCAACATCATGTTGCTTCCATGAGAGCTGGCAGAGCTGTATTTTCCTTTGGATAAATCCAGATCTTTTGTTTTCTTTACGTTGTTATTCTAACACCATTAGCAGGAACTAATAGCCACTTAAAAACCAGAAATGGCAATGTAGAATACTAGTACAAAATGAAAAATATATTTTTCCTCAGCGTATCAGAATGTGAGAGTTTATTCGCACTCAGACAAAATGAAATTCCAAGAGTTACAAAGATGGATGATTTGAGTAGTCTAAGTCTAAGTCTAAGTCTAAGTCTAAGTCTAAGTCTAACTTATTTCTCTTGCTCTGTTGGAAAATGAGAGGAAGGAGCATTTTCTGTTGTAAACCTTTTGCTTTAAAGTCAGTTAGGCAACAGGCTCAATGACAGATCATTTTAATTCTGCTGTCATAACCAAGAGTGGAAAAAAAAAAAAATGTATATATGTGTGTGTATTACAGAGAGGTTTACACATTTAATAGGCTGTGGAGTGACTCCAGGACATGTACCACACAGATTTGCATCTTCTGCTGTGGCCTTCCTGGCACATGGATAGAGGCTGAGCCCCAGCTGTGCAGGGGTAATGGGGACGGGGCAAGAGGTTCAGGAGGAGCCAGAAGAAGAAGGACTGCAACCAGCCTCCTCTTGATTTACCCCATCCGCATTTGAGACCCATATTGAGTTGCAGCAGGCTGTTGTCCTCCTTATTGTGGCCAAGCTGGCCACCCACACCATGAAGCTAATGGGATAGGGTAGCCAAGAGACTGTGGGGCCTCTCACTAGTCCCTTGTCCCATCACATCCCTGGAGAGAGCACTGGGCAGCTGCCGGGAGGCTGCCCGAAATGCTGGGTGCTCTGCTCAGTGACACCCCCCCGGGTATCTCCAGACGTTTACTGGTGCCTTGCAACCCTCACACCTCTCTCTTTTATTTTCAGCTGGGAGCTGACTGCTTTCCCCTGATTTTTCCCTCTTTCTTCTAGCCCTTTGCCAGCACAAGAGAGCTGTACAGTTTTGATAGAGCCAGTCCCTGGCTGAAAGAAGAATGACAAAAGTGGCAGCAGCACAGCCCTGCCATTGACAAAGAACAGAGGAAGATTGGTGCAGGACTGTACCTCTACATTAGCATATGACACAAAGCAACATATCTCTTGACACCCATCCTCTACTAATGTTGCAGGGCAGAATTCAAGAATCACAACACTGAGAGAAGCAGAAATTTGAAGTAAAAGGCAAAAGAAGATTTCTAACAATATTTTATTGGCTTCCATTGCAAGCATTTCTGAGGCAAAGACAACACTCAGCAAGCATGCTTTCCAGTCATGAAAGACATTAATAATAATAACTATTAATTTCACTTTCCTGGCACTACCTCAAAGGTACATAGCTCTAATGATTTTGATGCTTTTTATTCTTAGAACTAAAGCTATTACAGCTGAACATTGTTATCAGTGAGCATTTAAAAAATTGAAACTTCAGGCATTACTGACATGTTCCAAAAAGCAGACTCCAAGTTTATGAGCAACCTACATTATAACATGATGCCCTTCACTCTACAGGAATCCCTGCGTTCTCAAAAGATTTGATTTAAGTAGGGTCCACATATGAGGTTCCTTAAAAAAAAAAAATAAATTCTGAGCATTGAGAGGCTAAGAAAAGGAAGCCACTGACTTCAGAGGGGATTTGGGTACCTACTGCAGTGGATTAGTGGCATTGATGTTGTGCTGAAAACATATAGATATAACTCCGAGCATCCAGCTTCCAATGGTAGTGCCAAATGCATAGAATCAGTTCCTTGTTTGGTCTCGGTTTTGCTTTCATTTGTTAGGTTGTCAACTTTAAAAGAAAGGGATGGAAATATAAACAAAAAGCTCAATTTCATCTTCACATTCTAAGTAAAAGCTTGTAAAGCTGTAATTGTGATTTGCCACTGTAAACTCAGTGCTCTAATGGGTTACAGGAGAATAATATATTGCATCTGGCTTCTTTTGCCTCAAAAACATCAACAGTACTGTACATATAATCATTTTAAGATGAAAAAGTTTAAAATAAATGAGGGACCTGAGGCAAAATTTTTTAATATGTGTATTCATGTATCAAAGGAGCTGATTTGCAGTGTAGAATATTTAGGCTACATAGCCTTCATTGGTAATGTCAGTGTTTAGCTACAGGCCTTCATGGGTTCTGGAAGCAAATGTTTGGAGCTAAGCAACACTTGAAATTTCATGTTCATGGTTTAAGACTAATCTGAGGTCAGAAGCGATGATGAAAGAGGATGTCTTTAAAACATTGTGATCATCCATCAGCCTAAATGAGTTCAATAGAAAGGTCAGTGCATTTTCACGGGCAGTTCAGGAGCACACCTGAGCACTGCACTCAGTGTATCAAGGGGAGAAGAGAGCTTTAGAAATGACTTTTTAAAGCGTGTCCAGTTGGCAAAGGGATTTCAGTCTCCAAAAGATTTCTATCCTAGTAATCACAAGAAACAGCAAACCTCAGAGGCTTTGTATATCATTTGCAGACAGAAAATTGCAAAACCTCATGGAATTACAACCGTTATACTTGTTCCAGAGTTCTATTGTTTGGAAGAACTTGTTCAACTTTCCTCTAACAGAGAAAACTCCACTTTGAGCTGTCTGAGGGTCTAGCCACCATTCAAGTCTCTCACTCATGGGCAAAGGAGCAAAGAGGGCTCTTCACCAGCCACTGAAAAAAACCCACACATGGTTGATGGACACAATTTATCCTCCTGGCTGATCCTACTTTTCCTGTCAGTGCAGCCATACTCACTCTTTTGTTCACTGATTTCTTTTCTGCAGTCTCTGGCTCAACTAATCTCTTTGTGCAAGGTGGCACATCAGTCCCAGGATAAGTGGAGGATGCTTCTTGGGCAGATTAGTCTAGAAGTCATTAATTAGGATAAGCTTGTGGAAGGCGAAATGTGGGTTTGGGCATGTCCCTCCCCCTCCTTAGAAGAGAGAATCAAACCCACACCCTGGACCAATACTCCATGGGTCTACAATAAAGTATCTGCTATCAAATGCTGGCCACTGCCACTCTTCCCCTGATTTAAAGGGAAGACATGCTCTGTACTTGCAAAAGATAAATACCAATCCTGAATTACCAAAAATGTTCAGGTCTGTAGATCCTCAGAGGACAGGAGACTTGCTGTAGCCCTGAGTGAGATGTCTGAATGATGGACTCATCCATTCACCACATGTACTCCTTTGGATGACATTCAGAGACACTGCAGCACCTAACATTCAGGCATTTACTTCTATGAGTCACATTTCCAGGATACCATACACCAAGTCCCTATTCTGAACTGACCTTGTCTAGCTCCTACTGACAAGTAAAACAACTGCTGCCCATCTAACTTAGCCTTTTGTAAACTAGATGAAAATATTTTTTATCCTATTTAACATCTGAGCTGGGCACAAGCAGGTGAACAACTTCTGCCTCGGGACAGCAAAGAGATGAGAGATGTCTCCTCATTCCTGACCTAGAGGGCAGAAATATCATAGACTTGCATACAAGACAATTGTTTAATACGTTCACAAATCAATTTTATTAATTTAAAACAAAATTAATGAAGAAAAATTCTGTACACAATTGTGGACACAACACACTTTTTGTACAATAAGGCCCAGATAAACTGTTTGGTTTTTTTCAGTCCAAGAGTGACTAAAAATTAAAAAGAGACAAAAAAAAAAAAAGACAAAAAAAAAAAAAACCCCATCACTGTCTATTTTGCTTGAGGAAAAAAAAGGCTAATTACAGTCTCAATTCTAAAAACTACCCACAATGTGCTTTATGTACGTATGTAAGCACTCTGTGAATTCCAGCACTCATACTGGGTGAAGTAAAGCACATGTGCAAGTCTTGGTAGGATAAAAACCTCTCTGTTGGTAATAAAGCAATCCACAAACATTGAATTCTAGCAGCAATATGATTCCTCCAATAGAGAAGGGTGTTGTTTTGTAGCTACATTGGAGCTTTGTAGCTTTGCAGGTAGCTGTTTCAAGGCTGGTGTTTTTAGCAAAAGAAAACAAGAAGAAAAGCTGGAGAACGAACCAACAAAGCTGAGGCTTCTTTCTAATGAAGAGATTTAAACTGGGCAAAGGGAATTGGTACAATTCAAGCCAAAAGTCAGACTAACAGTTTATCTGACAAAGTAGCTCATGGCCTTCAAGATTGGAAAAGTCACAAGTCACAGATAGAGACAGTCTAGGTTTGTCCTGTAAATGAGTATAGACAAAAGCAAATTTTAACTCCTTGGCAATAACTATTTCAGTATTTCCATTGCCGGCAATGGATGTTATAACTTAGGAAAATCTGACTCCTGGTGGAAGAGGATTAAAAAACTTAGATGTATATGAGTATTCTTGTTCAATTTCTTCAAAATATTCTCATTTCTAATTTCTAAAAATAACGATGAAGGTAGTTTCCTTCAGTATTAGATGAGACAAAAACTACTCAGTACCAAGATTCCAGTTTAAGTCACATCTTAAAATATATTTGTGTTCTTTCTCTATTTCTTTACGGAATGAATCTCCTAATTATGCTTTCAATACTCTAAAAAGGGTTAATATGTTAACTTTAAAAGAGGAAACAGAAGACAGAAAAGGACTCCTCTTCAGTTGCATTTTATCTGTATTTCCTTTGGGGGGGGGGAGAAAGAAATCAATCTTTTCATAATCAGATTAGATGAGAGAAGAAAAAGGTAGAGAAACAGCTGAGAAGAACAAAACCCAATTCCTATTGACACTTGACATCCATGCTTTTGGTCTTGACAAATTTATCTAAAAAAAAAATCCATTATCTACATATTTATATCCAACGCATTGATAAGGCACTGCACAATAGTTTGTGCACATGTGGCCTCATTCTTCACCAACAAGGCATTACTATCTTTCAATAGCATTTACCTTAACAATATGTAAAAGAATCATTCATTATTACAAATTTACACAAAAAATTCTTCCTGTACATGATTGTCTCAGTGATGTACCTATTAGTTTAAATTAGACATATTTTAAACTACTCTGTAATGTGCTAAAATCAAAAGTAGTTGCTGTACCATAAGGCAAAGGCTTATAATAGCCTTTAATCCTATTATACATATCCTCAGTTATATGATGTCAAAATATAGTCTGTTCATAAATAAGTAAAGATGTACAGAGTACCCTGGGTATGAGAAACCAAAAAGTAAACCTTCTTTACAAGAAAATTACTCCACTGGTATTTTGAAAAATCTCAGTCTTCATTGTGCAATCAAGTTTGCTGTGTTGAAGAAACGGTGTGTATCACATTGAAGAGTCTAAAAACTACAAAGCATCTGCAGGTCCTTTTTTTTTCTTCACAGGTATGAACCTTTTCATTTTTTTTTTTTTTTCCTTCTCTATTTCTTTTTGGTAGCAAATACGGTAAAGATGAGTTGTTCAAACATTCGCATGGCTTATTATCACTGGACTCGCAGTACCAGAGTCAACAGCTGTTCTGACGAAAAAGACATGCTCCTCCATTTACTGAAAGGGCAAGGGTTAAGACAAATTGCAGCTGTACGTCAACATGTTGAAATCACAAAGTTCTGTAGTCCAATGCTGACACAAGACACAGGCATCCCGTCCATGGGCAGAAGGAGGCTCTGAGGTTTCAAAGTGCTGCTGAGCTGCTACAAGTACTCCAGTTCCAAGGCATGGTGAAGGGCCATAAGGTCAGAGTGGCTCGAGATCCTCCAAAATGGCATAGCATGCTGTGAACAGCACAGACAACATGTAAAAATAACCCCAAGCATTCTGGTATTTAGACCCACCCATTGTCTTTTGCAAGGATCAGGGAACACTGTGAAGAGAGAAGAGCTCTTAAAACCTTGAGCCCTTCACATTTATCTCTGGTTTACTCTGACCCACCCCCTTCAGCATAAATTCTCAATAACAGCAAATCTATTTACCAACAGCAACGGCAGTAAATGTGTCAGGAGATCATAAGGCAGGGAGGGGTTTCTAATCTCTTTATAAGAAAAACAGATTTCAACAAGTTGCAAAAGAAAATGTTATTTCTAGAACAAAATTGTGAAAAATACCCTATACATCAAGTATGTGTGTAGTTCGAGGAAAGGAACAGAACTTCATTAAAAAAAACAAAAAAAAAAGAAGTGCAAGTTTATTTGCTGTCAAAACGTGTTTGTTCCTTGTGGAACTATCCCTGGCAGGTGAGTTAAGAACATAGCCATGATGATTCAGAATCGCTCATGTGTTGCTCACATCACTTCGAAAGGAATTTTATCCCAGTGGTTTGTATAACATTGGTCATTATTTGCACCAGTCTTAAAACATCTTTTCCATATGGGACAATTTAAAAATAAATACATATTTTTTTCCTATTAGCTGCAATAAAATCCATCTGGAGCACAAATATATTTGCAAAGAACCTGAATAAACTAAAAACACAAATATCAGGAAAAAGCACACATTACCTCATCCATGAAGGGTAAAAATCTGATTAAGAACTATATACTCTAAACCAAGGATTATAGTGTCAGCAAGAACTTTTGTATAAAAAGAAAAAAAGATAACCATCAGCTTTCATCAGGAAAATATTCTATAAATCCCATGGGAAAATAGTCTCAGTTCAACAATTATCATCTTCACCTTTCTACTGGTCAGCTTGTGTCCTGTTACCTTTAGGAGGCAAACCACAAGTAATTTATTATCACAACAGCATCTGAGTTCCCCAGCATTTTATCTACCTCTATCTCAGAGAGGCTTTCTTCATCCTCCTTCAGCACATTCTGAGTAAATTCCTAAATCTACTGAAATCAGTGGCAAAACTCCATCTCTTCTGATTATCTCTTCTATGCTGATGTCTTTTTTTCATTCAGTTCTTCCCCTCAAATTTTAAGTTAGAGAACAATTTTGAAAACAATGTGAAACTCTTTCCAGCTGCATGTTTACTGTAAGCCCTGTAATTTTGCCTTATACATACCCTGGAAGACAAACACCTTAGCACAGAGCCTATCATATATTTTTCTTTAGATGCTCAGGTGTCTGTCTGTCAGTGTATAAATAATTATTATTTTTAGAAGCTGCTTCAACCCAGACAATGATGTGATGATGAATTTTGTTGAATTTATAGAATAAAGCAGAGATTTTTAAAAAAACCATAACCATGTGAGTAGCAGCAAGTCTCTCTGAAGACAAACGACAACTGTTAAGGAATAATGAACTCTTGCTCTTGTGAGAGTCAGAGAAGACAATACTGAATTAATTAATATTAATAAGCAAGACTGAAGAGTCACACATGATCAGCAAGGAAGCACTGTAAGGAATCTGGAAAATGCACACCCAGTGAAGGACGAGTATTAGCAAGCAGAGCTGCACAATTAGAGAGACACTAGAGTGGAGAAGGCAGCACTGAGCACCCAGTGCCAGTGTTTCAGGATTTTTATTTCAGAATAGCTCTAGTCTGACATCCTGGAAAAAGTGCCCATTAGCAGCTGGAGAGCATTTGGTGGGCACCTGGGCAATGTATTGTTCTTTAGTTCCATCCAAAAGAAATCTTGTTGGGGTTTTTTGTTTGTTTTTTGTTTTTTTTTCCCTAAAACCAGTCCAGGATGTTAATCAAAGCATAGTGAGGGGGACTGACTGTAAGGTCTGCTTCAATATGATACTCCCAATCTGAATTAAAATGTAATATAGATACATCAGTGGATGCCCACATTCTGAGTGTGCCTAGCTTTTAGAGCAAAGAAATTTCTTCAGGAAGAAAACAAAATGGCCCACAAGGAACCACTATTGGAAAAGTTTCTATTCTGCTTCACTTGACTCTAGATTGTTACAAAGCCTTGAGAAACAGCTGACTAAATCTCAGCTTGACGATAAAGGCATGAGCAATAGCTGCTTATGAAGAGAACAAAACACACAAACAAAATAATTCAGGGACAGCTGAGATGTTGGAAAAAATGCTTATGGTATTTTCAAAACACTTTTAAAGATTAATCCTTTCCTTAAGAAGGAAGTGTTAAAACACTGACTATGACACCTACTATTTCTACAACTTCAATCTCGACTTTCATTGTACTGCCTCTATGCTCCACCAGTAACAGACACTAGATGCAATTAGCTCACTCAGATATGAGTCCACATCCCAGGGTCTTCCCTGTTACATTATACAGATAGTCTATCTTCTGTGTTCTGTCAGGCCTGACACTGCTGCTTTCCACCTCAAATCTTTCCTAAAGATTAAATTCTTGCACTATGTTGAGGAAATGAGCCAGCAAAAGCAAAACGGAAAAAAAAAAAACAACTAATCATGCTGTTCTCTGGACTAGCCAAAAGCTTCTATACATCTATCTCATATTTAGGCTGTGAGATCTTCCTGGCAGAATTTATAACATCTGATAGGGAGGGGTAATACACCAAAGACAAATGGGCACAGGTTTGAGCTTGCAGCAGGTCTGTGCAGTGTTTGTCAGCTGACTGCTCTTGCCTGGCGGTGCTCAGCAGTGCTGCCTCCCTTTCACAGGCAGCTGTAGTTTCTCTCTTCTCTCAGAAGCCCCCTGCCAGGTAGGACCTACCCACCTCCCTGCCAGCCGGCCACAGCTCCCTGCTTCTCCTGGTCAGCTTGGCACCAGCTCTGCCTCAACCACCAGGTCAGGGAGGTGTAAATAGCATACCTAAGATGTGGCGTGGTGAAGAGTTTGGTGGACACCTGCCTTTGTGTAGTGTCTCTGCAGAAGCCAAGAGTCAATGACATGGATGCCCTCCAAGGTCATACAGCAAACTAATGAATAGGGAGAATTGTAGTAATACATTCTTGGCTTTCAGCTCCCACTTCATGCAGCTCCAGTATTATACTGCTTCCCTAGTAACAACCTCAGCATCACAGAGCGTACAAATACCAGGCAGCTAGGGCAGTTAAAGACCCTGATTGATTTAACAGAAGGTTTAACTTCTGCTAAATCAAATCACAGCAGTTCTTGCTAGATGCCCATATGCAATATCGAGTTTTGGATTACCCTCAGCTGTTTATGGTCAGATTTTAAACCAAAACTTTAAGTGGTCATTATTCTGGGTATATCCTTCTATTAAAATTCACTTAAGTATCCTCTGCTTTATCTATGTCTGTCTGTGAAAGGAGTATACCTCCATTTACTCCATGTAGTTACAGGAGTGAGGTGTGGAATGATTCTGGAGAGTCCCATGAAAACAAAGAGGTTGTATAAACCTGAGGATTATAATTATTTTCAGTTCTCCTGTCTACAGGTCAAAAGACATGCAGCACACTCCCAGTAAATAAAGCACGGCAGGAATGTGGTGGCTGCATGGGTCTGGAATCAGCACTGGTGCTCTCTGCACGGCCGAATGCAGCTGATTCAGATCTCTATCAGTCTGTCCCTACGGCACAGCCTTCATAGCTAAGAGGAGGGGAAACAAACCTGATACAGATCTATATAAAACTATATGTATATGTTTGTGTGTCCATACACACGCATGTGTGTTCACAGGGCATATACAGTAATTTTCACCTTATCTAAGATAACAAACGATTGTACAAAACTAGAACATTTAAAGTAACAAAATTATCGTACAAAACCTTATGCATTATTCCCGTATTAACATGCCCCATTTATCCACAACTATTCAGCCCTGTCAAAAGTGGCAACACACCCATGAGACAGAGTACATTTTTTCTTATCGAACAACTGGGCAAGAGTTTCTTTGTACATATATTTACTAAATATTGCCTTTAGAAAGCCATCCCTGCCAACTTAGCACACATGTCATGTACAACACGTGTCTTCTATTCTGAGCACACTGAAAAATGCTAATATCTTACTTGCTGCTGTGGGAGAAGGGATGAAAAATGCAAACCGCTAATAAACAGGTGGTGTAACTGGATGCATTAGTACATAATGAAACTATAATAAAGCTTTTCTTGTTGCATATTGGAGGAATATGCATCTAGACTGGTAGTAAAACACTGATTTTGTGTACTATTTCAATTTCTTCCAAGTAAATATGAAGCTTTTGTCTTTTTTTAAAAAATGAACTGGTTTTAGATGATATTGATAATAAATACATTTATAAACTTTTTTAATTTTTATGACATTTTGAAATGAAATACAGTGGAAAAAAGTTTTAATTTGTTTTTGGTGTAAAAAGCATGAAAAATGAAATTATTAATTTAGTAAGTCTAATCATTATAATATTTTAAAATAACCTAAAATATTAATGTGTTTTATTTCTGAAATAGAAGCAGTATTATTTTTCAGCATGTATTTACTAAAAGAACAAAACTTCAACTATTTTATTCAACAAAATAAAGTGTTTCTATGAATACACATGCAAAACAAAGCCATTTTTTGATGGCAACACTGAAAAGTGCAGACTATCCTCCTTCCCTTAAATGGATACATATTTATAAAAAAACCTTACTCCTGAGATTTGTGATGGATTTGAATAGAAAACTCATCAGTTTCTGTCATCTTCCATGGTATTTTTGTTGTGTGCCTGCCAGATTTGCTAAGCGGTCGTCTTTACTTCCTACCCCAAACCTGACCAGCACAGTGTGACTGTGAGCTTAAAAGCAGTGGCATATTGGATACCCATTTATATTCTATTTATTGCTCCACAAAGATTTATGATTTTTCCTCCTAATTTTCCTCCGAGGCAGCATGACCATTTTGGAGACAAAGGGAGAAGCTGATTTGCCCAGGCTCTCCTGAATCACCTGATGTAAAATCCAGCTCCTCAGTGCAGAGAGCCTCCTCCTTTGTCTCCTCTCACAAATTAGAAATCCTTTGGAGGATTCTCCTAAGTAGAAAAACTCAGGAGTTGTTTTTTTAGCGCCTTACAAGTATTTCCCGACGGTGTCTCCAAAGGCAAAGGCAAAGGCAAAAGAAGAGCTCAAACAAAACAAAGCAAAATGAAATAAAACACAAAACAAAACCACAAAACAAAACAAAATGCCAAGACAATGGAGTCTCTGGCAGAGAACCCCAGAAACTTATTCTGCGATTAGCTGTGGCACCCAGGCGCGGCAGCTCTGACCCGCGTGGCACCCGCACCAGCGCCAGCAGCTGTCCCGAGCACCCCTCCGTGCTCACACCCGTTCCTCTCCTCCCCTCCTCTCCCTCTTTTCCCAGGGAAGCTGATCCGACGGTAGCAACCTCTGCATGAACCCTGATATTACAGCGAGTTGGCTGGTTGCTGAACTGATCCAGGAGGGTACAATTATTCCTCAGTCCGCAGCGCAAATGTCCCGAGAATTTTAATTGTCTTATAAAATATTTTGCTGGAAGTGACAGCTAAACAAAGGTGTTGATACCATGCCTTGTCCTGTGCTACAAGGAATGTAAGAGCGTGCAAGTTCCTCAGCATCTTGTATTTATTTTCATCAATCAAAAGAGGCATTTTATGAAAAAAGTCTATGCTAAAAATGTTTCTCAAAAGAGTAATGAATTTTTAAACAGTATTAAAAAAATCTATTATTGAATTTTTACAATAATGACAATAATAAAAAGATCTTAAATGTGTTCTTTATTTTTCCTATTTTGTATGGACTCAGGACTTTCCATGAATGAAGGACATAAATTAAAATCTTGTTTTATGATGAAGCAATTGACAAATTATTGGTAAATTATTTTTAATAACAAACCTCAACTTTCTTAGCTCCTGAGCTGGAAGTCCAGCTCTTTTCACTAAACAAACACAGAATAAAAATTCTCTCAAATTAAACAAGTTTGAATTTATATGCTTACTTAAATAGACTCATTATAGTTTACATGTAATCAGTGAAGTATTATTTAAAGCAGGGTGTACTGTTTACACTCTAAGTAGTGTAAAGAAATGTACATATACTAAGGGCTTCACCACAGGCCAAACCTCTTCAGCAAAGTGCTGTGCAAAGGGGTAACACAAATGCTGTCCCTGCCCTGAGAATGCCACAAAACCTGATGTGCTGATGGCAAGGAAGGTAGGAAGGAACCAGCTAACAAGTTTCAGGGGATAAGCAAAGCGATGGGGTACTTCATGGGATGGTTATGCCACTTTGGATGGATGGGTGGTTTTGTGGGGGTAAATCATCTGCTGTTTTGTTTGCACACTCTCCAGAGAAGGTCTAGGCTTTTACTGTTTTCTAATACAGCAATACCATTTATTCCCTAGACAGGTCATACATCGTTAAACTGAAGCACAGTATAGACTAGGGTGTGTTCCCCTGCTCGCTCCTCTGAATAACCCTAAAAATAATCTAAGGAGAATCTCCTTGTACTGCAAGGCACCGTGTGGTTCTTGATCTTGCAGGATAGGAGGGCCAAAATTTAGGCAAATCCTGATTTCACAGTGTGAAATGGTGACTTATTTTTCAGTGGAGTAAGAAGCAGGACAAGAATCACAGAAGCATTTTCCTTAATCAAATTAATAGTTTCTGCAGAAAGGCAGGGCTGCTGGTGTACTTATTGACTCCTCTGGCATTGCTGCAGCAGATAATTTAATCCAGAGCATCTAACATGCTTTGAATCTGAAAATTCCTTCCACCGAGAAAGAATACACAGAAGTAATGGCACAGAGGAACTTTCTATACTGCTACTGCTCTTAGTGACTGGAAAGGCTTTTTCTTATGCTTTTCTGAATCATGTTTCCTGTTGAAAAAAGCATCGAATTAGATAATGTTACCGAAAGGACTACTCCTGCCATTATCATATGCAACACTACTTCACCGAGCAACAGAAAAGGAACAAAGAGAAGAATTTTTTTTCCCCTGATCTTAAATGCAGCTTTTAAAATGTAATCATTTACAGCGGGAAAACATTTCTCCACAAAGATGAAAGGCATTTCCGAAGGAGAAAGGAGCAAACTGTTCCCGTCAGTCCACCAAAGGGATATATGAAACTAACTCTGCAAAGTGTCGAGACGAGCCGGGAACCAACCCGCAACGCTTCAGGGGCACAAACCCCTGATTTCATGAAGCAAAACCAGTCAGTGGTTGTTAAAACACCATGCGGACTAATTAGTTTAACTTCTCCAATTTAGAAAGTTACGGTGGAAACAGAAATAGATGAGCCACGGGGAGCTTTGTGGGGCAACAGCAGCTGTGTAAAAGCAATTTACCTGTAAAAGGAAGCAAGAACAGAAATGCCCATTTTCCTACTCTTTCTCCCATTGTTCAGATAGCTAATATTATGCTTTATTTCTCCAAGTGAAGACTGTATCTGCTATGAAGACTCTGTATCTGCTGTACTTGGGTAGAATAGCAAGCCTAGGAATACTATTATATGTCAGTGGGAAGTATTGCTTTTTATGGAGCTTACTCCACACTGGGAAAAAATAAAGTGAATTTTTCCCTTCCCAGAGGAAAGCAAAAAATAATAAAGACATAGTGAAACAGCATCCTCTGCTCAGTTAACTGTGGTTATGAATGCAGAACAAGCCACAAGTAGTTACCTGAATGCAGAATCCAAACTATGGACACACAAGAAAACGGAAATTTATGTATGCCTACTCCAGTTCTACATACCTTTTCAAGGCGTGACATATATGTATTTTATATAGTCAAACAGCACACTGCCTTTCATCAGCAAGAATTGATATTTTTTGCTTATATTCATAACATCCTATGTGGTATTTTGGGATGCCAATGAAAACAGAACTATTAGTTCTTGGCACAAAAGCTGGGGTCCATTTTCTGGCTCCTTTTTGAAACACATCAAACACACATAGCTAGCCTAATGTGTCTTTTGGAGAACAGCAGGGCACATTATCATCTACAGTTTTATGCAGCTTTCTACTAGATATGGTCAAAACATATTTCATAAAGCAAAGATACAAACCCCAAATGTCAATGCATGCTGTCCCATATATAAGAAAAGACAATTTTGCTTTCAGACTCCTGAAGTCAACCCGTACTGAAGGAGGGCCATTACCTTTTTTGCGCCTTGTTCTTCCTCGACACCATCCCCTATAACAACATACACTACTTTTCTTCCAAATCTTTGAATAATTCGCTCAAAACAACTTTCCTTTCCTGAAAGAAAAAGATAAGCCTATTCAGGATAGGTGGTGATGGGATGACATCAAATAAATCACTTTTTAGCCCAGATCTCCCCAACACTTTGAATACACAATCAGAGCTATTAGGAGAGAAGAGCCTCTCCTGTGGGAAGGCGTATCAAGGCCAACTGCAGCTCTGCTCTCACCACAGCAGCCGACAGGCAACCTTAAAATCTGCTCTGTGAGGTCCTTTAGTACACACACTATGGTAGACATAGCGGACTAGAGGTCCGCAGTATCACCTTTCTTGTCTTTTTCCCTAATCTGAGACAGGTTCAGGGGGGAATTTCCCTACCAGAATTCTTTACCAGCTGTTTACGACCAGTATCCTGAACTGAGCAAATTGATCGAATATGAGTTGAAATTCTATCTTTTTCTCTACAACCTGTGACAAGATTAATCACAGGTCCTCAAACAGTAGTATCCTGACTTAGAAGGTCACTCAAAAGATTTAGATTTAAATGCCTGTAATCTAATACATGGGCAAGGTCCTTGATCCTGCATTGGCATCCATTAATGTGACTCATTGTTTTACTGCATAGACCCAGGGACAAGATCCCAGTGCTCCAATCCTACACATAGGTACCGATACTGGGAAGCTTGAGGTGCTGGTACTGGGAAGCCAGAAAGAATGCTTGCAGCTGAATTTTTTCAAATGTCCCCATTCTGAAAGATCACTTCAATCTGGTCATGGTAGATGCTGTGTCTACAGCAACCGATGGGAAAAATCACATTTTTCAAAATAGTTATTTCAGCTACAGAACAATACCAGTGTAAGAACAAATTGGCTGGAAATTAAAAAGAGGTTTCTAGTCAGCAGAGAACCCAAACTACTCAGTGACACCCTTTAACAGTAGCACCAGGGATAAGAAAACTCCAACACTAATTAGGTTGAAATGGTGCTTGAAAATTATGAATCGTGTCATGTTACAAAAATCTCATGATTTCCTGTGACAGCCTGTGACTGAATGCATTTTCCAAAACTACCCTTCTGTCTTGTGCATGTGAAATCACAAGTGGATATTTATTAAAATATGTTTTAATTAAAATATGTATTTATAGTATCATAATTCAAGGTTTTAATTTACTTTAAAGTTTTGTCAGACAGTCCCATAACACTTCTACCCAGAAAACAGTTTTAAATTTTCTACAGTAATGCTTTCAAACTTCTACCTAAAATCTCAACCAATTTTTTTTTTATAAAAACAAAACCAAACAAAAATAACCCACTATTTTTTCTCTGCCATTTGAGCTTCATGCATCATAGATACTTAAGAACACATGAAAAATGTTTTCATGTAGCCCACAATTTTGAGGGAATCTGAGACAGAACAGATAGGTCATAATCACATTAAAAACTACAAGCACCACTGCCATCTGGTCCCATGTATTTCTACATACTCAGAATAACATCTTTTATATTGAACCAGAAAACAGAAATAAACATTTGCCCGGCTGAAGCTTATTACACTTAGTTTGAATGAACTTGAATAATTACATTCTGGAGCAAAACTTTCTTGCTTCTGGTAAGTTGTTTACCAAAATGTGCTCCAGAGCCCATGAAAACAAGCCTGCTTTACAGAAAAACAAGTCCATGAAAACAAAGTTTACCTCTACAGAATTTCTGCTGCTAATCTGGGGACACTTCAATGTTCTATAGTTACGGACTACTAAAAAGCCTTCTCAACCATTACATAGCCTCACAGTTTTGAGAAATTATGATAAAAAAGCGATTATATTTCCTAACAGAGGCTGCATCAGTGTTAATAGAGATAGGTATATGAAGCTTTCTGTGCTGGATCATGACAAACATTTGAAAAGCACTTTTAGGATGTTTAGCATGAGATCAGGTATTACTGATCTCTATATTTGCTATAGTGAGTGCATGTAAGCAATAAGTATAGACTATAATATCTTTTAATTTATAATTACAACTTCAAATGTATCACGTTATAAAAATAGCTCACCTATTTTAGTTGCACTGTAAATATTCTCTATGGGAAATACAACCCCTAGTCCATACAACAAGACTTTTGCCAGAGCTGGAATTAACTGAGTAGTTGTTACGAGAATGTTCACACAGTTTGTCCTATGGAAGAGAAAACAAAAACATCCTATTTTAACAAAGAAAGCAGAACAAAACAAAACAAAAGAAAGAAAATCTTACCCCTCCTATCCCAACCCCTCACTATTATTATTGCCACTTACAAAGAAAGTTATGTTTTTCCACCTTACAGGAGAGCAAGGTAGAGTGGCATGGTCAGACCAGAACAAGGAATAAGAAGGTACTCCAGGTTCAGCATTTTGCCCACCAGACCAGGCAGTCTCATCAGACATCCTAGAGCTTCCTAACTGTCCCGTACTCTTCGTACTCACCTTGAATGAATAAGGGTGAGTGCTTTCAGTGCAAGTGTTAACCAAGAATCTGTCAAAGCTTCAATTTCTGCTCTTAGTTGTAACCAAGCCTCTCTTTTTGCTGGACCAAGAAGACCTGTGGAGTAGATAAGGGCATGTCTGCACCGAAATTAAGTAACATTCTGTCATTTTCCTTTGCTTTCATTAGCTCAGAGACAATTTTCCACACACTGCAAACTAAACAGCTCACTAAACACTACCATGTTAAAAAAGGAACAGAAACCAAAAGTTCTTCCCTTTTACTACTTCTAATCTGTATTTGTTAGATACTCCAGTGTCACTTGCCTCCGACATTATTTTTGTAGGTATTATATATTTCTTTTACTCGTCTGTAGCGGAAAGCCAATTTTCGCATCCAGTCCACTCCTCCGCGCACCCCCGTCGCGAGGCACAAATTTGCACTGGTGGCAGCCGCAGGAAAGCCATCTGTTCCAAAGTTATAGGTGCTAGTCAGAGATAAGAAAAGCCCCAGATTAACAAAAGGCAACAGGCTACATTCAACCACCAGCTACTCACTTTGCTGGGTTGCAAAGGCTAAGACAGCTAAAAAGAGAGCGGGCTACTGTAGACGTTACAGCAGTTCATCGCTTTCCCATGAAGGAACTTGCAAAGCAATGTTTTATCTTGTTCAGTTCTCTTGTACCTTAAATCTTGACCGTTGTCATCTGAAGACACGTCATCAATGTGAACCTGGTCGCATTCCTAAGGCAACAGAAAGACTTTATAATTTTCTTGATCTTGCAAATCTTGAAAATAAAGCTATGAAAAACTATGAAAAATTACTTGTCAGGAATATTTTTAATTGTGGAAATCAGTAGATGGCAGTCTTGTTAAAACAATTATTTTACCTATTCCTTGTGCTCATTTCTTAGAATAAATGCACACCATCATTAGCTACTACTGTTAAATGGCTTTCCAAAAACACATTTTTGTGTTTAGAAAGGAAAGTGGTTAAAAACAATTAGCATATGTGTTCTATAAACGTCTTTGTAGCCTTTCAGGTACCTTAAAACATCATGCTGCTCAAAGCTGATGCAGTCAGTGCATAAGTGTAACTGAAACCAGACATTTTGGTAAATGTAACATATTAGAAAAATTAAACCTGATGCTAACCGCCAATGAAATTATGACCTCTGATTGCTGTTGAGCCACACACTAACACAGCCTGAGGCCAGAGTTTCAGAGGAGTGCAGACGAAAAATCTGTTCCTAGTTTGCCATTCATCTGAGAGTTGTGAGTTTCCTTCTCTCTCTTTGGTCTTAGTGCATGAAAGCAGCATGCAAAGATGAAGAAAATCTGAACAGAAATAGCCAAATCAAACCATCTTTCTTCAGCGACTTGTATGCAAAATAACATGACACACTCATAATTAGCTTTGTCCTTCACTAATTTAAAAATCATAATGCATATTGTTTATCCACCAAAAAACCATTAGAACATTACTATAAACAATTTAACTTTTGGCAGGAAAACAAATAAACCTCTGGCACTCTAGATCAATCTCAATTCAATGCTTGAAACAATAATGGATTTCAATTATTTTAATAATTTCCTCTTCTCTCTCTTAATGTAAAGTCCTATAACAAACATGATCTATTTTAAACATGAAAATATTGCAATCCTTTATTTTTGTGTTACTGCTTTCCTCTGAACAAATTTTTCTCTCTCCATGGATTTGTGAGGAAGGGAGGGAAGATAGAAGTGGAAAGAAACTCAAACCAGCTGTTCCCTAACAGAATTAAAATCATGACCCTCAACCCTTTTTCTAAAACATCTATTTTCCAGCCAACCCTCTCCCAGCAAGCAGCAAGCTCCAAGGAGGAAAAGACTTTGACCCTGTAACCTTCTCCTCCTCTCCTGAGGTCAACAACCTCAGATAAGAAAAAAGCTGAAGAAGTCTATTTGGCCTCACATGATGGCTGTGGATTCTAGATTTTTAAAAACATAGGTCTACAAAAAATACCTCAGAAACTTTTCAAACACTTTGAAAAACAAGGTGTGGTCTTCTGCACTTGTACATGTACTGATTCTTACTGTAATACATACTCTTTTGTACTTTACGCATAGGTAGCTTGTGCTAGAGAGAGAGGTAAGAACAACAACCAGCACAGAAAAGACAATACTACATTTGCTCATATTTAACCACCATACAGTGAATTTCCTCCTCAGGCAGACAAAATGTATTAGATGTGCAGACACAGCTGAAACTACAAGTGTGAACATATGTTGCCAGCCTTTGAAAATCAACTTGGCTAAAAAAAAAAAGCCAGAAGCTTCTTCAGCAAATTATCAAATTCACAGAAATTAAAGGGGTTTTGTTCAAAACTGAAAGGAACGGTCCATACAAATGCCTACAAAGTTAATGATTAAAATATGAACTGAGTGTAAGCTAATGAAGGGACATCTTCCTGAATCTGAGTTTGAAGTTGTAACTCTACCACTGCTCAGTGACTTCTCAAAGTCTCATAGGATAAAAAAGCTTAGGCTTGAGTTGTCAATGTAGCAGTGAAAATTATCAAGTCAATAGCCTCCTCCCCCAGCTTGGAAACTATGAATGACAACAAGTTGCTGGAGAAGAGGATTCAAAATAGAAATATGTGGAAAAGAAAAAAAAATATTTTTTTGTTACCACAAAAGTGAAGGAAGAAGTAGAAGATCAGCTTCTCACAGGAGCAGCTGAAAGAAGGGATAACTCAACAGACTTCCAAATACACCGCTCTCAGGCAAAAGACAGAGGCAAGAAAGATGACAGCACTACATCTTAGATCCCACAGTTTGAGAAGACCCGAGAGCTTGGAATTTTAATTTATGCTTCAAGGCCTAGGACCATCACAAGACCTGAGACCATCACAGACATTCTCCCCTCTTGTCTAACTATCTGCTTGGTAGGTAGAAAGTGAGAACTGAAATGATACATTAGAAGTAGAAATCATGGTATTGAAAGAAATAGGGCTTTTGGAGAGAAAAGCCCAGAAAAGAAATCAGAGACTAAAAAAAATGGGGGGTAAAGGTATAGAAACTGTCAAGAAAGTAAGAAAGTGAAGAAAAAGTCAAACCCCACAAATTTTAGGTGAAATACTGAATATAATGGAGAGCTATAGTGTTCTTTTTTGTCAGGAATATAAGAAGAAAAAAGTAAAGTCAGGAAGGGAATGAAGCAAAATTAAAGTGCAAGAGATACATGTTATAATTTGGAAAGGATTAAAGACCAATGTGATTGACACTCCATTACAAGTAAAGGAAGGTCACAAACAGTGCATGACTACTTAGTTCCTATTGAGTGGCAGGACACAGCTTTGAGGCTAAATGTGAGCTTTGAGTGCCAGGTATTTTTTCACGCTGTCTAGCTGACTCAGACTTTGGGTTAATGAGTGATGGGTGCATTTTTCAATCCCTGAACATGGGAAGGAAATACACTCATTTATCAATTGTTCTTTTTGTAGTAAATTTATTTAGGCAAACCTCTTCAAAGAAGCCTGCCCACCATTAATTGATCTGGTCCAACCTTCCTTCAGAATGTCTTGTATTTGTTTACACCTGATTGCTTTGTGTGGGACTTTTTGTTTGTGAGCAAAGACGACCTGGGTCACTGTTCAGTCCTCTGATTAGTTATAAGCAAGCATCCACACATTCAACATTTGGAAACAGCAGTTTACTCTCTATACACCATAATCAGGGACATGCTAAAATGAAGTTTGACACTGACCAACAAATAAAGTATGCACCTCCAACCAGTACATTTTTGCAAAGATATAGTTTAATAAATATACAAAGATTCATAAAATCCTCAAGTACTTCCCCAAAAAAACAACTGTATTGGAATCAACTTGGAGCTAAACAGCCATACCAAAAAAAAAAAAAAAAAAAAAAAACTTTTACAGATATATCTGGCACTTTTACAGAATTTTCATAGGAAATACAGCACTAGTATTCTCCCTCTAATTTCTATGGCAAAGTAATGTCTGAAATTAATATTCAAAGTCCCTGCAGAAACACTATAAATACATGTTATTTATGCAGATGTATTTTATTACCGTAGAATCGGTTTAGTAGTCAGCTCCAAAGCAGAACATGAAAATTGTTAGATTCTCTTTTAAAATAGGCTGAACTGGCAAGTAAGGAGCAAAGTATCCTGTGGCTTATGTATAAAGATTAAGCAGCAAGCTGTGTTTTGCTCCTAAAGGTGTTGACCTTGAAACTTCAGTGTATCCTTGAAATCTTCATGAGGGAATACAAGTGATGACATGTTTGCACTGAAGGTTTGGATTTCAGACAGGCTGAGATGCAGCTCTGCACTTTGGGGATCAATCCCTGGAAAGCAAAATGCACTTAGTATAGTTCAGGGATAATACTTTCAGAAGGGCAAAGCATTTTAGGCATCTAAACCCTGTTCTCACTTAGGTCTTCTAAACTGCATTGATTTTAATGGAACTCCTGCCAAAGTACTTAGTTCACATTTGAAAGTAAGATTTAGGCTAGCTAAACATACAGAAAATTTAGAAGATTTTATTCATGGTGCTGCATGCATGTTCTGTGTATGAGGGGCAGACCCAGGACAGGTATTCACAAAGGGTAATTTGCTCTAGTGAAGTGACACTGCTGTGATTCAGATCTCTACTGCAGATCCCTTGCAGCCATGGCCAGCAATCACAGGGCAAGTTGGTCAGGAATCCGGAGTGGATGTTTTTTCCGTGGTTGGTTTTCTGTGCGATCAGCACGATAGCTTGACAGCCACCGTAAGGAAATGGCTGGAGAGTGGGGCTGGGTGGTGGGAGCGGGACTGGCCCTCCGGCAGCAGCCTGGCAGCTGCCCAAGGCAGCACCCCCAGAGCTACATCAACTGAGTGCCGTCTGGGGGCTGGGAAGGTTTGTTCAAGAGGCTTCATGGAGAATTACAATTTAAGAAAGAATTCGAGGCAGAAATAAAATTCATCTTCTGCAAAGGGAGAGAGAAAATCTTTTCAGTTCCGGAACGGCAGGACAGACAGCAAGCTGTGAAATGCAGGAGGATTTAAGAGCCTGCAGGAGGGAAACCCCAGCAAAAGCTATTGTTAAGGGAGAGAAAGGTGTAATTTCCTATAAACCTTTAAAGTGCAAGTTTGGATCAGGGAGGACACTAGATAGGTGATACAAAACATTAGCAACATGCTCAAAGCATGCTCAGAGCTTCGACCTTAGTGGTGATATCGGGGATTGTCTGTGGATTTACCAATTAGCCTAAGGGAAAATGAGAGTGTCAGCGTGTGTAATTTAGCAAATCTACCTATAGTAGTATAAGAAGTTACTGTCCATGCTGTCTTCTGATGTTCTCTTGCACAGCTGACTTTCATGGATCCACGTGTTTGCATCCCTCAGACCTTTCAGTGCCACGATTCATAGTTTAGCTTGAAACCAATCTCGTGCAGCAGCTCCATTAAACCAGCAGATGTTGCACAGAGTAACTAAGACTTGTTTCTATGTTCCCTTCTGTTAGCTCTGCTTTGGGGCTTGAAGAAACAGTAGATATGTGCTTGCAGAAGCTCCTTAAAACTGCTGCAGTCATTTGCTAAGTGAAAACATGTCTCCAGTGAAATGCAGTAAGCCAAAGAAAAACAACAATTGAAAATAAATGACTAGATGAGTCTAGCCTAAGACTTGTACATGGAAAGGTTGTGTCTTCTCCCTCCTCCATTCCCAAAGCATTTGCTAACTCCTTCCTGCTAACTTTTCCTCCCTCTCTTTTCTGTTTTTTTAATGATGAGCCAAAAACTCCCAAAGATGCTCCACAGTCATCATTCACAGCTCTTAAAATGCCTGGACCTACGTAGTCTTCTGGAATCATTCCTTTAAGCTAACTTAAGATCTTTATAAAGATTCATATGCAAAGCATTAAGTTATGGCAGAAATGTTCTGCAAATATTTATATTACTTTGCTTCTTCATTACCACCCGTCAAGTCGTGCACTTCTGCTGTAATTATGTAAAATATGCCTCACAACTCAATTTACCATAGGAAAATTAATAATAATATTTTTTTTAAAAAAAAAAGAGATTAAGACTGTTACGAGAGCTCCTATTATTGGTGCCAATACTAGTGGAGTGACTTAACGGCTAGCATGCTGATCCTCTACATTTCTGTGTTACAAAACTAACGAAAATAAATCAATAATTCTGCTATCTTTGAATAAATACTGACTGTAAGATAACTCTGGAGAAGTTTGCACATTATGAGAAGGAATAACGTGAATAATATTCTGAACATAACCTCAGAGGATGCTGAAGCATTACAGTCACAAATCTGCTGATTGTAGCTAAAATACATTTCCACATTTGGTTAATCTTCTTAATTTACCGTGAGAAAACTAACACCAGGCTGTCAACTAATTGTTTCAATACCTTAGTCTGCAAAGCCAAATGAGAGAGGGAAACCCCCCCCTCCCAACAAGCACCCTTCAGAACAAGCTATTTTCATTTTGCCTTTACATCAGCGTGCCCATTGAGACAGCCTGGAAGCTGTCCAACTCGCAGGAAATGATTGCTGGGATTCTCTGTTCCTCTCATATCTGTCATTACACAATTATATCCACTGCTTCATTTTCCCTACTGAACAGTAGAGAAATTTGGTCATATACATGTGAGAACAGACCTGGCAAAACAAGTTAAAGCTGCAATCCTTTATAAATGTGATGTATCTGAAAAAAACTTAATTAAAAAAAAATCCTCTGGTGTACACTGCTGTGATTTTTATGCAGCTTTTTACGACAGCAGTATCTCTGCTTATGTCTTTTCCAGAAATAGGATATATACCCTTTAAGATATATACTCTTTCAGATTATTATCTGCTCCACAAATACTCATCACTTCTATAATCCATCATAATGTGCTTCTTTGGGAAACATAGGCTTACAGATTGTCAGGGAAAGTTTTCCAAGCAACAATTGCATATTCTAAAGCTAGTTTGTGAGTGACCATTTTTATTAAAAATCTGTTTGTTTCTACATCTTTTTACTTATAGCTGTGATTATCTTCCTTCAAAATAAAAAGTAGACTGTTCCAATTAGTCTCTATTCTAATTTTAGAAAAATAACATGCAAGGTTCCCAACATTTTTTAAGAGTAGTCATTAAACCTGACAAGTAAATCTCTGTTTTTAACTTGACTAGAAGGCTAGCAAAATCTTCAGTATGCTTACAGATTAAAAAATCGGCATTACATAGAACAACATACCTGTATCCCATATCTATCTATCTATCTATCTATCTATCTATCTATCTATCTATCTATCTATCTATCTATCTATCTATCATCTGTGTACAGCCTGTGTGAAATGCTCCTCTACTGTACTAGCTAAATATACAACAAAACCTCTGCACTTCCTTTCAAGCTGAGGCCATAAAGGCTGAAGTGCTGAACTTCCTAACCCATCATCACGGAGCGCCTGTTAACATACAGCGCAAATCCATGTGAAAAAGCAGAAACGACGGTTCGCAGGTTCTCAACACTGGCACTCAATTGGCAGGACCTGTCATCTCTGTCTAGCCTGCACTTTGTGACCCTAACATTTTCTCTTCTTTCCCACCACAATTATTCAGTGCTGAAGAAAAAAGGTGCAGATTACCTGTGGGTCAGGCACAGGATATGAAGAACAAAGAGAGTTCTTGAAATCCACTTCACTCTGTCTGACAATTTGTGGATGAACAGTCAAGGAATTAAATCAGGCTGTGAAGGCTTTCAAAACACTCCCATTTTAAACTTTAAGACTATAAAGAGAAGCTTATAGTGTAAAGAAAAAAAAATGCCCAAAACACAACAAAAACCCAACCCCCACCTTTTACTGTAAAAATAGCACATCAAAACAAAACAAAACAAAAAAGTCTATTAGATATATAAACTATTAGGTATTATAAACACTGAAGACTAAGAACTAAAATTATTTAGTCAACTCATTTTCATAGCCAATGACTTAGGAGTGCTCCCCCACACTGAAGAGGTAACCCTTTTAAAATGCAGAATGGATGCCATTCTTTTCTAACAGAAAAAGTGATTAAAATCCTATTTCGCTTGCTCACACCAACAAGTTCATTTGGATTAAATATGATACACCTAAACTAAACAGTCATTGTTCCAAAATAAATACAGATCTTATTCTGCAACTTGTGTTTACTGAAGTAGCTTCACTAAAATCAAGGTTTATATTTTCATTTCAGCTGCACCTTGTAACTGGAAGAATCCAATCTAAAATAAAACGTGACCTAGAGAAGTATCTACATAGCAACTGTAACATGACAGTTACATTCCCACAGCAAAAGAAAACTCTATTTTGCTAGTTGTCTTCACCTCGTAAGTTTCATGAAGTACATATTTCAAGAACTGATGGTGTCTTGGTATATATTACTTGATACACTGTAATCTTTCTATTGAAAAGGAAGAACGTAATGTAAAATCCTATCTTTAGGACAGGGTCAGCAGTGCTCAAGACAATCACAGTTAAGTGCAGTCCTCCAAACCCTGGAGCTTTTATGCTTGCTTTAGGGTGTAGATTTGTTGCTCAGGTTTCAGTTCAGAGATACTCCCTTTCATTCCGAATATGCTCATTACATTCCAGTTGTTCAGACAAGATAAAACATAAACCAATTCTATTTCTGTAATGTATGACCTTACTCAGGGAAGTGTTTTGGAGTGCCTCTCTAACGATCACTTTTTGCTACAACTGACAAAATAATTTATTGTTCTATTTCTGTATATTTTGCAAGAGAAGAGAAGAGGAGGGTGTCAGAGAAAGAATTTTACCCATAGATAGAAAGGGCTAAAAAGAACTCAAGTTTATCTGTTTAAAGAGTTTGTGTCACTCCTGGAGAGGACAGTGTTAAGTTGAAAATGTCAAATTCACTTAATTTTAAAAGTTCAGCACTTCACATAGTAAATACCTTCTTTGCGACATGATTCGTGTTATCTACAGATATATACTTTTGTAAAAAGAAAAAAATTCTATGCCTAATGAAAGCCAGTGAAAATAAAACATGAACGTGTTTAAAGAAGTAACAAAAGCCATGAACTTGGTCAGTATGTAATGGATTATTCCCAAACATTATTAACTCGAAAGTATACTATTAAGAACATAAACTTTTTATTGAAACTACATACTGAAGTTCGTTCAAATATATTTAAATTTTGAAAAATTTCAAAATTAACCTTATGAAGAGAATGATTTTTCCGTAAAATCCTGAAAACAAGTTCACATGGAAATTTTCACAAGAAGATGTAAGCTCTCTCAGTCCCACCCAACGGCTGTGCCTCTGTGCGGCGGAGTATCTCCTAAATACATTTGTTTAAATGAAAGCTACAATGCTTTAGGCTAGCAAGTTTCCCATCCTTGTAATTACCTGCTAATGGGACAAAGACTGGGATTAAAATTCTCTCGGCTAACTTTGCCAGTACAGACAGCTAAAACTTTTGCTCCTGTGGGCAGCCTGAAGACTTGTGCACGACACTTTTCATTTTTCTCCTTCCTTTTCTTTCCTGCCTTGATGTTGTGGGGCAGATGTTGGCCCCTATGTTGCTGCTCAGTGGTAAAAGTAGGGAGTGAGCTGAGGCAGAGCTACCTCGCCCAGCTGGAGCAGACGACTATCTGCTTCACCAGAGCTCTGGGAATGCCAGCTGGATAGACAAGAGTTTTTGTGCCACCTTACAGCCATACATTTAGAGAAAGAGAGTAGCAACAGGAAGGTAGATAAAGCAATAAAGTGATGTTATGAGCTTGGTAGGCTCCTGTGTATTTCAGCTGAGCTGCATGTGTGCAAAGACCACTCCATCTGATTTTCTTGAAAAAGGAAATCATATAGGGTCTATTTTCAATGGCACCGAGTATAAAGGTGCTCATCACTGGCCACATGAAAGGAAAGATAGTTACGTAGTTATTAAGTTGCATAAGCCTATAGGAATGATCTTCTCAAGTAAGCTAAGGAGGTAATTGTTATTCTTCGCAACTCTTAACACTCATAGACCCCAGCAGCACATTCCACAACAGCCAGGCATCATGCGTTTCGGATGCGTTGAAGCTTTTCGCTAGGTTTTGCACGCACCAGCAAAGTCACAGTTCTGCCCCTGAATAAAGACTTTGTTTTGCATTTCTGTTCTGTTACTACATGTGTGGTGCAATTTAGTCCCATGTTCATGAAGTGGAAATTCATGAGCTTTCTGCAAGTCCACTATGGTTGTAGTATCATGTAGATGAGAAACTATTCCCTCATATACACATTAGGAAAAACTCCTTACCATGATTTGTATTTCCTTTCCTTTCTTTCCTTCTTTCCTGCAATGAAACTGAGATGTTCTTGGATTGCTACTGTGGAAAACTAAATGCTAATAGATGGGCTCTATGTTTCAGCCTCAACGTGCTAAGATAACTGCTCTGATGCCTGCTGGAAGGGAGTCCACAATCGACAGGTTTGTTAGAAAGTGAACTCTCTTTATAGGAGTACCTTTAAAATTAGGTTTGCAACAAATATATGTAGTGCTGTAAAAAAAAAACCCAAAACCAAACAAAAAAACAAAAACAAAACAAAAAGCTCTACTGAAGCTTTTGGAATAATCACAATTGGCTTTCCCAGAACTGTCTGCTGCTGAAGGTGAGCTATCCGAAGTTGAATCTTGGGCTCCTCATGAAGCATACCTTGCCAGTCTGGTTGGGAGATTCCCATTGCACACATACAAACATCAGGAGGAGGTATACTCTTATTTCAGACAAATGAGAAAGATAATTTCTAAATAAATATTCCCTTGCAGGGCCCTGGATAACTCTGGATGACCAGGGATTAGTTCAGCTGCCATCCTTACGGTATTTGAGGGTGGGAGGAAGATAATTCAGCCAGCTCTACCTGAAGTTTTCCTCTCCCTGCAACCATCCCTTGTACCTCACTAGGAATAAGGCTTATTCAACAGCCTTTCCTGTAAATTTTTTTGAGTTTGATGGCCTAGAAATCTATTTTCAGTATGCTCTACAGTCCTTTCTACATGTTTTTGTAATAAGTGACTACAGTTGTTTCTTATTCAAGATACAACCAGTTAGGAAGTAAAGGGCCAAAGGTCCACTAAGACTTCCTAGGATCCATTTTCCAATCACAGCCAAATTAGACTAACTCTGCCAAAATCAGATAGGTGCCTCAAGGAGAACAGCTATTTCCCCTGTAGAACCAGACCTAGTGGTCTGAACATGAACTTCTGTCCACTGTTCATAGCTAAATGAAGGTCATCTGGCAAAACCCATCACTTTATGACTGTTATATTCTCAATTTTTGTATTTCCAGCAATAATGTTCATATGACCAACATGAATGATTACCTCCGACACTCACCAAGAGCTGATTCTGCTTTCAGCTGCATCTTTATCTATCATGCTCTTTTGAAAAATATTTTCAAACAAAAAAAAATATTTTTCATAGAAAGTTTTAAAAATATTTTAATGAAGACAATTGGAATATCCAAGAATGCACATGCTATTTTTCTTGCTTGAGAGAATGTGAAATGTAATGTTCTCAAGAAATATATTTTCTTTGGCATCATATTAGTCTATATTTACTTTTGGGTCAGTAAACCGGCTGTTTACCTCAAGAGAGGTTAACTGCCACCATCAACAACACTGTTGCTTCATACTGGATACTTTTTTTTCCTGACATTGACACAACTAGGTTGATTTTCTTCCTTGCTGGTACATCATTGCTGATCTCAGCACAACAATGGAAATTTATGCCATAATGTTACAACAAGATCTTGCAATGCTCTGAGACAAGTTCACAAATGAAATGTTTTAAATACTACTGGGGTAATTGCACGTGAGAGAAACAAAGAGCAGGAAGCACTCAAAGCTGCTCTGTTTACCTCTTAAACAGCTGCTACCTATTGCTTAAAAAAAAAAATCTCAACCAAAATAGTAGCACACCCCCCCCACACACCTCCTGACATCCTCTAAAATCTTTATGAACAACTGGACAATTAAAAACCATAAAGTTGCTGTATTTTTTGTGAAGAATCATTAAATTCTATGCTACTTTCCACCGCATCTCGAATGGAAGATAAAACCAGCTCTAATGGTGGTGCACAGATTTAATCAATGGCTTAACCTTTAAGCATTCTGAAAGCTTATCACAAACCAAACCTAAATGCAGTAACTGTTAATACTAACTTCACTGATATACTAATGTATCCTCCATCACACTTTCCTTCGAATAATATTATTTTAAAAAACCAAAAATAAGTTAAAAAATAGACAAGTGATACAAAGAAATAATAAAATTTATAAATATTATAATTTAACCAATAATTATAAGGTAATATTAAAATCTAATCAAAGGAGAAAATATTTCCTCTTTCTCCTGAATTTTTTAATTCATACATACCAATATTTTACGTTCTTTCAAGGACAATGGTATAACTTACTGATTTCTTAAGAATTATTTCACACCCCTGCAACTCAAAGCCTAGAAGTCTCTACCTGCTTTATGGACAAGATACACACAATCACAAGTAACTTGTTTTGGAACAGTAGTACTTAGAGAAGCAAGACGGATTTACTGTTGTTCTGATTTCTTCTTTTTCAATGGGTTACCCCATCATTTTGTAAACATAATTTGTCACCAACACCAGCCAGAGTTCTCTGTAACTACTTTTTGCCTTTCTTTCAGATCTGTTATCCCTGCTGAGAGAATCTACTAAAGAAGAATTTTTCATACTGACACCAACTGTAGTCTTGCTGTGAATAACCACATTCCCATAAAAATCATTCCATTTATTGCAAAGTTGTTGGCAGACCATAGGAATAATAGTCAACTCAGGAAACCTTTTATCCTGAAATCACACAGCTTAACCCTTTACATGACTATATGAAGTTCATACAAAGCTGCTGATCTAATGCTTTATAAAAGCATTTTTGTTGTTGGCAAGTTTTTTCAATTATTTTTTCATAGTACTTTTTTTAACTAAAAAGGAAAGAAAAAAAAAGACTGAATTGGAATTGATCAAGCAGTATTCAGGGTTTTTTTTTAATAAAATGCTGTATATAATGCTGTATATAAAATTATAGACTCTCCCAATGCATGAAATAATACATTAGCATAGATGCTTGAGTGTGGTTTTGATTATAAACTAAAAATTTACAGTCATATGAAACTTTTTTTCCTCTCTGTTTTTCCTACTTTCTTATGGTAAGGAAAGATGTATGAATTTACAGTATAATAGAACAATTAGGAAAAAAGTGTTTGTTTTATGATTTTTTTTTTTTTTTTTTTTTTTTAACACCATACTAGTGGAGATTAGATTCAGGAAAGAGACATTAGTTTTGTTAGTCAGTCCTCCTGACAGTTTGGGAGTCAGAGGTTGCTTGTATTCAAATTTCTGTCCGAATTTATTAAAGTGATGGAACAAAAAAAGTCGGTGTATATTTTCACTGTCTTTTTTGTTCTGTTCATCAACCATTATTTTTAGGTAATTATGGCTTGATTTATGCTTTATTCATTTGACCAAGGCCATAATGGGAGTTTTGGACTTGTAAATGCACCTTTAAGAAAGACATACACATTTTGTTCCAATAAATGAATTGAAATATTTGACTCCTATTTTAAAACTTTTCAGTCACAGAAAATTCTTAAAAAACTCTTACTTGAGTTATAACTGCTGCTACAATTGGCTCTCCCCTTGCCTACCAACATTAGGGAAGGAGTTATTCCCCCTGTGTATCCATACTTCCCATTTGCAATTCAAGTTACACAAATACGCAGAAAAAAAAAAGAGGAGATCCTTCAACTGATTGAAATTATTTTCCACAGTTCAGAAAGGATCATTTGCTTAGATATAGCTGATCTTTACTGTGGCAATAATATTTCAGCTGAGCTCAGGACTCATGTGAGCTGTCTGTACCCTGCTGTCAATGAACATGTAAGAACTACCATCTCCCAACTGCACAGTACTGCAGGTAATGTTCAGAAAGTGCCTGGACTGCCCTGTTCGGACTGGACAAGGATCTTGGAAAAAAAAAACAACCCAACAACAAAAACCAAACACTACATTCCTTCAATACCTCATTGTTTCTTTTGTTAAGCTTTTAATTTTTTAAAATCCTCATGCTTTAACAGTGCACATTGATTGCTTTAGTCAACTACAGAATTACCCAGCTTCTTGACCATATCTAAAGACAAATTTCAAAAATACAATTAACAGTAGTGAAGTTTTACTTTAAAACACTGAAAAATAAAAGTGATACTGCAATGAGTAAAGGGAATAATCCCCTCCCCCTTTCTTTAAAGTTTCATTAGACCATTGAACTGGATGAAATTCAGATAGAGGCCTTATTGTAACCACACTGAAACAGTAGAAATCTCCTGAGACCATGAAACTCAAACATTTTGGGAACCAACTTCAAGCACTCCTTTCGTGCTTTTAAAACAAAATGAATGAAAGACACTTCTTAATTTTTCTTCCTGTAGCAACATTTTAATATGATTCCTACAAAAACCCAAGCACAAACAGATGTTTAAAATACATGTGGATGCATATTTTCTTAGAGTTGAAACTACAATCGTAGCAGTCACACGTAACCACGCCAGCACAAAATTAAGCCTAGGCCGAAGAAGTTGATAGAAACTACCTACCAGGCATACTGCTAAGATGCTTACACTGCGATTTCAAATCTTTGTATTAAATGAGGATTGGCTAATGTGTCAGGTCTCTTATCCTGCAAAATGGTACGTAAGGATGACATTTAGTTTTCCCTAGATTTCCTAAAATAAAAGGTACGTAATTGTGAGAGACTAATCCACTTAAAACACCAAACTGGATAATGAAGATCTGAGGCTTACAGTTTAAGAGGTTTATAGTTTAAGATGGTACCCAAATCAACAAGAACAGAATTTTATTAAAGATGACTATTATTTTCTTCGATTTATTTTCTGGGTTTTGCATTATAAGAGTCCAGTGAGGAAAAAAAAAAAAAGGTTTGCCTCAAAGTGGTGGAATCAGCACAAAATAACTGCATTACATGAACAGAAAGGGTGGGCTGGGAAAGATATTTGAGTGTAAATTAATGTTGATCTTAGCTGGAATAACTTGCACTCTTCAGCACTTGCAGCTGCACCAGGGACTTGACTGGCTGTATGAGATTTTACACATCTGTCAGCTTAATCAGAGACCAAAACAAAAAAATCTACTACTCAGGAATGTTATTTCAATTTGTGAAACTTTTTGGATTTTTAGGTTATAAACTGATAATGGATTACTTAGGAAACTTATGAATCTCTTATGAATGAGTCATAACTACAGTATTGACATCTGTAGTAGTAGATAGGCTTTTGTTCAGGGATATTCATATATTTAAAGAAAATGTAAAAAACATGTTGGTCATATCAGTTCCATGAAATACTAAAAGCCAAAGAGAAGCCTCTCTATGCAAGGATAAACGGAAAGTAATACATTAATTAATAGCAACATTAACTGCTTTTACCATTAGTATCAACTATTTATTCATTCATTTGGCATCCCTGTTCTATTATTTCAGACTTTTGGGATAATTTAAATAACAAAAAGACCCTATTCAAATCTGAAATGACAATTCTGGCACTAAGAGGCCTTCAGAATGAATCACATCATCACCTAGTTTTGGATCTAACATGCTGAACCATCAAGCAGTGTATCACATCTGTGCTTAGGTCCCAATCTGTATTGGCAGAAGAGCTCTGTAGCATGTATCAGAGACTTTGCAGCTCCTCAAAAGAAAAAAATCATGAAGAGCAGGTGTTTATATGTGTTAGCAATATAACATAAACCAGTGTTTTGAAGTCTGCTAATGGACTGGTAGCGAAAGTATGAAAATAGACTTCAGACTTCTCAGTCTGTTAAATTTCTTGATTTCAAACAAGCCTTAGGTTTTTAGAACAACTATATTGTTTCACTATTGGTTCTAAGAGAATTTTCAAAGCACTGTCTCAACATCATTCATTATATAGCAATTTTTATGTTACCCTTCAGTGCCTGCCACTGCAGCACAACATTAAAGTTTCTGTTGCAAATAAAGCTGCCATACCCGGGGTAGATCTGTGATTTCAGTAATAGACCCTATCTATACACTGCTTTGATGCAGATATTACAATGAGTTTCAGGTACCTTACTGCTGCCCTTCAATACACTATCTCCTCTAATGGCCGATCCTTAAATCTGACATTTCAGGCTCTGCAGAAGCTAGCTGTAATGGCCAGGTACAATTGTTACCATGAAAAGCATGTCAGCATTTGGTATTTTATTTCCTAGGAATGGGACAAGATCTTCTGTCACTGGGAGGAACACCTCTGAATGTGCAATTTGGGAGAGTATGTAGACAAAATGTGTTGTTATCTGATAGAAATTACTTAAAGGTACCATCTTGGACATGGGTTTATACAACTAAAAGTTAGCTTGCTGTCTATCACAGACCTTTTTTCACTAGCATGTATGCCACTGACAAATGGGATGTCATCCAGATGGACCTTGAAAAGCTTGAGGAGTAGGCCAATGTGAACTTCATGAAGTTCACTAAAGCCAAGTGGGAGGTCCTGCATTTAGATTGGGACAATCACCTGTATTAGTACAGGCTGGGTAAATTGATTGAGAGAGCCCTGCAGAGAAGGACTTGGGGTTACTGGTGGATAAAATATTAGACATGATCCAGCAATGTGTGCTCGCAGCCCAGAAAAACAATCATATCCTAAGCTGAATAAAAAGCACAGCCAGCAGGTTGAAGGAGGTGGCTCTTCTTCTGTACTCTGCTTCCATGAGACCCTACCTGGAGCACTGTATCCAGCTCTGGGGTCCCCAGCAAAAGAAAGACATGGACCTGTTGGAGCAGGTCCAGAGGAGGGTCACAGAATTGATCGGAGGGATGGAACACCTCTCCTATAAGCACAGGATGAGAGAGTTGGGGTTGCTCAGCCTGAAGAAGAGAAGGCTCTGGGTAAACTTTTCTGTGGCTTTTCAGTATATAAAGGGGGCTTATAAGATGGGGACAGAATTTTTAACACGGCCTGTAGCAATAGGAGAATGGGTAAGGAATAATGGTTTTAAACTGAAAGAGGGTAGATTTAGATTAGATACAAGGAAGAAATTCTTTACCATGAGGTGGTGAGACACTGGAACAGGTTGCCTAAAGAAGCTGTGCATGCCTCATTATTGGAAGTGTTCAGAGTCAGGTTGGATGGGATTTTGATTTAGCGAAAGATGTCCCTGCCCATGGCAGGGGGGGTGGTGGACTGAATGATCTTTAAAGGTCCCTTCCAACACAAGCCATTCTATGATTCTATAAAATACTATATGGGGTGATTTGTGTATCAGTGTACTTCACAAAGCATGCCTGGCTACTCTTCAGTTCATTTGTACTACAGCAAAATCAAGGCATCTCAAACAGAAGCCCCAGTACCAAACAGTAGGCTACATGGCTCACAAGTACAGACAGCTGAAACACTGCAATGATTAGAGATGACTGATGCCCTTCTGCTCTAAATGTTGGGATGCTTTTTTAAACTGTGTTTTTAAAAAAAGAATTTTACTTGAAATGTATGAATAACTCAAACTGGAACAGTTACAACTTACCAAAATAATCCAAAATAAAAAACAATAGAAAACAAATTAACAAATACACTGGAAAACTGGAAAGTTTTCTTGGAAGACTATTTGCAATGTGTCAGCAGAGACAGCATTTATGTGAGGATGCTCCTGAGGAGTGAGACATTAAAGAGACAAAGCTGAAGCATTGTTAGAAAGCCAACTACAACTGCACACAATAACAAAAACTACAATTACCTGGCTCGGCTATCTCTTTTCACTCTTGAATACTTTATGACAGAATTGTTATCCTTGTATCTGTAGATACCACCCTTATCACCATCAGCAGCCCTATCTGTAGATGAGGACACTAAGGCACAGTGATCAGGAATCACAAAGTAGTGGCAGCCACAAAAAGCGACCTGGTGTCATTTCACTCTATACAAATATGTATGTAAAAATCATGCACCAGACAACTGATTAGTACATAATACCAGCAAAGGCTTATCCTGTAAATGTTCATAGCTTGGAGCATGGCTTCAGACACAAAATGATCTTGATCCGATATTTTCATTGAAGAGAAGTTGAGCAAGCTTTGTTCTTTAGTGATCCTGCTTTCACAATCCTTCTCCACTTCCTCAGCGCACCTGGCTATGTCTCTGCAGCTTCCCCAACTCCCATCACTGACTGCGGACCTCTGCACAACTTAAAGTTAAGTTTAAATCTAGACAACATCATGTCTATCATGCCTGCTCAAAGCCAGCTCTCCAACATTTCCACACGGTGTGAGAGAATAAATGATGGACTTCCACACTGCTAACGGTGGCCAGTCTGCTCTCCCAGCTTGCTCTGGAGCTTGCTCAAAGCCTGTACTTAAGGGCTGGCTTGCGTCCAAGCAGTTCACTTGTTAGATTACTTGACTCTAGGGCCAGATGTGCTAAAATGCTCTCAGAAAGAGAAGAATTTTATCCTACAGCGGTCATGGTTCTTTGAGATGTGCAGTAACCTGCACACAAAAAGTCTGCTGAATGTTATTATTCAATAATGTGTATTATCATAATGCCCACAATCCCAAATCATGCTTCAGAGTGCTACTGTGCTAAAAGTTACCAGCCTGAGTCTGTGGCATATTAAAGTATCAAGGTCTGAGGGGAAATAGTTTCCCTTTCTCCTTCAGATTAAAGAAACAGAACATATGGCCGTATTGCTTCAAAGGCATTCCTACAGGGCACTGCGTGGCACGCTGGGGACATCACTGTGTGCACGGTCACTGAAGGACCAGGGAGGAAAGTCACTTAGCCTCCTGCGGTGTTACCGAGACCTACAAAGGAGAAAATTCTCAGGTTGATGAAAAGAAGAATATATGTCCCTGTCATGAAGAAAAGGTCTCCTTGAGGCCTAGAAGTGATTTATATGGTGCATTTGCTTCCAGCAGCAGGGAGGCAGCATAGTTTCACCTGTAAGATTTGAAGGCAAAGGCCAAAGAGGGACTAACATTGGCGAAGTTTTACTCTGTGATCAGGCTTCTCGGTTGCTATGCTGGGGTTTTGTTGTTCCCTTTCTTAGGCCTGACCTCTCACTACCATCTCCCTGGAGCACCTCTCTTTGGAGCAATCCTTTTAGTGCCTGGCGTTAGTACAGAAGGTATCACCATCTGCTTTAGTGCCACCGGAGTGTGTGTTGCAGTAAGGGCCTTAGAGGTCGTTTGCATTTCTTTAGGGAAGGGAAGGGTTCTGAATACTGCTGGGTGTCAGACAATCCAGTCACATTTCAAGTAGCAAAAGCTGCCCTCCACACAGCCTTGAGCTTGAAAAGGAGCATGAGGAAGAAGTGGTGTGGATAAATACTGATAGTCCCGATGACTGGGAGCTACAAACAAGGAAAGCAGGCACATCCACATAGTAAATTGTTCAGGAAGCAATCCACAAAGGGCAGTTTTCATAAAAAATACCTAGCAGTTAATTTCTCCCTTTCAACTTGTAGATCTGAGTAAATCCAAGCTAGCAGTTACAGACTTGTAGGAGTCCTGGAAGGATTTATTGCCATATGGGTGGAGGGAAGAGGTTTACAGGGCAAACACAGAGCATGAGAGTGCAGGGATGTAACTGTTGTTTATTCTTTGCTTTAAACTGTGAAAAGATGCATCTATGTAAGGCAATATCTCAAGGCTTCCTAAAGGCCTAGTTCCTGTATGCGTAAAGCGTAGGATTTGTAAAATGTTTCTGTATTAATTTATTGAATGAAGAGGCAGGAATGTTAGAGCAAGACGGATGGCTGCGCTTTGCCACTCCTCGGTGTGGGAGGACTGTCTGACCTCGCTGGCGGCAGGCGGGCTGGACAGAGGAGCAAAGGTGCTGCCCAGTAGCCGGGGGTGGGAAGCAAGGCACCGCGGCCCCCGCTCCAGCCAGCCGTGGTTGCAGAGCTGCAGCTTACGGAAATCACATGCAACTCTAACACAGCCAGCTTTCCAGGGGGCTCTGTGTATAGTAATATGCTAATGCGATGCCTTAAAGGTTCATTAATCTGAATTCATAACATACTTGTAATCATAAAGCACTTATGGAGCTCTTTTTGACACACAGAAGAGACTATGTTCTGAATTTCCATCAGGAACACATTAATATACATCCAGGTGGATTTTAAGTAAGAATCTGAGGAGAAATTAATCAAGGTCAGTACTCCTAATCATTAGAACATAATTAACTATTTTCCTTTAATTTTTCCCCCAAAGAACCAAAGTTACTGCTTTATAATAACATCTGACAGCATTCCCTCTTCTTTTATCGTTAATACATGAACTAACCTAGCTGACAAACTCATACCATACTGCCATTCATTATAAATTACTCCCATACACATATCATCACTTTGCATATAGAGACTCCACAAACAAAACTGAATTGTGAAGCCAGATGTGTGCATTATATATCCTCCACTGATGGCAGAAAAATGAATGCTAATTATCATTACTGTGCCCTTATGCATTATTGCATTTTTAGGAGGTGTCAAAATTAAGTTTTTTATAGTATCATGATATGATTTACAATTTGATCCCACATCAAAAACCTGAAATGAACAAACATAAATACAAATAAAATAAAATAAAAACCCCTCTTCAATTAATTTAATTTAAATTACTTCAATAGAATTCAATACATACCAAAAAACCCTAGAAAATGTCTTATTTACAGAAAAGTTTTAAGTAAGATTTAAAAAGAAAAAAAGGTTTCATAAGTCACATTTTCAGCTTCAGTAAGTATTTCTAAAGGAACAGATCTAATGAGATGGTACCATTTCAGAATAGTATTTACAAAACACTGAATTAACCTTTTAAAATAAGTTGTTCATAATCATTCACTATCAGCAATTATTCCTTTAACATATTTAGCTATAATGTGCATCTGATATGCCAAAGAAATGAACAAACTAATCTTAAGAGGTCAGTATAAATATATAGATACAGTCTTTAAAGATGTGGATAGGTAGATGTCACGTTTCAGTCCTATCATCAAGTTGCTAATTTCTCTAAAACACTGGAGCATACATCCTAAAATACCTAATATGTGTAATTGCTCCATACATACCATTAAAATATTATACCTTATTATCCCTATCACAACATAATCAGCATGTAAAATGACACATTCTTTCCTGATGAGGTAACTATAGTTCTCTTGAGAGCAGTGCATCAATGTATTTGTTCCCTCCTACTCTGCTCTATTCTACTTCAGAGCAGAGTATAAAATAGATAAATGAAAATTTTCAATACTGAAAACCTAAACTTCCTATTTTGAAGCCCAAATACAGATTTTGGAATCTAAATTTTGAGAACACTGCACTATTTTCTAATTTTTGACCTGACATACTTCTATAATTTCATTATGAATTTACTATTAATGCAAGAAATCATTGCTTATAATGGTACTTAGATCAAATTATACAGTAGTACACATCAATATTTTCCTTTCAGTATGTTAAAAAGCTTGTCATACCACTTTAACATGCTGCTTAAGAAACGTTCCTTCAAGATCTGAAATTATTTGCTACTATATCGATTTGGAATTAATGATTCCAAATAAATCTGTGCAAAGTGAAGGAAATAAACCACCTCTTCTTCTCAGAGCAATAAACTAAGAACTAGTACAAACTGAAGGTGCAGTAAGTAATTGTAAATCTAAGTGCAGTTCACTCATTCACAAACAGAATACTGACTTCAGAGCCAGATGGTGAGTTCTGACTGAATTTTTTCATTGAGCTGAAAAATGCCAATTACAAACACTATTATTATAATTATTATTATTATTATTATTATTATTATTATTATTATTATTATTATTATTTTTATTTTTATTATTTTTATTGTTGTTGTTTTTATTATTACATAAAGAGCAACATATAGGAAATTAGATGATTCATTTACCTGGCTGCATCCCGTAATAAATTAGGATGGGTAAACTAGTTTGCAGCTGATACACATTGGCATTGACTCACTGTATACAGATTAAAAAATGACTGCTGTAGTTTAGAATTTAACCTAATAACATTAAATAAATCTCTAGGTTGAGCTTTGACAAGCCAGTTATGTCATACACAAATCAAGCAGTGCTTTGGGGATCACTGCTGCAACTCTGCCCTTTGCATTCAAAATGTTAATTCAGTTTTCAGCAGTTTATAAGAAGACAAAATACTTTCCCACTAACTTGGATGACAAGAGAGCTGTTCTGATTATAGCTTTCTGGAATCTGTCAGATGAAAAGAAGATTTTTATTAAAAAACATTAACTTGTGGTATCTGGAAAAATGTGCACCATAGGCCAAAGTTATGACAGATTATTGCCTGCCTGTAAACCCAGCCTCTCTATATGCCAGGAAGGGTTCCCTCTCAGCCTGGATGAGCTGGAGAGCATCATCTTTCAGGTTCCTGCTTTGAATTACACCTAGACATAAAGACATGTCTACATTGTGGGTTAGACATGTTCCAAATCCAGCTTTGCCTGTTTTCATACTATCTCCGGGCAAGGATGCCCAAGCTCTGTGGCTCACTGGCATGTTGTCTACAAACTTCTCGGTTCCTAAGAGCCCAGATGCTTATGCACATGAATTGGAAAGCTTAGGCCTGAGCAGGGTCACCACGAGATCTTCCAGACTCAGTCCTTCATCGGCAAGAACAGATGCCTTAACGCTGAGACACAGCCAAGCCAAACTGCACACAGTTTTCATGGAAGCCTGTCAAGTTGTAGGGCAGCCTGAACTTTCAAGACACCAAGCAACGACTTTCAGTTTCTGAGATGGATGCAAGAAATCTGCCCGGAGGTCGCAGGCCTTGGGAACCAGGCAGGCCCTACTAATAACGGTGATGCTCACACTGTGGCTCCAGGAGGACACATTCCTTCAAAAACATCACGTGTCTGCAACATGTTTCAAAAAACCTGACATTTGTGGTGAACTCAAAGCCTCAGTCTGTGGCCAGGTCTAGTCCTTACATGCTGCTGCCCACAAAGTACAGGCTCTCTTATGCCCCTTCCCTGTGTACTCTGAAGACTTTTCTATGACAATCCACAAGCACAAACAAACCCACTCCTCTGCACACTGAACATGCTCTTCACTCCTTTGGACAGGGCATTGAACTTTCAGATCAGAGTTCATGTTCCTCAGAAAGAAGGACTTAAAGCTCATGTACAAGGACATGAACACAACTGCTCACTCCTAAGTGCCTCTGTGTATAAAGAAGAGAGACTAGGGTATAGACAATTACACTTGAGTTCAGAGATGCAAGATGAACTGGTTTGTTAGGGGGGAAATGTGAAGAACCAAGCTCATCCAGTGAGCTCCTCTGCTTCTGTGAACCATCTGGATCAGTATTTTTTTCATACATAACTTTGAAGTTCTTCAGTGAAAAAACTGCTGTGCTGCATCATTAAGGCTGTAATGTGCCAATTAGCAGAAAATAATCTACTATCACTAAGATGCAATTGATTAACTTCCATTAAAGTCAGTGATTCGAACAATCATGCATGAAGAAGTAGCTACAAGTGCACTAAGTATCTGGCTACGCACAGCAAATGAAAACACTGAATTTTATTGAATATGCCAGTAAGATACAGTAGTACTTTCTCTTTCTGCTCTGGATAAAATGAAACAGATTTGAAAAATAACTAGCATTGTTATACTTTTCTACAAATCTGAAAAATCGATCCTATACGTGCAACTCACTAATGGTGTTTCTTATATCCAAACCATCATATCTTTACATACAGCTACCTTAATGAAACAAAATACTACTTCAAAATTTAAAGAAATCATCTATTTTATTGTAAATATAAAAAATGAATACTCCACTAAGGAATGGAAGAAAAATAAAGCACATTTAAATAATTTCATTGCATTCTAGGATGCCAAATCATCTGTGAGTGGTTTCTTTTAGATGAAAAGAAATCAAAATATAGGACAGATGTTGGACAAACCACATTTGAGGTCTATCACACACACTGGCATTTTTCAAATTATTTTGGCTCATCTATTAAATAAGGTGTATTTTGCTTGATTTTGAAAAGGGAAACATCAGGAAATATTTAAAGGCAAATTGCTGCCAATTAACTTTGATCAGCAAAAGTTGCATTTGAATCTTTTAGATTCTTTTGCCTGTCTGGAATAACACTATTCTAAAATCTAGCAAAACAACAACTTGATGATTAATGTGTGTTGGCAGCCCCACCACAAGCTTGCTTAACAGTTGGATTTTAAATAAACAGCTGTCTTCATTATGATGGGAAAGAAATCTGACTGTTTTCATGTTTTTGTGTTATTAAAATATGATCAGAAATTGCTTTTTTCCCTTTCAAGATGAAACAGCCAGGCATTATGGTGACAGCCTCTTTCAGCAGTTTGGATAGTTTTAGAATGATCTCACAAGTGTCGCCAAACCATAGCCTACGTAGGCTGAAAAAGCCCTTGGCATGATGACACCAGCTCCTTGCCTCATGCCACAGGGGAGACTCATGTTCAGCAGAGAAACTCCAGCATGTAAAAAAACCTGTACCTGCCCCTGGGGAAGGCAGAGGACCCCCAGTAATAGGCCACTGAGATGGACAGTGTATACAAAATTAATTATTGCCCTTGGTGTTAAGGTAATACTTGCCCACAGTGGGAGGTGAGAAATCTGTACCCAGCCATTAACTGTTTATAGAAGCTGAAGTTTAGTATTTAATGGCCTGTGCAGACTATTGAATTCTAATGTTTATAGATGCTTTTAGTGTATCCACTTCTAAAACTTGTCTACTGTGGTCATACATACTAAGACCTGTGAGGACAAAACTCTAACATTTAAACAGTTGTAACCTTTGAATGCCAGTGCAGACATTTAGTGTAGATATTACTATATATCCTAATGATTAAATTATTCATCTATTTTCTAAACATTTCCATATTAAAACTGTGAAACCAAAAATAATTGTCAAGCCATCTAACAGCAAACGAAAAGAGACAAATATTAAATCACCTCTATGTGTTTTAAAAGAACGAACACTTACTTCCAAATCATTAAAGAATAGATGTGTGTCTGCCAAATTGAAGATCATCTCCTCCATTCGGAGTCCAAGGGACACTGAAGTAGGTGGATCCTTAAAGAAGAAATTAAGCAAATACACCATCAATACCGTGTCTAACATACATGCCAGAATATAAATTGAAGGAACTTATTTTCAAGAGAGATTATTTGATGTATTAAATGTAACATCTGCTTCTTCAGTTTAACTTCAGTAATCCTGTACTATAAGACTTACCAGTAACACTCAAATATATGACTTTAATTCAACTGATACCCTAATTCTGCAGCGGGACCTCTGTGGTCATCCTTGCCTGCCATGGGCTCTCGGCCCTCCACGCAGAAAGGGAAAATGCATTTCACCTAAAACTTCTCCAGATTTTATAGCTGTTTACAAGTTTTATGATCAACCAAGGACATGATAATGCTATTGTCTCTCAAAACAAACTCTCACTGGTCACAAGAATTCAGTCCTGGGAATACCTAGTGACTTTAAAGCAAATCACTGTTAATGTTTTATTTGCAAATAGCAATTATATTTAAAACCACCCCTTGATTCTCCACAAAACCATGCTTTAATTATGCTTTCAGTTTGGCCCACCCATGCAGGGTGAACAAATCTATTGTTTGTTATTAATACGTAACACACTTTAACTTCTCTACAGAAATTACCATAACAACTTATTCCTTACTGAGCTAATAAACTCAAAAAGCATGTTCAGCATTGTGGTTACCAAATGCATTACAGATGTTTGTCTTGTTTTCATTTTTTTCATGTTTTATATATTTTCAATCTGAAAAATCGAAAAGAAAGCCTAATATATACATTTGATATAGAGTTTCTAATTTATAATGCCAAGTATATCCAAGCATACAGAAGCATGAGTTTGAAAGAACGTTATATTATCTCATGACACCCTCTATTAACAATGTTAGTTTGTTAGAAATTATATTTTAAATAGAACTGCAGAAGTGACAACCCATATTTTACTTAAAATAAGTTAATATTCTAAACCTGATGACAACTCAAAAGTTAAAAACCAAGAGATGCAGTCCCTAGTTTCTTTTTCCACCTCTCAATCAAATTAATAGGTGTTTCAACATGATCTCTGAACTTTCAAACATTTTTCTGTAACTACTGGTTAAAAGGCAAAATGTGTCAGTAGCAAAGAGCTGGAAAAGAATGGTGATTTGGCAGTCTGTTTACCTTCTGGAGATGCCAAAACCCAAGTAAAACTAACCAGAAAAATATTTTGGAAAGAAGCATTTAGAAACAAAGCTACATAGAACAAACAGAACATCTATTCATGAACTCACATACATTGAGAATAAGTAAGTTTTCTAGTATAAAAAAAAAAAAAGCTCTTATAAATGGGAAATATTGCATCATGCTATTTTGATGAACTTTGCCCTTAAAAATAAGCCTCCTATTTAAACTGGCACAGCCAATAAAAGAATATTTGGCTTCTTAATTCAAATGGAAATGCTTTAAAATATGAACAAAAGTATTCCGTCTCTGTTTTAATATTGCCCTCTTTGTAGATCTACATCTACCTTTATTTTACTTTTGTAGGCATGAGAGGTGGAAAGCAGGTGATATTTTGTCTCCAGCAAGGCCTGAGGCTACTCCTCCCTCTGTCATTCCTGCTTATCTTTGTGCCCGGTTACTACCCCACCATCCTTCATAGCTCATCAGCGGGTTTTTGGTTTTTTTTTTTTAAACCAGACAAGGATTTCTGTTGTGCCTGAACACTAACAGAAGTCACCCCACAGAAGTCTCTGCTCTAGTGATTAAAAGGAGTTAGATGGACAAAGGGTCACCAGCTACATTTTGATTATCAACTGTTAACGTAACAGTGTAGAACTAATCCCATTCTGAGCTTCCATCCATAAATAGGAATATAATTTTCAAAAGCAGAATAAATGGGCACACAGAGCATGATATCAGTTATGAATGCATATGGTTCATTTTAAACAAATGACTGTGAATATATAAATTTCAATCTACACATGACTTAAACATTTTTATTAAACTTTTTATCACACTTCTGAGTCTGAAAAAAATGACTTTTTGTAAATCTTTCTGTGAACCATTTCACTCCAAGGTATTTTTTAAATGGCAGAAAAAACAGAATGGGGATTTTTCTGAAGTAATACTAAAATAATGCCATTTATTAGGTTAATTTAATTAGGAGAAAAACAAATAAGAAAATCATTGTCACCTACTGAAAATGTCAGACTAAATACCATAAAAGCTAAGAGAAGAAACAAAACAGGTTGCTTTTCAAAGAAACCTTAATTCATTAAGCACAATCTTTTTCTACAGAAAGTTCCACTTAGTAGAAAAACTGTGTTAGGCTAAAGCTCTGGATACCCACATTATTTTAACAGAAGCAAAAGCCTCGTGCATTAGGGTTCTAAATATCTGTGTAGTCACAATCTTCCAACTGCTCTAGTAAAAAGCACAAGAGCCTTGATTTAAGGCACTGCAGCAGATTAAACTCTGATGTCAAACATTACAGTGGGGGCTGAAAACTTGAAAAAAGGCTAGAATAAGGGTTTAAAAAAAAATCCCATACCAAATGTTCTTTTGCAATTTTAAGCCACTAATTGCTAACTAATTATTGTGAGGTGTCACACAATGAGGAGGAAGGCTAACAATCTCTTCTTGTTGATTGGGATTTGCAGGTTCAGTTGGAGTGTCTTTTCAGGTATGGTCAAAATCAGGTACAAATCTCTGAGGGAGGTACAGTTTAGCTAAAGAAAAGAAATACCAATGTCAAACTGCTTAAGTAGGCCTCTTGTTTTGAATACTGGTATTGGAGCCAAAACATTGTCTGTATGTCATTTCTAAATTCTACCCACTTGATTTCTTTGTTTTGTCGAGAAACAAGAAGCTGAAAAACAGGAAAGTTCACTTTGGGTACAAGGCTTATTTTCCACTTAAGCCTACAGGTCACAAATGAAGGGTTAAGTGAAACCAGGCTTTGTTTTTCTCAATCTCTAAAATATATTAAACCACATTAAAATAGCTTATAATTTAAAGGAAAATTCCTTTAAAGCCTCTGAATATAAATGTTTTCACAGGGAATGGAAATGTATGCAAAGACCACAGCATTCTAGTGCCAATAGTGAGACGTATTTCCACCTGCTCCGAGATTCTAAAAAGGGCTCTAACTTTTTCCAAATTCCAAAACTTAATCAGTTGACATCTGGCTCAAATCATAAGTTTTGAGGTGTTAGAAGCCTTAATGTCAATTAAAGTAACTGATAACTTTATATTTGATCAATAGATATCTCACTGTACATATTAAAAAAAATTATCCAAAAGAAATGGAAAGGTTTTGGTTTGTTTCTTTTTCTTCTCTTCTGGAAGGACAAACCATATTCCTATACTATTTTTGTACATTCCCATAAAATTCACAAAATTCAAGCCATCCTTAAAAATGTAGCAGTTTATACCATGATTACGCAAACAGAAAAGCAAAGGTTTTACTTTGTTCCAACAAAGCTGAAGGACAAAACCAGGGAGAAAACAAAGCACAATAGCAGCAAAAGCAGAGCAGGTAATAAAAACAGCTGAAAAAGTAAGAATATACAGAAAAGAGTGGCACAAGCATGAAGTTATAAGGAACAAGGCAGGGAATAAGGAAAAGAAAATCAATCCCTTCAGCAGCAGGGCTGCTCATCATTCATAGTCATTCACCATGAAACTCACTCAGGCATTATGAAAAGACCTGAATGCCAAGTTGCCAAATCCCCTATTATTTGATTAGGATATTTTTGTTTGTTTGAAGATTCAGCTTTTGTATTTTAATGATTATGTGAGCAGCTTAGATTTAATTTTTAAAAGGGCAATTCTAGTCCTCACCAGAATGCAGGAACATATGAGAGCATGATGTTAGATCACTCAAAAAGCATAATACAGGTGAAAATAACAAAAATTCCCCTCAACAATTTTTTCTTTTTTTCAGATTGATTTATAATCTGAATTTCTGATTTTAAAGGCCAGAAATCATTAGGAAACACTCTGTAAAAAACGTGCACCTTCCTCCATAGCTGCGAATTAACCCTACAATTCTCATACTAGCATGTTTGCTTTGAACACTTGACACTATCTTCCTCTAATGTCTGTGGAAATTGCTAACTGTTGTCTGAAGCTGTCAATAAGGCAAGAGAAACTGTGATATGAATGAAACTTTAAGAAAATAAACCAGGAATGGCACACTTTCATGACTGCATCTGAGAGCCAGGGACATGCATGTTGCTACCCCTCACCAAAAATCTAATATTTATCCACAGCATAAGCACTAATGCCATCATCCCTCTTACCATCAATAGTCGGTTGTTGTTTGGCAATGCAGAAGTATTCTGCCCCAAGCCATGCAACCAGAGCCAGCCAGGCAAAAGCTGCATCTCAAGTAAACAGTGCCAACAGTGATGGAGCTGCCACCAGGAGTCTCCTACCTCCTTGCGGCATACTTACATCTCTTCACAGCTGAATACTAGCCACCTTCCTCAGCCCCAAGCATTCAGCAAGAAAGGTGTTTATGTTCAGGGCCCAATTAATGAAACCACTATAGGGAACTAGTAACAAATGGAAAAAATATGCTCGCACAAGTACTTCTACAGCAATGACTAATTAGACTTTTCCAGCACCGCTCTGCTGCCCAAAAGCAAATGGTGAGATTCTGTTGGCACTGAGGCTTTTTTTGTGAGCACTGGGATTTGTTCTCATTCGGAACTGAACTGCCAAAGATTTGGTGATTTTGGTGTGCCACGCAAAATCTAGTTTTGGCCTGAGAAATGGAAAATAACTTTTGGTAAATGTTTAATACTTTATAAAGCTGTTGTCTATATGTATCCATACCGTAACTGTTGAAACATTTAAACTTCTAGTGTCTTTTTACAACCTAAATATTAAACTAATAACACCTAGGAGACCAAGACTGCTGAATTTACTTGCTTTTCTGACACATAATGAAAAAAAAAATTATTATATTCCTCTGTCATATTCCTGCTATTACAGAAAACACTTCAAAAATACACTGCACCTGAACAAGCAAGAAAGGTTGAAAAGCAGTACTGCTTTAGATTTTTGTAATGTAAAAAGCTATTAGGATAAATTCAGAACCTGATCCAGACACAGACTGGATCAATGATAGCTTTGCTCTTCACTCAAGCAGTTGTAGCGTAAAACCTTTTAGTGATAAACACAAGCTTTACAAGAAGACAGAGTGATTACATGAGGCGAGATCTAGTATCTATCTAGTTGTTCTAGTCGTTCTTTATATGTAGAATTTTATAAGGTTACCAAAAATCGTGCTCTAGTTGTAACTCACATAAGGTGAACATAAAATGGCGTAACGGATTTTAGCACAAGCTGAGACATTAGCTTTAAAATACAATCCTGGAAAAACAAAGTTTGATCGCACAAGGGCATTCCATTCATAAACTGTACTTATTCACCTAAGACCACATTTCTTTTCTGAAAACTATCGAGGCAACCCAGAGTCTGCAGACATATTCATCAGTTCAGTTATGATTTATAGTCTGTGCATAACAGAAAGATTTGATTCCTGAGCAGACTTTCAAAAACATCAGTCAATATGTAGATTAAAAAAAGTTAAGGTAAAACATTTTAGACTAATCTGTCTGTGTCCAAAAGTATTCTTCCTCTTGCCTCCTCAGTACAGAGCACAGTCCACTGCCAATCTCTCAGAATTCAAATGTTATTTTAGCAGTCACTCCTGGAAGTTCTTCACTCTCTGAGGGGAGGTAAACCTTTGCAGATTTTGATGATATCAACAGGTTTCCAACACTCTGCATCTACAAACCAAACCTCAGGTGGTCAAAGTATTACTCCTAATGATATTTAATTATTTACTGAAAATAAGAGCTGAGTAAGTGCAAAGAAATGGGTATGTGAAGCAGCTTAAGCAGCTTTACTCCTTGTTTTTTTAATGTCTTGAAACATCAGTACTGGTTTGCCTCTAGAAAATCAACTAATGTTCTGGTCTTCCTTGTGTATTAACCATAAACCAGCAAATATTAATGAAAATTTCCATCAGTTTCTTGACACTTACCCTTCCATATCTGTTAGCATAGGACCCTGTAAGCAAGGAATGGAAAATGATGATTGTCTCATCCAAATCCCAAATGAATACTCTCTGTAAAAAGAGAATCAAATCAATGTGTTCCTCTGTGAAGCTGATACTTGAAATGGAAAGTTAAAATTTGAATCAGAAAGCACATAAATTAGAAAATTGTATTGAAATGGTTACATATTAAAACCATAGTTTCCTTGCCATTTATTTTCAGAACTAACAAGTTTTTTCAGAATATGGTAATACAATCTGTTAGCCTTTTACTACAATTTCTATTATATCAAATTATTATATTAGCATAGAATTATAGTTATTGTCAAATACACACAGAAAATGAGATTGTACAATGTAATATTTTAAAGCCAAATGTGAGATAGAAACTGAAATAAATGAAAAGAAACCTCTGAAAATTAAATCTTCAGGGTTTGGATTGTGTATTTCTGCAACTCTTACAAAACAAAGTTCATGTAACTGCTCTTGAAAATTACCTCTAAATAGAAAATAAAGCAAACTCCTGCTTAGCACTTAAATCCCCTTAATCTATTCATTTTTAATGGATTTTATGCACCTGAAGAACAAAAATTATGAACTCAGATGCTGCATGTGTAAGAATTTATGGCATCAGTAAATAATTCTTTCGCTTACAGCCAATGGAAAATATGTGTTTTAAATTTGTCCTCTGACCACACACAAAATGATATTTTAATGAAAAATAAAGTGTTCAAATACAAGTATTTTAAATCCTGGTGAGATTGTATTTCCCATGATGACAAATGGGCTAAGCTTTTGGAAAGGAAAAGTAATGCAGTGTGGACACTCATAGCTGTGGTGTGTCATTGGAGATCTGTTCTCAACATAAAGCATGGGCCACTGGGAGGAATGTGAACACAGCATGAGAGAACAAAAACCACTATTGTGCTAGAAGTGTCTCCTGTCCAAACGCAAACCTTTCTTTGATTTGGGAAAAGCTTGCCTCTTTTTTTTTTTTTTTTTTTTTTTTTTTTAATATCAAAAAGAGAAAGAAACGCCCAGTGTTTTTCAGAGAAAGTCGGTGCTCTTCAAGAAGAAGTTTCTTTAGAAAAATTCTATCTTCTACAGAAATACTGTTAGCAAAACAAAGAAAGGGAGCTCCAATGCCACTTTATTTTTGATGTGTAAATAATACTTCTCTGTGCAAAATAATAATAATAAAAATAGTCTGACAGTCAGAGACATCAAATATAATGTACCTCTAGATCAGAGTCAGGTGGTGGTGAAGGATTATTGTTTCTTCTGCCACGTCCACGTGATTTCCCATCTGAACTACGACGCAATCTATCTGAATCTGAATCTTTAATGGGTGTTGAGGGACTGTGGATTGTACTGTACTCTGTTGTAGTAAAGAAATGACATTTTTACCTTTCAATTTAAACTTCAAAATGTTCATTTACATGTGACACTAAAACCAGGATGTTCACTGAAGGTCCTAACTAAAATAATTAAATCTGCAATGATAAATGGTAATACTGAAAAATAAATTAATTCAATCAAGTTTGAGTTATATGTAAAAACAGAGATATATTTTTTCAGTAAACAAATAAAAAATAAGTAAAAATCATCTTAATTACTTCAAATCATAGAGAAGATCATATCACTTCATAGGCAAGATTAAACTCTAAATAAACAATTTAAAGGGCTACCATCTTTTTTTTAAAGAACACTGATTTAATTCTAAGTTTTCGAACATGCTTTAAGATAACCATTATGGTGATCAGTAAGAAAAAAACCATCCAGGTGTAAAAAAAAAGTAACATATAAATTGAAAACTCTTCCAAATTGCCTGGTTGTAGACACTTTATTTTTAGATTGCTACATTTGAGCCAGATTAATAGAATTCCTTCTAAATATGGCATAGAGTCCTTATTTTCCCAGGGTAAGTTCAATTAATATGTTTAAAATATACATCAACTATGAAGATTAAAATTATAGTATTCTTCAAAGGCCTACTCAACACTAAACACTTCCAACGTGTATCTTCAAGACAGGATACAATTCTTTATAAACCGTATTGTACGCTAACTATTAGGCTTTAGGAAAAAATTATTTACAAAATTATTTAGTGTTGTTGAACAGGCAAAAAGGAATGATGATATAAGAACAACAAAGTTTTCCTGAAAACATGCTATTTGGAAGATGTTTTGCTATTCTTAACATCCATAAACTCAGTAACAGTTAAGTGCTTGAATATTAACAAAGCAAACACCCAGCATAAATTATCCTTCCTAGCTCCTTTAGCTAGAAGTACCATAATCCTCAGAATTTCACCAACACATTTTTAAATCTCTTAAGACTTCCTTTCGTAAGTTCACAGAGAGAAGACTTTTATTTGATGGCTATTCTTTAAATTTTTTTCCTAAACCCACTTATTTTTGTGAAGGCAGCTGGAATTTTCAGCATATGATGTATTTATCAATTTCACTTCTCACTTAATGACTGTGTAGAATTCAGTAGATGTGGATATTTGTATCAATATTAATTTTCTTTTTAATCAGCCTAGACCATGGCATTCCCATTTGAACAGACAGGTATACTTCTCACACAAGTGATTCTTTCTCCTAAAAAAACATCCTGTTGAGGTCAAAGGTTAGATTAAGGAGTAGGCTCTGAACATCTGTGTAACACCACATATTCAAAATTACTCAAAATAATAATGGTTTCTTATGCTGAAAAGGTCTTGAAATTCTCATGTTCAGCCTTCAAATCTATACTTAGTGGAAATTAGTATATGCTATATATTTTACATTATACTTTTACCTCAGTATCTCAGGCTACATTAAACAAAGCAGAATAACAAGTTAAGATGTAACTTAAGTTAAAAGAAAGAATTTTCAAAATAGACTTGTCCTATACCTAAAAGCGTGAGTCTGTGTACGTGCCAAACAATAAAAATCATCCAGCCACATCAGCCTGCATAACTAAAGCTAGAGCTTTAAATATTGAAGCTCATGTACATTCCAATAATATGTATTTTTTCCTACGACAATATACACTTCAGAATATTTATTTAAACTATTTAAACTTTGAATGCTGATTGCTCTTTCACCTCCTGTACTTAAATAAGAAATCATAACTCAACTAGTACAAATTTTCCCAACCTTTTAAACTTAAATGAGTTTATCTGCTATACATTATTTTTATTATTAAAATCCTTAATGAAAAATAAAATAAAGAAAACAGTGCAAAAAAAGTCTTGAAATAAATTATAACCTAGTAAAATAAACAGACCAGAATTTCTTCAACAGGTATATTAGCCAATGATGTTCTAAATAAGTGCTCTAAAATTCAGATGTAATGAAAAATTGCATTTCCTACTGACTAATTTAAATTAGCATTGCTCTTGGTCTCTGACAATATTTTAAGGAGTTTGGCTGTAGATCCCAGTTTTTTAAATTCTTCTCACAGACATGATTTGCCAAGAAATGTAAAGCATTAAACTTGAGGTAGTAACAATAATATTAAATAAAATAGGGGACAGAGAGCATGGAAAAAGCATAAACAAAACTTCATGACAAATACAACCAAGTAAACCTAAAAAAGTGAGCACACAGAGCAGAGCATGGTGAGGGCAGGGAAGAAAGTCTGTTTGTAAGCGCATCCAGCTTTACATTTTTGCAAACACTGCACTCAAAATTTCAAACACAGGGCTGCAAGTTTGGGTGGAGGCTCACTTTCCTCTCCCCTTCACAGCTGCAAGTCATCTGTCTGGATGGGCCAGACCCTCACCTGACAGAAAGACTCCCAACTCTGCCTTGGATCCCCAAGGATGGCTGGGCACACCTTAGACCACCCTTCTTGGGACCACTGTACCCGCATCATTCCCAAGAAAGCTATGTCTCTCTTGCTCTTACAGATCTCTCCAGGAAATCTGCTCCTCTGCTTTAACACTTGTGCCATTAGAAAGAGAACACACCACTTCATTACAGCAATATCAGTTCAATGTGTGGAAGTGGGGGAAAAAATTATTCCCTTCATTGTATCTGCATGCATTTGAAGACTGCTCTCAGATCCCCTTTGTTGTTAGGTTAACTCTTCTTTGACAATCCTCTTTTCTAGGTTCTGATTATCACTCTCTGTAGTGTCTCCAAACTGGAGACAATAATCCAAAACAAAGCTGAGCACAGCTTTACTTCCCATGTCCTGCAGGCTACCCTGCCCTGGACACCACTTGGCAGAAGACAATTTGCATTTTCTGCAATTTTTTCAATAAATGCTTGTTTCAGGATCCCTAGATCATCTTCTGAGGAGGAAGCAACACCTAACTGGTCACTTCCCAAAGACCTGGCCAAATATTGCACATGAATTGAACACACAATATTGCTAATACCTGGAATTTCTGAGCCTGCCCAGGAGATAGCCACAGCAACCAGTCTGTTATGAACAGTGTGACAGATGGCAGTAACGAATGGGGGGGGGGGGGGGGCGTGTGCAAGAAACTTATTCCATGTATGTAAAGGGAAACCATAGCATGTACTCTTTGGATTAAGGCTGCTCGACAGGGCAGCCTCCATGTGCACGGCTGAGTTACCAGCTCACTGTCCAATGGTGGCTTTCAGGTCCTCATAAGGAAACCCAATTAAAGAATCCAGTATCCAGCTGAGCCCTGAGCCTTGACAAGCCCAGGCTCTGACAAATTCTGGAGCAAGAAAAACAACAGCGGCTGAGGGTACTCGATGTGCCACTAGTATCTGGAGTACTGAGAGCGGTCTGCAGGGAAAGGTAGAGCCTGGAAGGAGCTGCCAACATTCCCCATCCCACATTTGTGCAGTTCATCATTCCTGCCTAAATGTATACCTCACACCTGCTGCTATTCAGATCACATCTCCATTTTTTGAGTTCTCATCCTGTCTCCAAAGAACTCGCAGCCCCTCTCAGCGTGGTGTCATCTACATATTTAATAGGCAAACACATTCTGTTCCGTCATCTAAATGATTAATGAAAATGCGGTCTGGTGCTAGGCCCAAGGCAGACACTGAGGAATGCTGCTGTGGCCATCCTTCTATTTTAACAGCAAGCTCTCACTGACTTCTCTCTGGACATGATTTCCTAAACAGCTTTATATCATTCTGCTGTAGTTTCTGGTAGATTGCTTTACCCTAGTTTGCTTATAAGATTGTTAAGTGAAAAGATTTAACTGCCAGGGCAGTAAAAGCCCTGCTGAAGTCAAGATATATAGCCACAAAACACGTTATCATTGTACCCATTATCCTACATTCACTGATAGGAGGAGGTTAATTTGTTCAACCTCAGCTGACTTCATAGTACCAGACATATTGTAATATTAGCCAAGGGAAATTATTATGTTTCTAAAGCACTGAATTTAATTTTATCCTGTTGAGCATCACAAACACAGGAAAGTGCAGGAGAAAACCCAGCTCTCCACAAAATCATGAGCAGAAAAGGGGGTGAGTATCAGGTCTCCACTGCCTGTCTGAATACTAAAGCAAGACCACCAAAGTAAGCTGGCAGCAGCCAGATTTAACACAAGAGGTTCAGATAAAAGATGGGAGATTTGTGGCACAAAAAATGTCAGGCTCCCAAAATTACAAGGTTTCAAGAGGAGCCTGAAGACAGCCCTGGAAGAGAAACATTCTGGGGTGCTACAGCCATGCTGCATTAGCAAGTTGGGTCTGTGGGACCAAACAAGTGGTGGCAATTACCCAAGGCTTCACTGCCTGTTTCTGGGAGGTCATTTCACGTAGCTCCAGCCTGATCTAGTCTCCTGTGCATACTCAGTAGGAGCTGAAGAAATTAGGAGCTGTCCTGGAGGACACCTTCCAGGTTAGCTTTGTCCAGAAGGACTCCAGCCGCATGCCCTAGGACTGCTCTGCTGAGCCAAAGCTCCCCATCAGAACAGACTCCTGCTTCAAATTAAAATGCTAATGTAGGCACACCCTAAACATACAAACAACAGCAGCTTTGGAAATCCCCTGAGATGAAAATATCTGGAAGCTGGAAAAGTGTTTAGGGCAAGTCTTATACAAGCTTAGCCTGTCCTCGCTGCTCCTGGGGTGTCTGTTGATGGCCACTGTGACAAGCAGGGTTCAGGGCCAGTTGATCCGTCTGTCTGGACCACTACAGCCATTTCTGTGTGTTGCATATGCCTTCACAAAATTAGATTAATCAAATAGCAACAATTACTCTTCTGCATCTATTAACAGACACATACTTTCAGATCTCTCTGCACTCTGCCCCAGGCACGACACTAAATGTTACAGCTTGTTTCTGCTTCACACACTCAAGAGTTTCCTCTTCCAAACCTTGACCAAGTGTAATAGACCCAATCTTGACTTCTCTAGTCAGTCAGAAAAACACTTTAAACCCAGATTCTATAAATGTATGCCTCCTTTTCCAGGTGTGACTGGTACCCCCTGCTCCTGACCCCTGGCCATAATCCCTGTAGTGTATGATGACATCAAGCCAGACAAAAGCTACAGATAACTGTGAGGAATAAAATATGTTTACATTATGGTTTACCGAAAATTCATGAACCATACTGTAGCAGACCTTCCCCTATGATTTAAGGTACCATATTATTGCAACTTGATATAATATTTCATAAACATATACTACCCTGTTATATATCACTGTGGGCAGTTTTGATGGTTTTGTCACACAGGACAATATTTTATCATCTCATAAATAAGAATACTTTGATTACTTATGAATAGCCAATACAGAGATACCATTTGCAACACCATATTCTGTAATTCCTTTCTGCTTGCTATGGAAATCCCCCCTAAGTAACTGCTCTATTTTCTTACTATTGATTTCAATCTACTATACAGCAATAGTATCAAATGACAAATCTGGGGAAAACTAGCTATCCCAGAAATCCCCAAATCAAGTCTATCTCTAGGTAAATCCAACTGGCAAGTGTGTGTGTAGAGCTCTTGCTGTTAACAAGGCATTGCAAATTTCATCAGACTTTTTCCCTACTACACTGAAAAAGTATGCAAAAAAGAGTAAACAGACTTTATCAAAATAATCACATCTCATGTCACAGTGTAAATCACATGGATGAGATGGGCCTAGGATAGCTAGTATAGTCAAATGTCTCTGCTAGTAGGTATGTACAAGTATTTTCCATTTAACTTGTGCCCAGGTGAATGATTTTCCCTCAGATCTTATACTTAATTTTGAATAAAGCCCTTACATCCTCAGGTCAGTGTTATTTCAACTCCTGTATACCAAAATAAAAATATAAGATACAGGTAGTTTGAATATGTCAGTCTCATTCTATCTTACTTTTGCATAAATGAAGTTTACTTTTGCATAAAGCTAAACACAAAATTTAATGAGTACTGTACAAACTTCTTCCTTTAATGCTTACATAAAACTGGACCAGGATTAAACAGTGCAGCAGAACCACATTGATATTTGAGGATTTAATTTTTTTTACATCTCTAAAAAATATGACTGCTGCATTAGCAGCAAGTAAGTAAAAGTACTAAGTATTGCAAGAAATACATTAATACCTGATGACAGGATCATAGAGGATGTCTTTAGTGCTTTTTTGACCAAATGTCAAAATCTTCACCTGAAAAAATGAATCTAATGTTTTTTCCATTGAGGACTATGACCATACTATTATAAACTTGACAGAAACCCTCAATAATCTGTTAAAAGTACTGGCAAAACCGCCTATTTATTTCAAGGCTTGGGTGACATTTTGATTTAGGATTGCATTTTGATTTAGGATTGCATTTTGATTTAGGATTGCATTTTGATTTAGGATTGAAAATAAAGGCAAAATATCATATTAACAGTATATATTATATGTAACAGTATACATTAACTATGTATGATAACAACTATATTAACTAGTCCTGTAGTGGTCCAGATTTTTTCCTCCAACTTTCAACGTTGAAGCAAAAAAAGATGAAGCAATCCCATAGGGGGCAGGTAGTACCTCTCTCCATTGTAGGCATTTCTTCTTTACTAATTGTCTATGCTTTTAAACAATTTGAAATTTTTGTTACTTTTAATCATACTAAAACCAATGACGAACATCCTATTTAACTGTTTTAAAAAGTCTAGTAAAAAGTGCATCACATTCTTAGCCCCAGCAAATCTTGTGACAGTGAGCCAGGCTATATATTGTTGAATGCAATACAAAAGAGATAAAAGTTGTCCATTGTTAACATAAAAACAGGAGAACAACGATTATCAGAAAAGCAAAACCAGTGCTGTACTTTGCCATTTATTACTGCATCCAATCTCATTTCTGTTTTTACAGAATTTTCATTGAGTTTCATTCCTATATATACTCTAGATTCACTCTTCGTTTATATTTATGAAAAAAAACAAGCAGAACACCAGTAATGTACTGCAAATACAGCAGTATTTGCTTCCATACAGTACAGGTGTTAGTGAAAAGTTGTCTGTATAGCCTATTTGCTCGGTTTCGCTTTCCTGTCTCTAATTTATTGTTATGAAATATGGTAAGGAGAAACTGCAAAGTGCAATACTAAATGTGATATAGCGTTCAAGGAAAAAGAAATTTAGTCTTTAATAGCAAAATGGTGACCCATGGCTGAGAACAATTTTTGTTGGCTAGCGCAATCCTTGTGGGGTTTTTAATCTGCATTGTGAAGTATGCAAGTAATATGAAAAAAACCCTTCCAGTAATATTTTAAACATACTTATTGCAGAAACCAAGAAAACTGAAAGAGACCAGATCTCAAGAACAATGCAAGTCTCTTGCGAGAAACATGGTTTAATGAAGTATAAATACAACATTATATGAAAGAGAGAGATAAATTCCACTTTGTTGACTGAATTTCTAAACAAAAATTTGCATAAATCAAGATTTTTTTGTTACCAGCTGTGCTGATGGAGTTGAAATATTGCAAGAGAAAATTATTAAAGCTTTAGAAAAAGTAGTCATTTTCTACATTAACTCTTAGAAATACATGTTATGAATATTCTCCTAATTATTTTATAACATCAGGGCCAACATAGTGAATTGGGGAAACACTCCATTCATCCAGGATAAGTTTCAACACTGGTTAAGAGCAGGTGACTAGGTAAGGAGCATAAAAAGGACAGACATACACACACTGCTAATTCATTCACTGTCTGGAGTGATTTTTTGTGATAAAGGTTTCAGGAATTGACATTGGTGTCTGTGTAAATACAGTCTCTGAGCAATGCTTGAACTGGCATAAATTTTTGCATCCACAACATCCTGCACTAAAGAGCTGCAGAGCTTACCTATATGCAACAGAAAGAAATACTTTATTTTGCTTTGCTCACTAGTTTACTTTTGTTATTATCATTTTAGTTATTATTACATACTACTCTTACATACTACAGCTCACACAAAAAATCACCAACTTGCTGTTCATACCTGGGATAAGTTACTCATGTATGGACTGAAAGCTCATCCTAGAAGGAAACTAATATGCTAGTGTTATTCTGATGAAAAATATTTTATCTGTAAAGCAAAAGTTAGAATTCTACATGTGGAAAAAAAAATTTGAAAATTCTTACTTTTGAACTGAAACAAAATTTCCAAGGAAATCTAAAGCAAAGACACATTAAAAGTTTGAAATGACCCACTAAGATTAATTAATTTGCTTAATAATTTTCTGATTATGTCACTAGCAAAAATACAGCCTTCTGATCACAAGAAAATAATGTGTGTGTCTGATTTATGGAGGCAGGGTCTATCAATCTCTGTGCAATCAAAAGGTTTTGTCACGACTGAGGTACAAAAAATTTTTCAGATCGACAAAGGGAAGAGAAAGAAGAAACACTGAGCAGGGAAAATGTCAAGTTCTACTGGACGTCCTGGATTGTATGTCAAAAAGTTGCATATTTAACTAGGAACTGTGGGAAATCATAAAAGGATTATTTTATATTTGGACAAGGAATTAAACATATTTTAAGTGAAATTATATGAGCTTTCTGACTCTGCAAAATACTACTAAAAATGTCACAAGAGTATATAACTACTTTCTCTCTTCTCACATGTTTCTTACCAGACTCTTCTGTTTCACTTACTGGCCCAAATTCATAGGAACCACCTATGTCTGTCAAATTATTCTGGTGCCTCTGTAAAGTCTGAAAGCTGTTCTGTGCTTGTCCTGGCATAGTTCATAACCGCACAGATTACATGGGGTTTTTAAATATAGAAGTTGTCTAGGGATATCAACATCTAGTAAGAACAGCTGCAATTCAGCAGCTGGAGCCCATCCTACTAAAGGGGTACAGTAGCCTAATGTGATGGTTCTGCACTCCCCACCACCCCTCATGTGCAGTGTTCCAGTTGTGGTAGAGAATCAACAGCCTAACTTGACCAGATGTGGCAAAACATCCTACAGAAATGTGACTAATTGCAATTAAAATTTGATTTGTTTATTCCTTTGTTCTGTGGTTTTGACCCAATTATGAATTTCCTTCTCTCATATGCCTTTCACTTATCCCCACTTCTCCAGAATTCCCTTCCTTCATGCTGATCCCTCTTTCTTTGACCCCAACCTTCCTTTGTCTTCTAAGCATAATGTGTGAGCTCAGCTGAGGCTTTGCAGTAAGCCTCAGCAAGAAGAAAGTAAAAAAAAGTAAAAAAATATCATACTGTCCAAGGGGAAATGGCAGGCACAGCACTGGATTCACTGACTGGTCCTTGCTTCCCTTCTACCAGGGTTGAAAGTTTGTGAGGCAGCGAAAGGTTCTCACCTAATTTTAACCTAGGAACCCAACAGTGGTATGTCAGCCATCTTAAACTGCTCTCATACCAGTGGAGAGACTTTGGCACCTGAGGATTAAAGTTGTAGTTTAAACTGAACTCTAAATAGAGGTACTCATCTCTCTCCACTCAATACAGAAGGGCCTAAATGGGCTTGATCCTAACTTAAATGCATAAAGACAAATGAGTAAAAATAAATGGAGAAACCTGTATCTAGCCCTATACCTTCTGCTGACTGACCATGTAGGTGAAGGAGAATGGAATGGCTTCCATTGGCTCCTCCTAATAGAGAGTGGCCCAAGGACAGTACTGTCCTAAACATGTCCCTCCATATGGCACAGGCAGCCAGCCCAAGATAATGTCATAGCTACATTAAGAGATGTTATTTGCAAATTGCTTGAAGGAACTTTTCCAGAATTGTTGAATCAGTAACATAAATATCTTGGGGAAAGAGGTGGGAGTGCCACCAATGCCAGAGGTGTGCACATGTCCAAGGAATGGCAATGGCTAAGCAAGCAGTGGTAGGGCATCCATAGATGTAGAGCTTTCAATACATGAAAGCATAAACTAGAAGAGGGCTTAGGTGCAGGACCCATCCATGAGACAGCCCACCAAATTCTTTCAAATTTTTAGACAAAACTTTCTTAACAAGATTGTGGAAGATTTGAGGGAGAAAAGAAAGACTTCTTAAAAAGGAACGGATATAAAAGTTCTGTCCAGGCTTACAGCGCACAGAAAACTATTTTTTAGAGACAGCTTTTAAGCCACTAAGTTTGAACTTGGGAAAAATATACCTCCTCTCTCCATATAAGTGTTTGCTGTTGCTTTTAGGAAGTATCAACTACTTTTCAAAAAAATGTGCAAATATTTTGCAAAAAATCAAGACCCAGATGATACAATAATTCAGTTTTAGTATCTTGATAAAAGCTAAAACTTGATCACATTTGGTTTTGGGGGTAAGAACTTACTGCCTCCAACTCAAGAAGAAAGGCAAACCCACAAGAAAACAAAACCAAAAAATTAAAACTGAAGTAAACAGAATAATTATGTAGACTCCAACATATATCCATATATTCTAAATGCTGCAGACTCCCATATGCATTCATATATTTAGAAAAATTCCTCTCTCAAATACACGCCACACACATGTCATCTCGTGTGTATAAACACACACACCAGCTGTATTTTCTTTGATAGTTACTGTCAGCAAATTTATCAAGAGACAACACTGCATACATTTTCTTCAGGTACACAGTCATGCAGAAAAGCAAGAGTCCTAGAAAATTATATTAAAGCTCACTCTGCACACGTAAGATCAGTTCTATCCAGTACTTCAAGAAAACTAAAACCAACCTTCCCCAACAAAACTCCAAAACAAACCCTCCTGATAACATCGCCAAATCATACGTGTTACTACATTACTGAGAATCACATCCACAACCTTGGTCTTTGTCGCGGATAGACTGCAAATTTCTGCCATCTACTAACCACTGACATTGAATTGTTAAAAAATGCTTCTTCTTTTTTTTTTTTTTTTTTTAATAATAGGAAAAGTATTTTTCATCCCTCATTTCCAAAAACAGCTGGAGCAGTTTGGCATAAATGTTCAAAAAATGTCTCAACTAGTACAAGACTGCCAAATTCCAGCAACAAAGGTAAAATGACTGGGAAGGAGGACAAGCCACTGAAAATCTTTTCTTAAAATGGAAACACTTGTGCAATTTCATCTCCCTATTACAAGTATTATTATGTCTTCTGAAAGTAAAAAACACAAAAGCTCTCTTTCAAGTGGACAGTTGGGCTATGGTCTGAAGGTCTCTCAATTTCAGTCTTAGGAAAAATCAAAGGAGTTTATCTTAATGAAGACAGAGTTTAAAAGCACCAGGTTCTGGTTTAGTGTAAAGACTTTCCCATATCCTGCAATTTTTAATACAAGTATTTTATAAATAAATACAAACAACTTGTATTCGGCACAAGCTTTAACACTTTTACTGAACCTGTTTTTTTCTTTAGCCTATTTTCTGTTAGAATCTGTGCAAGACGTGCCACAGGCTCAGGATTAAGAAATAATAAAATAAAAAAAATCAACGACTACAGCAAACAAAAAAAATCCAATTCAACCTCCTTTCAACTTACAAAAACGTGCCTCATAGGGACCATAAAATCCATGTAATTACCTGCTGCAGGATCTGTAACCGCTTGACTGGTGATGCCAGATGGTGGTTCTTGAAGCTGGTATGTTGCATTTGTGGAGGGTGTCGTTGGGCTGGTGTTGCTGTTTGTCATGTAATGGGAAGGATATGGTGAGCTATTATAATACTGTGCATATTGACCCTGGCCAAAACTGGGATAAGAGGGATATTCCTGCAAGACAAAAAAGCAACTGAATAGTTCATCAAAGTTTTGCTACTTTTTAGTATAAATTCCAAAATATAACTACAAACACATGTCAGACTTTCAGCACGTATGCTTCCTGGACTGGATGCTGTAGGACCTAAAACTGAGAGGCAGTAAAATGAAATCTAAATTACACATCATTTAGTATGTATTCTCACACAAATAGTTTAAAAGACACCCTGCTGAAGATGTGTGCATAAGAACATCAAGCCCAGACAATTATTTCTACTATTGGAAGATGACAAACTGAAGAAAAACATTTATAAACATTAGTTTAACTTGAAAGGACGCTGCTTTCTTTCAAAAAGCTATTTAAGGGCTACATTTTTTTCAGTGGATGAGAATTCTAAGTTTGCCAAAATTTCCTCAACTCGTATTTACAAATTTACCTGCTGTGAACTATTAAATCCAGTAGAATTTGTGAGTGAATTATTTCCTGCATATATTCCCGACGATGTTGTAAAACTGCTGCCTGAAATGAAATGAAAAATTATGTGAATTACTTAAACATAGTATCGGAAAATAACTTCCATCATGCGATTATATCATAAGGATATGGCATATTTGTAATATTTCCCATATGTTGACCAATTTGGTTGTCATCAGCTCTATAACATGTTAATATATGGAAAGTGATAATTCATTGTTCCTACGCCCTGTGTTTCGTTATTGCAGTAAAAAGAAAAACTCACAATTTAGATAGGAATTTGAAGCTACCTCAAGTCTGATTAAATATTAGGCTATCTCATCCTTCCAAATAATACCCAACGTTGTGGAAGTAATGAGGGTTTCTTTATTTTCAGTTTTTGTTGAACAATAACTGCAAGCCTTGTCTTGAGAGACGCCATCCCCCCTCACTGAAGCACGCTGGCTCCACTTCTCCTGCCTCACCCCTCCCTGAGCCTCAGTTCCTTGCAGGAACAGCAAAAACCATAACTCCCTGCTCCAAACAGCTCAGCCCAACTGCGTAGCCATTAGGATTCGCTAATCGATCATAGACAGCCTTGGGCCACAAACCTTTTTCTTTTTTCATAGAGTCTACCAGGCATGACACAAGGGAAAAAAGTACCTCTCCGAGAAGGGAGACCCAAGATTGAATTTTGGCAAGAGACTGAATTACTGCCTTCACCTCCCTCCTCCCCCTTTCAAGAGCCACCAAAAATAGACAGATGGGGCTCTTGTTTAATACCTAACCTGAGAAGCTGTTCCACTAAAAGGGCAGCAACCCCCTTTCAGCTGTTTTGCCCTCGCTGGTTATAACCCGGGAGTGACACAGGCACCAGCTGAGACATATGGATGCACAGGGTGAAGCTACATAAGCCACCAGAAAGTCTGTAATGAGGCAACCTATTGAACTCATCTAGCGGGAGAGCACCAGCCAGTGAGGAGCTTGCATTAAAGCGCTCAGGTTGTTTACAGCCTCCCTCACCACCAAAGCCTGCCTTAGTGCAAAGAAATACAGAGACCTTGGGAGCAAAAGCTTGCAGGTGAGCAGAGGAGGCCAGCAGGGACAGAAATCAAAAGGGAGCCAGGCATACAGATGAACCGATCCCCTGATGTACCCGACACAACTCAATTAACAACCAAATCCGTTGCAGCAGTTACTCATTGAGAAAAGCAGCATTTCTTGCAACTCCAAACAGTGAGGAATACAGGCAGGGCTGCACGCTTAGTACAACCCCTAAAGGGCATTTGTGAGCTATTTACTTTTTTAAATTAAAAAAAAAAAACAAACCAAACCTGAACAACAATAGGTATCCTACCTATAAGAAGTCACGAGGAAAAATACTTAAATGCTTTGATTGCAAAAGTCACTAAAAACACACACAAGTTAAGCCTCAAAGTAGATGTGAAATATTAATATGTCCAACAGCAGTGAGAGTAAAAGATGAAGCTTAAACTTAACGTGTGATAATGACTGTAAACACTTCTCCTGTATTTGCTATTAGAGCAAAAGCTCTGTGGTTGTTGATAGATGCTACTAATCCTGTGAACTAAAATCAGATTACTTCAGCAGAACAGTTGACATCCAAGTTTAGCAGATAGTACAGATAAACAGTACTAATGAGAAAAACATGTTGTTTTAAATTTAATTTAAAATTGGAAAACAGATGTTATTTTTTATTATAACAAACCCCAGAGCCAAAATACAGCTGAAAAATATTTTAAATTGCAAAACTTTGAAATGCTATTTTATTTCTAAGAGTGCTTGGCTGGAAGAATGTAAGCCACTGTGTCTCTTTTTATTTCTGTAGTTATTTCTGAGTGATGCAGTAATACATTCAAACACAGGTTTTATAGGTGCATGGTTTGAGCCTTTGTAAAAAGATATAAAAGGCCTCTCATAAGAAGGAGAAGAAAAAAAAAAACAGAGAACTTTTTTTTGAGGAATACATTATCTTTCCACAGAAAGTTTGGCAAATAATTTGCAAGAGCAAATGAGAAAAGTAATTACATGCCAGCCAGCATCTCTCCCTCTCAGACAAAGACACACACATACTAACATGCAGATCTCTCTCTTTCATCTCATGGTCAGCGCTGGCTCCTATGGAGGAGGGGTAGGGGTCTCCTAGACCGTAACAAACATGAAGCAGGTTTCTCAGAAACAGCTCTGTGGGCCACCCAGAACTACTGGCCTAAAGTTGTTTTTAAAATACTCCAATTTTGCCATTTGTTTTTTAAATAATCAGCCGTGGCACAGAATAGAGCTGCTGTTCCTGCCTTAGCTGAACAAACACAAAAATAAGGATCCCTATGAAACGCATGAGATTTACTGCCTCAAGTTGGCCAGCTACCTAGCTTTAAAACGTGATAAAAGCTGTAAATTGCAGGTCAAAGGTCTATTTTGCAAAAAGCATGGACCCACATTAAAGCTGGGAATCGCAGTCAGCGTCAGAAGATGGCTGGACCCTGCTGGGACCAGGGCACAGGCTCCAGGCGCGGGGCTTGCCCCCGTGCTGCCACGATGCACAGGATGCAGTCCTCCCCTGGGTATTTGCCAGAGAAGTCCATTTGCTTTCCTAGCTCAGTCTCCTTGCCATGGGCTATGTCTATCGTCAGGGTACAGTGTATGTGGCAGAAGTTTAGTGCAGTTCTCTCGGGAAAGCCTAAGACGGCCAGATGGGCTATTTAAACTCAAGGTTTCTTCCGTTTGCTTACAGTGTTTAAAAATCCTTGGCAAACTCCCCCTTGTTGTCCTAGTAACTGCTTAGCTATCCAGCACAATATTTTTATACTGTATAATAATAATGGAATACCTTAACGTTTACTTTTTTATGGATGAATTCCCAAACCAATTGGTTAGTATATTCTCAAACATCACAGTCTTGGTAACTAAAACAATGCTGGGCTCATCCCAGGTCTAGTACCCTTCCAGAGGCAGGATACTCAGGTGCAGGGTAAAAGCCACACTTTTATCACAATCAAAGGATACTCAAGATGACAGTTGCAAATGGAGCTCTTTCCTTGGCATGTCCCCCAGCCTTTCTCTACTCCATTTATCCTCACTGAGCAATCCTTGTAACTCTGCCAATATAGGAACAACGGCCCATTCCCACAGACATTAGTCATGTAAGTGGTCTTTCAACATCTATGAAGCAACTTATATGAAAAACAGCTTAAGGAACATACTCATTAAAGTAAGAACCGGGGAGAAGTGGGGAGATGGGTGGCAGAACCACCTGGGTCCTTTTCCCACCCTCTGCCCTCCGCACTCATCCTTACAGGGGTGACAAATTTGTAACAAACAAAACTCCAATTAGCAGAATAACCTTAGCAAGGAGTCGCAGGCAGTGCTTTTCCTCATCATTTTCAAAAGTTGGCAGTCTCCCCCTCTGCTATTGTTCAGTGACTAATCATGCTGTAATTTTAGCAGGGTCAGGAAAAGCACTGGGTTTAATTGGCTGCACACGCACTGCAAGGCAGTGCCTTTACCTTGCAGGGAGACATTTGCCTCAGGGAGAGGAACCAGAATAACTCCAAAGCCTCCGAGCGCAAGGTAACCCCAACCAGGGAGCACAAGCACAGCAACTGCAAGGCTGCTAGGAAATCCCCTTTACTGCAGGCAAGAATGTCAGCAGGGCCCTGAGTATGCTGTCATGTAACGCTTGGTTGTGAAGTAGGTTGTAGGATCCATTATCTCCATTTAGCAGCTCAGCAGCCTCACACAGGAGATGAAAAACAGCTACTGCAGACTATGACAAGGCTGCAGCCTGCCCATATACTGCTAGAGGGGAAAGGGAGAATAAACTTATTTCCCTCTCCAGAGGTTTCTGCACAAACAACTGAACACCATCATCTTCTGTCAAGAGAATCAATTTTGTCCTTAAATAAAAGTTGAAACTATGAATAGGTTCTCCTTCCAAAATTAAATGAGGAAAGGGAAACAAATGTTCCTGTTTATTTTTAACATCTGTTCAATCAAAAGGAAGAATTAAGTCAATTTGAAGTTGCTTCAAATTCAAAAGTTAGCCTAATAAAAACATTAAAAAGACATATATTCTCATGTATAGTACCGATATATACTGTCAACATTTAACTGCAAGAAAGACCTGTTTAATAATATGACTGGTTTCTACTAAGCTTCTAACAACTCTACCAATATTTTAATTTGAAATGTTCTGCTTATCTCCATTCTTACGTTCTGTAAGGTTTCTGTAGGAGACCAGTCTTTCCCCCGTTCACACGCTGTGCTGTTCACAAGCACAACAGAAATTACATACACATCATGTGGACCCCTAGACTTTCCCACTCTGACCTATGGTTCTTCCACCCAAGCCAGACTCTCAACAGTCCACTGCCTTCCACAGGCACACAGCTTTTAGCCCAAGCAGAGCATGGCTGGAGCAGAACCCAGCCTCAGACCCCCTCCTCCCTCAGCCCTTTGGACAATTCTGTCATGAAATCAAGACCTCTGACCATCCTCTCGTTAGAGCTTCACAACTGGGTCATCTTTAACACATTTCTTTTGCAGAGTATTTTTAGATCCTTGCCTTTCAATGTGTACAACTGAAATGCTTTCCAAGATCTTACTGTTCCATCTCTTGACAACCTCCACCCTTTTATGACCTTGACAATTCTGATCTTATCTGTATTTTGCATATCTCTGCAACAAAGCAATGCCCTTTATGACAGACCTCTATGCAGTCCATTGACTGAATCCTAGCTTTGCTCTCCTAATGCCAGAATTCACTGCTTACTCTTAAAATTTTCCAACAAGCACTCTCTGATGTTATCCCATGCTGCTCCCCCTTTCCTCTCTCCATCAAATGAGTTTCCCATAGATATCTGCAAAACTACTTCATTGTCCTCCCTAAAATCCCTTTTTATTGACATCCCTCTGCTCTGCATCTTACAAAAACCCCCACCTTTAGAGCTGTTAGATAACCAATATGGAGTGACAAACTGTTTATTATGCCTAAACAGTGTCAGCTTTATTGTTATATTAGGCCTTCCTAGCCTGTGTGTTTTGTTTTAGCCTCCAACTTCTATGGGGACTATATTTCATTTGGCTGTATAAGTTAGCACAACAGGATACCTCTACATGACTGTGGCATGAAGGCACTACTGCAATAGAAAGTATAGGCAAACACAGATTCTTCAATAATTCTATTCTCTTTCCTAGACACCATGAATTATCAGTTCTTTAAAAGCTGGAATGTCATCCAGGAGTTCCTCAGAGCTGCTGCTGGCAAGCATTTTGAGCTCTCTCCTGCAGAGAAGTGGGTTTTTTTCTGGGGAAGGTGGTGGGAATGTATGTATATTTGGGTTTTTTAGTGTGGGTATCTGCAAAAAGCAAAACCAATAACCTACTTATGACTGTATTTATTCTGATGAGTAAATTTACGTGATGATCATGACCATTCAGTATGTAGATGAAAGTTTGTATACTACTCATACGATTTTCCTCTTGTCAGAGAACAATACAAGTAAGCAATACTTTAGATGTCAGATGGTCATTTCTGCCCTACAAAGCTACTCAACACACAGTTCAAAAGAGTATTTAAAAAAAACAAAAAAAACATCTCTCTTGTGTCTGAGTGAAGGACTTGATCAATATACCCTTAAAGTGGTGGAACAAAAGCAAAGCCTCATTCACTTGGTCTCTGAAAGCACTTCTGGCTCAAGATATTTAATGGAGCATTTACATGAAGGCACACAGTTTAAATGGAACGCGATAATAATAGAGGTGCTAAAATTTTTAAAAACGTGGTCCAATTCTGTGAATGATCACTTTTTTCAACACTTCTAAAATCTGCAACACACCTGATTTCAGCTGTCAAATTCAGGGGTGAAAGGTCCTGCAGCAGACATCTAAAATTATCTATTTGTAGTAAACAAAGATTTTTTTAAAATATCCCTTAAAATGGTAAAAAAACAGAACCAGACACACCCAGCAACTTCCTGATACAGAAAGGGAAAAAGGAACTGGGAGAACAAGGTGGAAAGAGATATTAAGTAAACTAAGCAGGCAAGTAAGGCTACAAAATATAATTGATAATAATAGCCCACACATACAAAGACTTACAGCTTTTAAATAGACTTCAAAGAAACAGACTTCAATCATTACTTAGCTACCTCCACAGCTGCAGTAGGTATTTTTATCTTCTTCTCCCTCCGCAAACACACTCAGGTGTCAAATTATATTTGGCACTTCCTAAATTCATAATCCTGACACGTTTTCCAGGACTAGCTTTGTCACACTCACTATTTGTTAAACTATATCTATTGGGATATACATTTTTATTGTAATAACACTGCAACGCTTCACTATTTAAAAATTAATGAAGTCACTAAGCGAGGGATTGTCCAAACTGCTGAGAGGTGACCCATTGCTGCTCTCAGTAAAGGCAATCATCATTTCAGCTCCAACTGCAATAACATCAGATGTAAGTGCTCGAGCAAACATTCATTTTTATCCTAGGAATGTAAAGAAAGAAGGGGAAAAAAACCCCATAGCATTAACTATATCTAATTAGTGGTAATAATCTGTTTATACAGACCTTGCATCTGGTAGCTATAGGGAGCCTGTCCAGGTTGAGGTGTGCTAAAGCTGGCACCGTAGCTTAGAAATCCTGTCTGTCCAGGTGACTGTGACTGTGCCAATCCACCTTCTGTCTTGATGCCTGCCCACAATGCACCTAAATCAGTTAGTGACAGCAAATCTATTTGTTCATATTCAAATAGGGATGGAAAATAAAATCACATAATTAACAGCATTTTTAACATATACCTACTATTGCATGCATGAAAGAATGAATACCGAGAGCAGGCACAAATGAACGGGGTAAGGGCAGTCTAAAAGCACACATAAAACTGAAGTTCACCAGGGAGAGGTTAAATTCAAAACTGTGTTTCCAATAACTGCAAAAGAAATTTATACATGAACAGGAAGTTGCATTATTCCTTTTTTCCTTTCCTGCCAGAGGCTAACTTTTCCATATATTCATGACATTTCACAGAGGTAGATTAGCAACTTTATATGATTTTAATGAAGCATAGCATAGCCAAGCTCTCCTGCCATCCACCCATTAATGACATAACTGAGATTTGCATTGTATAACATTCCTACATTAAAATTTACATGGCTCCGAGTGCAATGGCTTTCTAAGGAATCAGAAGTGGATGAAGAGAACTAGCAGCATTAAGTGTAACGATGATTTTTCAAAGCTAATTAAACACTATAGGAGGCAGTCTTTTAACAAATAAACACCTAACAGACAGGAACTATTCCTGAAGCAATCTCCCGAACTGGGAAAAACATAGCAGAGAGTCATTAATCTGCACTGACAGGGAAATCCATTACACATCACATTACTCTCTCATTTCCAAATTCAGTAATAAAAGAATCCAAGGTCCAATTAAATGAATGACCTGCCTCCCGACTTCAGTGATTCTTCCCCCAATTTGTAAGACAACAAGTAAGTAAATATTAGCAAGTGAAACACTGAGGAAATGCACACAATTCAGCCTCTGTCTCTTAGTTTTAATTATAAGGTTGTCCCAACATGAACTACTATTTAAGAATAATTATAGCCAAAGCAATGGAAAAGTAATACAATACTCTTAGGTTTCACTGTGGCATCCAGTTCAGAAACCACCATTATTTGAACTGAATTAACAAAGTGTGAATTAGTAACATTCCTTTGAAAATTACTGTTAATCTAAATCCATTTCCTGGCTGTTTTTTTGTTGTTTTTTTTTTTTTTTAAATAATATTCAACAACATTCAAAGGTAGGAGAGGGCTGAGAAGTTACTGTGTCTGCAAAACTTCGATATCTCCCTATATACAAATGGTAGCATATTTTATTCTGTCATTTAAATCATTAATTTTCAACTGCTGTCATTAATTACCCTTAATTCCTTCTGCCAGACCTGCTAACTGCCAGACTAACCCTGTTTGCTTGTTTTTCCCTGATGCTTACTTGCTTCTTCTATTTCATGTTACAATTAAACAATCTCAAAGACAAATCTGACACCTCGTTTCCAAGGGTAAACTCCTGCTATGGATGTTTTGGCATCAAAAGTCTTTATTTGTCATCTTCTTAAGGTCTTCTGAAATGCTGATTAAATATTGCTAAAAGAAAGCTTAACTAAATCAAGCATTACATTTCTAGTCCAGCTTTAACAGCATGATTCAACTCTCCATCTCAGACGAAGCAGAAGACAATCAAACGCAGCAGCAGGAGGATGCCACTTGAGTAAAGACAACTTGGCACTGACATGCCCTGTTGCAAATCTCCATGCTATGAAGAGCCTTTCATCTCCTAGGACTTATTCTTCCTGGGACAAATTCCTTCTGGATGAGACACCTGGGACCTGAGCAAGTGTCTCATCCAGAAGGCTCATCAAACTTTGATGCTCCCCTTCCCTTTTCCCAAGTCTAATGTATGCAAGGAAGTGGGAAGGGACAGTGAGAAAACGTAAGGGGACTGCCAGGATCTGGAAAGAAAAGAAGTTGGTAAGCAAAGCCTTTGCTAGATGCTGGTACCAGAGCAAGCAGGAGGAGGGAGCTTCAGGAAATTCTCCAGCCTCCTCAGGGGCTTTGCAGATGAACCAGAGCCAGGAGCCCCTGGGAGGCAGCTGTCAGTGGCATTCCCCTCCACCCCCCTTCCTGCCTTCACAGCTGCACCGCAGTGGAGGTGGGGGAGTGGAAAAATGAAGAGGCTAGAGGTGCACTCAAAAGAGCACCTTCCCAAACCCTGCCCTAGAGAGAAAACTTGAGGGAGGCTGATGTGGGAATTCATGAATACTTTTTCTTCCAGTAAGTCCCAAAGTAAAGAAACAAAAAGAAAGAAGCCCCGCACTCCAACTCAGAGTTTTTCCTTTCACATACATCATAAGTCTCCTCTCTTGATACCTGCTGGAAGCTTTCTGCCTGGATGAAAGACAAGGCAGACAGTACATGTGTCTAAGATGCAGACCCAAGAGGAGAATTTTGGCCCTAAACAAGGCTTTAGTTCTTGCCTGTTGCAAATGAGCGTTCTAGTGTTCACCATGTGATTTATTTTGGGAACATGGATCATATGAAGTGCCTTAAATATGCAAATATATATATGGTGTTAGGTCCCAAAACTTTTTAATAGTTATTTGCTTTTACATATTGCTCCTATAAAGTACAACACCGAGGAGCACCTTAGCCCCAGCCACGAGGCAATGTCTGAAAAGAACAAAACGCATTAAAATCCCCTTGGCTCAGGAGCTGGGGGTTTCAGTGGTCAAAAGCAGCTCTGCAATGTGAAATGCTAGGCAAAATTATCTGAAATCCTAGGCATGGGGGATGGACTGGGCAAAAAAACAAAACAAAAGAGCAGGCAGACATGTTAACCCCCAGCGAACAGTTGCCAAGTAAAGCAACTCTCAATTATAGCTCCGACGACAGCGAGACAGCTAAACTCAAGTAGTGAAATCAAGGCCTTGCTGAAGTCAGTGGGACTTTTATAGCTGACTTCAGTGAGGTCAGGATTTCATCCAGAGGAACCAAGCAAAAAACAAAAAAGTCACTGTTTGGGTTGCCCAAGCCACCGCAGCCAGCCAAGTATGAACATGAGGTGTCCACAGGAGAAATGGGTCAAGAAAAGCATCGTGGGGAAAGGGATTGTCTGTTATCACACCACCTGATCCAGATAGAAATAACTCTCATCGGTAACATGAGCTTGGGGGGGGGGGAACCCCCATCTCTGTAGTCTTGAAAATGTAGCTTAAATATCCTTGAAGTATTTTGTTTGTGTAAGTTTAAAATATGTGGAATGGAACTGAAACTGAAACATCCAATTCATGTTTATAACCATATTTTTGGCAGTAAGTAATCAAGGCTGGGGCCAGAGGAAGAATGCTTCCTTGGATCATAATTATTGATGATATATTAATGAAATACATTTTTTAAAGTAAGGGGAAATAATAGCCTATTTCTTGTACTTACTGTTCACAATAATTTGCTGTAGGATATACTTGAGACCCAGTGGATTTCAGCTTGCAGATTTCAGGATGAAAGATTCACCAGTTTTTTTGCACTTGAAAGTTTTAACAATTCTACGGGGCACAGCTTGTACTGTGAGTTCTGTCTTTTTGGTATAAAACTTACATTACCTGAATGTATCCTTACAAAATACACTGCTAAAAGCATGTGGATTGTATATTTTTAATATATTCCCCCAGAGGAATATAAGACTTATTTTCTAATAATGCATCCTTGCTGCTGAACTGCTATGTGGTCTGCCAGCAGACAGTCTGGCAGCAAAATGGTCTCACCCACAGCAGCTTGTTTTTAAATTAAATTTTTTTGGAAATATTTGCTACTTAGTGCTATCTCCTTCATCAGGCAGACAGAGCTTTAGTGGCAATTTGCCTCAGTTTTCACCTCCAGGGAGTTTTAAAACATTGAAAGTGAGATTTTTTTGGAGGGGGTCTTTTTGAATCAGTTTTTCACCTGCTGAAAATCAGCACAGCTTCACTGATTCATATAGGTTCCAGTAATCTGGATAAGCAGAAATTCAGACCTTTATGTACGGACGTACCCTACTGCATTGTTGGAGAGCAGACCTCCTCGGCACGTCACCAGGAGCTGTGCCTGTGTAATGGAAGTCCCTAGATCTCTTTTCCCATTTCAGTGCTGTTTTTTTTAATATCACCAGTGAAAAGCTAATGAATCTCTCTCCTTCCCAAAACAGAATCATCCTCTTGAGTAGCTTCTTAGCTTTTTAATACATAAATTAAGCATCACTCACTCCAATGGGGAAATTATGAGTCTTCCACAAGAAATGCTCAAGAGCACAGCTGTCCCACTAAGTACTAACACAAGGGTCATGTAATTTTGATCTAAAAAACATTTACCTCAGGAACAAAATAGCACGGATGTGATTTCTTACCATATGAAGGGATTCCATAGGGTTGGCCGGGCTGGGGGTAAGCAGCGTAAGCTGTAGCTTGTTGCATCCCCGTTGTAAATTGTGTCTGTCCATACGCAGCCATCGTTTGTGAAGAGGGTGTAGGAAGAATATGTGGGTATGGTCTGCTATTGATTACAAATGACAGAAAATAGGACAGACACTGCATTAGACAGACATGCGTGTACTTATTTTTAGCCTTATTATAATCCTGCTACTTCATTAAACACACAATTATAGGCTGTGCTAGACAACAGAAACTGAAGACAAAGACAAAGAAATCAATAATAAAAGAATAAGTAAAATAAGGACTTTCCAAATATTTTTCAAATACATTCTTAGCATTTAAAAAAAATAATATTTTTTTTCCCTAGAACCTGCTGCGGTTTAAATTATGACTTAACAGATGGACCCAATTATTATTTTAAATGAGGTTAAAATCTGCCTACTTCAGTTATTATTATTACTACTACTACTACTACTATTATTTTTAAAAGATATCATACTTGGAAGGGTAAATCTGTGGTGGGGAGAACTGGTGTGTTTGTCTTGGGCTGAAACCACTGCTTCCAATTGCTGCACCAAGGAGAAAAGAAAGCACACAGAAGTGTAAATACACACACCGAAGATAAATATTATTTTTCCTAATAGAATTTCAGAGTATTAACAAGATTTTAATTAAATTCAAATATCGCTGATACCTTAGATAGAAAATAATATTTTAGCAGGAACTATACAAGAATGCTTAACATTAAAAACTTGATTACAAATCTCAAATACTAAATTGCGCCTTTGTACAACTCCTGAGCAATAGTTTATTCTTTGCTCGCACACAGACAACATTTTCAATGCAAACAACCTATTTCCTAATGGAAACATTTCCCTTCATATTTTCAAAGGATTATTGATATCTCAAGTGCAACATTTTATTAACTTTTAGAATTTTTAAGACCTACATTTTATGAAGGAGCTTTATGCGTGCCTCGATTGAAAACATATGGCCAGCTTCAGAGCACGTGCCTCTTTTTTTAAAAGAAAATTATTCCATAATACAGACGATGTATTACCTTATTACATTTCCTTCTCTTTCCCCCCATCTTCTTTCTAAAATGCTTTCAGACCTTCAAAACAGTCAGTATCACATAAAGATGTCCAATGTGCAAATGTTCTCAGTGGAACACTTAAGCCTAGGAGGCTAAATAGTGAGCTTCTGCCCCAGCAGCCCAGCCACTGCTGACACAGAGCTTTACACCAACCCACCCCAATTTTTTTCGGTATATTTGGGTGCTGCCGAGAGCGTGGCAGATGTGCTGGCATGTTCTGTTCTGGGTGTTACTTTTGGGAGCCCTTCCCTCTCTGTTTACTGTTTGGGTGCCATTTCTTTTCTAGGTCCCAAGGTGGGTTTCGAAGCCTTTGCCAGGAATGGGTCAGCAGCAGGTTATGAGACTACTGTAAAATCAGACAGCCAGAGAAACAACAGGCCCTATTGCTAAGTACTTGGAAATAAACAAGGCACGGATAATTACCCTTCACCAGCTACCCCTTTCCTGGCCAACTACAAGGAAAATCCATCATCTTTACCCTTCAGGAGCACTCACAAAGCATAGAGGAAAGCAGGGAATCTCCTTCCATGCCTTCCACACCTGACAGTTTTTCTTTTCTGTGGCCTGTAAGGCTGCAGATACACCAAATGTTACGGTACGATCTTTAGTCCGATCACCACAGATGTACGTAGCTACTATTAAACACACCACCTTTTCTTCTTTCAGAGATTTAAAATACTCTAGAAACCTTTTTTTTGGCTTTCAAGTTTGGTATGTTCATACTCAACAGCATACACAGAAAATAGAGGCTGTGACAAGACTGGAAAAGGGTTGGCTACTTGCAGCCTGACTGGTTGCAAAATGTCCAATTATGCTAATCTGGAAATATAATCCCATGACGTAATATTAGATTTTTTTAAATTTAATTTGCACCGTAAAAATGATGTGCTAGAAATATCACAGTTAATCCATAGGTATGCAAAACTGTGCAAACATCTTAGGCTTTTCTCACAGTGTTTATCTCCTGTATGTTATTACAGAAGATGAGATGTATGTGGCTTCCAGGAAGAAAAAAGCCTGACAAAAGAACAAATACCTTGATAATAATAAATTACAATAAATGAGGAAGACCTACCCCTCAAGTACACTAATCACAGAGGCAGGTATGTTTACTCACAGAAAACAAAAGAGTAATTACTCTGGGCCAGAATACTCCCTAGTGCGACTCCCACAGAAGACACCAATGGACATTAATAAGCCTGATGCTGTAATGCTCCTTACTCAGGGAAAACTCCTATTGACTTACACTGTCTGAGTAAAATGAACAGAAATAGGCATAAACTGCAAAGTGCACAAGGTATTTTAACAGTTGTGCACAAGTTTAGACCACATGGGATAAGAAAATAGTAAATGAAAAAATGCTGAGCTTAAAACCTTTGTTTATTCCTTACCTGATCCTGAGAAATTGTCTAAAGACCCGTCTGCTGTAGTAGTAGTAGCAATCTCACTGCTGCTCATTGGTTCTGTTTTAACTATAGAAATATAAATAAAATATATTCTATATGCACCTAATATTCTTGCACACGCATGCACACACACTCACTACAGCCACAAATTCAGTAAAACAAAGATCTGCCATGAATGTTTTAAATCATGGCTATCAATAGTTTGCATTTTATGTATTTGTGTATACAAACAATGCAAAGTACTGGCAGCTATGATTTACACATACATATAAAATGATCAAGAGGGTTATTTCTGTCCCCAAGGAATAAGAGACACTGCAACAAACCAGAAGTCCCCATGCAACTCTCTGCACCTGTCCTGATTCCTCTTAATCCTGCAGACCCAACAATACGGGTCCACATTTAGATCATGTCACACAAGACATTTACAGGCTTGAGAGACAGCAATTTCAATAAGACAAAAAAGGAAATAATTTCTAAATGAGTTTTCCTGAGGGCTGTTCAATTTTTTTTTCCATCCAAATAACTTTTCAGAGGAAAAATGAGAATTTGTGATGAAATAAAACACTTTCCTCATGGTGGATTTCTTCTCTCAAAATGAAAACCAACTTTAAACTTGGCAACCCTGCATAACAAAGGCGACACGGTCCTCACCGGATACTTCAGAGAATGCTTTTACATTTTATTCCCTCTGCGCCCGCAACCCAACATGGCTTTCAGAGAGTAAAAAAGATTGAGAGTGAGATATTGTATCCTGGCTTATGCTGCTTTGTAATTAGTGATTAATTAATGCTTTTAATAAAGCCTCAGGTAAATAAACAAACTCCCCTTTCTGTTACTCCAGCTCAATCTCAGTAACAAGAGTATTCTGATCCATGGAGCAAGGATGGGGATAACCTGGCAATGGACACTAACAGGCACAATACCTGCTGCCAGGGAGTTATCAGATCAGCACGACAATCTCTCAAATCCATTTTTACATACCTAGCTTTTGGAGTTACAGCACACCAAAAGCAACTGAGGATGATGTTTTAGAAAACGATGGCGCTGATCTTATTATCAACATCCCACCACTTTTGCTCCTGTTGACACACAGAGTCACCGCTTGCCACGCACCAGCACTGGTGCATACCTGACCAGCAAGGCAGTTCATTAACACTGCAGAACGTCAATCTGAGAAAACCAAGGTAAACTGCACCCCATTTGACGTGTAACACCGTAGTGGCATCTTGACATAGGTGTGCATGTTTGCATGCATGTTTGCTATACATACGTGTTCAGTAATTGCAACTGTTGCTAGCAGAAACCCTTTTGGTGCCACATTTGGAAAGGGGGAGGAAGAGGCGCTTTCCCCCTTTGACAAAGGACCTTTCCTTTCCTTGCCAATCCAAATTCTTACTTCCACATGCCTAAATATTTCCTTCACCCCACCTCATCCATGGGATTTATATGCAATCTCTCAAGATTTTACTAATCACCCACTGCTTTCTTTTGATTCTCACACAGGATGTTTTGTCTGCACACGCTAACTTGGGAGATCAATACTAGCCCCACACAAAACTCTGCTATGTCTGTATTAAAAAGCAGTGCAGCTCAGTAATAATGGCTCCATGGAGTGAAATGGTTGGTGCAGAGGGTCCAGTATCCAGTTTAGGCATTTTTGATGGGTTATTCATGCTAGGTTTAGCCTTGTCCCATGGAGTGAGCACTCAGCAGCAGCTGCAAAACACTAGCTGCACTTCTGCAGAGCACCTTTTTTGAAAGAAGTGAAAAGTCCAAGAGACCCCACAAGGTGAACTAACATGTGGTAAAAAAGGGTGGCCAAGAGGTTCAATTCAAGACTGCACTCATGACCTGAACTACAACTCTAATACAAATGTATTTCTTAAAAACACAGCATATAACATATTGAATATCCATTTCATAACTAAATGCTGAAAATCTAACACAGAGATGCAACGAAGTATTTGTTGCAAAGTGTCTATCCCAAGTAATTTTCCAGAAACTACCTGATTTTTACAGCAAGTTCTACACAGTTTGTTAATCTAGATACCAAGAACTATGGCTACATTTTACAGTTGGACTAATACTTCACTCCTAGAATACTCCACCTTTCCCAAAAATTTGCAAGTGTTCTGAACCTGATTTCTGTAACGCAATTATACTTTTTGAAATAACAATGAAATGCTTTTCTCTACAGCTGACAGCTGTGAGGGAGGAAAAAAGAGGAATATAAGACAGATCAACCTAACTTGGGATAAAGGGTGGAAGATTTCAGTATATGCTTTCTCCAAAATCCTCTCCTCTACTGGAGAAACAATTCTTCTGTATTCCTTATGAAATAAAATACCATTGTTTGGATCACTGCAAACTAGCAGTCCAAGGAATATGCTGAGCTACCTCACACTATATAGAGACCTATAGCATCATTTGTTCTAGATAAAGATTTTTAAGGAAAATTTCTTTCTAAGTGGATGTTAAATGCCTCTCTTGCCATCGGTTTAAATGCCTGCTTCTCATGTCTTTGCACCTCTCTTGATCTCAGATCCTTGCTCAAGATGCTGTTTGGGAAAAACCTCATCAAAATGGAATTTCTGTTTCTATGACTCATGACCAATACCTCCAACAATGTTTATAACTGAATGCTGTTTACTAGACATACTACTTTTGAAGATACAGGATAACATATATGAAATACAAAGCAGTGCCTTCTTCATGGAAATGAATTCTAGTTGCTGACTGAGGTGCTCACAAATTTTTCATAACAACTGTTCCTTATGTCTCCTTTCTCAGCTGTTTTATTTCCTAAATATAAAAAAGCAGGGTAAGAAAGGCTGTTCACATTATTCCTGATCCATATACCCATTAGTAGGGTGATAATAAATAAGCCCTATCATGCCATCTTTAGGAACAACCATGACCTTAGTGCACCTTTGCGCCACAAATAGTTGGGAATTTAATACAGATGAATAGGAACTGAAAATCCCTCTGTTCCACAAGCATTTTAATCAAAATACCAGAAAATGACTGTGTATTTCCTTCTATTTAAGCCTAAACATATTTCAAGAGGATTAAAGCTTGCTATACAAAGAAATACAGAGAAGAACAGCCATGATTTTACCCGTTGGAAATATTTACCATGTGTATTCTCACTGCAAAGGAAGGTCTCTTATTTGCCCAAGGGAAAAACTGACCTGCAATGAAGCATATTTTACCCCAGAATCATGAGGAAAGATAGCTGTGAAGGGATTTCCTAAGGTTACAAGTCCGCCAGTGTGTCACTGTAGCACATCAGTACCCGATGTCTATCATGAGAGACTTACGGAGCTGTCCAAGGAAGCAAGGCTTTGGACAGGCACAGATCTGGCCCTTCCCTGTGCTCCTTAAGAACGGTCTGGATTTCAGCTCCCCACATTTTCCATGACAATTAACATTTCTGCAGCATGTCCTAAGCTTTCAAAGGATGACACTGGGCAACGAGTGGGAATATTGCCACATCTACACAGAACACGTTGCAAGCTTGCCAGTAACTGCCAACAGCACGCTCAGTTGGACAGAGACTGCAGAAAGTGAAACAGGAGAGTTCCCATTTCTGCTGCTCCTTTATCAAAACAGACCTTTACAGGGGTGCAGAATTATCAGACTTGCATTATAGAGATAGACTCTGATTTAGAAATGTGCAGTGAAGTTTTAGTGCTGTCAAAATCACTCCTGTAATAAAAGAGATTACCAATAAAAAGTACAAGAAGAAATCTAACATATTCCTAATATGCTGCAAAAATTCAACACTTATTTAGAATTACTGATAGAGATTTGGTTTATGTACCAAGGAGCTTAAGAAGCTATGTCAACAGAGAGACATTTTTCCTTCTTATTTTCCTTTTCTAGTCATTTATGAGATTCTAAAGACAAGATTTAAAAAGAAACTGTGTAAGAAAACACAGCAGAATAATAGAAAAATATGAGTAGCAGATAATAACACATGCGCTAGCTCTGAGAAAAAAAGTACAAAAATTCTGAGATAGCATAATTGCTGATCTAATGTTATATTGACTGTCAAGATATTTTTTCTCAAGACACTCAGAGATTGCAAGCGCAATGTGCCCTGTTTTGTCAGCCATGTTGCAAAAATTACTTACATGGCAGTTTCTAAACTCCACCAAGATAGAGAACTTCAGAACTTGAACCCAAAGTTTCATGTGGTTCATTGACCAAGTAACAACCTTCTGAGTTCACAGCTTGCCATGCACTCACTGGTGTATATAGCAATAAAGAGGGCTATGAGAAATGAGATGCTGGCTGTTTTAAATATGGATATAGAGACCTAATATTTGGCTATTGCTAACACAAAAGTCATATGAATACATCATAAAGATTGCACCTTCAAGCATGCAAAAAGTAAGGCTTTTTAAATATCTTTTAAAAATTATTTTTATTATCTAAAATACATATAAGGCTTGCTCTACTGAACTGGTCTTTGTTAACAGCTATGCCACATACATTAAATCAGAACAGAAATATTGTAAACATGGCTGACTTACTAAATCACTTTTAATTTTGCAGTTTTCAGGCTGAATTAATACTGTGTTACATGCTTTGTAGTATAGGAATAAGTGGACAAAGTGAAATCATTCCTGACAGCTCTCAGTGTTCATGAGGCACAAACAGTCTCAACATAAGTAAGTAAGGCTCTTAGTTTCTTTATAGACATACATATAAATACAATCTCTAGCCCTATTTTTGTCTCAAGGGGACATCTTCAAACAATGTTAGCAGCTAAACACCAGGTAGATATATTGATAAAATATTTTATGTATCCATTACTATTCATACTGATTTGCTTGATACCATTGTCTTTCTCTGCCCACTAGAAGCCCAAAGCTTACCTGAAAGCTCAGAGATAATTGTCACTAAGAATGGGACAGAAATTGTACCTTGAATCTCTAGGCTGACGACATTTTCCATTATTTTATTCAAACTCTCCTCTGTACTAAAGAATATTGCAATTATAAACAGGTTACAGGTTACTTATAAACAAGTTACTCAATTATACTAATTCCTATCCAGATCATTATTCTCTTTTTATCACAGATTATCAAATCATCAGCTCCTGACCATGAAGACCAATAAACTTGCTCCTGCTTCTCAAAGCAGAGGACTCTTCCCGAATCTCATTGTTTGGAAATTACCAGAAGGTATTTACTACAAGGTATTTTCCAGCCTAAATTTATGTTCATTTTTCAAAGAAAGTCCCTGCTTAAAGCAGCACATTCTAGTTCAAGCCCAGACTGTTGCCTGCTCTCCCTTCCTCTGATGTGAGGAGGCTTCAAAACTCCTGCAGTATTTGGGCTGCAGTTTTCACTGCATGCATGGTTCCCCCATGACCCTTATCTTCCTCTTACATTATGCATTAAAACTGAAAGAGCTTTAATGTCATTGTACCTGCTCATCTAGCAGTAAAAATCTTAAATTTACAAAGAAATGGTGTCACCGCTACAGTGCAAAATCAGAAAGAAAATTTGAAACCATCTGGGTAGAGATGAGTTTTGTCAGCATTTGTAGCTGCTAATCAATAATTAACCTGGATATTAATCTGACAAGTCAGTCATGGGTTAAAATAGTCTCATTCATTGCAGTAAGGAGATGAGAATATCTGAGACAGACTGATGTTCTTACCCCTTCACATTCAACTGCCAATTTATACCAAATGATTGTATCTCTCCTATCCAAACGGAGGCAGCATATACCCAGAAACAATCCTTTTAGAGGTGTTATGGCCTGCATCCCCTTTTTTTTTTTTTTTTTTTTAATCACTTAAATACTCAAATGGGAATCCGACCAGGCAGCTCCCCTACATGTGTAACATTTTGCACAGCATCCATGTAAAACATCCATACTCTTTAACCAAAGCCAGACAGAAAGACCGCACAACGTCACAGCCCCAGCCATTAATGGCAAAGGAGGCTGCCTTCAGCTGCCTTCTGGGAACGCAGAGGGCTTCAAGTGCACAGAGAGCATCATGGAAGAATCAAGCCCACACTGCCATTTAGGTGTACAAGACAACAGACATGAGGACAGAAGCAGAATGACAAAGTGAGTGGGAACTTTCATAAGTGGGAAATAATATCTTCTAGTTTTGGCCAGGGTCTGAACTCCAGGACTGTCAGACTTAAACCCAAATTCACCTGGACAAAGAGGAATAGCACCAGCTTGCATTCCCCTCCACCAGCAGCAGCAGCAAACTCCTCATCAAACCAGGTGGCACAGGTACTTCACTGACTGACCAGGGTCAGATGACACGGCTAATTCTGAAGTGTAACCAAGTTACACTTTTTTATCTATCTGTGATAACCAAAACCCCTCAGAAGATTACAAGGTGAAAATGCTAGTGCTAACTCATCAAGTCACAAGTCTATGAAGCTGCTAAGGCTTTTCAAATATCACCCTATTGTCTATTAAGGTGTGATCTTAGACTAAGATGTTCTACTCCTGTTCCCTGGAGCTTCTGCTGGTGCACAGTGACATCTGGGGCTGGATTTCCTTCTCATTTGTATTACTGGCCAGGCATATGATATTTCTATCTTACACTGTGCAACCATGCACATGTGCAGACTGTGCATAACAGGCTGGTCCCACTGAAGAAATGCCACCCCTAGCAGTTGTGCTACAGTTACAGTTTTTGGTGAAGTAGTGAATATCTTCACAGGTTCTTGACATCCTGCAGCCTGTGCAAAGCCATTGTGACAGTGAGGCTCTGGGAACCTCAGACACGCTCAGAGGGTGCTCCCACACCACCACACTCCATCCACAGTCTGAAATGGTATGTGCTGCAAACACATTTATGAGAAACTTTCAAAAATAGATTGTATTAAAATAATAGTGCTTTCAAGATATTCCATTCTTTTTTTTTTTTTTTTTTTAAGTCATTTGTCATTTGGAGTATTTTCTTTCCCTCAAATGTCTGTGGGAACCAGTATTGTTATTAACTTTTCACTTAAAGTTCCTTCTTTCAGGAAAATGTTATGGGGGAAAATAAAATGGTGACGCTTTTACAAACAGATGCACATACATACAGAAAAGACAATAAATACATAAATATTTATTAGCCAGTCTCCTCCTCAAGACCTTGCAACAGGAGTTGCTGGACTGAGCCAACAGAGGAGTAGACAAGTTACTCCACTGGCCAAAAACTACAAAAGAGGAATAATAGAGCATTATGCTACATGTGCTCAGAACAGACGGAAGGACTCTTGGGGAAGCAGGAAAATAAAAGCACAGGTAAGACAAAGAGTCTGGAAGGAAGCCAATGTAATACAGCAAGAGTAAAAATGTAAAGAGCAGGGAAGAAAACATAGTCCAAGTCAGCCCCTTGCCTTCACATAAACAGGCAGTGATGTGTATTGGATTTTTATCCTCCAGAGTGGCAGCAGGTTGAAGATTATTACTAGCCCCTACAGACCCCCAGGTTGCTTTTGCCAGCCTGGGGCTTGGGACCACTGCTGTCTTTGCCTCTGGCCACACAGCTGTCCTCTTGTGCTTTTCTGGGACTGAGTAAAGTAGTATCAGTAGTTCTTTATATTAACACCCTACTGAAATGTAAATATTAGATTTACCTTTAATGTGCTATTATTTCAGGATGTCTACATATGGAAGTATCTCTGCATCAGTTACAAGTTTCATACCATCAAGTCCTTCATCACAAACACAAGTCTAGAAATTTCAGCATACATAATTGGCAGAAACTCCAGAAATGAGCAATTAAAAGGTACCAGAACCCAAGTATCTCCCCAAGGAGGATCATTTTGTCAGACTGCCATCACCTACCACTACATTGCACCCCAAAATACACAAAATTCTAAATAATTTATACAAAATTAAAAATCATTCACTGCCAGAGTACAGGCTCGACTGCAATGCTGAAAGATTATTTTGAGTGCTACAAAGTATTGTTAGAATTACAATGAATGCTCAGCATATCATTTACTTACATAAATCTACATCTTGTGCCCTAACAACGGCCAGCTCACAGCCTCTCTATGGATTTCAACATCTTACTCCATTACTTCAGAAAATACTAAAACCAACTTTTTCTCCACTCTTATAATATTGCAATTCAACAGCAAACATACTACACAGTGCTGTCTTTTGAAATCCTGAAGATGGATTTATTTTCACCAGACTTAAAACAACCTTCCTAATGGCCACCCATCAGATAGTCATGTAGTGGGGAGCTCTGACTGCCTTTGTGTGGGATCTGATTCTCATGTTGCAGCAGGTACTTAAAGAGCAAAACCCTGTTTTTTTTCCCAAAAGAATTTTGATGTCCAACTCCCTTTGAAGCCTCCCTTCCTATGTATCTTTGAAAATCTGATCTTCAATTTGTTACCCATTTTCTCTTCCCATTTGATATGAAAATGCCTTCTCCTCTTCCTTCTAAACACTCAAAAACAAGGGCAGAAGCAGCTCCATACTCCTCAGGTGAATGAAGTGTAGTTGCTTGGGAAACCACAGCTCCTTCTCCCAATCTTCATCTATTCTTTTCCATTTCTGTTGCATAAAACATCACTATGATGGGCCACAGGCTTCTGTTTCTCACTCCATGTCATCTGTCAGAACTGATTTACATTTTTTAGATAAAAGTAAAGATCACTGTAGGCAAAAACTGGATGCAGTTGTCCACTATGGAAAACAGCTTTGATACTCCTTTCAAATTTATTGATTACTCACAGCCTTTCCCCTCTAAAGTATATCTACCAAAGTGGGCACTGTTGTTGAAATAGCCACCAGCTGTCTGATAAAACCTAACGAATGGCAATTTTATTAGCTTCTGTTGTTACTGTTTCTTTAACTCCTTCAGTATCAACCCACAGCAATTCGCTGACAAAGGAAGATTAGAGATAAGGCACAACTATGAACATTTTGAACACTACTTCCATTCTATTTTTTTTTTTAAACAGATTTTCTTAGGCAAGTCATAGGCCAAATTTTTACTGGTGTCCATTGTCTGCTGTTCCCTACAACAGAGTATATTCTGTGGAAAAACACTTCAAGAGATCATGGAAAACTCAAATAGTGCAGTATTTATATCAACAACATCTTGGCATGCCAGGACTGAGTTTTCTGAGTGTCTTTAGCCAGACATTTTAGTGTTACTCCTCTGTATTTGATCCTGGGAAATTTCTGACTGACCAGGGTCTATAATTTCCTTGTTACTTCCCCATCACTGGTTTGAAGACCATGCTTCCTGGACCAGAGAAGAGGAAGGAAAAAAAACGAACACCAGGAAAGTAATTACTTCTTATTAGCTGTGGGTTGTTGGGGTTTTTTTTTTATCAAGATGTTAAGGAAATGCTACTTTTCCTCTCACCACACATACATCCAGAGCTATGAAGACTGTCTCATGATCTGCTACAAACGTAAAAGGACAATGTTTGTTCTACAGAAATCACTATGGTCTAAAAGTATCCCATAGAAGAATTGCTATCTGAGACAAGAAGTAGTAAATCTGACTTGTTTAAAAATGTTTAGGTAGAAGGAAATAAATAAGTCACCCCAAACCTCCTGAATTTCTTTAGCTGCAGTCCCTGGCTGGCACTACCTGGTCAATTTTGCACTACAATAATTTTGCTCTACCAAAGTGAAATGAAGCACACAAAGAGTTATTATATCAAAGCTGCACACAGAGATTAAACTCAGACTCAATCAGACAACTAAATCTCCCTTCAGTGCTTTGAAAACTTACCACTAAGTGTGAAGCTAAAAATATTAGCTAATAACAGTGAGCTATCTTCCAACCACATCCTCTTGTAGAACAACATCAATAAGAGACAAGTCTGAAAATGTGCCTTAGAGGAATTAATGAACATATCTGTTTGAAACAGGGCCATTTCACTTTGGGACAGGGTATTTTTATTTTTTTTTCCCCTCCTCCTCATCTAGTGAACATATCCTGCACTTCGGGGTATGGAAACTTGCCTAAATCACACCCATAGTCAAATCAAATTTAACATATCTTTACAAGATATTTATGACATGCAAATACCTGGAGGCCCTGTTTCTTGTTCACAAGAAGGTCCCTTACACCAGAGAAGGAGGGCTCTTTCATGTTAGTGAGAATAAGTGCACAGTAGATTAGACACTGTTTTCACATATTATATTTAACATGTGAAGGTTCAGCAACCCACATCTCCATTCTACGTGCAACAAGCGAGCAAACCACCCGGCAGCATTTTAAGAAAGGTGTTTGGCAAGTCCTTACGACTGCATCCTTACAATCTGCCACTTGTGTCTCAGCAGGATTCTGCTTCAAGAATCTCAGAAAAAATAATTTTACTTCATCCTTCATTAAAAAAAAAAACAACAAAAAAAACCTTGCTACATTCACTCCATTTTTTTCTTAAGCCTGTTTAGCAGCTCAAGAAACCCCAACCAAACATCTCCTCAAGATAAAACAGTTTAACAGCAAAAATTCCACCTTCAGGTTCTTAGGCATCTGCTTCGCTCACAAATTTTGTCTCTTGGCACACATCTAATTCAGAAATAAATGGTTTGATTACATTTCTTTCAAAAACCTTTCCTTATTTGTCACTTAAGAGCAATCAGAGACAGGAATTTTCAATTTAGAAAGTTTAGACCAGAATCGCCAAGCACAAGCTATTTCTTGGGACGCTTTCTGGACAACATCTGAAAACACATGCTGAGCGCCCATGCCTGCTGCGCCCACCGCAGCCACCCAAACCTGCGGGGGTCTGTGTGCTAGGGCTTAGCAACCAGTCTGCAGTGCTGAGGAGGGTCATGTCACCTGAGGGAAAATTGCAAACAAAAGAAAACCATTTGGCTTTGTCTCAGAAGGTAAACATGTATTGCAAGTTATAGCTTTCTGTGTAGAATTCACCCCAAATTAATAAGCCTAAACTTTAAACTTATGGTATCAGATAAATAAGTTACGTACTTTCTTCAATAAACTATGATACCTACCTAGAAGTTGGGATTTTATTTCAAAAATTATTTGCTAGCTGAGGTCCGTGCATAAATAGGTACAATATATAGCTAATTTTCAGACAAAGTAATATTAAGCACTCCATTTTTCAGTGTATGCCTGCACACAACAACTACTTAGAACAAAAAGTCAAGCCAGATGGTGAGTGTCTTTCAGTGTTTCAAGGAACACTCCCTATTTTTGTGCTACTAAAGAACCTTCAAGTTACATGGAAGGTACAAGAGCTGGTGAAGTTTACAGCAAAGGCTTTTTTGTGAGCTAGCAGGATTTTAATTTGAAAGGGTTGAGCACTTTTATCCTGTACCACAACTGATATATATCTGACAATATGATAAAAAAAATATAATAATACACTTGGGTATTTAAAAGGAAGAAGACTCATCTGTGGACATGAAACATTTTTCTGCTTAAACTACATTAAGACATTCAGGACTTTATTCCTTTAAAAATGACCTTTTTTTTTTTTTTTTTTTTTTTTTTTCTTAAAAATTGATTGCATCAATACATTTTCAGCAATAGCAAAAAGTAAATTATACACAACTCTGGCACAAATGCCTGTTAATCTGATAACCCAAAAACCCTCCCCACTACAGAGGACTCCAATTAGAATGAATAACAGAGATGTTTGGGGAATTGAGGGGGGACGACATCTGTTTGATTGACATGTGCCTTTCCTGAAAGAATGCAATGTATGCTCATAATCCTAAACAGCCTGACAGCACTAATATGACCCAGTTCTTCAGAAAAAAAAAAAAGGCATATCTTTGCTACAAGAGTTGTTTAACTATACATTTATACTGAATAGTAATACTGAAGCTGCATGACTCTCTTTTCTAGTAATGCGTTAAAATCTCTGTTCACATAGCTAGCCAAATGTCATGGACTATCTTTCCTACTATTGCCACAGAACTGTTACAGGAAAGGGCAATTTTTGTTGCTTATTATATAAACCCTTCTGTGTTTCATTATATGTATTATTATATGTATTATATATGTATTATATTACCGGCAAAGCTGTTAGGTTGTTCTGCTGTTAGTATTCTACTGAGAACAAACATAACTTATCAACTGTCCGACTGCTTCTTGAAAAATAGGTATCAGTTTACCCCATTGAATTACTACACCTGTTTGAATTTTGGCCACTCCATCAGAGCAGCAAGCTAGCCTGAGGAAATTTCAACACTCAGTTTTATTAGCCTACTTGACAAAACTTTCATAGCCTTAGGTAACTGCAAAAAGTGAGAACATAAAGAAATACCAAAATAGTGAAAAAGACTGAAAGATTGCATTTTGTAGTACAACAATTGTAAACCTCCTTTTTTTCTCATCGCTAAACTACCCTTTCAGGTTTGGTAGTTTGGTTGTTTGTTTTTGTTTTTTAAAAGTTCTGCACATACTCCCTGCTCAGTCCATTCAAACTCCATGAAAGGAACATAAACCTGGAATGAAAGCTATTGCTGAAACTCGATAATAGTAACTACTGATAAACATTGAACATTGGCTCTACACACCATATTACATAAACATGGAACACCTAAAACAGTAAAACTTTCTCTATACTGACTGCACAACACCAATGTAACAAGGAGAATAAACAAACTATGAAACACTAAAAAAATGGTGGCTCACCTTCTGTGCCATTGGGTGTCATGGAATTATTATTTATATGGGAGTTATCGAGTTTTGGACCACTGGGGGATTCACTACTACCACTTAGTCGGCTATGTGGACTGGCTAGATCCTGCATTTCCATAGACCTGAAAACAAGATGCAACTAGTTTTAGTGACATATTCAACATGGATTACAGAGGAATTACCTCTGAGACGCAGCCTGCTATTAATCAACATCCTGAAAACACAGTAAAAAATAAATAGCTTCTCCCAACTTGATCTTATCCAGAGTTAAACTCACTTTGTAGTCCCACACACGACTGACCAGCTACTGTAATTATTTTTGCAGCTTCTAAGAGAATAAAAGTTAGATACGAAGTACTATGCTTTAAGCATTCATGTCGCCTTGTATTTTTAAGATACATACAGACTCACCAATATAGGAAGACATATATTCTCTTAACATCAAATTAACACTCTGCTTTTTCAAGATTTACCACTCAGTGGCAATATAATGGCCTCCAAACCAAATAAAACACTTGAAGCAATTGTGGAACCCTATCATCTACTGACAGGGAATGAGATATTCCTGATGTATGTGTTTACTCTGGCAAACTACTTAATTGTTCCTCTGTTTCCGTTGAAACAAATGCAGCATTAAAACATTATTATGTCTGCTCACTTGTTTGCTTTGTGGATTACATAAAGCGTGCCCAATTGAAAAGGGATATGACCAACATACAGTGAATCCATATAGGCGTTAGTATGCCTTAGCAGTCTGCTGTATCTCAGCAGCTGTCGCTTAATCAAAATAAGAAGAGAGCAATTCCGATTCAAAGCAAAAATTAAACGTTTATACAGCACACAGGCAGCTGAGTATTTCTGATTTGGGTTTTTAATAGTCTTATCTAAAAAGGCCAACAGTCATCACCACTGTGACATATCCCTTGGTTGATGTTGGGGAAGCTTATGATTGAAATGCCCCATCCTTCCGTTTCTTTATACCTAAAACTTTTGATAATGTTATTTGACATACTCAGTCTAAGTAATTGCTCCCAGTAGAAATTTCATAGATTACTGTGCCTCCGAGGCATTTGAACCAGTAATTTTCAGTTTAAAATAAATGCTTAGGCTTTTTTAAAGACTATTAAAATTATATAAAAAATTCCTCCCACAGTAATGGTATAAATACCTTTAAGCCTAAGTGTCATTTCAGCTGTTTTCACATTTTAACAGAGATTTAATCACAAGTTCTAAACACAAATCCTTCATTTTACATTTCATTACCTAAACCAATCTACACATAAAAAGGATGATATCGCAAGGAGTTTGAAAACTCAGTATCTAATATAGTCAAACAATTTGGTGAAAAAATGTACGTGCCCATCATTTATAGACTTGGCTGCATGCATGTAAAAGCGACGCTCCAGCACTTATCTGCTTTAATGCAGAAAACAAGAATAAATATTTATTTATCACCTGAAGTTAAAAAACAACAGAATAAAAGACTTGCAGAAAAATAGCGATTTTCAATCAAACCCTTACCTGCAGCTTGAGGAAACAGCAACATCTGAACTGGTTTGGGACTTCTGCACCTGTAAACCAGGGAAACAAACAGAAGCCTCTATTACTCCGCTTTACTACAAGGCCTTAATTTAAAGAAAGGGTATCACCACGGATGACAATTCTGTCCTTCAAACCCAAAAGGAGAGGAGGAGGGTGCAGTGCCCGTGAAAGGCATATTGTCTTTAAATTGAAGGCTCAACTGTTGTTTCCCCGGCAGGTCTCTCTCCCTCCTCCCCGCGCCGGGGGACGGCGGCCAAGTGACGGGATAGTGATTCATCAGGGGCCCGTGACAGCTGCAGAGGGGCTCACTCCTCCCATGGCACGGCACGGCACGGCACGGCTGCCGTGACCCCCACGAAGGTAACCCCGCTGCACCGCCCCACCAAAGGCAGCGGGAGCTGCTCCAGCCCCAAGCCCCCAGCATCCTCCACCCCTCTCGCCTCTTGTTGTCACCGGCCGAGCTATCTCCTCCTCCCATCCCCTTAATTCTTGACAGCTTCTTGCCCTCATCACGCTGGCTTTCCTCTTCCTCTACTCTTCACCATCCTTCCTCCACGCCTGGGCAATGGGGAATCCGCAAGTCAGCTCACCCCAAAGGCAAGGGGCGAAGCACGGCAGAGAGGCTGACACTATTTTGGGGGGGAGGGGGGCCAACAAGGGGCATGTCTACCTATGGTAAAGATCTTCAATATATGACCAACAGTGTTACACAACCATCTCCAAAACAAGCCCATCTCCAACCGGAGCAAATTAAAATAAAACCCCCATACATTATTGCACAAAGTCTTACTCGTAAAAATTCCGGTCACTAATGAGAATTCTGATAAAATGACTTAAAAGAACACTTCTGGCTAAATAAATAGGAGGAAACTGTAGCATTTAGCTCTGAGGTCACTCATCAAGGAAAGGAATCGGGTTGCGCTAGGAAGCCAAGCAATAATTTTCCAGTTTGATAAAACAACTCTTTTTATAACTCAGGTGAGTAATAGATTTTCATACCCTATTAGAAAAAACACCATTGCTTTGCTAACAGACTCTCCTCCGTAGCCAGTAATGATTGTCAGCAGGTGATAAAATTCAGGTGAAGATACACTGCTAGACACTGTTAGCTTTAAAAGCACACAAAAGCTTCTCCGGGCAAGGTATATGTCCTCTTAATGCCTGCACTGAGAATCCTTCATGTGCGTTTCCATTCAACCTGAACTGACATCTCTTAAATGATCACAGAGCAAAGACAAGAGAGATGAGGCATTTTAAGTGCCATAAAAATCATCCAAGCAAATCCTACTCATGTGTCTGTAGGGGTTTTTTTTTGTTATTTTTAATCACAGACAGAATTACTACTAGCAAGAGTAAACAACTGCTAAGGGCAGCCAGGCAATGCAGAACATTACAAATGATGTCAAGAAGCATGCAATAATGCATGCTGAAAAACATCAATCTTTTTATAACCATGTACTTAAAGTACCTCATAACGCGCTTTTCAATACATTGTCACATGCCATATCAAACTAGATGGGCAGATACATTCAAAACTGTGCATTTTGTTTTAAAGATTTTTTTTGTATCAGTTCTTTACCCCAGAAACTGCAGCAGAGTGCCTTAGGATATGTTTCTGCTGTTACTTCTAAACACCTGGAAAAAATTATAGGTGAGAACTAAGTTTGCTTGCAGAGCTATCTTCACTCCCTCTTGCACAGGATTCTTTAAAACATGTATTTTATAATAGAAAAAACTTCCATTTTCAAATAGATGCTTTAATTAACTGATATTTTCCAAAGTGCCCTACAGTATTATTCATACTTCACTAAACTCTAAAATACATTTAATCCTCACTATTTATTTTACCCAAATTAAAAAAAAAACAACACAAGAACTCTTCTGTACACTTAAAAATATATCTATATACACACACACACACATGCACGTGTGTGTACAGTGAAAGAGTTTTCATTTCTGGATTCATGGGAGAGGGTAAAAAAAAATAATACAGCTCATTCAAAGTGAATTAAATATATACCTTATATGTCCTCCAACACTCTATGATTTGTGAAAGTTCATATCCACAATCTTCATTTTCATTAGACATACTTTAGATATATTCCTTTGTGTCTCAAGGATTATTTAAACCATGTGTTGCACGTTACCATATTTAAAAATGACTCTTTAATCAAAATAACTTTAAAACAACTAATCCTCACTTAGGCTGGTCAGCTGAATCCACAGAGTGGTCCAGGAAAAATAAATCTACTCTCAAGAATGCGAATGCAGACAACAATTAGACACAGATGTGAGTGAAATTAGTTACAGTTTACAAAATGCTACACTTCACATGCTTTCAGTTTTTTATGTGTAGTACAAAATTACAACGTAGTAAGGAACCGCACTTATGACGACCAGTTCATAGAATAAAAACATTTCTGGGTGGCGTGTGCTTGCTCTCATACATTCTCCCATTTTGCCAACAGATTTCTGGATAATTGAAGTTCTGCAACATAACTCACATATCAAACAAAAAGTGAAAAAAAAAAAAAAAAATTGCAACAGCCTTACCCAGCCAGCCAAAGGGGCACATTAAAAAAAAAAAAAAAATCAGAGGGAGAAAAAAGGAGCTGTCACTCACTCTTCATACTCTGCGCTCTGCTTAAACGAAAAATGCCTTATATGCTAAATGACATACACACTCTCCATAATACCTCAAAAATATTACTGTGTGTAATTTGATTGTTGTAAGTAAGGTTTACATCTTTCTCCTTAATATGGACTGTAGATCTGGGCACTACATAGTACATGGTGAGAAAAGAAGGACAACAATAGCAAAGCTACTTAAAATTCATCCATTTAAGAATCTTAAATCAGTAACATCAAATTCTGATTAGTTAATGAGGTCTTTTAAGTTTGCCTTTTTTCTAATTAAATTTATAATTCTTCACAGATGTAGGTTTTGTTGATGTTCAATTTGTCTCTCTCATTTTGTTAAACCTCACATAGTACTCCACCAATCCATTGAATAGCCACATTAAATCTGTTAATACCATGCTCTTCAACCCCAGAAATTATTTCCAGAAGGCAAACTTGCTTTGAGAGATCATCAAACAAGACTTAAGGTACACATTTTATCACATTTTCCCTACCACAGAGCTCAGGATGCGGAGGAAAATTCATGACTTTTGCACTGTTTATTATACTTTGCTAAATTACAAATCAAAAGCATCTGACAGAAGATCATGTATGAAGCCAAAAAGTTAATAATGTTCTGTGAAAAGTAAACTGTAAATGGGAAGGGATTCTAAATTTCAGCAGCACAGAGCAAATAAAATGTAGGTACTTGTCTAAATTACAGGTTTTCCACAGTATTTTTGCTTGCTAGGAGCATTTTTTTTTTTATGGCTATAATTTAAAACATTGTTCCAGCCGAAAATAAATTTTCTAAGGGAAAATAAGAAGTTATCCCAGAAAACTATAGCCAGCACATGCACCTTTTCTTAAAACACAGTTCTACTTTAAAGATGCAAATTTCAAAGACAACAGCAGTTTTCAAATCAGAGTGTTCCTCCTTAGGAAAAAAAGAGAAAAAATCTGTCACTTTTAACAAGGGGTGGAGGCAGGGAGAGATGAGGACTTTTCCCCCAACAGCACTCTTTGCCTCCTTAAAAGCACTACGCTATCAGTAACTACAGACCTAATGGCTTCAACAGTCAAAACGTTACAAAACTAAAATGTAAATTGGCTACAAATAGGCACCTTGCTGGCAACACATGAAACTTGGTAATACTTTCACTCTTCCAATAATCATATTGCACTGCTGGGCTCTAAGTGAAGAGGTAGGGCTTCTTCACTAGATACATCAAAGACAAATTGCACTTATTAAATCAGAAGCAGGTAATTACAGCTATTTCATTTTTAATTACTAGTTTAAATTCTTCTAAGAGTGCTATCCTGCGTGCTCACTTCATAAGCTTATGAATGAAACGTTTTGAAACCCTGACACTTTCTTCCCTTTAAGAAAAAAGTACTACAATGTGACAATGCTCCTATTATGACCAGCCATTTAAGAATGTCTTTCTGCTTTTCCAAGATTTTTTTGGCTCCCAAGAAATATTTCATACTTATTGCAATTCAAACAGAATGATTACTCATTCTTTTTTTTCTCTTCTCTCCAAAGGCAAAGCGTGACTCAAGCCGTCTGTCACTGCACAGAACTGCTGAGAGGGGATGGCTGCTCATTTCCAGACCCTACCAGGCCTAGGGAAAACTCCGACAGCAGTGAGGTGCTGGGATAAATACTGCACGTCACGCGTTTGTGAGCAACATGTAAAACGCTGTGTGCATACGTGTTTATATACCTAAAAGTATATAATGTGTATACACACATATATATATTTACGGATACATATCCATGTTATTAATTTATTTTACACACCAAACCAGCAGTCTGTTCTGGCAGATGCTTTGCGAACCGTCACAGTATGGGATGGCAAAGAAAAGATTCTTTATACATGGTATCTGACATTAAAAACTTCCAATGATACACTACGCAATATTTCCACTTCTTATCCAATATTCCCCTCTGTGATCATTTTTGAATTTAAACAAACTACATGAAATATACTACTCTCCTTTTCTTTCCTGAAAGCTTTTATCTCTTCTGCTTGCCTCGTTTTTTAATGTTTATTTACCAAAGGAACCCCACCAAAACCCAACCACTTTCTAAAAACCACCTTTAAATGCACTAACACCTTTATTTCTCCAGAATAAACCTTTCACTGCAAAGGGCAGTCGCTCCTGCTGTCGGTGTTTGTCAGAAACACCGAGAGAAATACCTCTTTGGGAATGTTTGTGAGTCTCGGTTGCTCAAAAGCAAGATGTAAATTTAATGAGTCTTCGGAAGGTCTTTAACTTCCTCGTTCTAAGATCATCGTTCTAAATAAGCCACCTAAAATGTCAATAAACGTCAAATGTTTCAGTTGTGTAGATGTTTATTCTGTCATCTTGAAAAGTTCTCCTGTGGGGACCTGTGTGTTTTCCTTGGTGTTCGGAAAATTTAAACACATTAAGCAAAAGGATTTCCTGCTTCAGAAAGCGCTGTCAAAATCTCTGTCAGGCATTCTTCCTCCCAATTTTTTTATCGTTTTTTCTCACGCTCTCATGTCTCTTTCAGAAAGGTCTACGGGTGTCCCACACTGCGTGCTTATATCCCCCCCCC
>NW_020799095.1:118713042-118727337 GCF_003259725.1 Athene cunicularia
CGGGAGCTGCGCGCCCCTGGCTGCCGGCCTCCCCGCCGCCCCCAGCCGGCACGCCAGAGCCCCCTTTTTGCACCTTCTTCAGCCTCACCCCAGAACAACTAATGAATCCCTCGAGTCCCTCCCCATTTAAAAAGTTTAATTGTGTGTAGATGCATCCCCTCTAGTAAACTGTGTTTAAACAAAAGCCGTACTAATAGAATACTGGAATTAAACCAACATTATATCAATGAGAGAAGCTAAATAAAGATACTCACAGAGGCTTTTAAGCATACAACCAGCATGCACGTCCGGACATGCCGTTTTGATTGGATATGTAACAGATTTGTTCTCAAATATCTGAGATTCTTGCAACCTTGTAAAGAAAGGGTCTGCTAAAACTATTTCAGCCAGCTTTCTCCAATTTAGACGTATTTACTAAATAAAGTATCTGAAACTTTTAAAATGGTTTAACCCATGCAGATATGTGATATATCTGTACCCCTAAAACCAACTGCAAATATAGTCAAAGTTGTATTTAAAACTACCAAAGTTTTAAAACTCAAAACTGTGTAAAGGCCCTTTTCATAGACCTTACAAATATTTCCAAAGAAGAGAGAGACAGTTGCATAGAGTTAAATTTGTGCATTAAGTAATAGTAACTCTTTGAAGCTTAGCTTTTACCAATCAATAAGTAATTAAGTTATTTAATTAGTAAGCCATTAAACTGAAATGGGTTTATGATATGTTTCTATTACAGCACTTTTAGTTGCTCATAATTCAAAAAAACTCTCTTAAAAATATATACATTATGTTAAAAAACATTATAATGTACACAATAACTAAATTTGACCAGGGAGTATTTTCACTTTGTAGACAGTATCTTTCAATTTATGTAACAGTTATTTTTCTACACTTTTTCAGTACACGTATCCAAATATGATGAGGAAAACAACGTAATGATTTGCAGTACCAAAAAAAAGAAGTCTTAATACTATGCCAGGTCTACAGTACTAAATAAAAAAATAATTTTATACTGTATAAATAGATTGAAACATAACTTTTTTTTCTTTACAAAAATCTGTGGTTATTCACTGCTAATATATCCTTACCTTCAATTAACTAATCTGTGAATGAAAGCAATACTTCTAGAGGAGAAATGTCTTCTGGCTACTACATCCCAGTAAGCGAGACATTATTTTGTAGCAAGTACATTGGGAATACTTCAGGAAAGCAGATCGGTTTGCAAAGCTACAAGTCAACTTCAAGCTGAAAAGGCACCTAGGATTTCATTTTGTTTAGCGGAGAAAAGGGATCTCGGGACAGTCACACACCATATATGGGAACCCAGGTCAAAATAAGCAGCTTTCCATTGGGCCCGTCTGCAGAGCCAGCACAAACACAATCCCTTTACTTTATAGTCACAAACCAGATCTTGCGCCAAGAAAACTATTTGTGATGTTCTATATTAAACTGTGAAAGAAATACAAATTACTTATTACGAAGTCATTTGTCAGGTAAAATTCACTGAAATCCTGAAATACAAGGCTATGCAATCACTCTGAACTATGTGCTTTTTGGAACAGCCATGATCCTCTGGAAAATTCTTATCACTGAAGTCTTTACCAGTGTTAATAAGATCAATTTTAAAAAACCCTACACAATCCTATATAAAGACACACATCCTGCTTCACTAGGAGCTCCATCTATTATTATCAAAAAGATCAGGCACACACTTTCAGGAAGCAGAAACTCTTTTTTTTTTTTTTTCTTTTCGGGGAAAAAAACTCAGAAAATGTCATATTGTTGTTGTGAGGTACCATCTGACACTGTAAAATGTAACTCAAAACCCTCTCTCAAAAATAGTGATATTTAAATGATGCTATGGAAATCAAAAAATGATTTTTTTAAAAAAACAACTGTGACTTTCAGTGATACATGTGAATTTTTGCACAATCTATTTCATTCCATGTTAAAAAAAAACCCAGCACAAATATATGAATAAATTTTACTGTTTTAAATATAAACCTTACTGAAACAGGTTTACTGTTGGTTAGATTTTGTAGTCCCTATGGGAGTTTTGTCTAAGTAATAACTTTAGGAGTGTGCCCAGCCTCTGCATTTAATTAAAGTGTGAGACAGATCCCCACACACACATACAGAGCCTGGTGATGTGATGATAAACATGGGATAAATTACACAGAGGCTACGATGATCAGAAAAAGTGTGTTGATGATGCACTGCAAGAAAAGAACTGGCTTTGAATATTTAATCTCTTCTGTAGCATGGCATGTAGGCAGTATGGGAACTGAAGCCATATAAATGATCTAGATGGGGGATATAAGATAAAGCAGGGTCCTCTGTGTTTATACAGCCATTAAACAGTGACTTAAAGTTCTTTATCTGATGTCTGAAGATTGGACTTCAGATTAGTGTGTATCATTACCCCATGGTATGGTCTAACCTATGAACTTACCCTACAGCTGATACCATGGACCAGATCCTCATTTGTTTTAAGTGAGTGCAGTTTTTTTATTTCAATAACTAATCTAATTATGCCAGCTGAGCACCACACCTATTTGAAACCGCTTTGTTGACTTGGCTTTTTGGTTTTTTTCTTCCAACTGCATACCAAATCAGTGCAGGCTGCGTTGTTGATCACTGGCACCCAACATCAATTTTAAACCACAATTGCACTAACACTGGGTTTGGAACAGAGATTTCAGTGGGATTTGTGTATGTTTACATCATGCCTGAATTTGCCCTGATTCTGCATTCCTGCTGATGCAGCTGGCATCTCAAGATTTGTAAGAAGCAAAGGACCAGGCCTATGACATAATATCAAATGCACAACAAACTATTGGGTGTATTTTTACAACTGTTGCTCATGCAATATGGTTTTAACTCCACGTGCAGTGTCACACACTTGTTCTAGCACAAGTAAAGCCAGACCATCCCGAACACAGTATTTACTGGGGCTTAGGTTCCACAGTGACAGATGCACTGATAACTAAGAAAAATTAGATATAAGATGGATATGGAACAGTGGGACTTTTGCATGTTTGTCTCTAAGTAGGAAGAGGTACTGAAATATTTAACATTAGAATTAGTCCCAGGAAGACCACACTTCACTAAAGCAGAAGATGCATCCCACCACTCCCGAAAGCCACCGCCTGTCTCTTCCCATAACAACTGCAATGCAACGTCAGAACCCTCTGAAGCAGGCAATATTCCTCCTATGTCTCCATACAAGTTTTATCTTACACATAGCAGCTGTTGCCTAGAGACGTCCCTGGCTGGAGCAGAAGTTTGCAGCATTTGACAGGAGCCCTTATTGTCTCATGCTACTCACGTGAGCAAAAGTAGAAAGGCCTTGGTAAATACAAACAAAAAAAGTGACAGAAGTCAACCATTTTAACTGTTCTGTCCACAAACCATCAGTGTGATTGAGAAAGAAAATTTCATTATATTCTTTCAAGATTAACTGGATAAAATTAATAATGAATTAACGTCTATGCGCAACGTGGTATAAGAAAAGGTGTGTGCTGCTAACCACCGTCCTTCCCCAAAACCTGTATGAACTACTGGCCCCAGTGACATCTTTGCTAGTTTGCATGCAATTGTACTTGCTTTTAATTAGGAACTTCAGTATGAAGCACATGATCATTTTGTGTAATTTAAACCAGGAAATAGTCTTTATTAAGTAGATACTGTTTTAGCTTTTTGAATGAATGTGTGACTTTATATGGTTCTGAAATAGTTCTTGATAACTATGATATAAATAAAGAGATTTTCCACAGGAGAAGCAGTCAAAGGGTAATTTCATTGCAAATATCTTAGTGTTTCTCAGTTTTTCACTTTCCAAAATCAAGATATACGTGTTTTCTCAATAGATTCATTGCATCTTAAAAGCATTTTGTAACAGAGGAAAAAATATATTTATAGACACAAACAGTGTAAAATACAAATTTGCTTAGTACTTTTAACTGCAAAACAAATAAGTAATTTGGCAGGATGAAGGGAAGTTTTCCTACATGAAGTTAAGTTTTAAATATATCTAATACTGTCATCTCTCTTTCGGTATTTTGTAGCACCCAACTGAAAACTTCCTACATCACTTTTCTCTTCTAGATATCTCATGAAGATAATTATACTTATGATCATCACACAAAAATATTGATACTGATTGGTGTCCAGATAATCTGAAGTAGATGCTCTACCCAAAAGTGATGGCATCACTTTTCCCGAAAGACTGAGACACCAGGTCTGTGACATGCTGAGGGCAGGGCTCCCATATCTACTCCTGATTTAATAGTAGTGTTGTAGCTTTTCTAACTACAGCAGCCTTATTTTAAGCATTGTCTTATCTATTAAATTGAACTACTGAAAATTACTTTCCATTTTCCAGTGAAGTTCAAGAGTTCTACAGGGGGATTTTTAATACTATCTATGGTACCTAAGAAGCAGTGAGAATGTCACCTTTTTTGGCACAAAAACCTCAGCTCAAAAAATACATAAACATGTTAGTAACTGTTTATAAAGGTAGTCCTTCTGAAGGCAACATAATGCGCAAAGTGATTTTGAGAATTAGCTGTTTGCAAGATAGGGGGCAAAATGAAAGGAGTGAATTGCAACCTGTGAGCATCCTTGAGAAAGCTAATTTTTCTAATTTACATTCAAGCTTTTACTCCAGCTCAGCATGGAAATGTAACTGCCTAAAAATCAAAAATAATCATTCTTCTGTGTGATGTGTGAATAATAATTTGCTTACAAAAATGAACAAGTCAAATCAAATGCATCAGTGATGATGAGGAGCTGCTTGCTAGCACTCTAACAGGCAATAAAAGCTATACTCGGTAGTTCCTCAAAAGACTAAGCTGCACGAAAAACACAGTACAAATGAGAGATTACCAGTGAGCTGACAAAATAATCAAGTCCCATTGTTCCGTAAGGACTATAAAACACATTTCACACACATGCCATTTTTCCATAGTTCATCCTCCCACAACTATTTAAGCCTTCCTCATCTTTCAGTTAGTGCTACTAGAAAAAAGTTAGAATTTACAAACCATTGCAAATTTTTTTCACAGCAATAACTTATGTTTTTGCCAGTGATATACATACAGCACACTGTATAACATGAGTCAGCTCAGTAATGCTAGACTGTCTTTTCTTCAACTATTTTCCATTATCATGAACAAAACCAGTTTTGTCAGCACCTCTTATAAGGTGAAAAGGGAGATGGAAAGTTCTTGTTTGGTTTTGAGCTCTGAATTAAAGTTGTACTCAGAATTCTAAATTCTGCAAGAAAAATATGTTTGTTCACTAACCACAGAAACAATAGGTTTATTTGTTGCAAATTCCACTTTGTTATTATTTCCTAAATGCGTTCCGTATTTTTTTCCTGAAGCATTATTCATGTCACTGTTCAACGGTAGATGGAGCAGTGGATCATTACTGTATTTTAGTTATTTGTGTCAATTATTGCATAATTTTTCAGCTGCTGACATATAAGACTGGACAAGCAAATAAAAAAAAAATTATATAGAGAAAAATTATTTCTAATTAAACATTTAGAATTATGAAGAAAATTGAAAGAACAGCAATCCAAGATCACTTTGACAAATTAGTAAGACAATCCTGCGTTTATGACTTATAATGATTCATAAACACACATTAAAATCACAAACCTTGCAGAAGTTGAATACAGTAAATATGTACGTCCTTAACCTTGAAACATTCAGTCACACATATTTTTCTTACTACGGTCAGGAAAGGTGAAGTATCTTCTAAAAGTGAAGTTCAAAAATATTCCACATTTTGGGCCTTGTAATGAAAAGGAAAAAGTAGCAGTCTAAGTTAAAATACTCATTACAAGGGTAATTTATTTTACACTTGCATCGATTGCTTTCCCTGTAAACTGTTTTTAAGAAATTTACCGCAGTAAATTCTTTTGAACCTTACAGTAATTATACCATGACCCTCATTTGTTCAGCAGGGGTTAGATTCTCACCTAACTGTAACCATCTAAAATTAAGCATTTAGTTTAGGATGATCATGCCAACCCTCATCTTCACAAGAAAGAGACAGACACTTCCAGTCAATGCATCTAGGCAAGGACTCAGTTTTGAGGATTCCCCTCCCCACAGACACAGATGATGGGCTTAAGCTAGCTCTTAGGTTCTGATGACTACAGCTCCCCCAAGAATCCAGACTTTGTTGAACCCAACAGTGTAATTTCCCTTAAAATCAATTGGGTCTCAATAGTAATTGTATTCACAGAAATTTCAACTGCCGCATGCTCTATTTTGAAATTTTGTATAATTACTCAGAGTCAGGCTGCCAATATTTGTTGTTACAAATCAAGGCCAGAGGAAAACTTCTCAGATGGCTTCAAAGTCCCAATTCTCATCTCCAAGCCCAGCTCCCTCCCCCGCTTCCTTCCAGCAGCATTAACTTTTTCTCTGCAATCTCACAAATCGGAAAAAGAGTAACCTCTAAAGCTGTTTTAGACTGAAGGTCAGAATTCAAAGGATTGGTAACTTTATCCACAGAGCCTTGCAATCACATTGCTATTGGAAACACACCCAGAAGCACCAGCACTTGAGATGTTTTTATTAAGCAATGTCAATAGGTACAAAATTTGAAGGTTGGCTTTTTTTTTTTTTTTCCCCCCCCCATACTGTAAGGTTTATCAAAGACTTATATTTGCAAGAGGTCAAATTGCTTTCTGTCACCGAATTTTAGTTTAATGTTCTCCGAGGTAAGGAAACTGGGCTCTGTGTTCCATGGTAATGAAAACAGCAGCTTTGGTTTGTTTATCTAAATACTTAAAGAGAGGCACCTCTTACAGCCAAAATGTAAACAAAGCTTAAACTTTTTTTACTGCCTTGCAAAATTCCAGGCTACCAATATGGATTTTTTTTTTAATTAAGTGCATTATACAGATTTTCTACATATATTTCCTTCTTGACAATCTACCTTTCAAAAAAAATATTTAATTCCTAAACCAATTACTCACAATTACACCTATATTTTCAGCCCATGAACACAGGATGACAGATTCCTTTCAAACCTAGGCTCAAGGGAAAAAAATCACAGAGGGCAGTCAGTACTTTTGTCCCTGCAAACCTGTCATTTAGAGGGAAATAGGTTAAAATAAGGATTTCAAGAGGGTTTCACAAGAATTAAGAACAAGCAAAAGTTTCATTTCAATATCTAAAATCTAAATAATGTACCTTTCCCCTCTGTCTTGTACCACATTTTCGTGCACGAAAGACTGAGGCATTCACATCCACCCGAGTGATTCACCCAATGAAGTTCTGAAGGCATGTCTTTAAGAATGCTTTGTCTTTTCTAATACAAGAATCTCTATACACAGCAAGCTCCATTAAATAATGTTGCTAAACTAGACACAGACAAATTGAAACACCTTGCACTGGATGTCAATTTATGTGCCGAAAGACATAGCCTGGCTACTGTGTACCAAGCAGAGGCACCAAGCTGCTCGTGCAGTGATACCAGAAGAATGCAATAGCATAAGGAGAAGAGGACACAAAGATACACACAACAGAACACAATTGTATGAAGAACTCAGAACAAAGGTGGATGAGCCAAGATAAATAATTATAAATTAACTCATAATTTGATTTTTAAGAAATCGTATTTTGGCAGCTATCAGTGTAAGGAATGTGTTGAATGCAACTCAGAAAGCCTTACTCCTATTCAGTGCATGTGATGTCACTTTCCTTGTATTCATACAGGGTATGTTTGTGTATCTAGGCTGATTTTTAATAGCTCTTCTGGAAAGCAGCAAATCATAAATTAGAGATACCTAGGAAAATTTAGTAGATTTAGTAGCCTAAAAATGCACTAACTTGAAACATACCCCACCAATATACTCCACTGCATATGACTGCTTATTGAAACAAAGTCAAAATTATACTGCTGGAAACTGAATGCTTCAAGTTGTGTCTTATTGTGCCTGGGACACAAACAAGTGCTCCATTTCCCTGGCTGAAGATACCAGAGGTGCTTCTGCCTGCTCCACCAAGCCCCAAAGGGCTGTGGCTATGCAAGAAAGCATCCTCGGTCCCTGCAGCCACAGATGAATTGCTGCTTCTCCACCCCTCACTGCAAATGAAAAGAAGCATCCAGAATGAAGGCTCCCTCTCCCAAACCTTAATCCATGTCTAGAAAGGGGTTTGAATTCAGAAAGAGTCTCAGGAACTGTGTGGTGCCTACAGTAGGGAAGGGGGAAATCCAAGGGATGGAAAGTGGCTGCCCCTCAACTGGGTACAGCTTGGGCATCAAAAGGCTTTTGTTCCTCTGTGAGACCCAAAAAAGCCTCCACAAACCAGAAATGATGCCCCTACAATGCATTTCTCTTCCCTCCTGTCTCTCCCCTCTCATAAAGTCCTTACTATTTTTAGTTCTAATCCTTTTTTGTAAAATAAGAAAACACTATTAATATTTTCACCTCCAAAATACCATAAAATATTGTGTATGCATCTGAAGCTTGACTTGAAATAGGATCAACTTTATGTTGAGTTTCTTTTAATGGAATTGGTCTCAGACATATGTGGTATACCAAGCACAGCAGGAGCTTTATATAAATCTTTATTAGTTGATGAATACCAGGATTTGGCTCTTGTTTTTCTGGTCAGTAAGTAAATAATAGTAAATAGTATGCAGTACATCATAAAGTAACAACTGGTAGGTCAACTATTTTTTATGGCAATCTAATATGGGGTTGCCTAAAATTGTATGTGCAGGATGAAACACATTTCATCAGGTCCTACGCGACAAGGTTCCTGTCAGGCAGTGCTGGGGTCTGCCTCAGCCCACGCCACCATTCTGCAGTCCGGTCCAAAGGTGGACTGTGGTACCCATTAATAGTCCCTCTGACCTCAAATGGGCTGTGTACTGGTGCTGGAGTCTACCCTCACAGCCCAGGTTGCAGAATCCAGGACTAGTTATTTCTTCATGTTTGGATGCACTGAAGTCTGCCAAGACACCAGTTTCTCAAAATATGAATGGGTACCATAAAACGATTTGAAGTGAATGGCAATGAAAAAATAGCTGAAAGTTAATGCGCAGTAAAAATGTTTCCTATTAATTTAGTAAGAGAAGTGGACTTTAGAGACCCTGAATAAGAGGTTTGAAGACTGCTGTTTACATTTGGCTTAGAAATTCATGACTATGAATAAAAAAATAATAAATCACAGTGATTTAAGGGATTGGTTGGAGACACTGATTTGCTAAATCTTTACACTCACCTAAGCTTGCTTGTAACTTTGCAAGACATAAGTTTCTTTGTTTTAATAAAACTGCACTGCACGGCTTAAAGATACTTGCCAAATTTCCAACTTTAGCTCTGCATAAGCATATATACATGGCTTTTTTGTTGCTAGAAAGATCCATATATAATACCAACAAATCTTCCCGCAAATAGCGGAGAACTAATAGTAATGCAAACTATTAGCAATCAGAAAGGAGTGATGTCATTTAACAAACACGAAAGTACATGTGCAGGCACCAGTGGAAATGTGATAATCTAATAAATAATAAAAATAGTGATATCCAGACTTTATAAAATTTCCACATAGCAACATGCCATAAGCACATAGGTGTCATTTGCTCAAGGGAATGACTAATTCATTTAATATCTCCTTTAGTGTATGAAAATGTGTTTCTTTCCTCCCATCCTAGAAGAACTAATAAGCCACAGCATCCTTTCCTGACTAACATCAATGCAATGATGTCTAAATTAACATCTCTGTAGGGTAGATTCTACTGAAAGAAGAAGTAAATTAAGTAGATTTTGTTCACTTGAATGGATCTTGGATTAGCTCCATGATTTGAAATTCCCAAAGAATTTAGTCTTTACTCTGCTTGCCTTCTGAAATATGCAAATGAATTCACAAAATAGAATCAAAACCCAATGAATTCTGAAACATCCTTTATGAAAGCTTAACAGAAACAAGTATGCTTTGAAATCTTCAAACTGATGTTCAACCTTTAAAACTGATTTATAATACTGGAACTCTGATATTCCAGTCACAGATGGAATACCAAGTAAAGGTCTGCATTTTATTAGTGACTGTTGGTTAACAGTTACAATGAAAAATAAAATTTATGACAAGGTATTAATATTATGAGTAATTATACTGAACAGTTATGAATTGGATCAACAAAGTGAAAGGAATATATTTTCTTGTTTATCAGAAAAAAAAAAATATTCCCAAACTGCTCCCACCTCTATGAATTGGCCTTAGCTTTCAACCTAACTTACAATGTAACCCAAATAACTGTATTGGACATCATCTAAGAAAAATGAAGTAATTAACAACGTCAGATAAGGAAGTGGTGCTTAAATTGTGTTACTGAGCATACTAAGTGCCATTTCTCCCCTTGCAGAGCTGAGCACTGTGCTTAGGCTACTGTTCTCTGCTGCCTAAAGCCTGCTGGGATTCAGAAAATATCACAACACCCACATCCTCATGCAAATGCAGTTTGTTAGGGCCAGACTGCATCTCTTGCAGCACAGCAGAGTAGCTTGGCCTGACGGTGAAACCAAAACTTTTTTACGGAACTCTTTGACCCCCAAAAGAGCTATTCCTAAAAAGAGTGTTTTCAAAATTTCCTTTTCTTTTTTCTTTTTTTTTTTTTTTTTTCCCCCAAACATTTGGGCTAAAACAAATGAAACCCTGAGTTCTTGCAAGTCTAGAAAACATAAATACTGATTTACCATTTAAAATTTGTTCAGTTTCCTCACTTGCCTGAAATCACAACTCTGACCTCGTTAGCTGAAATCTGCTAAATGCATCCCAATCATCTTTCCATAACTGCACCCTGAGTGTTTAATTTCTTCAGTCTTGATCACCTTACCTGATTATTTCTCTATTCACATAATTCCTTGTTAGCTCTGCAAAATACTTTTCAGAAAATGTTTATAAGAGAACTCAACACACTGTCCAACATAGGCTTTCCAAGGAGTCTGTTCTCCCACACAGGGGTGACTGCATTATTGCATGCCAGAAGCTTATCTGACTTCTCTTGACTTCGAAGATGAGAGAAGGGAGTGGATGTATTTATGAGATATCTTTTGTGTTCACTCTATCAGCTTTCTTGATCTGAATCACTGAAGTAGGAATCACAGATATTCTGAATTATAGTCAGCAGGGACAGTCCTACAGCAATAGAAGCTGGCTGGTGGTTTTTCATAGCAAGTTCTGCTACCCAGCTGTTCATTGAGCTGCTGTCAACAGCTGAGGATGCCCACATTCACCTAGCACGGTTTCCCAGCCCTCTCTCAATTTACCCTTTGCTTAACTGATTTGCACAAGCCAGTTAAACTCTCCTTCTCTTGGGGAAGGACCACACGTATATCCCAGGGGAAATCTATCCTCTTAGATTTTCCGTAGGATAGAGAGGGTGCTTTTATTTTTGCTTGTGACATGTAAGGGGTGACTCTCTGATACTGATCAATTTGTTATATATTTCTCCTCACCCTTTAACCATTCCTACACCAAGTCTCACTAGGAAGGGTGTGAGTAGCTTGGTCCTACTGGAGATGTGACTGTTTCCTTTTTCAGTATGGGGTCCTGCGGAGGAATGTCACTGCTTCACAGCTTCAGAGGAGGAGGATGTTTGGGTTCAAGGCAGTGTTATACAGGGAGAAAGCATAACATTTCTTTTCTCTTGATCTTTGTTTGTTATCCAGTACTCAGTCCATAGGGCAGAGAAGTTAAGATAAACTGACAAAGCCTATGACAGACTAATTGGTGATGGAATTATTTGGTGGAAGATTGCTGCTCAGCTTGACAAGACTTCAAAATGTAGAAACCACTTGGCAGACAGGGAAGCACAGAGAAAGCTGCAGAACATCTACTTTTCCTGGCAGGTTTTTTAAAGGTTATATTGATTCAGAATTGTTCTTGTTTGCAGTCATTGCCATTCTTTGACCTGCCGCATCCATCTTAAGGAAGCAAAGGTGGTATAATAATACTAATAGCTGAAATTAGTTCTGGGGGTTTTGAGTTTTGGATGGGGTGCAGACACTGTATGATAAATATTTTTTTTCAGACATAACTGCTTCATCTTTTATTCTTTCCCTGAACTATGATTGGGAACCATGAACCTTACTAGCTACCTTGCCTTGGATTTATGCCATTGAATAAAAGATGAGTGGATAATAAAATTAACACCATTCATAACTTAATTAAAGATAAGCTCCCTATGTCTTTTAGTAAGCCAGTAGTAACTGGTCAGAGGACACTGTAGATAGGTCAGTTCAGTTCTTAAGCAAATGTGTACCTTTTTCCTTTTACCTCCTACACCTTTCTCATTACATCCTTCACAGAAGATTGTTCGATATCTGGTGATCTCACTGACATAAGCCTCTCCTCTTGAGTGATGAAATCATCTGTCTTTTTTTTTAAAAACAAAACAAAACAAAACAAAAACACAACAAAACAAAAATCCAACATACTGGACTACAGATTTTAAATATCTTTGTCAAAAGTGCAAGCAGGTTTACTGACTTCTTTAGAGACTCAATCAGAAAAGTATTTCCTCTTAAGTAATTGCTGAAACTGTTTTCTTTTGTGTTTAACTACTTTCTTCATTCATAGGCATTTTTTATTACTGGACAAAAGTGGAGTTTATGTCAATAATTAAAAACATGTAAATTATGTGATCACTTTGTATTTACACTGGCTTTTGCTTCATTGTCTGCATTTTATTTCTGATTGCATAAATATTCATAGAGAAACACCCAGGGAAATTTTCAAAGTGGTGCATAGAGACTACACTATGCATTTCCTATTAATTTTAATGAGTCACATGGTTATGTTCTCACACTCTAAGTTGAAAATTTCCCTCCTGCTTTTCACCATCTAAAACAAGTGTCTAATTCCAAGCATGTACTGTCTGCATCTCCCACTCTACAATCTATAAATACACAAGGGACATGCAGTCTTTTCATATAGATACTTCAGGATGCTCCAGTGGCATTTTATACCCAAAGGAAAAAGTGCCCAGACTAATCAGAGTTACTAAACTCCTCATGCTGCTCCTAATCCTCATCTCTAAAGACGTTTCCATTAATTCCTTCGCTGAAATGCCTATTTAGATGCACAGAAAATTAACATCCTGGGAACCTTTGACATAATTAAAAGTACAATTACCAAAAAAGTAGCATCAAAAGAACCACTAAAACCAGAATAAGACATAAATCAACCTGGTCCATCAAACAGTTCCAGAAACTGTGCTTTGACATTCCTCCCCCAGAAGCTAATGACAGCAAGATTTTTGTCATTTGACTATATCTGAACTTTCCCCACAATGTGCCAGGAAGGTCAGCCAGGGTATTTTAGAGCAAGGCTGCGAGTAGAGAGAATTGCAGGCTTAGAGTTACTTGCAGTGTCTTGCCAGAGATTCCCTCTGTTTTATAGCTCACAGGCTTCACTTTTCACAGTTGCTCCTTCTAACCAGCTTTTTTACATCTCCTGGAAACCAAGAGTGGGGGAAGGGAGGACTTTTCTCCTCCACCCAGATAACTGCAAGGGATTCAGTGGCCACAGAGACAGGGGCAGGAACATGGACAGCCACAGCCGGCTGCACCTTAACACAGGCTGAAACCTGGTGGTGAAGCAGCTGCAATGGGTTTGAAGGCTCCGTGCTGGGGAACTGGAAGAGAAGATTGTGGGGTGGCTTAAGTGAAGGGAATCACAAAAGAGGGAAGAAGGGGAAGTTCGTTGATGAGAATGGGGTAGCTCCTAAGAGGAAAGAGTCCAGCTTCTGGGATGCAAACTGCTTAGAAATGCAATCTCAGGGCTTGGGAGCACTGAGGGCCTATGGCTTAGGGGTGACACAGACCAACTCTACTATGCACCTCTTACAAATCCCGTCTGGGGAGAGGGACACACAATGAGATGCACTTAATAGCATCACCTCCTGGGTCAAAAGGCAGCTAGCCTGTACTATGACCTTGCCATTGCCAGTCCAGGGCAGCCTTGTCTCACTGATTCACATTTGTCTACTGGAAGGTCTTTAGCCTTTTATCAGCCAAAGATGTCTACACACGTCCTCCACAACCCATCTGCCTGTTCTCATAAAACTTGAAGGAGTGTGATATTTTTGAGGCTGCTAGCTCTCCGTCAGACTGGAATGAGATTTCCCAACAAATTGGAAAGTTATTGTTAGGAGACATATAGCTAGACAGACATGTACAAAGAACGTGGTTGCAAAAGACATTTTTCTTTAGGAAACTGGGTTACAACAAGGGACTGCCTGATCTCCATTTACAGTTCTGTT
>NW_020799095.1:118727387-118748475 GCF_003259725.1 Athene cunicularia
TTTTTTTTTTTTTTTTTTTCTTTTTTTTTTTTTTTTTTTTTTCACCAGCATCTCAGACCTGATGCTGTACACAGCTGGACTGTCCTGTATCATATGTGGGCCAGACTGACTTTCTCTTCCTCACCACATAGCAGCAGGTCATGAGTAAGAGTGATATAAGTGAAGAGGATCTTACTTTTCACCCATTCATTCATTCTGCGTTGATGAATACCTGAAAAAAAAAAAAATCAAAGGCAGCATAGGAATGTAATGAGGGATGAGACCCCTAGGAAAGAAGTAAAAGCCACAAGAACAGACACCATGTATGAGCTCATGATGAACCTGATTTTACATCAAGTAAGTCTTGATAGAGCTTTGTTAAACAGCCTGCTGGAAAGCCTTAGGCTATCAGCTTGTTTCAGAGAAAATGGGAAGAGTGTTGGCAACCTGAGGGCCTAAATAGATGGGAAAACGCTTTGTATCAGGGATAGGGGAAGCAAGAGTCTTTGTCCCAGGCTTAATGACCTGGTGCCTTGATGAATTCCAGCTATGGTTATCTGTATTGGGAAAATTATCAATGTTCTGTTGAAAAGGAATCTTTTCCTGAACAAGCAAATCTCAAATCAGAAGTCTTTTCACCCAAGCTAAACAAAGTCTCACATGTCTAAAAATATTTTAAAAGGTGTAAGAATAAAAAAGAGCTGAAAGGTCTTTGCATTTTAAGTGTCCTAAAAATTTTACTGCATCCTGCAATTTTCTGAAAACCCACATTTCTCTCTGTTTTTAACAAGTTTTTCCTTTTTAACATAATTTCCTTGATATAACATTATTTTTACTCCTACCTTAACTCCTTTGCAGAAACCTGTTTCTAGTTAAACAGTTATGGAAAGGGAAAGCAATAAACAAGCAACAAAGGTGGCAACTCCATGCCTCTAAGTAATATTATTACTAAACTTGATATCTTTCTTTTAAAACATTTTAAAATTATATTAATTCAGAACCATACTAATAAAGACGTGAGACCAAAGACTATAACAAGCTAGATCGGGCCACATCCTGTGGCTTCACCATCAGTGTTAAAAATAAAGCTCAAAAAGGTATGCAGCTGAATTTAGTAGCTTTTTAACGTACTGATACCTATGCAGTATCCTATTAATTGTTGTATTTATTAAATACAAAAGCAAAGGGATATTAATGAAAGTTAACAAGCTGTTATCAAGCTGTAAATGAAAAGCCTACCTACAAGTTTTTGACAGCAATGATTAAATCATTGCTGCCATTCTATTTTTCCTCATAGAGAATGTCTCTGCTCAGGTGAAACTATCAAAACTTGTATCCAAACTATTGAAAAACTATATCCAAAAAACCTGCTCCACAATATAAGCTGGATATACATATTCTTTAATGTTTTGGCATCTGAAGCTCTTAGAAGGCTCACCTTTCCTGTACCACTTGAAAAAAAAAAAAAATCACATGTAAAAGGAAGAGAGGAGTATATGGAGAATTGCAACTTCGGCCAATTTGCAAACATTGAAATCTACATGCAATAGAGGTGTAAAAATTGAGTACACCTACCAACGCATCTACCCTGACTGGATAGCTATAATTTAAGTAGGTGGCTGACAGATGTCATGTCTCAAGCATGCTTTTTCATGTTCATTTTCATTTTAATCTTTTTCCTGTCTCAAGTATGCATTTAAAATTATTTTTTAACATATTGTAGTGTGTAACCTACATGATCCTTAAAGGAGATTTCAAAGTAGAGTTCAAAGCTGCCAACTGATTATACAATGAGAAAAATGAGAATAACCGCTGACAATTTACCAGCCCCCAACACAGACTAAGATGGGTTGTTCCACAGCCAACTGCAGCACCAAGGTTTCAAAATGCAAAACACAGCAATCGTCACATCTTTGCCAAAGTTAAAATGAAGTTTTTTGCTGTAACTTACTGAAAAATATATTAAAATGCTGCTTTTAGGCTGAGAAGATGTCAAATGTAACTCACCCTTTCCCCATTCAAGAATGTGCAGATGGTAATCTCATTGCGGTGTAATGTTGGGAAGGTTTTGGTTTAGATACTGTATTTTAGCTTCACTCAAAGGTTTGCTTCGGCAAAGGAAGTGTCAGAGACTAAAATGACTAGTTATGGTACCACCACTTGCTTCATATATGATCTTGGTACTTCAACAGATGAACATACTTGTGTGTGACGATGTACCGATCACACATATGAGTGTATCTATCCAAGTGGAAGATGGTTGGCTAGTCTGGAAAATGAGAGCTAGATCCTTGGCTGGCAAAAGCAGCATACCAAAAAGTAAACTTCAGTTCTGAATATTGTCTGGAGAGCTGTCCTAATGAATGTAATCTCCCTCACAGGAATAAAACCATCTCATCGAGCCCACTAGGGTACACTGAGATTTAATTAACAGTCCTGACTTTCAGGAAGAAAGTACCAAATAATAACAACCAGTGACATTGATAAAGTCATAAGTACAAGATATGACTGTTTTGCCAAATACAGGCAATACTCCTTTGTTTTCATTAACAGCATCATGTCTCATTCCTTCAAGATGAGGTTTGAAATGCTCTATAGTAATTGTGTGAACTTTGGAGCACATTTACTTAAATCCTCTAAAATATGCAGTCTATTTGGCCAGTGAATTTAAAAGTTAATGAAGCAAACATCCTCTTACATGCATAAGTGAGGAAAAAAAGGACATAAATCTTTCTGTCTGATCCCCATTCACATCTGAACATGAAATATGAGCACTTTTCAAGCAAGGCAGAATTTTGTAATGTATTAAAAGCATCTGCTAAAGCCTACTGCTACTAAAAAGCCTACTGCTCCTCACTTTATCACTGCGCTACGTATGCCACCTCGCAGGTGTCAATAAGCTTTTATACACATGCTATTTCTAAATGTGAAAAAGAGGGAAGGAAAAAAGTAAAAGTAATCTTATGATGACTTTGCAATTTAGAAAAGAAAGCTCTTTGAAACGCTGCCCTGAGCCACACAGAACTCCAGTTGAATAATTAATTACATATTGACAAGGTCTTATAAAAGAGAAGCTCAGAGCTGTATTGACATTTATATCTTCTTAACATTCATCAGAAAATGTCATTCTGCTTGAAACAATTATTGGGAGCTTATATGTTTTTGCCTTCATATCCAAATTCTTATCAAGAAGATATGTGACTGATGATTTTTTATGCACTGACAATTTGACTAAAATTTAATTTTTGTGATCAACTAATTTATATTAAAAGAATATTAGTATCTTCTATAAATTAATAAGAAATACTTGTATGTACATTGCTACAAGCCACAGTGGACTAGAATTATTTCTTTGAACTACTCTAATTAGGCATTACATCTGAATTTTTGTGCAACTAGGAACCATTGACACACAAAATTCAACCAAAAACCATGAATTAAAATGACTGTCCATGAACTTTACTAGGTAGGATGTAAAAAGGAGATGCACCAAATGATTGTAAAATGTGCAATTCTGTCAGTGTGCTGTATTTCAAAAGGACAGAGAATAAATTTTCATATTTCTGTTTTCCTATTACATTTGCAATTAATTGAACTAGGATGGCATGCACATTTCTGCTAGAGTTCTTCTGTTACAGTATTTCAATTGCACTTAATAAATTGCACCTTCCATGAAAAGAAAAGGTGATGGATTGAAAAATGTTTAGCACAACCATGCATAATTGATAGGTTCCCTAGTGCAAATAAGTGTCTAATAAATAATTAAATTTAATCTCATTATAAGAGTTTTCATAATGGGATAATTTAATTAAATGAAAGCCAAAGGGTTTCTAGGGGTTGAAAGATGCTGCTGTTGCTATATTTGGCTAATGGTCTGGGGATAGTATAGTGAAGAAGGGTAATTCACATGGGTGCATGCATTATTTAATGAATCCCTCTGAGATGGAGGAAAGGACAGATCAATGATAACTTGTCATTTTATCATTGCTTACAATGCACATTTAAACAACCTGGGAAATGTTAAAAACAGAGAGAGAATCTTGCAACCCTTTGCCATGCATTGGGCCTCTCTCCGCCAGACACACAGTAAGCATTGTCTTTTGCAATACACAGTTTCACTCTCATCTAACATTGCTAATTTTTTCCTTCTTTCAGACCAAAAACCTTACAAGCTCCTGTACAGTTAGGGCAAGTCTGCCCCTAAGTGAAAGTTATAATGGATACAGCATGTATATCTGATACTAAAAAATTGATAGCTGTGTCATGTGGGACCCATTAACAAGCTTTTTGAGTGGGCTGAGTTTTGAGCTTTAAGTCTCCAGAAGCACTTAGCTAGGCTAGGATACTAAAACCATACAAGTCTAAGTAGTTAGCTCATTTGCAGGTGATCAGTTATGAATTAATATGAATAGCAAAGGTTGTATCTTTTCAGATAAGACACGAGTGTCATCTTGCACACAGTAAATGTGCAAGACCCAAAAGCTAAATGGAGTGGGTTTGCAATCTGAACTTCCACCTTCTAACGACCTGTACACGCACAAGCATTTGCTTGTTTAGAAACTTTTGTCTTTACTGGTGAAGTCTGAACACAATGACTGCTCTACTGCTGCAGCCTTGTGTTTGTCCCTTCCAGAGGGTCTCACTCATTTGATGGTACCAGACATTTTTATCAGAGAGACGTCGATCACTCTTCCATTACAGCAGAGGGATACAATTGCCCATGCTTTTCCCTTCTGAAGCATAAGGGTTACATAACATTAAAAAAAAAAAAATCTTTTTATGATTGCTTGTTATCTGTATTATCCTTGTTAACATCCTTTTAAATGTTTCTGAACTTTGAAAGGCATTTGTCTTCCACGGGTTTCACAGGCTTATGACTTGCACAAAAAACATTTCCTAGTATCAATGAAACCATTTTAATTTTTGATCGATGCCATGCTCTGAGCAGAACTGGCAATGAGCTACACAAAAGGATGCTCAAATCTCTCTAGGAACTCTGGCTACAGCAGCTCACACAGTCCTTCCAAATAGTTTGCATCACATTTGCCAGTTATATCAGATCCCACAGGAGTTCTTCAGCCCTTCTTAATCTTCTGCATCTAAGTTATCTTGTTTGCCATCTCTCCACTTATCCTATTTTTAGTTTCTTAATAAGTGTCTTTATCAAAGTACAAGTAGTATAGATGCTGAAGGTTTTGCATGATGAGTATCAGTCTCCTATTTCTATTTGGTCTTTATTCTGCCAGCCACTTTTCAATCCACACAGAAGCTTAGCAGTAACATGTTTCTTGAATTACTTGTGAGAATCTAGAGCTTTTTTTCAAAATCCAAATATACCATATCTGTCTGGTTTTTGTTCACCTTCTCAGTGACCCACATGAAGAACGCAGAAGCCTCCCTGTGTCTCACCTCCACACTCACTGGTTACCTCATACAAAAATATATCTCAGTGCTTTTCAGTATTTTTACTCTTTTTTTTTAACCATCCCCTTCTTATGCTGAACAAATGCAATGCCAGGCTTTCTTGCTGCTGTTACATTATTTTGTTTAGCACCACCTTCAGCATTGTAAACACAAATCATTCATCAACACTGTGTAAAAAGTAGGTGTTTAATTTTAGACTAACATAAATTAATCACTCATAAGTCATTATAGAGATGTAATGCCTCTTTCCTTCTCAATTATTATATTTAGTTTCTTACAGTTTAATAGCCTGGCTGATTAATGTTTTGGCTTTTACAAAATGAATAACTGGATGTCTAGTGGGGATTAGCAAAAAGATCCTAAGAAAAATTATCACAAAATATTTTTCTGTTATTTATCAAATAACCTCTTCCATCTATTTCTCCACAAACAAAAATAGGCATGTCTTAGGAAAATACAAGGGCCTATATTTTCTTGGCATCTTGGATGCCCAGAATTCAGTAGTCTGATTTCTATGAGTTAAATATTCTCAGTGCCTATGGAATGAGTTTCAGAGACAGCGGATTGAAATTAAGATGTTATTTTCTATAATTCAACTTCCTCAGGCACAGTTATCTACTTAAATCTCTGTGAGGATTTGTGTACATTTTATTACAGCTTATTTAATTCAAACAGCTGGGAGGTAAGATCTCTGCTGATTATTCATTAATCTGTTCTGTCCTTCAAGAACTAATGAAGTTCTCCATCCACTTCTCTGCTTCTCTAAGGAGACGTCCAGTAAACCAAGCTAAAATATACATGAGGCATAATAAAAGGAAGACTTTCACTGCTCTATATAAAATACAGGACAAATATAAACCACAATTCTTCTTTTTTTCAGGTTGCATTTCCACAATGGCTTGGTGGAGTATAGCTTTAATTCTGGATTACTTTGAATGGCATCCAAATTTTAAGGGGTTAGGGGCAGGGGGATTTTGTTTGTTTAAGAGTAGGACGTTCCATTTATTTTTCCTATTAAGTTACAAACTCCATTTCCCCCCCCAGGAACTAGTATTCTTATACCAAAACCTCAGCAGACAGCTACATCCAAGGTTGCAATAGCGATCATACCATAGATTTAAATTATAATCTGTGATTTTTACTCCCTGTTACAATGCTTTCCCAGACTGTAAGACAAAATTCCAATAAGTCATAAAAGTGAAAAAAAAAAAAGAGAAAATAACATGGAGATATTTTGGTGGGAATCGAAAGTATATCTAAGTAGTATAATCCCCTTTTCCATTTTTTTTTCTTCTTTATGAAAATTCCTGTCAGCCACCTTAAACTCCAAACATTGGCAGTCGAAGTTTTTATGCATTACTCCAGTATATGCAAAGTTTAACACTGCCGTTGTGGCAGAATGGTGACTCCATGTATTCTAAAACAGTAAAATCACCCCAGTACAGTATGGAAAAATGGTAACTTTTTTTCGAACTAGTGATTCTACACGTCAGCATCTCTAGTAAAGAGTTGGTATGTGACACTAATGAGTACACCAGTTAATGCCTTTGTAAAGCTCTGCTTATTGCATGCATGCATTACTGAATCTCAATGCACAGAAACTAGGAGGAAACAGAAGAAATACGTGTAATATTTGCCCTGTTAAATGTATCCCAAAACTAATTATTAAAACTGCATTTGCACCTAAGTTATTGTGCATTTGGGGTTTGTTTTATCTAATATTTCTTTTGAAATCTACTTCTGTAAATATAACTGTTGAACTACTGTCACTCAAAGTAGGAGTGAATCTATTTTATGATGACACTGGGATAAATTTTGCAAGACCGATTCAAAATATATAAATTAAACCCGAGAATAACTTCCCAAATAAGTATATATTTTACTATTTCCACAAATCACATGAATCAGTATTCCAGCCTGACTTTTGCAACAACAAGCAATAGGACATGAAATTATAGTTTTAATTGCTAAAGTTTGAAATACAGGAATGATACCAAATATTTTTTTTTCTCAGTGTACCAATTCATATCTCATAAGTTTGCTCACTTAAACCTAAATTTAATAGGCCTCAATAACCAAATGAAAAAAACACAGTTTTACTGCCATTTCTGGACTCCTTCCTGCTGCTGTGAAGTCCTTCCCCAGCCGATTTCCATGACCTCAGTTCTCCATGAGACATACTAGTTGGCATAATGAACAACAAAACTTCAGTTACACTGGAGAAAAAGTCTACTTAAAATAGAAAGAAACCAAAACACTAATATTTTTCCTGCTTGCAGCATGGGAGGGATGCTGTGATAGAACTGGTCAAAATCCATAGAACTTGGACTGGGTAGATGTCACTAACTGAAGCCTTCCAAAAGGAACTGCAGGGATGCTATCAAACAAAAGTCAGCAAACCTGCTCAAAGACCAAACTGTCCATCTCTCCATACATAGAGACTGTTCATCAGTAGCTATCACCAAATCTAAATGATCACAATTTCTGATATTCAGAAGGACCTGGCGACCTGCTCCCCTCCCTTCTTATGCTTTTCTATCTGTCTAGTACATCTCTCCACAGTCTCATACAGCACTGAACCTCCTACAAGTCTTCCAAGGATGAGAACAAAATGCTAAACTACCACTCATTTCCATCAATGCATATATAAAAAAGAAAAGCTTTCCACCTTTACATCTAGCCAAAGTAAACTGAGTCTTTACAGTAGAAATACTACATATTGTGGAAAAAACATCTCCAAACACCAAGTATAAAACTATCAGAGAATCTCAAGGAATTCCTCACATTTCCTGCCAACAGTTTGGGCTCAAAATGATCTGTTGGATATACTTCACTAAGGCTTTATGAAAGCTTCAGCTTCACACAACCCAGCTACAAGTCCGCAGCTCCCCTATAAGCACAGAAACACTGGAGCCAAACATAAAGTTGTGACAGATGAGCAAGGCTCTGAAAATATCTATGAATCTGGTCTTTCCAACATCTTACAGGCAGTCATTTCTGGTGTTCTGTAACTGCTGTATGTGAACTCATTAATACAGCTGTACAAGTCAGTTCTGTGTTCTTAAACTACTGGCCAGTAAGTAACAGATTTTCACTTTTATCCCTAGGCATACACAGAATCTCTTCTTTCAAATGGAAAATGTGAAAAAGAGGATTGATATAGACAATGCTTATTTTTGGTCAATTTTGACATTTTACTTTGAAACAACTATAAAATACACCCTTGAATTCCCTTTGAGAACATATTGGAATGTCCCTCCCCTACTCCCTCCGGTTCAGTCTCAAACCAGCCACAGGAACAACACGATTTTGAGTTCAAAGTGATGAAGATAGCTAATGGCAACTTTGAAACACATTCCCAGGAAGCTGAGATTCAGTCATTTGTAAAAGAGAAACTGTTCATAAAACCAGATGAACTACTTTTCATAGTATGAACATTTTCAGACATCTTGTGTTGACAATGAAATGTGATAAAGAAATGCAGAGCAAACCAGATAACAGTCAAAGAAAAGGAGTGAATGCCCTAAGAGTTTTATGAAATACTAAGTAGCAGTATAAATGGTATAATCTGGTGAAGATGAAGTAAACAGTTCTCTGAAGATAAACTGGTGTTCCTAGTAGTTTTGTGGATCTGATTTTGATTTTAGAGTTTAAAATCCCCACAGAAGGGCAGAAAGCAAGAAGGATGAAAACAAGGTATGTCCTCATGAACGGATTAAGTGGAAACATCACAAGAAAGGAGAGATCCACTGACCTTTGGAGGAGCCTTGCACAACTAATGTAAATAACAGATTACTCCTATTATATGAAGAGGCACTCGAAACCAAAATCCTTCTGCAGCCGACATAGAACACTGAGAGTCCACAACCCAAATATCCCCCCAACATTTTAGCTCTACCCCTGCTGAACCTCTGGGCACAACACTCATAACCACTCACTGATGTCGGATCAACACTCATACAGAGCAGAGGCATGGTACTAACAAAGAAAAGGGCAAAAAGTCTGAAGGACCTAAACATGGGAGATGTTGGGAATTGTTTAAAGGTTAATGCCTGGCCTTTATTCCTCAAAATAACATGTAGCTTGGCCAGTGGATTAAATCAGGCAAACTCTATATAAAGTTTAGTAGGCTTAAGGAAAACCTAATAGCCTTTCAGTTACCTGCAAGGAGGTCATTGAGACAAGAGCTGGGCTCTTTAAGTGATGCATGGTGGGGAGATGAGGAACAACAGGCATAAGCTGAAATACAAAAGTTTCAGAGATGATGATAGGAAAACCTTTTTCACCCTGAGGTGAAAAACTTGGAAGTTTTTCAGGACTGCACTAGATAAAGGTCTGACCTTATAGGTGATCCTGCTTAGAGCACAAGGTTGGACTAGGGACCTCCTGGGTTGCCTTCCAAACTGAATTTTCCTATAATCCTAACATCCTAAGTTATTAACTATCTACCAGATAAATGGCTAAATAATTAAATATTAATTACAGAAGAATTAATGCACAAAGAATAACTTGTAGCTGTAGTATATTGCTTAGCATTAAACACTGCATGCTAGCCTTGCAGATCTTCTACATCAGTTATCCTAGAACAAGTGCCTTGATAAACCTTTATAAAGCACATATTAAAAGTTCAGAAGAAAATTATCACAAATTTTAGTCAATAAGCCATAAATTAAATTGTCTCCAAGTAGATCTTGGCATGATACATTACATTTCCATTCAGCAGGCCTTGACATGGCAGATTATAATGATTCATATTACATGAGTAATTAATGAAATAATACAATATACATAATCCTAAAACTATGCTCATACACAGCAGAAAGGGACAGCCACAAGAATCTGGTTATTTCTCCCCATTCCTCACCTCCAGCTAAAACATCCAGGAGCCCACCTGTACTTCCACTAACGCCGTCCAACAAGTGATGAAACACAGAGCAGTTAGCTCTGCCATGACCTGTCTCTGCCTCCAGTTCCACTTCTAACGTGAAAGGGGACAGATGGTACATGAAAATTATTTGTATCCTTTCTGGGGCAGAGAGGATTCTCACTGTCTACTAAGGATTCAGCCGTCCGCGTACCATGTGCTGCAGAACAACCTGATGACCTGGAGAAATCCGTGCTAAACTTAGAAAATGTTATATGTTTCCAGAATTAGTTCTGAACATATCTAATTAAACCCTTTCCTTAAAGTCTAAAGAGACAATTTTCTGTTGTCCATTAAGTTGTACTTGCAGTAGGACTGTAGGTCTACAGGGGTAACTGGAGCACCTAATACCTGGCTTAACTGCTGTAGGTGTTCTACAAGCCCATATGTTTTTAAGGTGTAGAGTTTCTGTATGATGCTATATATCCCTGAATGTCTAGGTATGTATTGATATAGATACACACATGCACATAAATACTGCAACTAATTCTCCCAGGAATTTTCAGTTTCCTGTCAGCGCTTGATTTGCCAGACCTAGGCAGTCCCACTAGAACTTGGAGAACGGATAGCTTAAAAATGGTATTTACGATCTATTACATCAAAACTATGCTGAAAATCAAGCTTTTATTTACAGCATCACTTTATTTGCAGTATTCCTTCTGGTGCAGTGAAATGGTAAGGAAATAGTTATTTTTTGTAGTTTTTTGGTAGTTATTTTGCAGAAATATTTTCCATTTGCTAAGCAAATTGCGTTACAGGGCTTTCTTCAATAAAGAACTGTACTGTTCGAATCATAAAATTACGGCGCCACGGTTTGTTATTTATATCAGTGATGTTAAATACACCATAAATGTTCAGAAAGGTACAGAAACATACCTCTGCAGTATTATCTATTAAATATATAAAAAATATGCGTTGTTGTTGGAAAGAGCTCTCCTTGTTCTCTGTCCTTGATGAAGGTACAGTTTCCTCAATCGGAACAGAAGGCTTACGGCTGAAGTTAACAGAGAACATCTGGTTTTCATTTGAGGTGCATTCAAGTGTTCATTAAAGTGTCCTTGCTGGTCATTTTCAGCCTTTTTTTTTTCCCTGATTCACAATGGTTTGTGTCCTAACACTGTGGCAATTACAGCATGTTGCTAAAAACGGTTGCTGTCATTGTACCATTTCCTTTCAAAAATCACAAGAGAAACATGAAAGAGAACCAAGTGTGGATCTCATCTGATTTCAGTGCAAGAGCAGCTTCTATAGTTCACCTTGTTCATGCTTCCTAGGGGTGTTTATTTTCTGCAATTATTCATCTAGGCTTCACTGAACTTGAATACTAATAAATTTTAAGAAGTGAAACAAGAAGCCTTCATACTGTCTTCAGGGAGGCCTCAGAAAACTGCGTTAGATTGTGAATTATTAGTATTAGCACCAAGGGTGCTAATACTTTGTTGCTTGATACAGAAAGTCAGATCAGGTAAAAAACACCCGAAAAAAGAAAATAAAAATTTTGTACGTTTCCTCTGAATATCCGATAATCCTTACATGACCAATTTAAAATGAAGGGGTTCATTATAATCTGTAAATATTTTCTCTAGATTTGCATTGGGGTGCTCTATGAAGTTATTAGAGGCATTTTATAGAAATCTGAACTTTAAAAGAATGTAACTATTAATTTTAGTAGTTTATAACTGCATTTGAGGAAAATTATTTAATTACACAAAAGTGTATGCATTATTATAGTCACATTTTGAATTTAAGGAAACTAATTCTGAACTTTAAGTTAAGTTTCTGTCTCAGTGCTTGAGGTCAAGAAAATTCAGCAGTGTGCTGTAACTGCATCCTAAGTAAATTAACATTGGTACGGATAACAAAACTATAAGCCTTCATGACACTTGACAGGTAAGTATAAAGACAAGACTGCCTTTAAGCACTCATAACTCATCTGGAGTTAGACAAACCTCTCTGAAATGTGCAGCAAAAATTCAGAGGATATAAATGTGGACTTTAATCACACATAGGATGCACATTCCTACTGTTTTCTCTGAAACGGAAAGTATTTTAATATTGCATAGGTTAAACAGAGGTGGCTCTGATAGTAGATGTAATGTAAGCATTCTCTGAGTGACTGGGACTATAAAAACACTTACAAGCCTTGCAGCCTGGCAGCGAAAGGGTAGCAAGGCAGTTGCAGAAGAAATGGCTTTTCAACATACTTTCCAACTTGGCTGGCAGAGGCCTAGAAAATTTAAATGTAAATGGGCTTTAACTACTAGAGGAATAAGTTCCACAGTAAATTTACAGCTTCCCCAAGCTGATTGATATGAAATGTTGATCAAAATCATTCAACCATTTCTGACCATGATAAAAATGAAAACAATTCCACCCACATTCAAATTAATGAATTATTTTCTTTAAAGATGGACTATACATCAGAAACATGAAATTTATTTCAGGGCAATAATTATTAACTTCCTTATGAATTTGGTAAAATATAATTAGTCTTGGAAAACTTCAGCTCATGGCAGAGACTTCACAACAAATTACATTTTAGCAAGTCAATCCTATGAAGTAGTCTGTCCACACTTGGCATGCTTTGGGGAATTCTGAGTGCGCTGTCTTATAAAATTAGGGTAGGAAATGGGTTTTTATCTATTTTTTTTAATTATCTTTTCCTTCCCTTCATTCTCTGCTTTGTGTCCAGAAAGGACAGAGAAAGAAGTTGATGCAAATGCAGAGAAAGAAGAGCAGATGAGAGAGAAAATGAGCTCTGGGGCTGAGAAAAGCATGAAGAATAGGCAGAGAGGTGAGCAGAGGGAGGAAGAAGAAAGCTAGGACTGGTGAGAAAGGAGAGAGGGATGCAGGGATGTAAGGGGCAGTGCAGGACCTGGAGTTGGAGGATGGAAAGAACAAGAGGTGGAAATTTCACAGGAATGAACACTAGAACTGATCATGAGAAAGAAAAGTGACAAGGAGGAACTACAAAGGAAGAAACACCAGTATCAGTGGAAGGACAGCGCTGAGACTGCTTGTTAGAGTATGAGACATAGGGGGTGCCCAGGGGAACAGATTGAGGGTCAACCACAGCCTTCCCAAATGAAGATGCCAGAAGATGGCCTATATGCAGTCACAGTCAAGTGTTTCCCTGGCCAGTCTAATGATACATTTATATATGATAAGGACAGGCAGGGAGCAACTCTGGTAAGGTTTTACTAAAGCAGATATACATAGCCCAACAGTCAAGGAAGAAAGGCAAACAAACAATGCATAAGGAAGGTACAGGAAATTATACGGGTATGCATGTGATCACTAAAGTCAGGATAACATGTATTTATTTAAGGTGGAACCACCTTCTAGAAAAAAATGGCTTTTGCATGAACACAAGCCAATTTTATCAATAATTTTGCTGAGAGCAAAAGGTGGTTCATTCCAAGCAAAAATTTCCCAAATAGTTCACATTCATGCCACCTCCAGTCATCTTTTTGCCTTCTTACTGTCCACTTGAATTAACATCACCCTTAATATCCAACCCACCTGGGACCATGCAGAAATCTCCATTCTTCTCAAGTCTTTGACAGCCCTTACCTACAACAATATCCCTATGTTTGTTAAATGTACCACTTACTTAGGGTCTCTTTATGCCGCAAATATTAGCATATAATAATTTAGTATTGTTCACTGCAATTACTTTAAGTAAAGTATCCAAGAAAATACCATTATTAAAGGAGACTCCAAACAAGCTGAGTTTTCTATTCCCCTAATAATGAAAGCCACGATAGCTGTGGACATTAAACACACCAAACGACCAAGCTTGTGATTAAACAAACATCTCTAAATACCATCGTTCATATTTTATGTGATTTTTTTTTAAATAAATGAAATTTACATATATTTTTAAATTAGCTTTTAGTTCTTACAAATTCTACGTAATCCAAATATTTTGTTCTTATCTTATATGTGAGCCATGTTATATGCCACAGTACTGTCTGCCTAAACACTCCCATTTACTACAAACAGAAGAATAATTTGTTTAGCTATATAATCAGCAGAGAGGCAGCACACAATAAAAGAAAGCATTCTGGCTTTAAAATGAATAAAAATTGATTGTGTCCCTATAAAAACTAAATTGGCAGAGTGTTAATTGCATTTCACATAAACATCTGTAGCAGTCAGTGACTCGTTACTGTGCTGTAATGCAATACAGGACACTTAGGAATAAATGCATCCTCTAGATGAGTTCATAGAGATTTTCTAAAAGCGCCTGATGAGATTGTAAAAATCTGATTAGTCAGACCTGCTAATGACACTTAAAACAAAGGGAAATCTTTAAATAAAATTATTTTCCTTTTCTTTTCTCTTGATAAATTATATGCAAATTACTGTTGATTGAAAAACGCCTGCCTTGAAGGGAAATTCATACTAATGAAGGAAAGGTCATGAGACAAAAAAAAAAAGTATTTGCTAACGAAATCTGCAGGCACTTGAAAATTTAGAAGAACCTAGATTTCTTTGTGTGTAGAGTATGCTGGAATAAGAAAATATACCCATTCTTCATATTATTTGTTGTTATTATAATGCATGAGACATCCTCCAGGGAGAAAAGTAAAGTGAGTTGCTTCCCTGAAGACCTCGAAGTATAGACTCAGTACTCAAAAGATGTAAACACATGTTTAAATGTGTGCCCTGCAAGCAGTCCCCTCAACTTTCACCATATTAGTTACATGCAAATACATGTCTGTAAGAACATGATCTAGGAAAGCAGTGCTACGGGTCATAATCAAAACCAACAGTTTACGCCTAAACTGAGCAACTAAAAAAAAATAATATTAATTTACAGAAGTTACCAATAAAAATAGATGTCCTTCCAAGTCTTTCACTAAACATTCAGGAAAAAGGGACTGATAATATTATAGTTACAGGACCCTGACAATAAAAAATGTACGTAAGAGTTTTAACCATTTAAAATGCAGATTTCACTCTCATGGTATAGCTCTTCTTTAATGTGTACTGAACATTTATTTCAAAAACAGTGAGGATAAAATATAACGCTCAGTGAAATAAAAGCAGAAGTTGGAATTAAAGATGCTCACTGACAGGTCAGAAAAATGAGCCTGCATTTTTAATTTATTTTAATTATTGCAAACTAAAATTATACTTAATATGTAAAACAATTACAACATCTAAACAGGCAGCTGCACAGATATGAGAAAGCAACTACTGGACAAGTAGCAGGTCTGGAGAAATTGTTCTGGAGCAGAAAACAAATCGAGTCTACAGCAATCTGAGTGAAAAAAAAAAAGTGTTCATCCTGTTGTAACAGATGAACTGCAATGTCAAATGCAGGATGTGCAAAGTAACCTTCCCACACGTCTCTATGCCGATACAGTTGTGGCTTCTTCTAGGTAACACACCCCAGTAAAAATGTGAAGCAGCAGATGAACTTTGCAAGGAACAACAGAGATAATCATAAGGAAACATGAGTCATCAGGAATCACTTAAAGAACTAAGCCTGGTGGACCTAGAGCTGGTGGATCTAGAAAGGAGATAACTGAGAATAGGTATGATAAATCACTACTGATTCCTAAAAGTCTTTAACAAAGAGGGCAGTGAATTACCCTCTGTGAACTGGGAGTGGAGCAAACTCCACCATCATGTTAGATAAGTGTCCGCTGGTACAATGGTAATTAAGGTGTTTGATCCTGATTCACACATGGTGATAGATGAAACAATCTGTTAAAGTTCTCTCTCATTTATACTTCTATTAATATTGCTCAATATACAGTCAGAATATTTAAAATATTATGGTAATGTGTAACACAGTAAAGATGTCATTAAGAAAAAGTCCATTAAAAGTTTAAAAAGGCTGATTTTACTCTTAATCATAGATTAATAAAAATTAATCTGAAATGGGCCTCCAATACATTTATGTATAAGAAATGTCCTTTATAGATAAATGTTAAATCAACGATTGACAACAAGAGTAGGAGTTGTCTTATATAATTTCTAGTATTACCAGTTAGACTTCTGTATCATACAGCCAAGAATGGACTTTATCCTCCTTGGATTTCTGCAAAACAGAGTAGTCCCTTTCCTGATAAATGTATCTGAAAAACACTCTTCTATAACTCTGGAAACAGGGATTCCCAGCTTCAGGCACTGGTTTTGATAGAACAAACCCAGAAATTTAGCAAAAGAAATAAGCTGCGATCCTTGAATTGAGCATACAGGAGTTTCAAATGAAATAAACATGTTTTCACTTCACCACTATATGGACTGTATCTTTTCAAATAAACTTGTGTCTAACCTCACTACTTACTGTATATTCCTATCTCAAATAAATTATAATAATGTGCTGTAAAGCACCTTGGTCTGAACTGTGGCTGGTGCAGTACCTTTCAATAAATGAAAAATGAGTGGACATATGGAACCACTAGAATCCACGCTATTCATCTATTAATGGAGGGTCCTAAATCATGAACCATAAGTTCAGCCTGTTGGTAGCTGCACTGATTATAATGAGACCATTTACTCCTGAGGTTAATGCTTAAACTTATCCTGATTCTTTAAGCAATCAGATAAGGCTGGCCAAAATGTGGTGCTAGACAGAAGTGGATATTCAAAGGGATTTCCCTACAGTGAAGCTAAATACAAAGGCCAGCAGTAAGGTTTTAGTTGGGCTGCCGGGTAATCTGTATTGCCAGTACTTGCTGAAGACAAAATCCCTCAGCTGCTTCGGGACTCAGAAAAAAGACCTATCAGCCCTATGGAGCAAAGGGACTCTTCTGTCACTTCTTATTGGGAGATCACACTCCTTCTATCCTTAATTCTCCTAAGTATGTAATAGACTCCATGCAGCTATTTATCCATAGGGATTTTAGGATGGGGCTCTTACAGTGAAGAGGTTTGTCCACCTCTGGTTTAAGATTTGAAGCCCTGTTGAATGAAATTAACTTCAGTATTCACTGTTCACCCACTTCCAAGTCCTCACCAGCATAAGTACAGGAATGCAACTCAGTTGCTTCCTCAAAGACATCAGGGAGTACAGGAAACACTGAATCTGTGCTGTCTTCCCTCACTGAAATTGCTCCAGCTGCTGTGGCATACAGCCGAGAAAAGACAGAGCAACCACTACAGCATTCTCACATAGTAAAGTTCTTCCCTGAAATCTCAGCACAGTATCTCTGATTTTATTTAAAACACTGATTAGAAAGCATGCCAGGAAATACAATGGAGTCCTTCCAAATAATATTGGTGTTTTCTGTGTATTTCTCCTAAATAAGTAAATTTAGTTAAAATAATTTCTGTAACAAAAGTTTTATGTTATAAAATTACCAATTGTGTGTATCTTGATGAGGGAATTCACTCCTTTTCCAGGATGTGTGAGCAGACAATGCCTTGAACATGTAAGTTCTAGGTGCAACAACAAAATATTAATGTTTTTAGGGTATTAATATAGGGGATTGCCTATATGTTTATGCTTCTTTCACTGGTGAAGTAAAAGCTGATACTTTCATAGCAGCTACAAAAAGAAAAAAAAAAAAAAAAAAAAAAAAAAAAAAGGAGAGAGCTGGTTCACCAAGCACTAACTACACTAATTTGGTCTTATACATGGCAAAGTATTTTTCGAACACAGTTCTTTAAAACCCAGTAAATGTACACTTCTGACAGATCAGAAACGTTTCTATATTTACTGATAACAGATAATTTCTGTTCTTTAAAATCTATTATACAGACAACCTGTAAAGTACCCTTCTGAAAGTGTGTGTTGTAGCAGTCTGGTATGGCTACTTACTAAAAGACTTTCAGTACATCATAAAATTGAATTATGTGTTCCAGCTCATTGGCTCCTAATTTAGATAAAACAGTAAGATCTGAATTCATGAGGCTGGTTGATCTGTAAGGGGCCCCCTGTAAGGGACTGTATATTAGGCTATTAAGACTTCAATTTTAGCTGGGCTGTAGTTATGTCATGCACTTGAACTGAAAATATAATTGAACATTTTGAGAAAAAATGGTCAATGGGGTGCTTATATGAGCATTTATGGGAAAAGCATTTAGACCTGGTGTTTATGCAGTCTGTAAACAATTTCTAATTACATCCACAATGTCTTTTCTATGAATAGATCATGCTTTCTTCCATTTATAGATGAGCATTTAGATAAGAGGGACAGAATTGTTTGGGGGTTAAACATAATTTCAAATAAGCATCAGATTTAAACTGAAAAGATACAGTTAATTGCTTCTCCCTTGTATGTAACTGAATCATCATCTTCTCCTCTGGAAGGAATAAATCTGAACATATCTCTTCCATGGCAGCAATTTTCCATTTTGTACAACCATTCACTCCTCTCTGTTACATTTTAAATAAGTTCAGTGAGTGAAGAGTCTACCACAGAGAGTTCATTTTTACAGAGTGTTAGTTCAGCTGCAACTTCTCCTGAATGATTTAATACATATAGCTATTATGTAACTCAGATTGTCTTCCCATGTTTTAATTTATTCAGTCATTTCCTTTTTAAAACATGTGCTATAGGGTACAGCATACCTCCTGGTTGTGATTTTGAAAGCTTTCAATTTATTAGTTACATTTCTGACACTAAAATATTTAGTTATAAAAATGTAAAGATTTAGAACAGTTGGAAACCATTGTTTTCATATTTTGCTTCTGTCTTTTATTAAGGGCTTTTGTCCCAAGGTGAACATGGTAATGAAGTAGATGTGATTTGGATAAGCCCTAGATAAGGTACTTTTTTCCAAGAAACACACAGTAAGAAGTTTGTTTGGAGAAAAAGTTACAAGAATAAGAGCGACCCACCAAGGATTAAAGGAAGGAAACTTGGAGCTACCTCTCTTATGGTGTTCAAGTATGAAGTTGTCCAACTTATTAGTTATCTTATTCAACCTTGACATTCATTTATATGGAGGACAAGGCTACAAATGACTTTAGCAGGCGTGCAGAGTCTCTTCCTGAAAGGAATATAGTTAGGAGGAAAACACAGTAGTCATTTTACAGTAACTTGCAAGAGGAATGTGGTCTATGTTAGGAGCTTATCTCAAGACATGAACTATTTGTTTCCCCTAATAAACATCCTATTACACTGGCTAGTATGTTTAGGCTCAGGACTGACAAGGAGGTCTTGCATAGCAAAGATTTAGCTACTGTCTCATGGTGCTGCAGACCAGATGCTGAAAAAACTTGTCTCACACAGAGTTGTTTTAATATTTGTGTAGCAGCCAGGCAGGCGAGTTTCCTGTATAAAAAGAACATTTGAACTTTAGGCGTCAACACTAGAAGAATTCATGTTATTTAATTAGGTCACTGATCCCTCTAAATTTCTATTTCTTGACTAGACATAGAAACTTTTTCTGGTCCTCAAGACAGTCAGCCTGTCCCCTCTGGTTCATTTGAAATAGGATGGTTAAAACTATCTTCCAGGCCCATTCATCTCAGTCCCCTGCACCTTGCATTGCTATTTACATACATACAGAGTGTTTATACAGAAATATCAAATCCTATCAAAGAAAATCGATCACGTTGTATACTTCTTTTTCAGGGATGTATTTGATGAAACACGGCAGCTAGCAAGTGAGAACATGGCCCACAAATACCTGGATAAGTTGTGATCAGTTTTAATTATCTGAGAGTTATAGATAGTTGCAGATGACTTTTAATTCTGTTGGTCTATTAGCACTGTTCAGGATAACAAAAATGGAAATAAATATTAAAACATATATCAAAAGTTTTACAGTTCTGTATCATTTTTGTCAGGAATTGTTTGGGTTGTGTTTTTTTAAAAATTATGAATGATCCTGCTTTTAGTCACTTTTCAGCCAGTAAATGTAGACATTTCATCTACTATTAAAGATATTAAAGGGACCAGTATTGTTCAATACCTTCATCAGTGACATAGACAGTGCACCCTCAGCAAGTTTGCAGGTGACACCAAGTTGAATGGTGCAGCTGACACTCCCGAGGGACGGGATGCCATCCAGCGGGACCTGGACAAACTCCAGAAGTGGGTCCATGTGAACATCGTGAGATTCAACAAGGCCAAGCGCAAGGTCCTGCACTTGGGTCAGAGTAACCCCTAGTATCAATACAGGGAGGGGGATGAAGGGATTGAGATAAGCCCTGTGGAGAAAGACTTGGGGGTATTGGTGGATGAAAAGCTGGACATGAGTTGGCAATATGCACTCACAGCCCAGAAGGCCAGCTGTACCCCGGGCTGCATCAAAAGAAATGTGCCCAGCAGGTCGAGGGAGATGATTCTCTCCCTCTACTCTGCTCTGGGAGACCTCACGTGGAGTGCTGTGTCCAGCTCTGGAGTCGTCCAAGAAAGACATGGACCTGTTGGAGCTGGGTCCAGAGAAGGGCCACGAAAATGTTCAGAGGGATGGAACACCTCTCCTATGAAGAAAGACTGAGAGAGTTGGGGTTGTTCAGCCTGGAGAAGAGAAGGCTCTGGGGAGACCTTACTGGGGTCTTCCAGTACTTAAAGGGTCTTATAAGAAAGATGTCAACAGACTTATTAGTAGGGCCTATAGTGATAGGACAATGGGTAATGGTTTTGAACTAAAAGAGAGTAGATTCAGACTAGGTATAAGGAAGAAATTTTTTACAATGAGGGTGGTGAGACACTGGAACAGGTTGCCCAGAGAGTTGGTAGATGTCCCCTCCCTGGAAACATTCAAGTTCAGGTTGGATGGGGCTTTGAGCAACCTCATCTAGTTAAAGATGTTCATGTTCATTGCAGCGAGAGGGGGTGGGGGGGG
>NW_020799095.1:118748525-118760754 GCF_003259725.1 Athene cunicularia
GGGGGGGGGGGGGGGGGGGGGTGGACTGGATGACGTTTAAAGCACCTTCCAACCCAAGCTATTCTATGATTTTATGATTACATAGGTAATTCACTTCCCAGGAATGGTGTGGTACCTGTAAGAGAACTACATGAGTTGCTATTAAAACATGTAGGACACAGAAGTCAAAGAGCATTCCTTTTCAGCTTCCCCACACTTCCCGTCTCACTTCTTCCAGGATCTTAAATAACTACCAATTTCTTCCCCAAGATGTGTTACCCAGGCTATCAATTTTATCATCAAATTGTGTAAAAGATGTGAAATCTTATATTAACATGTGTTCTGACTTTTTAAAAGATCCTGTAGAATGCTACTTGGCATCTAATGTCATTTACTAGAAAACATATTTTCAACACAGGATGAAGCTTAGGGATTTACCTTGCACAATGACATACCTGTTACTTATATTCAATATTTACATGGGAGAGAGGTGAAGATATGTTTAAAACTTTTTTTTTTTTTCATTTTGCATCTTTTTTTTTAATTACACAGCAACCAAAAATTCAATTTCATGTCAAAATTAAAAACGCCAAGTATTTTACTGTCAGTATTTTACTGCAGGTCGTGTGTCTCTCATTCTTTGCTCAGTAACATTTGAACCTGGCAGAGAGGGAACAGCTTCTATAGTGCTAAGGGACAGAGGAGCCTAACTAGAAGAGAGATCCTGACTAGCTCTTCTCCATAAAGGGAAAGGCTACCTCAAAACCTCAGTCAGATCTTAGATAACAGACAATCCACAGAGGAGACAGCTACTGAAAACTGAGCTTTGTAAATTTCACCAAAGGTCTACTTTTAATCTGATATAATTTAAAATAATAGTCTTTGAAATGCATGATAGACTAATAGACTAATCCACTACAGACTAATTATCAACTGGTAGAAACTGGCATTATAAAAAGGGAGGAATTTGGGCCATGGAATTATCTCAAGTAAGAAAAAATTACATTTGTAAAAAAAACTGGGAGGCTAGTCCCTCTGAAATCACTGATAATCCTCTTGCCGAATTCAACATGGTAACAGTTTCTCTCTTGATCTTTGCATTACATCCATTCATTAAAAATAATCATGTATTTCATCATTCACCTAGAAACACATAGTCTGTGATTAGGCCCCTAGACACTACAGTGAGCTATTTATATGTTGTTTGTATTATGACAAACTAATAATAGTTCATAAAAATAGAAACAGAAGGTCTGCAAAAGCACTGTTTGTCGGTAGGACTAAGTATAGTAATGCTGAAATGTTACACATACATGTGGTTTATACTCAAGATCTTCCCTGTAGACTTGAAAGCTCACAATCAAAAATCAACCTAGAATGAAAAATCAAACAGCATAACAAATGACCTGCTTAACCATCACCTTGGCCACTGTTCAGAAATGTCAGTCACCTTAAAAATGAGTATTGGCACTATCAGAGTTTTCTCAATAATTTTCTTTCAGTCAGATACCTAGAAAACTTAAGTATAAAATTCTGTTTTACAAGTCCCCTTCTGGGAGATGTGATCTACTAAATCAAGAGTTCCAAATTTTTAGAGATTGTAATACTCTGCTTCTGCAAAGATTAAAAGATAAATACAGAAGGAATGAAAGCAAGGTATTCAGTATAAACATTTTGAAAATTCAATTAGCATTTAGAACAAAATTTACTTTTATAGATCAGTTTTCATGGATGTAAACGAGATCCATTTACAACAGTTATACTTGCAGTACCTCTGAGAAGCTTTCTACACATCCTCCCAGTTCACTTGACACATATATGACATATATATATATGTATTCATATAATATGATTATATATGTATTTGAACAATATGTATGTTTTACTCAGGTGTGTTCTACAGAAAAAGACATGCCACTGGCATGAAAAGTTTAAAATTAACCACATCATCACAGATACTACTGGACTACCAGCTGAAAACAACTGCACTAATATTCAACTATGTGCCTTTTGTGAATACTTGTATAATAAGGGATGCAAAAAAGGTTTTGGCATAAAAAAATATTTAATTAAAAAATTCTCAGTAAAACCCTTTTCTGTCTTCAGTAGTCTTTTAAGCTCTGCTCATTATTTAAGGTCTTTTGAGGTGCCTGATGGAGTTTCAACCATGATTATTCCAGAAACCACTGAGGAAGTCTAACTTCTACCACTAAAGGATTAAGAAAGATGAAACTTCAGACCATTATTATTATTATTATTATTATTATTATTATTGTTGTTGTTGTTGTTGTTATGTACATTTTATAAAAAATTAAAAATTCTCTTGATACTTAACATCTAGGTTCAACAAATATGGGACTCCCAGTTTAGTCCCTAGATAGCGCAAGCTACATTATAAAACTAAGATTTCATAATTCAGTACAAATAGCATTTTGTGTTGAGAATATCCCCAGGCTTAAGGTCAGCAGGGCAGCACTTTACTTGCCGGAAACCTGACTGCAAGTCGGAAGAGACTACAGAATTTAAACTAGTTTTTCATAATTGTTCTTGAAGTCTCCTTAGTGGTTTCAAAATTAACTCTGTTGCCTTTAGCATTCTGTAACATAAACTGGCTAAGGTGGAAAAGGCAGAGGAACCGCTAATATTTTAGCATCTATATGTATATAACTCAATCTCTTCAACATTCAGCCTCTTCATGTCTCAATCATGAACTCAATATTGTACTCCTTATCGTACCCTATCTCACAATACATGCTTACAAAGTCCACTGACAGTGACTAAAGAGTTACTGATTTTTGTCAACTTATCAGTAAATTTACCCATTTAGTGATTATTGCCCTTCTCTTCAGGCAGGCCAACAAATGGAGTACAAAAAAGATCTTCAAAATAAAAGGCACAGAACTGTAAGCATCCCAGGAAGTAGAGAAAAGTATCATTTTAATGTTGTGGGTATTGAATTTGTTACATTACATAATGGGAAAATATTTGTGCCCTGGCATTTAGCTGCATTAAATAGTTTTTGTGGTTATCAAATTTTGTAGCCTAGCTTTGGCTTTTAAAAGTTGCCACAAAAGTGGTTTTCTGTTTTGTACACTGTACGGGCATAAACATTATCAATTAGATAAACTGACATAAAATTGCTAGTCATTCAAAAGCAAGAACTTCCCCCAGGAATTGATAAAATTCTATCAGGCTCTCAGAAGTCAAGGTCTGCATTTATGCCATAAGCATTACACAGAAACAATAGTCATTCAAAACATAATAATTACTTCACATTCTTCTGTAAGGGGAAAAAACAAAAACAAAAACAAAAACAAAGCATACTTAAATCAATTTCCTCTTTCAGCCTAACCAGCCATGGTTTACATCCACAATCTGTGCTCATATTCTACTATTTGATTTTTTTAAAATTTAAATGGGCATTCATCCAGCTTTAAATATTGCCAATTTCTAGGCAAATGCCCACTTATTTAAAGCTATTGCCTTTTGAAGTTTACAGATAAAAATGGTCTTGAAAAATTGTTCTCATTTTGAGAGAAAAGGGTATGTCTCAAGTCTATTAGTGGGGCAGGAATAAGGCTGTGGTAGGGAGCATCCTTCTGGTTCAAATGCAGTGCAGCCTTGGCAGAGTTAGCAATGGGAACTGCACAGTTATGGAATAAATAAAAAATATAGCAAAGTTGCATAGCTGCATAGATGATCTGTGCCTCACTGCTTTGATTCCAACTTCTCAGGGAACACCAGACCCCTCCAAATTGGAGTGCCAGCGATCTGCTCCCTCTCAGTCATACCTCCCTGGCCAGTGAGTGCAGGCTGCTCTCTGGAGTGGCTCCCATCTGTTTTGTCACCTCAAACATCATCCTAATTACTTTATTTTCTAATAAAATCTTTTGTGTTCCAATAAATCTGCATTTATCCTAACACTGAGAAGATCTGATTGCTTATTACAAATATTCCTTGCAGACTGCCTTTTTCTTCCTCAGCTAGTGATGCAAGGACTTCAGGCTACTGAATGAAGAGCTGCTTAGATAGCTGCACATTCAGAAGTGCTGATGAATAAAGCCTTATACATGTGGTCAACCAGCAAATTAGGGAGTGTGCAAAAACTGAACAAGGAGATTTTTCTCAATGCTTAATATTATAGTCAAAACATAAATAGTATTTGTAATTACTTTTTTCTTTTTCTTTCTGATTTAATAATTCAGCAGAAACTAAAACACAGACTCCACTGTTTCCCCTTTTCTTGTCAAGTCTCTTGTGCGATGCTTTTCTAGCGAGTTTGCACTCAAATAAACTGATTTTCATGAAATACTGAGAAACAAATCTATTACTTTCTAAGGCTAAGAATGTCTCCTGACTCGAGCAGTAAATTAAAACTAATGTAAGGTCCTGTTTCTTTGCAAGACCAAGAGCTTTCCATTCTACCTTGACTTTATGGAAAACGAGCACATGCATTTGGATTCATCATCATGTTTAAAGTGAGGAAAAATCATACATGTATTGTTCCACAAAAACCGATAGAACAAGCATAATAGCATCTACACACTCTTCTGTTGGTTTTGTCGGGGTTTTTTTAAGGGTCTTTGTAAAGTCAATGAAGGATTGGTGCATTAGAAATATTAATTGATATTGGGGTCTAGTATGACATCATTGTGTAAGGAAATTAACAGTGATAACTTAGGCTATTGTTATATAATATGTAATTACCTCTTACTTATATAGAGTTTAATAACAACCCTATACATTCATGTATTGGTAGTGTATTACAAAGTTATTCTGAAGCAGACAAGGGGGGGGGGGGGAAACATTTTTGTTGATCTTTATTATCCTTTTTAGATTTGATCTACAAACCTGTAGATTTCAGTGCTAAAGGACTTTTCCAAAACATTACAAATCCTGTGTGCCCTTTATAGCAACCATCTTCTCCATGTTTGCAATGTCTAAATCACAGCTTTAAAATTCATCTTGCTAACACTGTTAGCTACTATCAGCAGCAGCTCTGTTACCAACAACGGTAGACTTCAGTGGAAGTCATGTATCTCCATTTCTTCCCTCTCCACATTCCCTTACAATGCTGCCAGCTTGGAGACCATCCTCTCCCTTCTCTTCTGACCTATCCCATAGGAAAAGGCCAACCTCACATTACCATGAACATTCTCATCCTACAGGCTATGACTGAACCTCACCCTCTCACCTATTCAGAAGAGCAGATGGGACTTGCTTGGCAGGATCCCATGGGGGTAGAGGTGACCAGGAAAGCTAGTTGCCCCTCAGCAACCACCCCAAAGCACTGTCCTTTCCAATATGTAGGAATCTGAGCAGGAAGGGCAGAAGGCCAGCATGGATAAACAAGACACTCCTGACTGAGCTTAACCACAAAAATGAAGTACATAGAGGGTAGAGGCAGGCACAGGCTACTCACAAGGAGGATAGAAGTAGCCTGAGTGTGTAGGGATAGAATTAGAAAAACAGTACCACTGACCATCTTTGAGAGGTAGTAACTACCAGAGGAGATTCCTGAAGACTGAAAAAGGGCAAATGTCACACCACCTTCAAGAAGAACAAGGAGACTGTGGGAAAATACAGGCCAGTGAGCCTAACCTCAATCTCCAGAAAGATTACGGAACAAATCCTCTCAGAAGCCATTTCCAGGCACATGATGGGCAAGAAGATAATTAGGAACAGCCAGCACAGATTTAGCAAGGGCAGCTTGTGCTTAACTGTCCCAACTGCCTTCATGGCAAAATGACTGGCTCTGTGGACAAGAGTCCACAAGTCTCCCACAGTATTCTTTCAGACAAATAAGTTGAAGATAAGGCAGGTGGAAAATCAGCTGAACCTTTGGGTTCAAAGGTTTGTGATCAGCCATGTAAAGGCCAGCTGGAAGCTAGCTGCCACTGTCATTTCTCGGGGACTGATAATATGGCCAATACTGCTTGGTATCTTTACTAACAAGCAGGGAGATGGATGATGTGTACTCTCAACAAGTTCACAGATTGCAAACTTTGCAAGTTTGCAACCCTGCCCTCCTGAACCGGTAGGGACCTTGCTAGGCTGGAGATATGGACCTACAGGAACCTCATGGAGTTCAACAAAGGGAAATACCAAGTCCCGTGCCTGGACAGAATAATCCCATGCGACAGTGCATGCTGTGGGCCGAGTGGGTAGAAAGCAGATTTACAGAAAATGATGGGGGTACCTGGTGGAGCATTTTGAACATGAGCTAACAGAAGTGAAGAAGGCCAAGGCATATGGGGCCGTATTAGGAAAAGTGCAAGCAGCAAATCAGAGGAAGTTATTTTTCCCCTCTATTTGGCATTTGAGAGACTGCATCTGGAGTATTGGGTCTACTTTTAGACTTTTCAGTATAACAGAGACATGGCTGTACTGGAATGAACCCAACAGAAGGCTATCAAGAAGATTAGGGAGCACATGCCATATGAGAAGAGGCTGATGGAACTGGGTCTGATGAGCCTGAAGAAGAGATGGCGAATAGGAAATCTTGTTGCTCTTTGCATCTTCCCAGTGGGAAGACAGGGAGAAGATGAAGCCTGATTCTTTTTGGAGATGTGCAGTGACAGGGTAAGAGACAAACACCGGGTTCAACATGAGAAATAACACACAAGGGGAAAAAAATTTCACCAAGAGAATAGTGCTGCACCGCTTTTCAGTATGCTAATCATAACATAGAATGAAGAAACCAACCCCATAAAACCTGAGGTTTAAGATGTTAATGCAAGTAGTAATCTATGGTCAGAGGAAAGCACTGGAAAACTGGAAAGCCTATTAGGACAAGGTGGAATTTACCTGAATCTCAGAGCGTGTGTAAGATACTTCTGCTGACTGTCACACTGTTCTTTTGACAAACTGAACACAATTTATCAGGGGTACAAATGAATTTGTCAATTCCAATTTTTTTCTTTGTGGTAAATTTGAAATTTTTTATTGCTTCACACTGTAATTCGCTGTGACTGAATGGTAACTGCTCTCAGGAGCACCTGATATTGTATACAGCAAGACTGGCATAGCAAACATTGGTCTCATCCTATAAATGTTTTTGCATGCATGAAGATCACTGTTCCAACAAAATGTCTCTTTCCTCATAGCTTAATTACTGAACATAAATTATACAGTAAAAGAAATAACTTTCAATAGGAACATCAAAACATGACAACTGGGTACACAACCAGACATGTTTCTATTCAACACATCTGATGTAAGGAAGCTATTAATTTTCTAAATGCGTGGCCAAACTTCTTCGTAACACCTGACACAGCATTTTGCTAGGGTAATAAAAGAAATCCTGACAGCTGCAATTTTCTAGAAATATGGATTAAGTCTTTCACTATGCTCTTGGGAAAGTTTTCTCTTCTATAAGCTTCTGTAATTTGTTTTAAAATGGCTTACTTCTGATCATTCAGACCCAGAGTTCCCCTGTATCTGCTCCAGCTACAGCTTATTTTAAGGCATGCACATATCAAAACATTGAAAAATAAACATATATTCTTCTACGTATTCTCTCTGACACTGCTTTTAAATTATTTTGTTTAAAACATGTCTTTCAGGTACTCCTAACACTGAAGATTACAGTAAAAATCATGCCGATAGACTTGACTAATGCTTCTTCTAAAAAATCCACAAATTATATTCACTGAAGGGGAACACTACAGTGAAAGTAGCTGGCTTCCCCCTCTGAGAACGAGACGCACTGGTGCCTTGTGCTGTCTGGTGACAGGAACTAAATATATTATCTGCATTCTCTATGACATTCCACTTTGAACTTAACATGCCAGTAGTCATGCTACAAGTGAATGGACAGCTGCCATGAGGAAGGCATTTAATGTTTGAAACAAAGATTAATAAAGAAACCATAGCTATATATAAATTAAATATAAGAAATACATGTGGCAACTACCTTAATATTTATAATTTAAAAATATTTGTTCTAAAATTTGTATTGTTTAAAAACCCATCAAGTTACAAGATAATGATTCTTGCTACTATTAAAATTGCATCACGTAGCACTCTGCTCATGTGGTATCATTTGTGCACAGCAGCAACAGCAGATGTCTAAAAGTAAGTCTACTAACTTTGTCCTATTTTAAAAAGAGGTAAAGAACAAGTTTAAAATTTGCTTTATTTATCCTGGCATTTCCTTCATTTGCCTCTCAGTACCACTTTGCATGAATTAATTAAACTACACAATAGACTAAAATACTACTAAACATTTTCTACAAACTGAATTATCACAAAATATTCCCACATTATATTCTGACCAGATGAGAACAAAAAAAAATGTGAAAGCATTGAACAGTGTCATTTAAGTATGTGCTCAGTATTTTAAAATGTCAGTCTGCTATAGAAAATCATTGCTCTAGAATTTAAATAGCTCCAAAGCATAGTTTTTCATAGACTGTGTAACAGTTTTATGATAAAATGTTTGTGCACTCACAAAGAGGAAGAAACCATACACAACAATATGCTTTAAGACAAATCACTGCATTTACAGAGTATAGGAGAAAATTCCAGATAAAATTCACCGCTTTAGCTGTATACACATAACTCCCACTCCCTCCACAGGGACAGATTATACAGTGTTCAAATCTAGACTTCAGATCTTTATCACTGCAAAAGCATAGGGGTCAGTCCCCGTGTGTTTTGGATTTGCCCACTGGAATATAGTTGCTATGAGCACTTACACGGGGATGTTCATAAGAATTTTTGAGTGTCATCATTTTCATTACTGAAAACAAAATCTTAGCGTAGTTCATCTTTCACGTCTGGCACTCTCTCACTCAACTTTCAAAATGAAACACAAATTCAGTACTCAGGACTTCAAGACACAGTGCTTAGTGCAACTTCTACACATAACACAGTTTTACTACAACTAGCTCAAATTAATTAATACGAAAGCATTACTATCCCATTTTGCAGACAAAGAACAGGCAGAGACAGACCAAATGGCATCACTACAGTCATGCAAGAAATTTGCAGGAGAACCACAGAGAGGATTCATATATTCCAGTGTCAGGTCAGCGTCTTAATGACAAAACCCTCCTTGTCACCTAAATTTTACATCCAATTAGAAAAGGACATCTCAAAGTAGAGAAATTTAATTTCTTCATCATTGAAGTCTTAGGTCAGCAGAGCAATCATGAAACCTTTAGTGACAGTTTAGGCACACTGGGCTAACAAAAACTTTTTTAGATTAAACACGTTGGCTGTTACAGCTGGTTAACCTAGTCCTTCAGTTTTGACAGATTCAGGACTGTTAAAAATAACAAACTCCATTATGAACATTAAAATGAAAAGCTGTGCTGAATGAAGGTAATCTCTGGTTCAGAAGCCAAACACCTTCACTGCCCATGGCCAGCCTGATTGTGATACCAATGGTACTTGTTAGGCATTCCTCCAAGAGCTGCCACAACTCTGCTACCACCACCATCACACACTTCATCACAACCATGTTAGCAGACCTACACAGGTCCTCTGCAACACTTCTTAGCACTTAATTCACTTGTATGTTACTTTTATAAATACAAATGACTCACAGAAATCAAATGTTAAGGTACAAAATACATTGGGTTTGTTACCACCACTCATTTCCAACAATTCTTTTTGATTTATAATTCACAATTTCTCAGCAGGGTGCAAGACTTATAGGCATAATAATATCACCTTTTAAACTATTATCTCGCAAGGATTTGAGAGTAAAGATACTTAAGCGTGAAACATTTGCCAAGTAACCACGTAAAAAGAAAAAAATGCTAAAACAAGAACTCTGTGACAGTAAAGACAGCAAAATCTGTAATGAAAAGCATGGCAAAAGTTTGTAAGTCTCTCTAGGTAACAGCTACAAATACATAAAGTCTCTCTCCAAGTTCATTTGACATGAACTATCCACAACTGCTCACCAAAATCAAGAAGGACGCAACTTCTATTTCTAGCAGCTGCCTCTAATGCTGAACACTCTGTGTGCACTTTGGAGGGAATAATATTTTCCTACTTAGCCATTGACAATGAGAAGCTAGAGTGGCACAAAACATCAGTGGTTGAATAAGATGAGTGCAGAAAAGAAAAAAATCCCCAAAAGAGCACTGGTCTTTTGATAAAAATTGCTGAGATCCACAGATTATTATTAGCACAAGCTGACAGTGAATGGGAAGAAAGCCAAAGGTGTACCAGTGCTTAAGGAAAGGATGACTCAAAAAGCATCAGTGTAAATCTGGCGTTAGTGTGAAGTAAGCAAATAGTCACAACGTTCATCATCAGAAGATAAGTATGTAATTGATACCTCTCAAAGTCATTCGGGGAAAATGTTTAACATGCATTTTTAATTTTATGGCAGGTCATATAAGACTTGAGAGCTCAGAGGCACAAGTAACTTTTCAGGCATGAGCTGATATGATCCTTGGTCATGTGTTAAACTCAACTGAAAAAAAAAATTTCTGTGCCAGTAAATGTGAAATAAAGATGAGAAGTCAAAATCTAGGAAAGGCAGGTGAGTGGAGTAGCACTTTCACCTGGAGGTAAAAAGAGGGAGCAAATCACTTGTCCTTCTTTCTTCAAACTTACTTACCTCTCTTACAGTTCAGAGTCACCTTCCACAGCATTTTACTACCCACTCATGCATCACATCACACAGTGCAGTTCCCACCTTCCTCCTTACCTTGCACAACACATTGAATGCCATAACATGCAGGTAACAGCTGTGAAACATAGGAGAATGGACATGATCTAAAAGGCCCATGGAGTGAAAGGTGTTAGCACGACCCTTCTCAATACACAGTGACAAGCAGTCAAAACATCTTGGCACTGCAAGTACAGAGAAGCCATTGCACACCCCCCCATAACAACGATCCCCACACAGATTGTCTAAACATTTAATAAAGAACCGTTAATGCTTTCAAAATATTGAGGTATTATATATTGCTTTCCTTTTGTTAACGCTTCTTACTCTTTTCCCAATTATATGTCGAAACATTTCATGGAGATGTCAAGGGAGGGAAAAAAATTTTTTGTGCTGCCATTATGATCCAACTGCCATTGGATTAACTCTTCTCTGGAAGAAGTCTAGGAAGGAGCAGAAAAAATTGCTGGTGTCCAGTCCTCCATTCTTGAACATAAAACAAAGAAAATACTCACAAAAGGAGAGAGAAGCACAATTAAAATAAAAACAAATTCTGTGTCTCCTGCACACTTTTAATTTTAGTTTGTTGACCAAGTCGAGCTCATGATCTTATCAGACATTCTCAGACCTATCAATCCACGCTAGCACCTGAGCATAGTGCATGGCTTAGTTCTTAGCAGCTTCGCTGGCTGAGGATTCACAACTGAGTTGCTAAAGGAATCATGCTGGTTGCTTAGGACACACTTTTCTTGAACAGAAAGCAACAGAGATGGGAAAGACAAAGAATAAAGTGGAGGAAGGAAAGTAGTGCATGAGGTAAGAGTAGAACCCCGTATCTTGCACTCCAAGTGACTTGCTTGGGATTTAGCCACAGTGGATAGGAGTGGTGATGCAGACTCTCTTGTCTCAGGATCTAGGATTTATCCAGCAGCACTGGAGCAGGCACTGGCTCCAAGTGCACGCTGAAGCCAGGGTGCCTGAACTACCAGAGGCCTGAGGGTCAATATATCTCACTGGCTATTGATTTTTAATAACAGGAATAAAGTCCTGTATTAGAACCAATCTTGAATTAGTGCATCTGTTCAACTAGAAGAAAAGAAAAAATAGTCACTGGCTTACTTATTAAGGGTATTGATTATATTTATTTTTTATTAAAAAAACTAATAGAATCTTTTTTTCAAAAAATTAATTCAGCCCACAGAAGCTGCTTTTAGAGCAGATGGACTTACAACTCTAATGTTTACTCTTCCATCATATCTTGCTATAAACTAAATTTGCAAGTTCTTTAAGTGACAGCTTGCTTTTCTCTTTCTTCTCTCTGTGCCATCTACCAGAATGGGTCTTTGATCTTCCACTAGATATAAAGGTTAATAATATATATATTTTTAAAAATCACAGAGCTACTAATTTACCTTCAAACAATATTACATAAATAATAAAATCTTTTCAAACATTGTCTTTTCTTGGTCAGTGAGATACAGGTTCCAAAAAGAATGGGAAATATACAGCCATTAGTTTGGAGTTTTGCTGGAAGGCTATGTCGCTGCTAGCAAGGGGACAAGAAAGGTTTGGAGAAAGAGCTTTTAACAAAAAAAATTAGGTGACAAAAGAAAGGGGGGG
>NW_020799095.1:118760804-118770256 GCF_003259725.1 Athene cunicularia
GGGGGGGGGGGGGGGGCAGGTGGCTGGAGCAGGTGTTTCTTACCACCCTGACTATCCTGCAACCCAAAGAATGAAAAATAGAGCTTTAAACCCCACTTCTGCCTGATAAGAGCTGGAATTCAAAATGCTCGCCCGGAAAACATCTTCTCTCTTGCTGTTCTGGAACAACTTTCTCTCAAACTCTCCCTTGGAATATCTGTGGTCAAGTGGGTAGGACACTTGCTTGCAAGGACAAGGTGTTCATTCACTTCTCTACTCCGACCCAAGCTATCACTCAGGACTACATCTCCCAAAGCATCGTCACCAGAGAACGGTGTGAAGAGGGGGCGAAATCACATCTTTCCAACTTGCAACTGATGCCAGCATGCCTATTTTCTGTTTGTTTGGGTCAAAACTATCAACCCCAATTCCACACAAATTCATAGATTCAGTTTCAAAGCTATTCTTTTTCTAAACTGAATAGTTTCAGTGAGAAAGGTTCTGAATGTTTGTCCACCTAAAATGGCTTTTATTTTTCCCACCTCTTATTCCATCATTTTGATCTTATAAAAAGACACATTTTTTTTCTTGCAAATCTCATTTGCTTCTTTAGTTCATCACAGCTACATCAACATTCTACTACTCACTGTAATGAGCTCTGCTATTCAGCTCATGCATCAAATGTGGTGCATACCATGTGAAAAGCAAAATGTTGTCACCTCAGTTCTCAGCTGGAGAAGGGACCTCTTTTTTGTGACAGTCTGTTCAGCTTAAACAGCTCTTTCTAACAACAACAAAAAGCTTTACTCAGACCTCACCCTAGTGTTGTATTGTCACATCTGCACAGTTTATTAAACCTCCCACTACAAAAGCTACCACAGGATAGTAAGTCCTGTTCTCAGACGCTGGCACATCATACAAAAGTTTTACACATCATCATAGAGAGTTCTGGTCTCATGCGGAATGCTTCTGAGAAACAGCCCCAAACTGAAAAAATGTCACACAGATAAAGGAGATTCATAAAGAGAACCCGATGCTTCAAATAATAACAAAAAGTATACTCTGTGTGTTTTGAAGCTTCGTTTCTGTAGTTATTTATGCTGCAAGAAAATGCCTTAAAAATGCTGTCTGCATACCAGAGTTCTGTGACCTAATTCTCCCTGATGTAATTTGGAGAGTTCACCTTCAACAAAACAAGCAGAAGGATAAAATTCAATTGTTTAAAAATGCTTCAGGGATGCTGAAACATCCAGTTGATGTTGTTTTTTAGTTTTAACAGAAAGAGAAGTCCCATTGCTTGCGTGGCTCAGTTTTCCATTCTGAAGAGACAGCTCTATTCAGCACTGAGAAGATAGTAGCAGGGCATCTGTCTGGGCAGGAGACACCACTACCCTCTCTGCCCTAAACGTGAACAAGACTAAAGCTGCCCACCTACAGGAACCAAGTCTCCAAAATCTTTCAAGAGCATGTTAGACAAACTAAAGAGGTTTCTAGGCTTCTATCTGTTATTTTTGCAAGACTGTGTGGGAGATGACTTTCTGAAACATACAATTAAACAATAAAAAAGAATTAGACCAATACTCATTTTAGGAGGTTTTTGAATACCAGGACTCCTGTAGCATATAAACCAGGAAAAGTTGCCAACCATTATATTCTAACTTCAGGAATATTTTTTCATTCCCTAAGAAACAGAAGATGTTGCAAAGGTGCAAGCATACATTCAGTCATGCTACTGGACATGCACACAATACTAACAAGTTGGCATGGTAGGTATGCTTCAAATACATAATTTCTTGGAAGTTATGAAGCTTGTACTTTATAACAGTATTACCTGGAAGTCAACATGCAACTCATCCCCCTGATGCAATTCACCCCCCTGATGCAATTCATCTCCTTGATCAGAAAATCAGCATTTTCTGATTTTATATTTTTATACATAATACATGTTGTTCATAGATCTCACTAAACCAAGGATTTATATACACAAAATAGCGAACAACACCTGTAAGAGGTGAATGATCTGCAGCAGTACATTCACTCTGTACTCTTCAAGGATAACAAGTACAAAAAGACAAAATTCCTAAACAGGAGGATACAAGACTAATAAAATAAAAAGACACTTCAATCAATTCTGATGCTCAAACAAGGCCTCTAGTGCTATTTTAGGTGTCCTAGACACCTGCACAGGACCAGCTGACCTGTGCAGAGCTGCAGAAGACTCAGGCTTCACTGAGGCAGATGCTGAGGGTCCACAGACATTACACAGGCTGAGTGCCATACATTACAGCTAAATACCTGAACCTGGAAAAGGGCTTATGTTCTGCAGACTCAAATGCAAACCCAGGGGAATGCAGAACAAAAAAATCCCCAAAGAACCATTTGCAATTGGCTCAGATTAATATAAAAACTTCATGGAAATTGTGCAAAAAGCCAACATTTTCCTGTGGTAATAAAGGAATGCTCAGTCAGGACAGGACCATTGCAGAAAAGCTAAATTAATTATTTGCACGATATTCAGTATATGCAAGAAGATAAGACCTTGATGGCTGTAAACCAAAGTACAGGCAAAGGAAGCTTTGGGATTACAAAATTAACAAAATGAATTACAAGATTAACAAAATGAAGAGGCACAAAACACCCAGACCTAAGAGTTCACACAAGAGCTCTAAAACAATGGAAGCATGATCAAATCGGCTGCTATAATAAACAAGAGAATTGGTGGGCACATGGGAATATGATGTAATGTGGAGGAGAAAGCATGGCTTTGTAAAGAGAAGTCATAACTTCAAGATTACTAGTGTTTCTGTAAGGAGTTAATGATTATTTGGATAAGGAAGATTTGGTTAATGTAGTATATTTAGATTTCTGAAAAGCTCTCACAAGCCAAAATCTCTTAGACAATTTGTCACAAGGTAAAATAAAAGGTCTGTCATTAATTACTATTTAAAGGGTAGAACAGAATAAGTGGGCAGTTTTCCAGTGTTACCAGTGGAATTCCAAACCAACCTCCTCTATTAAACATATATGTCCTGGAAAAGATGCCAAACAGCAAGGTTATAAATTTGCTAAACTACTCAGGCCGGCTCAAAGTAAAGCTGCCTACAGAAAACTGCCACCATGGTGACTACACACAACAAGCGCTGGTGAAATTCTGCATTGATAAATCCAAAGTAAAAAACAACATCCTCAAACTAAGGATGTGTAAGGATAAGTGCTAAATTAACTACTGTTCCCAAATAAGAGATCTTGGAGTTGTTGCCAATCATTTTCTGAAAACTACAGTCCAGTGGTCAATGGCAGTTAAAAGGGTGAATATAGTGTTTAAATTTTTTAGGAAGGAAACACCAAGTAAAACAGAAAACATCATAAAGCCAGAGTGGTTGCATCTTGAATCTCTCACACAAAGCTCATCAGAAGCATCAGGAAAAAAAAGAGGCTCTTCAGCTTGGAAGAGACACCTCAGTATCATGAAGTCTACAGAATCAGGAATGAGACTGCACAAAGTGAACAGAGATTGGCAATTCATTATTTCTCATGTCAGGAAAACTTAACACCCCCATGGTTTTGCTGCAGTTATTAGGCAGCAAGCATAAAACAACAAAAAGTGTTTCTTAGAAAATGCATAATTAACTTGTGGAACTCACCGCTACAGAGGCTCAAAGCATAAACGTGTCCAGATAAAAGCAAGTTCATGAAGGACAGCATTAAACAACAATAGTTTGGGTGTATCTTCCACACTGTCAAAAGCAGGATTTGCTCTATTTCTCCTACTGTCTTTAAACATCTGCTACCAGTCCCTATTAGACACAGAACACCAAGTTATGTTGTAACCCAGTTTAGTGGCACTTACATACCTCTTGCTCTTCTTTGCCAGTCCAAATCTGAGTGTTCTTCAAGCTGTCATACACAACTCCTGGTTTTCCACCCAGACCAAAAGGTGTTTGCTTCTGAGTAGCTTTTGTCTTTAATTCTCCTTAGTCAAACCAAAATACTGTCAAATTAATTAGTTAAACTCATCAGAAACAATTAATTTATTTAAAATTGCAGATGGAGAAGAAATTGAGAAGATGGAGAGTCCAGCTACTAAGAAGTGCAAGATACTCTTTGCTCCTGATGATCAAAAGCGGATGCGATACTGGCGGATAAGACACTCTTTGAACAACAATAAACAAGACAAGCTAAGAACAGAAAGAGCTGGTGTCCAGTGCTGCAAAGAATTGGCAGTATGTTTGTCTTCTGTTTATAGAAAGCATAATGGCAGCATACAGCCTGTCCAGGGACTGAGCAGAGGATTTATGCAGTGTCTGCACTATATAAACCTGCCTGATGTGCCACTTAGCTTTTACAATGACTTACTAAAACCAGAGAAAAATAAAACATAGACCTTACACTTTCTCCCTTTCCAAAATATTGTTGCAAATGACACAAATCTGATGTACTTATCAGCCCATCACTAAATATACCTTGTTCCCCAAAACCCCAATGCTTCAAACTAGAGTAGAAAAACAGAAGTCAGACAGGCCATCCCTAAATTTAGATTCCTTTTTCATGTACAAATAACTGAAGGTGAAAGCAAGGCATATAAGCATTTAACTAGTTGATTCTGAACACAGAGATACTTTTAGATCTTTTAAATTATTTATGGGCCTAAAAGGGTGGTCAAACATGAAAAATATGTCCAATTATTAAGAATAAAAATAAAATAAAAAATAGATCATACTTACTTTCCTAAAAATATCTACAGTACTAAACACACATTCAGCAAGAGCAAATGCCTGAATCTACAAGCACCCGAAGCAGTGCTTACTCTAAAAGCTAGTTCTTTTTTAATCCCCATTCTTTTTGCCCAAATGTAACACTTAGATTATATTTTAAAATCACTTCACTGCATGAAGACAGTGTGAAAGTGTGTCTGAAACAACTTAGTCTCCTACTTGCTTCTTTTAAAAGACTGAGAAAAACGCAATCAATTTTTTTTATCTTCAAGCAATTTAATTCATTGACTCATGATCATTAACAACATTTGTAGCTCTGTAATCTATAATCAGGATAATCAAATCCTGTCTTTCAGGGTGTGAACTGATAACCTTAGGAGCTGAGAAGAAATTTTCTCCCATCTGCTGCACTGCACAGTCGTATAGGTGCATTGGTACAATGGAAAGTTCACCCTATGTGAATGCTGGTGGCAGAATATAGGGCTTTGAATGCCAAAAATGTCAGAATGACAAATTCTATGTGATTGATGAGAAATCCCTGCGAAGCCTCCCCACTCACTGCCAGGCTCTGCTGCTATGCTATGCACATGGACCACCAGACCAGTGAGTCTACGACTTCCAGGACAGTCTAGACAACACAGCTAAAGCAAGGCAGACAGAAATAGAGAAGCATCTCTTTCCTACAAACTCTGAATTTTAATTTCTCCTGTTGTAAACAGGTCTTTGACTGACTAATCTTACCCCCAGCAAATATAATTTGATTTTACTGTGGCCATATATGTAAACATAATATGAGAAAATCATGGCATTAACATTATTAACTACTAACAAAATTATATTCCTCAAGTAAAAGCTGGAACATAACTTAATTTAATCTAATACATTCCATGCACATAGACACACATATATACACTCACACCAAAATAACATTAATTTAAACATCATGTTACTGAAATCCACTAATCTGAGGTCAGTATATATAAGATTGAAAACTGCACTTAAACAGGATTTCTCTGTCATTCTATCATATTTTTCTGTTACCATATGCCAGCACTAAGCACAAATATTTCAGGGAAATCTGAAATCAGGACAAACTTATACTTCAATATTGCATGTAAAATACCAGACTAGGAGTTTGCCGTGTACATAGGAGCAACACCAGCAATAGCTATAGCCCAACCAAGTACCATAGAGCTTTAAGTGCTAACTTTAAATTACCGGTTTAAAATTGCTATCCATAAAGTTATCAGGACACATGTGAGCCCCACAGCAATGCTCTGCAGCCCTCTCAGCCTGTAACCTCTGTGAGTGCACAGGAGATAGTATTTACCCTCTCCCTTAACCGTGAGCATTGTGTCTGTACAGGTCCCAAGAACGACTGAAGATATCAGCAGAAAAAGGGTGAGTTGGTGTCCAAAATCCTTGCCAAAATACTGGTTTAATGAAACATACTTCTGTGAAGCATGGGTAGGGAAGCTTCACTATTGGTTTAGTGATTCCTCCCTACAGACAACACCCTTGCTGCTAGGAAGCTCCAGCTTATCTGTGAGTCAATGTCATGAGGATGAAGCTGAGAGCTGGAGTCAGTCTGTGTCATTAGTGTTGCTAAGTACAGGGTTGGACCTACCACATAAATCTTCATGGTAAATTTGAGACAAAATTGATAAAAGCATGTCTCTAAAAAAGTTGATGAAATCCGTGAGATTGCTCCATACTGTTGTTAAGACACACATCCAAGCAGCTGAACATGAAGTACCTGATCTGCAATGGTTTAGTTTTGTTCCTAAATACTCACATTCTCTCCCTAGAAGTGTTCACAGAAAACTGTGGACTTATGTATGCATCAAAATACTTCCCCTTTGTGACTGCAAGAATACTTTAGACTAGAAAACTCATTAAAAAAATATATTAATCTGAACATTTATTCAAATGGCACCAGGACAGGGGGTTTAATAAAACAGATATGGCATGGAAGTCTTGGCATCTGAGTGTGTATCCCAGCTTCTGAAGCAGCAACAGAAACACGTCCTTATAATTAAAAATGACTGTATGTACTTAAGAACAGCGTTTCAGGTAGTTCACTTAATATTGCATATATATACTTTGTACTAAAGTTTTGTTATAAAAGTGAAAAAACAAAAACAAAAACCAGGCTTAGGTATGTGCATGTATAAGTAAAGCAGTTCATGTATGTGTAGGTGTGGAAACACTATATACCCAGATGCAAAACCCTCAATGCATTGAGTAAACTTCAGCTCTGTACCTTAGTACTCAATTCTGAGTCTAGTTACCTTCCGGATTGCTAAGTCTTTCTAAATTAGAACAAGCAATTTCTCTTTGTTTTACCTAATATTTGAAAATGGCAAAAAAGTCCCATGGGTCACTGAAAATTATCCCTTCATTCCTGCCGCCTGTTTCAAGTCAGTCAAAACATTCCAGACTTCAAAAGGGGGCTTTGCCTGCTTAGGCCATTTTGGTGTCCTTCTATGGTTGGCCTATGAGGGATTGGTTATTTGGATAAATTAGTTTGTGGAGCCTGCTGGCCTTCTAGAAGACCTCAGTGTCTGACTGCAAATTAGTTCTACTGAACATGTAGAAATCCCTGAGCAGACGAGAAGAAATAAATGGTGATAAAATCTAATACTACGATGTTTGTAATGCGATTTTATTCTGCTCTGTAGCTTGTAAGCAAAGCTAATGTTGAATTAAAAATTTTAAAATATAAAAATGTCCATGAAAGCAGAAAATCAGATCAGTATCCGAGTCACAGCAGAGAAGGCTGGATGCCAACTTTAAAGTTAAGCTTCCAGCAGGAATCTTTTACAAGAACAAACAGAAAACCTCCTGGTTTTCCACAAAATCAAGTAGGTATTTACATTACGGATGCACCCCCGCTTAAGCCAGGAAGTCACACAGTTGAATTCTGCTGGAGCTTGGGCTGTGAATAAACTGCTATGCAGACTTTTAGTGCATAGTTGTACAACTGCCTAAGGAGAGTTTATCCTTAAGGAAGAGAAGTCAGAGAGCCAAAACTAACAAACATGGCTCCTCGAGCGGAACAATGGTCCAGAAAACCTAGTAAAAAAGAAAATAAACTTCACTGTCAGTTTGCTTTTTACTGTTAAGGGCTAAGCTACAACTTCATCAAGACTTTCAAGAAGAGACTTCATGCAGAACACTGCATACAGGGCACATATACAGTGGCTGGAAAGAGTCAGATGAACTGTGTGTTTTTTATATACCCATTATATACTTATTTTTATAAGGTGATCTAAAAATGCCTCACACCATAATAAAGACAAAGATCCACCTCTCTGAGAAGAGGGGGGTTTGTAGCTAATATCAGTGGTGGTATCTGTTGACAGGCACCAACAAAATCCCTGCAAGGTCTCTGTCCTGCTCTTAAAGCTGGGACCATAAGGTCAGCACTGATACGTGTGTGTGCAGAAAATGTACTGAGTTATGCTGGCTGTGGGATTAGTTTCTAGTATCACTGGCAGAAAATTACAAACACTCATTAAAAATAAGAGCTACGATGAATGCTGCATTTAGGTTCTGGTTCTGCAAAGATTAATATGCCCGACACTACGAGTTGTAGTAGAGTTGTAGAAGTACTTCTGTCAATGCTGCAGGCATCGTTGCCTACAGCACTGCAGGGTGGAAAAGCACATTTTAAGTAACAGGAATTCGTCTGTGGTGTTACTGAAAACTCAGCTGAATATAGTGCATAAGGTATGCTCTTCAAACTATCCACAAACAGCTTACAATTTTCAGGAGCATTTTCACTAAAATGTTTTTAAGAAAAAATTCTACTAATAGTTACTGATTGAGCAGTTACCATAGACCGCCTAGCAGCAGCTCCTTTCAATTTAGGAGCTTAAATACATCAGCTAGTTCCGGCTGTTCATTATTTTTGACACTTACCGCGTGTTATAAGTGGGCTTTGTGGCTTATGTTTCCAATATCCTACCCATTGCAGATATAGAGGGGAAGGGGAGTGGGAAGCGTGAGGGTGATTACGTTTTATAAGCTCAGTTACAGATTGCAACTGCATGGTGCTTGCTGGTTATTGCCTTGCAGAGCTTTCCAAAAAGGAAGTGCGTTACACATTTCTTCAGAATAGCAAGGGAATGTAGAGGGGATACAGTGCTGCGCCAGCCTTTGAGAGAAACTCAGATAGCACCAATATATATGATTTTCAGAGGTGACAATGCTATGAGTTTTCAATGGGAGGTAAAATACTTGTATTTTCTCCCATTTTCCTCATAGACCTTGTTTTCTAATGTGACAAACAGGTAATGGACAGCACGACAAACATGCTATCAATGATGCTGTTCAAACCCAGAGGTCATGTCTGGCTGTCACCAGCCATGCCCACAAGCACAGCCTTCCCACCACTGTGGCAGTGGCCTCTGAAACTGCTGCTGGGCTGGAGAGCGGCGACACCGAATCCCAGATCACCTCGAAACAAAATGAACTTTCTAGCCCTTGGGTAGCAAAGATAACCTTGAAAATGTGAAGAGAGTGTAATCTGATGCTTCAGTGAGACTGCAAGGAGCTTGAAACAAAGACGGAGGGATGTGAACTGCCCCAGCCATCTCTCTCTCTGGGCCCCATGGACTCAGCATTTCTGTGGTCGTGGAGTCTGGCATTTTTCCAAGATTCCACAGAATCTCGCATGTTTGCTGCAAAATTCATTATTTTGCTGCAGCCAGGTGCTGGATGTTTTTTGGTTTGGGTTTTCCCCCCCCCCCCCCC
>NW_020799095.1:118770306-118786207 GCF_003259725.1 Athene cunicularia
CCCCCCCCCCCCCCCCTCTTTCTTGCTGAAACCAGCTACTCGCTCTGCATCTTTCCATCAGAGAAGGTATGAGGTGAATATTCGGTGCAAGCGCTGCTCTCCAGTACATGGCATGGAGTAAGCAGGAGAGGAGCGTCCAGCAAGCAGCAGGGAAGAGCAAGAAGTTGGAAGTATGCAGCCAGGCTGCCCAGAGCGCCGACCAAAAGCTGAGGTCTGGGGGCTGCATGGGGAATCAGAGATTAACTGCTGAAGCAGACTAGAAGCACCTCCTTTCTTGGCTCATTGGGTACACACTGTTTGGATCTAACTTGACTGCCGAGGGCCTCAGAGTCTTCACTCTGTTTTCCAGATGGGCAAAGTCCATCATCAAAAATACTCAATGCTGAAAATGCTTCTTGGTGTACAATTTTGCAATTAGAATTTTCAACTTAGCCTGGACAGGGTAGGAATGAAAAGCATTTTATGCTATATAATAACCTAACATCACTACCAAAGAGAGACTGATGGGGCAGAAATACCCTCCAAAATATTCCTAGAGGGTATTGCTGAAATCATGCTAATATATACTTGTGCTGAATCTTGCAAATAAATAAAAAAACATGCATTTTTCAAAAAATCAATAGGCAAATCAAATGAAATAAAAGACCTGCTTACCTCTACAATGCCCTTTTGGAGGTTTTTAAAAAGTTGACATCAGGGTACCTGTAACCCAGGTGTATATTTGCATCAAGCATATCACACCGAAACCTTCCTATTATCAGTGTTTGTCATGTTTCCAGGGCTTCTAGAGAGGGCACGTTCTAGGCAACGCATTCATGCCAATGCCAAGTTTGGGATTGGTAGAAATTTAGCCTATCAGAAATGTAAGTCACATAATTTTACACCAATTTTTTGAGATCAATTTGATATAAGATGTACTGTTACCCATTCTCAGTTTCCGTACAATCAGAATTTCTCTAACATCCAAACTGACATTTTAATCTCAAACATATTTAAAACAAGTGTGTTTTTTTCTTCACAGGTACATGTGAGCAGTGTGACTCATTGCGAATGACGGGCAGGCAGAAAACTGCCCTCGGGATGGTGAAGAACAGGGCTTATAAACTCAAACAGAGATTGGAGCACCAGTATATCAAATCTGGCATGAGATGCAACCCTCTGTATGGCACTTCAAAGTCTAAACATATTGGCTATGTACCAGACTTGAAGATTTCAGTAGCAAGCCAAATAATACTACTTTGCTGGTGTTTGCTCCAAAGTCGATCCAGTGAAGGAGTATATCCACAGACAGATCAGTGAGGTGAGCAGCACAGCTTTTTCCAGCCTTTGAGAAGAAACAGCCCAGTCATTGAGGCAGCCCAGTTGTAGGAATTCATAACATCTTGGTTATCACTGAGATCTCTGCCTCACTGACAAACTGGGTTGAAATCAACAACCAATTTATTAATAGAGAAATTAAAAAAAAGCAACACAACAACAACAACAAAAAAAAACCACACCACAAACAAAACAAAAACCACCACTTGTTTTGGCTTGATAAAACACAAGTGGACCATCTTTAATAGGTGCATAAACCATTAGCAAATAAGCTTCAAATCCTTTTTTGGACTTGGAAAGATAGAAAGAAACTGAACATCAGTGCCTTTTTCAGGCAGGATAATACACTGATATTCCCTAACCACCTCAGATCTGTGTTGTGCTTCTTTCTCAGGCACCTAGTAAAAGAAAGGCAGGGGCAGATGTAGTGTTCAAGTTTGCAAGCTCAAGTTTGCAAGTCAGTTTCTACAGAATGTGAACCAAACACATGACAGCACCTTTAGGACCATTCCTCTAGGTGCTGGAAGTGTTGCTTAGATGCTAAAATCCCCGCTCAGCTGTATGAATCTAACAGAGAGCAGAAGTTAACCTACTGAGCTTATTATGGCATCCTCTTGTACGCATTAACACCAATGGCCTGCATTCCCATGTGAAACATCATCCTCTTTCTCAAGAGAGAAATCTTGGCCAAAGACACTGGCTAAGTACTTACTCATCTACTTTCTCACAGTGTTGGCTGATAAACTTTTTTTCATTTTCCTTTCCTATCTTCTCCTGGTACTTGCTCTGCTGCCCATCTAGCTCTATTTTCCTAAAACATTACACACCTTCAATTCTCAGTTGTTGAGTAAAGTTCCTCCCTTACCCACATGTACCTGAAATTGCTTCCACAACACAGTTTGCATTGGCCAGTTCCAAAATTAAAGTACCTTTCGACTGGCACTTGTAGAAGTTTTCCTTTTTTTCCTATGGACTACCACAGGTTTTAGGAGTAGCTACAAGTGTTTGAGAACTTAAATTCTAAACAGCTTTTAGTTTCTGTGTTGTAATTGCAGAGTGTTAATATATTCCTCACCCTCTCTTTATTTCTTGTATGCACACACACAGAGCAGAATAAACAATAACAATGTTCTTACCACCTTCTTTATTTTCACTGAGACTATTTTGCCTTCCAAGTACTGCTTTTAAGAAATTTCCATGTTGGTCAACTGACTTGCAAACATAGCCTGTCCAATTATGAATTAATAAAAGTGAGGCCTAATTGCAGGACTTGATTCACAAGTTTGATACCCCAATTTTAAACCTATCCAACGACACAGCAATCAGAAAAGTCACACCTCACAGTGGTATTTCTGCCCTCTGTCATATACCATTGGGCTGTCCAGTCCTCACTGTTACAGAAGCCCGAGTGCTTGTCAATGCAGCGAGTCTATTCAGCAGTTACTGGTTTAGATTTTGATAATCCTGATAGCATCCATGACTACCACCCACTTGGGTAATATGAAGGGAAATTCTGAGCAGATGAAGTGTTTTACAGGCTCTCTGGACTAAGTGGTGAAAAGAAGGAATGGAATGAATAACCCCAACAGGAGTACTGATGGTGCCAAACCATGAACAAATATTTCCCTTAATACTCATGTTAAGTGACAGTTACATTTGTCATTACATACAGCTCCAGCATATGATTACCCGACCCAAGCCCACCACAACACACAAAGCCCAGGCTATGCTGGGCATACAGAGAGACGGTATTGCAGTGGAAGCCACAGAATATCCCAACAGCTTCAGGAAAAGGCTTTCCATGCACAGAGGAAAGCCTGAACCCAAACAGAACAAGGGCTTAGCTTGGGTGGTGCTGAAAGCTCTGGGACTGCGACTGCAAAGAGGACCATCCTTGTTTAGCAGCAGTCAGTAACCATGGCCACCACTTTCTCTAGGACTGAATTGGTCCTTTTCACACATTGCTGGAGCACGATGGATAAATACCCAAACGTACGCAGAGAGACAGACTGTGGAACAGATGAACATTGGAAAATAATCGAAGCCATATTGCTTCAGACAGTAAAAATGACACTAGACAAGAAATGTAACAAAAACATGCAACACAACAGGTTTATTATTAGGTGGCTTAGGTCTTTCTACTTTGTTGCTATGTGAAAAACTAACAAAACATCTGGATATGCAAGAAGAGTGAGAGATGATGCAAAGTACTGTCATATGTAGAAAATAAACCAGAAAAAAAAAAAAAAAAACAAACAGGAAATTAATCTAATTAAATTTACTAAATAGCAGGTTTTGCAGTTATTTTATAACTGGTAAAAATAAGGCAATTTGTGTGCACCGTTTCTGTTAAAACAATCCAGAATACAAATTTATACGTAGCATTCTGATGTTCACTGAGTGCCAAGAATGGTATCACAAACTAAACTAGCAAATCCATAGCATGCACTGATCATTTGACTGTGCATGAAAGGTAATTTTAAAACATTATTAACTGCGTCTGATAGTTTGTAACATTTCTTACTTCTGTGACTTTTTAAACAGGCATTTACAAGAAACAACAATGCTGCTAAATACTTTTTTTTTTTTTTTAAGAAATGCAAATTTTGCCACTGTTCATAAAACTTTGCAGCTAGGAGCTGCAACCACTTCTCCCAGAAGCAATGTTTGCATACATTCAAATAATTTCAAATAATGGGATTAAAACTCTCTAACAGATCAAAATATTACAATATAAATGCAGCAAGCCAAATATTTCTTAGAGAAACAACCACAATTTTGTAACATGAATTATTGAAGACAAATATTTTCAAATCTATACTTCTGCAGCTTTAGCATAAGCCTCCACCTCTCAATGAATTTAATCATTCACGGCTTCCAATCATTAAAAGCGCACGTAGTTTTCTAAAACTTTCGAGACACCGCGTTGCAACAAAAATAATTGCCACTTTAAAAGCCGTAAGTTTTTTTTTTCTCAGGACTGCCAAGTTGTTTACTTACAGACTTCCCGTTTATTCCCTGGGGGTCTTCCATTGAAGATTTCTTCCAAATTATATACGGGCTATTAGTTACAGTGAGGTTCAGACAGTCCTAGTACACACACACACACACCTGTGGAAAAGACAGTACCACATCGCTGTATTAATTTGTTAGCATAACATTAAGAGCTGATCTTCACATCTGTAATTTTCCATTAACTAACAAGTATTCACAAATTGGAAGCAGTTATCTTCGATAAATTGAATTAATCTTTAAAATATAGTAGAGCTGTTTATCGCAAATCCAAAACCAGGCAGCAAGAGCCCCGTTGTGCTGGCTGTCAGCAGACGAGTAAAAAGCAGCCAGGAACTCTTCTACTGCTGCTATTTCTGTGCCAACAACACATCTTTTCTTTTTTTTTTTTTTTTTTTTTTTTTTTTTTTTTTTTTTTTTTTTTCTTTTTTTTTTTTTTGTGTGTGTGTGAAGCTCAGCCTATTCCTGATATCTATCAATGTCAATTGTACTTTAATGCTAAGAGGAAATAATAACAAAGAAATATGATTGTAGATTGAGACAGGATTAAAAAAAAAAAAAAAAATCCACAAAGTTTTCAAAACGTTGCCCTCAAGCTAAGGATATTTTTATACAAAATCTCTTCAGTTTACATTAGGTCACAGTCCTAGCCCTTATAAATTATAAATATGGGATGCTTTGTGTTCTCTCACCTTTGGAAACAGTGTTCTTTGATGTTAAAAATAACAGTGAAGCACTGAGATGAATTAAAAAAGGCTTACCCCCTAGACAGACACCAGTTCAAAATATGGTTTCCTTACAGAGCCAATTTTCTTTGGCATAAAATACTGTGACCTTCTTAAAATTTAGACTTAATCATTCAAATAATTCAAACAAACACAAATAAAAACCTCATTAGAAAAAATGTGGGTTTTTTTTAAAAAAAAAAAAAGACGTGGGGTAAATTAAGTCTGCTAAAGGATAATAAAAATGTAAATCTGTTTTTTTGTATGTGTGTATATATATTCACAGAAATGTGAATAGCAATTTGCTTATTTATGACAGGAGAAGATCTGATGGTCTAATATTCAATTTGTCCTAAAACTACTCTGTATATGAAACATATATTTTAGGATCAGGATCAAAAAATCTTATTATATATCCTTCTACCTGAATGGCATTCTTACAAGAAACAAAAAGTCCCCTCAAGCTCAGTTGTTCTGTGCACAATAAATCTATACTGGACAATACTCATTGCACACATTTGATGACTACTGTAAAATCTAAACATTAAGAAAGTGTTAACAGGTCCACTCCACACCCTAAGGAAGATGCTAATATGAACCATGCTTCTGTAATGCATCCACTCCCTACTTTCTGGTTTACAATTGAGAGATCAAATCCAGTCCCACTCCTGCTGAGAACAATGGCCAATCTGAAATATTTCTGTGAAATCAGGGTTTGGTGCTCATATTTGTTCTGACACCAGATTATAGGTTAGAAAACGATTCAAGGCTTTAAAAATGTCAATTAAAGTTAGGGAGGGGAAGGAGAAGAATTTCTCCTAACTTGAAAAAAAAAATAAATAGCAAAGACCAGAAGAAAACAGTTCTCTAACAATGCCCCACTCCTAAGCAATGACTGACATCTGTTTCAAAAACTCTTTCATTGCAAAATTCAATAAATGGAAAAACCACACAAGCTGAACGTCTGCCACTTCAGCGAGGGAATAAAATGAAGCCTTTTCTAATGGAAAAATATTCAAAAGTCAATTGATGTAATGCTGGTACGTGGACGACCTGACAGCTTTTCAGATCAGCAGTGCTCTCTTTACTAATGGAAAGAAAACTTTACCAAGACTGGTAATCATCTACACTTAAAAAGCATTTTCTGCTAAAGTCCATAAGGAAAAAGCATATATGTTTTAGCATATATCGTAGTTCAACCATCATTAGGCAACCTAACTTGCAGAAGCTGCTGTAGCGAACATTTTCTCTCTCTGGAAGAGGTTCCTGTAACACACCAGCGTCAGAAGAGCCCACTATTGCATATTCTGCTTTGACATATTCTGCCCTCCCAGTCACTGCAAAAGAGATTTAAGAAAAGCTCCTATATATACCCACACACTGTTAGGGGCAAAAACTTGTCTTTCTCAGCAGACACCAGAGACCTCTGGCAGCAGAATCTAGTTAGCAGTAACATGAGGGCTTAGATGTTAATACAGAACAGCTGATTTACAATGTAATTAAGTCATTTTAATTTTGAAAAATTCAACTTTTAAACAAGAGCAACTTAGTTATCCTTATTATAATTGTCATCTTAAGTTATTTTTAACTTTTAGTAAAGCTTTATGAAAACTAATTAAATTCCCTTGAGTTGTTAATGTATCAAAAATTACATCTAAATTACATAGAGTATCTGTTACAGAGAAGTTGTTATATGCAAAACATGCCATTGAATATGAGGGAAAATACCTCAAATTATTGAAAAAGACAAGATCTAAATTGAAGGGAAGTCATGAAAGTACATATCCCCTTTTATTTTTCTCTACTATTTTGGAAGTAATTTGCTTGGTTAAATAATATTAGTATTATTATTAAATACATGATGGTAGCAGTTAGAGTCCCACCAGCTGAAGAAGTACTATTGTACCAGGCATGATAACTGGCAGCCCCCTTTTCCAAACAGCTATTACCATTGTAAAGGAATAAAAAACCCACAAAGAGCAGAGAAGTCGAGAAAGCGGTTTACGGGGGATTTTATTCCCTTCTTTCTGAAACATTAGCCAACACCGTGCAGTTTTCCCCGCACACATGGATCTGAACGTGTGCCTTTGCAGCCAGGCGCAGGGCAGTTGCCAACCACTCCCTGGCCAAGCTGCAGAGGTGGCCAGGAGCTTCAGTAAGCTCCTTGTCATGCAAGGGCACCCACCTGAAAAGCCTGACAAAAGCCAGTGGCCGATTACACAGGAAGCAGATGCTAAACGCCATCAAGAACACCGTGAAATAATCTCTTAGGGCTGGAAGCTACCGGCGAAGGGTGATCTCTTGCACAGACGGCACCGAACACAAGGGTGACTAAAAAGTAACTGGCCACGGCTGACTCCTAGCACTTACAGGCACTGACATTTAAGGACAAGGAACCTTATTTCTTATGCTTACTGAGCTGTTCTCTATAAAAGCTTTGCATCTCCCATGCAAACCCTACTTTGCCACTAATAGCCGCATCTCAGAGCCGGCCCAGGGATGCTGTAACACACATTCAACTGTAGTGAGTCCCTGACAAAGCTCACTGCTATCACAAACAGCACAAGCACAATTCCTTGGGCTACCTTACCCTTTCCATCACCAAGGAGAAGGGATTAATTTTTTTTTCCTGTTCCTGTGCCACCAGCAAAATCACTTCTGTTTTAGAACCTCTCAGATGATCACACCACTGCCATTACAAAGTTCCAAGGAGAGGTCACTTTTAGTGTCATCAGAGGATAATGCTTTGCTCTTTTTTTTAAAAAAAAAAATAAATAAAGAGAAAAGTTTGCCAAGACTGATCATGCTTTCTCAGGAACTGGTAGGATTTTCTCATAACACCTAGACAAAATTGTATCTCCCCAAACCATGTTAATTCATTAGAAGAAAAAACAAACAAACAAACAAACAAAAAAAAAACACAGAAAAGCCAAACAGGCTTTGTCATTTGATAGAGGAAGAAAGAAAGAGGCCATGACGCTGGGCAAAATGGTCTCTTTTGACCATGTAGATGATAGCATGAGGTATTTTGCAGCTAATGTTAGGGAATTGATGGTTTTGAATTTAGGTGCTATATTTGGGAAGTTTTCCTTTTTAGCACTTGCTAAAACTTGCTCACTACACTCACTCCATTCCCAGGTAGGTCTCTTGTCCCCCACCCCCACTTCCTTTTAAGGTGTTAAATTTGGCAGATAACCTGGGTAGCATTTAGAAAACAATTATTTCCAAATGCTAGGAAAGAAACTTGCCAAGTGTAACAGCTAAAAACCAAAAAAAAAAAAAAGAAAAGAGGAAGGAAATAAAACGGAAGAGGGAAAGATATTTTTAAAAAATTGAATTTAGTAGGAACCTTTCAGCAGCTTTATAAACAATTAACTCCAGTGCTGCGACTGAAGACCACCTCTGATTCAGCCTGGAATGCCTGCAGATGCAATACAGCATCCCGCCTTCCAGAGGGCCTCAGGGACTCCAGTAAAACAGATAGGTGCCCAGATGTGCAGGACCAAACATGCACATCTGCTGGAAGACATCCCACACCGACTGCAGTGCTAACACTGACATAAACACAGACTCTGAGGCAGCCCCAGACCTCTCTGTGGGTACCCAGCCTGCAGGTGACACACTGCCTACAACAGCACAGGAGGTAGGTCACTGCTTTTGATCCCCATAAACCTCCATGTCCATCTCAATGGACCTTTTTTTCCAATACCACTGAGAAGAAATGTATGGAGTGTCAGAATTTGTGGTTGGAGTAAACTTGCAGGGGAGAGGGCTGGAAAACTTCAGTTTTATTAGTTTATTGGTAAGCTTTCCTTTATATATAAATATAGAACAAGCACTCCAGTGTCCTGGACAAACGTGTAAAACTAATGGCACTTACACTCCCTATGATGTCTAGGGCAGCACCAAAGTAATCTCAATCTTTTAAAGTTAGCAATATAAATTAAATATCTAGATTTTTTTGCTATCTAGGTGATGAGTTTTAACTTTAAAATATAGATTAAAAAAAATCAATTACAACATAAAATGATGGTGTTTCCTTAATGTTTATAGTTTCACTGAAAACTAAAGTTTCTGGTAAGGAAACATGAGGTCTCATCTACCTACATAGAAATCTCACTGGGTGCTGGACCACAGAGCAAAAGAGCCCAAGGAAGAAAGAGAAGGACGGAAGCACTACAAACACAAAGAATATACCAAATATACCACAGCCAAATGATATTAGTGACAGTCTGGGAAATATATCTGTACTACTTTTTGAATCCTGATCATATTTATAAAATTGCTACAACACTGTAAGCCTAAGTATGTCTTGAAACCATCTGACAATAGAGTCTGTGTCACACTTCTCCCATATACAATTAAATCTAACAAGAAGAAGGGGGTGTTGAGAACAAAAGGACCACGATACTGGTTCAGACCAACAAACCTTCTGGTGCCGTCTCCAACAACAGCCATAACTGGATACAGAAGCGCAAGAACAGAGCAAGCATATGTGATTTCCCCAGTCTTTTCCCCGTTTCCTGCTATTTCAGTTCAGAGGATTTCCTGAGTCTGATGGAGTTCATCTGTCTAGCAACCTTCAATACCGCTCTCTCAAGTACTTGTCCATCCTCCTCCTGAATGCATGTAACCTTTCTGGATTTCTAACAATTTTGAACATTCATTTTTTTGTGGGCATTACTGAGCACTGAACAAATTTTCTTGCAATTATATTTGATGATGAGGTCTAATTTCTGAAGGATGAGAGTCAGCTCAGTGTCCATCACTTTTCACATACAGCTACAACTATTTTGCCCAGGGCCTGGCAGTTTACATTTATCTCTGTAGAATTCCATTTGTCATTTTATTGTCTGGTGACTGTCTCATAAGGTCCTGGTGCAGTTCTTCATAGTCTGCTCTCATTGCTATTCACCTCATTCTCCAAGTCATTTATGAACAATTTGCTGATTTAAATTGCTAAGATGGAATATCTTCCTTTTCAAGTGGAAGCAACCTAGAAAAGCCACAGTGCTTGATTAGGACAATTATTCAGACTGAGCTATTTGGAGAAAGTGGAGTGAGAATAACAGAAAACTACCACCTGAAGAAATAAACAAAAGCAAAAAATGTTGGCATGTTTATTAAGGAATGGGAATCTGGTAGGTGCTAATTTCAACAAGCTCAGAAGAACTCTCCAGTCCTCTGATGTTGGAAAAGACTTGGTCAAATACAAAGAAACCTCTTCTGAGGTGGAGAAAGAAACCTGACAACATAGTGACCAAAACTCCCACAGCACCTGGGAAGGGCAAAGGTTTAAGACTGAAGACCTGCAAAAATTAGGTTAATAATTTGCCATTGCTTTGACAAGTTCTAAAACTGAAATACAACTGGTTCAGAAACTGTCTTGATAAAGTCTTGGTGTTTCTTCCTTCACCTACCGTGGTCAGGAAGGGTTTAAAATGCAAACAGGAATGAGGCCCTGGTGACTGTGTTAATCAGGTACCAAATCTGGTGCCAGTGATGGCCGGATTGACAAGTGCATCTCCCTGGCAGAGGTGCCCAGAGGACACCTCTGTGAGGAAGCTCTGCGAAAGGCCAAAGTAGGAGACACGCATACATATATATTTTTAAACCAATAATATTATTCAAAAAGCAGAGCTCTCCAAACATAGCAAAATACCATCTTTTTCACTGAATACTAAATACACATGAAAGTCAAACTGTAAAACAAAGTTAAAACTATAGTGGCAACTTGCTTGCCAGATTTTTGTTTTAAATTACTTACAAAATTAATATGATGTTTAAACTACCCAGTGGGATCAACTTTATTTGGATCTGAAATGTAAGTTGAATCTGTTCAGCAAAGAAATATGCTAACAGTTTAGGACAGAAAATAAAGAATATTTTTAAGGTGAAAACATAAGAGAAACTTACGTTTTTTTTTTTTAAATTAATAAAATTACCATTTACAATATGAATTCTGTGCCTCAAACAGGATTAAACAGCTTTGCTCTTAGCATTCCATAGGATCTTTATTACCAAAGAGTGACAGAAATCCCTACTTTCTCTGGGTTTATTTATGTATCACTAACAAAGAGAATAAAAAGGGAACGCAACAGCTAATTCCTTCCTTGTGAGTTTTTTGAGCAATACTTCCGTTTTCTGCTTTTTATGTGTCAAACACAGTGCAAAAGGCGAGGGGGTCCAGAGATTAACACTAGCTATTAGACTAAGTGTCATGGTTAATAAAGAACATGAAATACATACATACAAGAAAAATGTTGAGTTTCGAATCATAACGCCCAACTGGAATACTTAGCTAGCTCAGGAAAGAACTGTAAGATGCTTTACAAACAAAGCTTACTTTCAACCCATGAGGTTCTGTACAACATTTCTAATGAGTAATAATTATATACATGGCTAGGAAGCCTTTCTACACCTATTATAAGTTTATATTAAAGGTAAGACATTGCTTATTCTTTTACATGGGCTTTTAAAGTAGTTTGTAAAATATATATGCAGTCTATAAAAGTCTGTGGTCTAACAACAAACAACTGTACTGCTTCTGCACAATTCAGTGCAAACAAGTAAAGGTTTGCTAATCATAATTAATACAAAGCTTCAAGATTTAGACAGAGCAATTAAAAGTAATTTTCCTCTAGATTAAATAATTTTATTTTAATCAGCTTTTTAACTTGTATTCATTTTCTTTAATAAATCAGATACATTTGAGTCCGAAATTGTAACAACCTTCATTAAAGCCCGGGCTTCCCCCAAGCTAGTAAAAGCATTCAAGTAAGAAGCACTATCGGTAGTATTTTCAGCAGTGGAAGCCACAGTATCCCAGAGAGAAAAAAAAAACATACTCAGATAGGATGGGTTAGAGAAAGCATGGTTGTAAGAGAGTCATCCTGGCTATGGAAAGCTAATGCTCAGCTGGGAAACTCACAGGCTGAAAAGTCTTGGCATCTCCCAGTGCAGGGGGACCTGAGAGTGAGGTTACAGTCTGCTGAGGTCCCACGCTCTGTGACAACCACCACACTGCCTCTGGGCTCACCCTGCCCCTGGGAGCAGCGTAGCTGCGCTCCTGTGGCACAGAGCCGCAGCTCTGGTGCCTCTGCGACAGCAGCACTCCCAGTATTCACAATGGATCAACCACCAACTGAATGGGCGTTCCAGTGACCTTCCTCACATCACCATCAGTAAGGCTAAGGATGCTGCTTTCCTGTTTGCCTACCACAAAATGACAAAATTTCCCTGTCCCTTGAGGTCAACCAGAGTTTTCTTTGGTAAGTCACAACATTCACATATTGCAAGAAGCAACTTATTTTCAATCTTTACAACAGATCAAATGCCGTAATTCATATTTTCTATCTACAACTACTGCTTCTCATCATGCAGTAAAGGTACCTGCTTGCAGCAGGTGCAAATTTCACTAGTAGGTGCAAGTAGTCTATTTTCTTAATTCAAACTCATCTATGAAAATGGAAAAAGGAAGACAGTTTTTTTTCTTTTTTTCTCTTTCAATCTCTGTTAAAGTCCAAGTGAAAAGGAATGAATGGTCCTAAGCCTGAGAAAACCAGGAGACTGTATCACTGAGCTGTCAAAGCTGTCAATGTGAGATTGAATGGGATATTTAAAGGCACCTCATCAGGTTAAGCCATTTACATGTATTTGTTTGTTTGTTTGTTTATACTGCAAGCACCCTTATAAATTACAGTAAGCACCCAGCTGCACCTGTAGTCACCTAAATACCTTTGGAAGCCTGATCTGTGGTGACCAGAAATACCAACAATTCACTAACTGAAAGCTGATTTTAAAACATAAGTGATACTGTATTTACCTAACAACATCGCCAGTTTTATTTCACGGTTTTGTGCTACATCCTTGAGCTCTTGCCTGTCGGGGTAATCCCAGGGACAGTACTGCCCGGCTCCCTGCGGAGCTGTCCTGGCTCCAAGTGGGACAAGGGCGGAGGCACTGGCTAGGACTTCTCTTCTGTAGCCAGCAGCCACTTCTTCTGAAGCTAAAACCCCACCAACAAATCCTTGCCAGATTTGGACAATTGGTGTAAATATTATAGGGGGGGAGAAGGAAATGATCATAAGAGCATTCATAGGACTCTCAATTCCTTGGAAAACAATGCTACAAAGCATTTTTAAATGCTGCTTTGTTCAACTTTGTCATATCTCTTGCTAGACAGATGACATTCTTCTGATTTCTGTCAGACTGTTTTCATGAAAATGAATTCAGTAACTCATAATTTTTAACATAATAAAAGCAAAATTTAAGGATTGGACGCCTTGATAAATAGGTTCTCCTTACACAACTACACAAAGATGCATTATGTATTCTCTGTCAGCAAAAAAAATGCACCAAGTTTAGTCAAACAGCAGTATTTAGTTTCAGTACTCCATGTCTCTGAACCATATCCACCAATGAGAATGAATTTTATATACATTTATGAAAAACCAAAACACACAAGGGCAAAACACAATGGAAGTCGCTAAATCAAGCTGTTCTCTAGCAATGTCTACACTTCTTCCAAGTTTGCATATGCTAATACTCTCACAATCTTTTTCACCATCAAGATAAAACTATAATTACTGTTATCTATTACAGACTACAGTAATATATTAAGTGTGAGAAACATAACAGACAATAGCTGCCATCCATGTAACATTATTTTTACAATTTGTTATGAAAGATTAGTTATTGTTTCATTTATCATATTATAATTCAGTTTTAATAAATAATATTTCCTAATAAAGGAGAAAATAAAGAATGGACCACACATATTCTGATTCACTTTCCTTTGAGAACCGTGTAACATAAAAACTAAAAAAGAAAACTTTATTCACACAAAACCATGCAATCCCCTTCAATATTCAGATGATAAAGAGCTCAAGATACTGAGCTGAGAAATTAAAATTCAGAAATTTCAGGATTTAGGCCAATTGCCGAAAGTGGCAATAGGTGTGACTTGCTATGGAAACAGCATAGGAAGGACAGAAAACAACTTCGAGTTGGAAAGGCTTTTAAAAGCATATGAAGTACCCAGCTGTGGCCTCCTTGATTTTAAGGACTTTACCCACAATTTCCGTTCTTATAAATAAAAAGGGCTTTCTCCTAGCTCACGTCATTATAAAGGGAGCTGCAAAAATGCAGACCCACCTCACAGGGTGGGAGTTCACCTCTGTGATCTTTCTGGGCAGCCCAGCACAGCGGGGGCCCTGGGCAGGCTGGGGCAGGGGCTTTTGCTGCCTGTGTTGCCCACGCACCCACCTGCTGCCTGGGGCTTGCCCTGGGTAGGGACGGCAGCTGCCCCCCAGGCTACCCAAGAACTGCCCCTGTGGGTGCCTCTCCCAGGCATCCACAGCTCAGGGTCACACCATCAAATCTGGGCAAATCTTTCTTGGTCCAGCCACTAAAGCCTTTTCATGGTAGCTTGACCTGTACCATAGAGTTCAATGATAAATTCACAATTTGCTTTCTATGGCCATGCAGTAGGATCAACACTCTTAAAAAGTGAGAAGAGATGCTGTGCCACAAAGAAGTTAAAAAAAAAAAAAGGTAAAAGATCATTAGAAGTGTCCAGACATTTGAGAAATCATTATCTTATGACGTCTGATATATTAGATTAAACAGTTAAGGATAAAAAGAGTAAAAATGAAAGGAAGGAAAAAACTCAAGCCTCTTAATTTAATCGAATCTCTTAATTTTGTATCATTCTCCCTCTCTCTAAATCTAGAAGGAAAGGTTATTCTGAACAATAATATTTATGGATTCTATAATTAAGTAATTGAATGAAAGAAACAAAGAAAATAACCTAAGATTCTCTAAGTGCACAGGATGCGAAAGGCCCCCAGTGTCCAGCTGACTTGGGGAAACTGTTTAAATGACCTTTGAAGATTTTAAAATTCCCTGCCAGAGTCCATCCCTCACCTTGCCTACAACAACAGGATTTGCAGCTCAAGGAGGACAGTCATGAACAAGAAAAGGAGTGACTTGCTTCTTTCTTTTTCCTCCTACCATTTTATGATTCAGTTAACATGGGGAAATGCAGTTAATGAAGAAAATTAGGAATTAAACATCAAGCCTGAAATAAATAACACAGCTGTCAGGAACCAGTGACTGAGTTTCTATTTATATGGGTTGTAAACATTTTTATCAGTACTATTACAAATTCTACAATTCTGAAGGTTGCTGAACCATTCATAAAGACTAATTCATAAACTTTAAAGGTTTGTTCAAGGACGCAGATACTTGCAGTTTACCTTACACTGAAATCTACAGTAGAATAGGATCTTTGCAAGCTAGGACAGAGGTCTGGGGGGGAGCAAATCCAGACTAGCCTTCAGAAGATACGCCAGCTCCCTCCATGAGCTGCAGTTCTCAATTAGGGACATTTCCATACATATTGCCCTTCTGTCTGTTATTTTCTGGTGCAGCTAGACTACCTGCTCCATGACTACTCTGTGATCCTACAACTACCCTCATTGTGGTTCATGCTTACACAGCTTTTGGCAGAGAACAAACAGCTCTAATCTGGAAATTGTTTCATAGGGACTTTCCACACACCACATTCTCTTTTTAAAGAACCTCTCACAGCACTGAATGACTTGACTTCTCTTCTTATAACCATATTTTTATTTTAAAGGACTATGGAAAGTGTGAGTCTTCAAATGTAGTGACTGTCCAGTGCTGCTGCTCATACTGCTTTTTGCTAGAGCATATATAACCATGAAAGTGTTTTTCAACGAAAAGTCAATGTGAACTACTATTTGCAATTTAAATGCAACACTATGTTCCTTAGCGCCTAAAAGAGAAAAAAAAAAAAAAAAAAAAAAAAAAAAAAAAAAAAA
>NW_020799095.1:118786257-118791979 GCF_003259725.1 Athene cunicularia
TTTTTTTTTTTTTTTTTTTTTTTAATTATTTTTTTAGAAGGAAGGTATTTGTTAGGGAGGGGAAGGATGGACCCTGAGGGCTGCCGGCCTCCTGCAGCGCTTCGGGTCGCAGAGGATGGCTGCAGGTTAAGCACCCCCAAACCTCGATGGCAGCTCCGTCGCTTTCTTGGCAGAGCAGGGGCTGCAGGGCGGGCAGTCGGGAGGTGCCTGCAGCATCCCCGGGTCGCAGGGGATTAACTGGCACCACTCCCCACCGCCCTGGGAAATCCATCGCTGCCCTTGACAGAGAAGGCAAAGAACGAGTCAAGGCATCAAGGAGAGCATGGGAACGCTGCTCTGGGAGAAGCTGTGCTGCGTATGGGGCACCCGACCCCATGGACCGAGCTCAGACTATCCCTAAAATCAGAGCTCGTGTACCTCATCCCCTCCTATTACCTATGAAGAGAGAAAGCATGGGTCTGGTTCATTGTGTCTTGCACTTCAGGTACGAAATCAGTGCAGAACAGTGGTAGAACATTCTTTGCTTGCCCATCCTGGAGGTATGAACTTAGACCCTGCATGAAGCATGAAGCACGGGCACCTAACATATTTACACTATACTCGATGCCCTCCTCAATTTGGCAAGCTGCTCTACACATAGAAGCAGCATGGCCACTGATGTTTTTCTTTTACCTGTACTGTAAAGAGGAACAATGCAGTCCAGGCCTCCTCCTCCCTTTCTTCTTTCCTAAAGCAGAATGCAAAACAAACAAACAAGCAAAGCCATTGCTTCCAGCTCTTCTATTTATTTCAGACACATCTGTGTCTTCAGTACATACTCTTCTGCGGTTTTCCCCTTCCAGCTCCTCACGGTCTGCTTGTATGCCAATTTGAGAAAGTACAAAGCATATCTCTACCTTTAAAGAAACAGAAATGATGTTCCAAGAAGAATTTATGGTCTTCCTGAACCATAGATACACCAACAATGTCATTTAAATCACTAGAATATCTAAATCTTTGGCCTGAAGAATCTCGATCACTTGGAATCCATTGTTTTTAACAATTTAAAGGGTTTTTTTCTCACACTTGTTTGTCATCTGGTATAACAGTCCTGTAAATTAAAGGGTGAGAGTTAATTAAAATGTCAAGCATTGGACCATGTACAAACATACTGACAAACTGAGATGGAGTTCACATTCTTCTGAAGTTAAGTTAATACATTAGGCCATATTTTGACTTATGAAATATGGGATATCTATATGTTTGGGTTTGTTTTGGTTTGTTGGTTTGGTTTGGGGTTTTTTTATTATTATTATTATTATTATTATTATTATTATTATTATTATTATTATTTTCATTAAACTCTTTCAAGTTCAACACAATTTTAAGATCTTAAACAGAGCTTACTCTAATTCCTATTAAATTCAGTAGTCAAACTCACCTTGACCCACGAAATGGAAAATAATAGATGATACTACCTCAGCTGAGCATTTTTATCCTGCAGGGAAGCAGAATAAATTGCCCTGACATACATGAGGGGAGAATGAGACCTATGGGGTGTAAAAGTTGTGGTCCACAGATTATAAGAAAGACTCAAGACAGGTAAAGCCATAGGTCCACTTGCTCCCTTCTACTGGAATATGAAATGGAGAAGAGCACATGTGGATTCAGAAAAATCTCTGGAAGCAAGGAGGAAAACAGGATGTCTGCAACATACTTTCTCCTGGACTCATGGAATAGACATGTGCAGCCTAAATTCTACATTGCACAGAGCAGTTTCTTCAGAAACTCAGAGTCTTTGACTGAACAGGTGGTTGACTGTCCACTCTATGACGAAGCCTTTCTTCGGAGTCAGGTGTAGGACTAAGCATATGTCCAAATTCTGTCCTTTTTTCACCTAGATATCTTGCCTGATAAAAATTATAGGATTCTTATTTACTAATTTTGAGAAAGTAGTAAGGTATTCAAAAACCATACACATATCCAATGTATTTAAGGTCTCTGCCAGAGCACATCTAGGACCCCAGGCATGCCCTTATTTTTGTGGAGGATACTTCAGAATAAAATAAGAACGTCAGCTGCAGCATGAGGGTGAATGTTGAATAGACGTGTGAGAATGCTGGCAACACAGCCCCAAGGAGGAGCGACCCCTGAGCCTACTTATGGAAGTAAAAGGCTGGACCTCTTTCCTATAGGAAGCCCTGGACATCGTGCTAATGAGTGATTTACATTGTTTTGGGTTTGACTTTGCAGTGTTTCTGTTGGCTTTCCCCTTCTGCAGGGTTTTGAGCTGTTGAAGTTGTAAGAATCAAGTGAAGCCTATGTAATATTTAGGCACGAGTAAAAAAAAAAAAAAATCAATATTATTATCGTTTACAATAGGTGATTGATAAACACGATTTACAGATTAAAATGTTTAAAATAGCATTCAGATTGCCATCCTACTTCCTAGAGGCCAGTCTCATGAGTCGTCAAGCATCTGTTGTTGCCACTGGAGTAAAAGTCAGTTGTGAAATCTCCCTCCCACCCTCAGGGCTGTCAGGTCATCTGCTGCCATTATCCCCTTATCTGCAGTAGGAACCTTAGAAATGTTAAGTGACTTATACAACCTATAGTGTTATCTAAAAACAATTTGGGTCTTCCTCATCTAGCTAATGAATTTCAGTAGGAATAGTAAGAAAACCTATTAGGACTGACAACTAAGAGCCCTGAAATTTGGAAGACCAGTGCCTTTGAGAACTGACGGTAGCTCCAAGTTAAACTGTTTCTTTTCTGTTATTCTTTCACTTCCTCAAAACAAGCACCTCTCCAGATCTGAGAACTCCTGGCAGGTATGATGAATGGCAAATCCTAATGAAGGCTATGGCTTGGCCAGAAGTGTTAGGACTTAGCACACCGTACAATTCTCATCTGAAATAGGAGTATCAGGAGCCAATTTCTTGAACATAATTTATTCCAGACACTAGCTGGAATAAACAGCATTCTGTAACCTCCTCAGATATTTTGCCAGTAGGGAGCTGTCTTTACACTTCTTTCAACTAAGTTAGTGATCCAAATACAAAATTCATCACTCAACAATACAATGTGGTTTTACAGACTCGAGGATTCGAGTTCATTACCAGAGACATTGTTGTGCCCTATCTGTATGTTTTTTCCTTCTCTGTCAGATCTACTGTAGCATGCTGCTCGCCTTTCCCTGTCGAGTAAAAAACCAAAACCAACCCAGCACTCAGTCTACGCTGCGGTTTAACCTTCTAGAAGCAACTCAAGCATACATTTAGTTTCTAAAATATTCATTGTTTTACTTAAGTGAAGCTTCATGCGAGAAAGGGAGTATAAAATGGGACCTCCTTAGTCAGTAATTGTCCTCTTGACTGTCTCGGTCTTTTTGCAACAGACACTTTTAATGCTGTTGCCCCTAGTCCCCTGCACGATGTGTGCATCTGCGACACGCGAGCTAGATGTTGCTCTGGCACAGGCATTATGAACAAAAGCACTGCCACGGTTATAAACCTGACTTACCCATGCAAAGAAGGACTAGTAAAACAGAGCTTCACGGTTCCAGAGTTAGATGCAGTCCTCAGCTACACCTCGATGCAATTAAAAGAGAAATTTTGATTACTAGAAAAAAACCCACAAGATTCAAAAGGACCGTTTCCAGTAACGGTTTCTAATAGAACATGGAAACATTTCTGAGGCAGATGCTACTGGGATCCAGTACGAACTGGCACCTATAATGCCACGCTGGCGAGCCACATGTGACAATAGAGCTTCACTTACTCCTTTGGTAGATCTCACGAAAAGAAAAATAACACATAGTCCACTCAAAAGTAAATCTGTTTAATCTTCTAACTCTTGGTTATGTTTTCTTTGACTCCTCAGAAGAAACCATTTTCATCTGTAGCGCTTATGTTTTTAATACCTCCAATGTTTGTTGTTATCCTCCACATGAGATGCTGATTTAGAAAATAAAACTTCCAGTATTTCTCCCTCTGCTACACTGCTCATTTCCCCCCCTTTTTTTTTTTTTTTTTTTTTTTTTTTTTGACAGGGAGTTGTCTAAAACTGCTGAAGATGAAGGGAGGTGGGAAAAACAGCAATTTAACATTGTGTGGAGCTGATAAAAAGATCGTCTTCCAGTTTCATAATCTGGTAATCGTGTCGCTGCAGATAGAAGCTTCCCACAGCTCCCCAGGTCAGTGGTCAAAGTCCCTCTGACTTTCAGTGAGTTTTGAACACTTTTTTCAGTTTCTGTAAATTCATCTCTAATGCTTTCTAAGATCTAACACCCTGTACACTCATGTTTGAAATTTTAATTAAACTACTCACAGAGCTATTTATGAATACATGGATTTACAGAAATTTCCTGTGTGAAATAACTTGCTAAAACCAGATTATAAAGTAGATTATCAATTAATTCATATTTTATATTTTAAACTCTCTGGTAGTTTTTATTGTTCATTATGACCTTCAAACTCAATATGCCATGCAAAATAGGATAATATCCTTAGCTTTGGTCTCTCTACAGTTGTAGATGAGGTTCTTCAGCAGTAAAGGCCTGAAATCAGAACCCTGTGTACATAATACAGGTATTAATGGGAGGCTAAACCCTTCAGAGTGACAATACACTTCTTTAAGGTCATATTCTGCAAACATGGACTTGTGCATCAGTTTTACATGAGACCATTTGTGGAAGCAGTTAAATGCAGAGTCGCTATTGCAAATTTGGAACTAAAGTTTACCAGATATAAGAGTTTAATTAAACGTGTCTTATTTTAGGACCTTGGAAAACTTGTAGATATTTAACGTTCCTCATTTTCCTTAGAACACTCTGGCTCGACTTAACTCCTAGCAGTCCGAGAAGCTGACCCGTGTAATTTAATCATTTTGTTGACAATGCAAGACTTGCTTATCTGTCATTACTATATCCTCATGAAGATCAGTAAAGAAAATTACTTGGTATGTTCGGGAAAAGTGTGTTCGTAGCAGGATGTTAGAAGAAAATATTAACTCACAAGGCAAATATTTATTATAATGATGAGGAAATAAAAGAATAGTATTCCTTTAATGAACAGAAGGATATGAAGGCATTGCAACACATTTCTGACAAGTTAATAGGATAAAACCTCATCCTTAGATATATGGGGGGAAAAGCCTGAATTTAAGTTTACTTTCTCCGAGTTTGTTCAGGCCTCTTCTGAGCACATACCTGGAAATATTCCAGAAAGCGAAGTTGTTGTCAAGAAACCTAACGAAACGTCGAATCTTAAATAAATATTATCCCACGATCAAATCTGACCGTGCAAACCAGGGAAGAGAGAAGAGCGGTGCCCGCCGGCCGCAGCCGCCCCGGCCCAGCCTCACTAGCCGTCCGCGCCACTCCGCAGCCGCGCAGCCGCTTCCGCGGGCCCGGGACTGCGCGGAGCCGCGATGGGGATGCTGAGCTCTGTGTTTTGAACGCTCCCCTCCCTGGCTGATTTGACGATACTTCCCAGGCTTGAGAGGGACACGGGGCCGGAGTGATGCTCCGAGGGATGTGACAGGGACCTACCCCGGGGCTGCGCCGCCAGGTCCCCTCGCAGCGAGTATTTGGGGAAGCAGAGACCGGGGTGCAAAACCAGGTATATGCGTGAAATTATCCCCTTCCACCCACTCTGGGCCAGCCCCGTTGCCTCGCAGAGGGGACCTCCTGTAGCACCTTGGGGGTGCCCCTTCAACACTACATTCAGTCACTCGGGGGGGG
>NW_020799095.1:118792029-118794415 GCF_003259725.1 Athene cunicularia
GGGAATATAGACAAATAGATGTACAGGGTTATTTCCAGGTGGCCAATGACTAGGACTTCAAACCGGTTAGCCTCCTTTGTTTGGCGAAGCGGCATCATTAGCTGCCCATTAGCTGGGTTAGCGTCACGGCGTACGTCATCATCCCAAATCACAGCATTCTCACTGTCGTCCGTGCCCTGCGCTTCTCATCGCCGTGCTCTCGGCCGTCAGCAGCCAGGGAGGTATCCCGCCAGCGAGGGAAGTGACAGCACACCCAAGTGTTTCATACCGTGTAGAGATATTCAGTGTCACGTCGCTGGCTGGTGGTGGAGGTAGATACCTGCCAGATTAACAAATCGAGGTTGGGATCCAAACCTGCCCTGTTAAAATGACGCGGCACAAGCAGCCCAGGTGGCTTCTGGGCTGCCACTCACCTCTACGGCTTTATAGCTACTAATAGTAGTACGAATTTTAATAGCAGCCCCGCGTTCTTCCCTCCGTACGTTAGTTTCTGTTGTACGCTACTGCAGACAAAGGAGGGGTAGAAAAGACGCTTTCTGTACCAGAGTGTAAGAGCGGTATCAAGTTATCATTTGGGGCAGGGACAAGGTCTAAGTTCAAGAATGGGAGTTTTGCTTGCCAGGCACTCGGAAGTGTGAAACCCACCCCCACCCCCCTCCCTCCCAAACAACAGCAACAGTAAACCCTAGATGCTAATAAACCTTAAAAAAAAAACCCACAGAACAAAACAAAAAAACCAAGCCAAAACAAAAAAGCGCGCAATACTGTTTAAGATCTATCTGGAACACAGAAGCACAGTTGCTGCACAATGAAAGCAGAACTATCCTTGTCTCCGAGCCACAGACAAACGTTTCGCATCGTACAATAGCGGGGAGAGAGAATCGTAACCAAAATGCGCTCGTCTGATACCCTCGGTCACTTCTATGGCTGTCGCACTCCTCAGGTCCCGGCTGCTCCGGGGAACAAATATCCACCTCAAAGGGGCCAAGCGACACTCTCTAGTGTCCCCGCGATGCAGGTGAAAGTGTAGAGCATGTAATGGCCGTTGCTGATTCCCAGGTTAGTACCACGGCAGGGGGGATATTCTCTCACAACGCGAAGCCGCAAAGCGGCAGATTTCTCCCTTCCCCACTCCGGTCTGACAGCCACGAGTGACCTGAGTGTGTGTGTGTGCGTGTGCACTCTGCAATATGACAGTGTGGAAAATGCATTATTTCCTGAAATAACAAACAATCAGATTGTTCAAATAATCCGTCTTTTGCTGTGTTTTGTGTGTGGAGGAGTGCTTACCTCAAGTCTACTCAGGTTTCCCAAGCAGAAAAAGTCTGTAAACATTGCAAATCATCTAGAAGTGTTGGGTTGGATTCTGCGAATCTAGAAACAGACACGTACTGAGTTTTTAAGGAAAAAAAATATTAGCAGGATACACTATTAAAGAAAAAAAAAAATATATATATATATATAGTGAAGGGGAAAATAAAGAGAGAAACCGAAATGGTATTGGAAAAGTCTTGGCTCTGGTAAGCGAGGAAACACTCTATCTTCTTCCAGTGCCACTTGATGAGACCATAAAGAGACACATATCGTGCATTTTCTCGGTTTCTCAATATCCTCCACACATGGAGCACTCGCAAGTTTCGACAGCTATTGCCAGGGCTCGAGCTGGTTTCCCTCAAGTGAAGAAATGCATCTTTAAGTGGGAGATCTGCCACTGGCTAACCACAGTCAGAGATGTCTTCTGGGATAAACAACATTGTTAATTCCTTCAAGCTCCATCTGTGGAAATGATAAAGTGCAGCCATTATGAAAGACTGCAAGGTTAAATTAATTAGGTTTCTCCATTATGCTGCAGCCTTCTGAAGATGATTGCTATTTCCCTCTTAAATGCCATTATTCCTAGATCTATCTAGCAGCTGATGCAATTAAAGTGAACATAATGTAAATTTAACAACACAAATAACACTTTCCTCCACGTATGTTTGGATGGGGCATGCAAGGGCTATATTGCAGGCTTCCACTTCCCCCGTAAACATCTGATGTAACCTTAAAAAAAAAAAAAATCAAACAAACCAGGGTGTATTTGGATACTTTTCTTCTGCGAATTCTTGGATCAATACTTTTGTTTCATGTTTTCATGTTCTCAGTAATGTTAAGGGATCTAGTTACAAACTCTTGCCAGTAAGAAAGAAAATATGCCCCGCTGTGCACCCTCCTAAACACTTCTAAGAAATAGTGTTTTCTTTTCATTTGGAATGACAATTTTGTTTGTCTGCTCTGCCCCGGCGAGCGAGACTATAGATTATTAGTAGACACATTTAATTCCGGACCATAACGCGGGCGGCTGAGCCCGGGGCCGACACACGCCCTCCCGGCGTGGCAGCTCCGG
>NW_020799095.1:118795712-118797962 GCF_003259725.1 Athene cunicularia
TGTGTCGGGGGCCGGGGCCGGGACCGCGGAGGCCTCCGGGGGCGGCGGGACATCCATCAGCAGAGGCCTATCGAGAGGGGTGCCCCCTCTCCCCCCCGCCTTCCCCCGTGCTAATTGCTTTTGCTTTTCTTGCAATTAGGGCCGGGGCGCTCCCCCGCGCTCCCTCTCGCCCCGGGTGGAAAGCGGGCAGGGGAGCCCTGGGTTGGGGGAGATAAAAGAGAAACTGTAAAACGTGTTGCTACGTTCACAAACATATTTTTTCCCCCCCCCCTTTGTAAAGCTTTCTGCAGCATGCACAATGAAACAGGTTTGGCTGAGAAGTTTATGTTTTATTTAACGACGAAAGGCACTTTCTGGTCTCCTCTTCGCTTCCCGCTGTGCACTTTGGGAGCAAATCCAGGTGGGATATTTAAATTTGGTTCAAATGTCGCACGGATCATTTATAGATGGTTCAAGGTAGAAGCAGATCCTTAATCCAAATGTAGGCGTATTGTTGCGTGTTTATGCATATATTTCTGTAGGTGGGTGTTAGGTAGATCATGTCTACACAGTCGACACCAAAAAGAGGCCCAGCTCACTGCTGTGGTACCCAGTGCAAAAAAATGGAATGAAAAAAGCTAGAAGTAAATCATACAGGAATTCTGGTTCAGGAGAATTGCATCCTAGTACTTAAAGTATTAGATTCTGTTTGGATAGATTATTTAATCTACCACACACCATCTCTATACTTTAATTTTCCTCATTATGTGTGCAAAATTGGTCTTGTCCTGGTTTCACTTTTACAGATGAGTTTTCGTTGGTGTTCCTAGTTACCCCCGAGGAAAGAGAATCCCTCCAGGAACCTGACAACGCAGAGAAATCATTTGCAATGTCACGGGGCACTTATGCATTATGCTATGTTTTATGAAGTCCTTAAAATGTGTCATCTTTTACTGTTCTGCATTGGACTTCTGTATGTCAGAAACGGGAATTTACATATTTATTATCATGATGTATTTTCCAAAAAGGATGTAAGAAAAACAACATTTAAAGGTCCCAACCGTATGTTTTTGAAGGGGAAAAAAAAAAGAATCACTGTAGGCTGTCTGTCTTTGGAGAGACTGACAGGTTTTCAGAGAAATCCTGCAGAATGCACAATGCATTCACCTTGTCTAGTTTAATAGAGGCAGAAAATGATTAGAGTGTGTTTTAATACTTGCTGTACATGTGACGTAGGAAGCCAAGCCTCAGAACAGTTTAAATGTTGATATACCCAGCTTGAAAAAAGCTTGTCAAATAAATCAAACTGTTCTGGGGGCAAACCCATGTTGTTTTTAAACCACAGAGTGGGGCAGTGGGCGTGGTTACTCCCATGGTTGAATGGTGAATGTATAGATTTAAAATACATTTTGCCACACTGGTTTCCAGAGGATTGTTTTGGCCTCGTATTCCAATACCATGAGCCAAAACTCTGGTCAATGTTTTGACAACAGAGCCAGGAAAAACAAAAAAGGCTTAGCCTGTGAAAAAGAAATGAAGATGTAGTGAAGGAAAACAGTAGTCTCTCTGCCACTGCCTTACTCAATCCATATGTGGACTTAAACACAGGAAATACCCACCATTCACCGCAATCAAGCCAGGGACTTGTGCATCAGAAAGTGCCTTGTGGAACTAATTGGGCTCTATTAAGATTGTCATTGACATAGGAAAGCATTTTGAAATTTGAAATCAGAACATTTAAAGAATACAGAAAAAAAGATAATCTGCTTCAACGGTGTTATTAAAAAAAACAAAAAAACAAAAAAACCCCCACCAAAACCAACCCAAAACGTATTCACCACAACACTAAAATCTTATAATGTGCTTTTACTGTGGCTTTTTACATACATTAATTATAATTTTGTGATGTTTGTGTTATTAAGCTCTTTATGCTTACTTTTCATCCAAAGTATTCTTGATGCAGAGTGTGCTCTGGGATCACTTCAGAATGGAAGAAAATCTAAACTTCACCTACTTAAAATGATAATAAACAACATGCATGTGTTTTTATGGAGAAAACACAGATAGAAATAATAGGTGCTAGACCGATTTTCTTTTTTTTTTTTTTTCATTTTATAGACATGAATAAAAACAACAACATTTGTCCTTACCAACAAGTATTTGGCAAAGTGTTTATTTTAGCACTTCCATGCCAGATATCTCCTTGTGACGTTCTGGTTATGCTTTTTCTGACTGCTTTTTTTTTTTTTTTTTTTTTTTTTTTTTTTTTTT
>NW_020799095.1:118798012-118887986 GCF_003259725.1 Athene cunicularia
TTGGTTTTTTTTTTTTTTTTTTTTTTTTTTTTTTTTACACTGTACTGTTGCATTTAGATTTTTAGTATGGTGAATCACTATTAGACCTGACAAAGTGATATTGTGGTTGCCAATTACATTCAACCTCTGGGTAGTTTTCACTGAATTCACACTGCTGTGAACCCCTGTGATCTTTGCCTGTTTTATTTTTTTTCCTAGTGCTTTACATCAAATCAGAGGGACCATTTGTGCTTCAAATGGTACAGGTTCTTTAGTACACTGCTGCACTCTGAGTCAAGTCACTTGGCCTTACAGATAGACTGGAAAGTGTTTGAGGAGGTGATGTGTTTTCCACAGGTTTCAAGTCATCAAACAGAGCTGCTGTAGAGCTGTCTGATAAAAATATCAATTCTTTCACATCAGCCACACAAGTAGTGTGGCAGGACTAGAGACAGACAATTTAAGGGCTTTGGATGCTGCCCGTACCTAAATACATTTTGTTTTCATTGTTTGCTTTTTTGATCCCTTTTTTCAGCCAAATGGTATTTCATCCAAATTTCATGAAAAATTTCTGTTGAAAATTTTCTATCTTTGAAAGGCTTGCAAGAGCAAACCTGTTCACACAGACCAAGAGACACAGTCATAATTTCCATGTATTGAAATCCAGCTGATTGACATTTGGAATACAGGCAGCAGAGCTTCAGCTCCTGAAGCTGCACATTTGTCTGCAGTGATTTTAACCTGCTATGAAAAAGATGATGGAACTGGAAACTTGCTCGTTTGCTCTTTCTTAAAAGTCCATTTTTCCTTGCCTGGTCCACAGCCTTGGAAGAGACATGGAATGTCTGAGGGTCACTGTTCAATTTTCTCTCCTGTTTCTGGTGCTAAAATACACTGAGAGAGTATCTCACCTCTTCCTTCAGAGTCGGTCAACAGATGACCACCTTCTACTCCCAACTACCAGTTATTCTAGTTTATGCAGCAGCCTTATCCAGACATTTTTCAACTTTTGCAGATTTGACTTTGGAATTAATGAACCATTCCTTGCATTTTCTGTCGGAGGTGGGGGTGGGGGGGGTAGGGATAAAGTCTGTGTGTAAATATGTAAACGGGGATGACTTTACAGGCATGAGTGAGGTCTGACTGTAATGTAAACACAACTGATTGTTGTGTTGGTAGATGTCTGCAAAGTGTATTGGAGTACAATAGCCCCATATGATATATTCAGAAAGTAGCTGGATGTGCAATAAATTAAGAACAGACAAAGCAGTTATCTCCCTATAAATAAAGTTGTTCATTCTCCCAACATATGATTCTTTTTTTTTTTTTTCAGTGTGAAGCAGTATATATGTAAAAAGCTGATCTGAACAAAACTCTCAGCCCTATCCATGCATCCATCAGCATTCCTGTGGAAACAAAAAAGTAAAAGGAAAAGTTTGTCATCTTGGGACCTGGACTATGGATGGATGCACTGTCATTTTCAAAAATAAGAACAAGGGACTATGGGCACCAAGATAGTATTCTAAGAGTTTGTATTGACGGCTTTGGAGTGACAGCAAATAAAAGTCACCCCTGAATTTAAGTGTAATTAGATTTCTAATTTATCCATGTTTTTCCTAATGGAATGAACATTAGACTGATGTGCATTGGAGGCGGTAAAATTTAAAAGTTTTGACTTTGCTGATTTTGCAGCAGAATTTCCTTGGCCATATGCCCAATTCAATTCTCTATAAAGCCAATGTTTACACTGATCCATTTTCTTTTGCTTCTTTCACTGTAGACATCTAAACATATAAAATGGTGCCATTCTATAAGGAAACAAGAACAACAGCACAGTAGAGATATACAGAAAAAGGAAGTAAAGAAATAAAAGGAGGGTAAGAGGAAAGGTAGAGAAATGTGTATATGTGTAAAATTATTTCCTTTGAATGACACTTGATGAAAACTATAAATGACAACATACATAACAGCAAAGCCTTCGCTTGATGCATCTGCATCTCATCCGCCACACGCTGACTTGGTGTCTTACATCTCTGTAGCATTTAATTGGATGCTATGGAGATAGGCATGGAAAAGAGAGGACAGATTTGTAATTAAGATACAGTAAGCCAAATTGAAACTAGTGTGAAAATATGAACTCGCGGGAGGATAATATACTCAAAAATATTAATTGCTGTTTAGCCATGGTATCAGAGTGCCAAAAGCAGTGGGGATTGTCCTGAACCTATTGTATTTTGGTCTCGGCATTAGCATGTAGGACTTGAATTTCATTCCAAACCCTGGCAGTCAGTTATGCCTGTGGACCAGTCTTTAAGCTCAGCTAAAGTTGAAAGAAAGATTTTTAATTCCCCCAAAATATAAATAACTTTACTGATGAGTAGTGTGAACACAATGGTACAGTCCCTTTAGTTTGTTAATACATAGTATCAGCAATAGATGTGGGACCTTTAGCATAAATTAGACAAGTCTACTGAAGACAGTAAGATTTCTCTTATGGGCATTGTAGAGTTCTTAAAATCACCATGTAATCAAGTACTAAGTCCAAATCAGTTAATCTGTTTTGGGAAATATACTACAGATAAGTGATAGATCCTCGATGTAAACAGATGTGGTTCTATTGATGAGCTCTCACACACCTGTGGGCTTATCTCCATAACAATCCACACACTGGAAAGTGGTCCCCCCCAAATGGCCAGGTGACCCCCTAGTGTGTTGTCCATACTGTTAGGAGATGAAAAATGCAGAGCTCAAAGTGGATGTACTTTGTATTGAAGAAAATGCAGCTGTCAGTGGGTATGAGTGTGTTACTGGATCAAAATAAAAATAGTCAGTTTATGTCTGCTACTCTGTATCTTTACTGGAAGAAAAAAGGTATTATTTTGCACATAGCATTTTCTAGTATTGCAGGATAAATGGCCTGGAAAAATCCAAGTATTGCTATTCTTAGCCCTGTTTTCTCTCTCACTTTCTCTTTCTTCCCCCCTTACCCTCTCTTGTCCCCACAAAAATTCAGGCCAATTTCAACCACATTTGAGAGAAAAGGAGAACTCTCAAACATTGCTAGGTTCCAATAACTGCTATGAAAATTTGTGGTCAGATCGAACAGAAAAAACATTATTTGTTCTTCCAGGTAACTTGGCCCCTGTTCAGCAAAGCCAGCATTGCTTCTGCCTGGCAAAGTCCAGGTGCATGACGAATGCTCATGGCCATGCATCGGTCAGCTCACTAGTAAACCCATAGCTCTGGGCTGGCTTCAGGCTGTGCTGTCTCTTGCCAAAAGGGATTATCAAGTAGGGATGTGAGAGATGAACAGAGTTAATACAGTAGTAACGTATAGAGGATATAAGACACAAACATACAGGGAATCAGGCTCTGCTAGCTACTCACAGAGCAGCTTGTTTTTTAATTATACCTAAGGTATTTATTACATTTTTTTCCTAGACATTGAATCTGATGTTTATAAACTATAATCCTTAGCTAATTTATCACTTGCAATAAATAGTAGCATTCGATCTTCATGCTATGGCTCTTTCAATGAAGTCATTTAATTGAAACAGGATCCATGGTATTTCCACATCAACGTGTACAACATTAACTTCTTTTAAAAGACAGCACGTTAAACTTGTGTTCATATTCTTCACTGCCGAATGCATGTGTTAGCTTTGCAAGTCTTCCTATTATTTTGCATATGTATTTTATGCATTTTAATATTTACAGAATATTGATGCACATACCATTTTTAATTTGAATGAAAAGTGCTTAGGAAATGATCTAATCAAAAAGTAAAAAAAGAATCCTAGTAGACACAAAAAGTTAAGCTTTTAACTTCTCATTACCTATAGCTTTTGATTTCAGTGTAAGAAATCTGGAGCTGTCTTGGGAGACTTGGTGGTGAAGCACTACCCCCCCTGGGGGCTGGACTCCTTAGGTCTTCTGTACAGGACAGAGAGAGAAAAAGTGGCTTTGGAGAGCCAAGAGTCAAGAAAATAAGCTTGTTCTGGGAACCTGGAATTGCTGCCTAAAGCAACCTCTCTTGTTCTGCTGACTGTGTGGGAGCCGGAGAGACTTGACCCCATCTTGGGCACTACCTTCAAATGCTTTCAGATGGATGGTGTAAGAAGCCTAAGTGGAGGAGGAGCTTGTTCAGACCCTGCTTTCAGCATGAGATCAACAGCCAGAACAATATAAGAAAGTTTCTTTTCCCCCCAGAATGGGCCTAAAGAGATGTATTTCTCTGTGAAGGAACATGATTAAGACCCCCAGCTACATTAACAGCTGTGCAGTCTGCCATTGCTTCTCCGCCCAACACGTGCTGGAGGGGCAGAGTTGGGGATGACCACATGCAGAGTGGACAGAGAGGTTCCCTCAGGGCCTTGCTTATCTTCCACCTCCTCTTCACTCCCTGACTCAGGGGCTGCCCTTTCACACATCTTCCCACGCACAAGCGTTCCTGCAGTGCTTTCACAGAGGTGATTGCCACCTTCCAAATGCCGGGGGCTGCTCTTGGGCCACAACAACCCCCAGCAGCGCTACAGGCTTGGGGAGGAGTGGCTGGAGAGCTGCCAGTCAGAGAAGGACCTGGGGGTGTTGATTGACAGCCGGCTGAACAGGAGCCAGCAGTGTGCCCAGGGGGCCAAGAAGGCCAATGGCATCCTGGCTTGTGTCAGCAATAGCGTGGCCAGCAGGGACAGGGAAGGGATCTGACCCCTGTACTCGGCACTGGTGAGGCCACCCCTCGATTCCTGTGTTCAGTTTTGGGCCCCTCACTACAAAAAGGACATTGAATGACTCGAGCGTGTCCAGAGAAGGGCAACGAAGCTGGTTCAGGGTCTGGAGCACAGGTCGTACGGGGAGCGGCTGAGGGAACTGGGGGTGTTTAGTCTGGAGAAGAGGAGGCTGAGGGGAGACCTCATTGCCCTCTACAGCTCCCTGAAAGGAGGGTGCAGAGAGCTGGGGATGAGTCTCTTTAGCCTAGTAGAAAGCGACAGGACAGGAGGGAATGGCCTCAAGTTGTGCCAGGGAAAGTTCAGACTAGATATTAGGAAGCATTTCTTTCCAGAAGGGGTTGTTAGTCATTGGAATGGGCTGCCCAGGGAGGTGTTCAAGAGTAGGGTTGATTTAGAGCTTAAGGATATGCTGTAGGTGGGAACTGTACTAGGTGAACGGTTGGACTAGATGATCTCCAGGGTCCTTTCCAACCTAGATGATTCTATGATTCTATGATTCTCCGAGTGGATTTCTCTTACTGCTTTGCTATCACTGTTCTTCTGTGGCTACTTGCTTATATGGACAACTGAATTGCTTCCATCTCTGATTTCCTAATGCTTCTAAAGTCACTTGGTACTTCCCTTCCTCTGCTCCTTTCACTGCCTGTCCTTTTCTTCTGCGTCTCAATGTCTTCTTAAGGCTTTATCCTTTCATTGCTCCCGTTCTCCCTTTCCAACGTATCCCTTGGCAACCTAATTCATTTTCATGGCTTTTTTTTACCATCTCTAGGAGGGTGGCTACCAAGTCTAAGTTTCTGTTCCTGACAACATCCTTCTTTTTTGTCTCTGGGATTCTCAGATTTCATCTCTCAAGTCTATCCAACGTGCAATTGCCAACATTTTCTGGCCAGCTTGTGTTGCAATTTTCTCACTATTTAAATGAAAGGGAGAAAAAAGAGAAAGGCAAACCCTGGGTCTCCTTTCTCAAGAATCCGAAGGGGATGGTTCTACACTTGGTGGCATACCAGGTAATAAAGACAAACCTTACTTTATTCTGAAGTCAGACTAGACTGTATATATTTATATGTAGTTGCTATGGTGACATTTACAACAAATAATTATTATTCACATGGAATAATCTGTCAAATATGCATGGATTTTAATATTTTACCACTAAGAATTGCCTGTGCTTTTCTTAGTTTTATGCTGAAAATTCCACATAGTTCTTAGAACAACACTTTGTCCTCCAATATATATTTTCCAAAGCTGTATTATTGTAAATTGCTATAAATGATCATCATCTGTGTGGGAGAGAAGGATGGCAATGGGAATACTCATTCCTCCTGAACAGTCTTTGTTTGAACTGGCAGTAGACAACTGAGATCCTTCTGCCATGCGCATTGTTCAGAATGATAGAGAAGAGGTGGAGGAATCTCTTTGCCCAGTGGTGATTTGGCTTTAGGTGAAGAGTCTCCCAAGGCTGAATCTAAGAAGGTGATTCCTCTCCAGAGAATAACTGAAAATAGTTCCATCCAGTTTCATGGGTAATGATGAGCCATGAGCAGGATGGATAGGTCAGGCACAGGAAAGAGGAGAGACACATATAGGTGACAAACAGATAACATGAGTCAAACAGTTGTCATCTTGCTGCTGCTGCTGGGAACTGTACTGTCTCCAAAATGAAACAGCTGCGTTTACTTCTGTGATATGCTGGACACCGAACTAGATAATGGGAGCTGTCTCTCTAATGTGAAAGAGTATGAGTTTCTACACAAATATCATACTAATTTATAGGTCTGATGGCTGTTTGCTAAAGTAACAATTCCTGGATGCATACAGCCAAATGAGAGTGTGAAGGGACATCACACACACCATGTTCTCTTACTTTGCAGGGAAGATGACCAAAGAAGCAGAAGATGACAAATCTACCCACAAATAAAGATGAAGAGGACAGAATTAGAGCATATGCTTCATTTGCATTAAGGTACAGACAGAAGTATATTACTTTTTATGTTGTATTTAATCCTTTGGATGAGTGCCAGAAACAATTATTTTGTCTGAATAGAAAACTCTTATTTTCAGCTGCCAGAAAGCCAAGATTTTATTTTAAAAAATCTTAGAAACTTAAAAACTATAAATGTTCTGTTGTCTCAGAGCCAGTGGTGAAGAGCTGACATGCCTAAGTCATCCTTCTGTTCAGCAAAGATGCAATATTTGTCTTCTCATTTGGGACGTCAGTAGACCTGAATACATATTATAACATATACTTGACACATTTGTTTCAAAGATGATTTTAAGGTATATTTAAAATCTTCTGGAAAACTTTGAAAATATGATGGGCTAAATTCTGGCCATGCATACAAAGTCCATACCTAATCTAACAATGTAGAAATCATTTTTGTAGCTGTTTTATACAGTCAAAAGGCTACCTTTCCTGCATATCTTCTATAGAGCAGGACCAAGAACAACCGGAACAGAGGATGGACAGAGGACTGTGGTTTTGCAATATGTATACATAGCCACTACATTTAGCCAGGGTCACTGAACACAATGATTTCATCCATCCTGGCATGCCTGAAGCGTGACCTCAGCTCACTTTGGCTTCAGTTTGTGTTGAAGGTTCTTAGCAGGTGCTGGCAGCTCCATGGATGTGACACAACATATATAGCTCTCTCTTCATCCAAGAGCCAGGATCGGTTTCATGCTGACCCTGCAAATTACATTTGCACTATGCAGAGTTTGTCCTGTTGTTATTGTAGCTTGGATGATCTAAGTTTACAGCCGAGTCAAGGCTTGTAAGGAGAGCTGGTATCTTTTACGAGACCTAACTGTAGCAACAAAGCAAAAAAGCAACCCATGAGCTTCCAGAAACAAAGGTCTGTCTTGTCCCCCTTTAATGGTGAACCAGAAATGCTGGAGGGCCTGTATCATTATCCAGAGATGTGCCATCACCTCCTATTTTGCTGTTAGATATATAATTTTTTCCCCATATTCTTTCCATGCATTTTTAAGAGGTAGTTTTCAGTGATGGACATTCACAACAACACAAGACACTGGTTTCAAATACTCCTTTCTTTTGTTCAGTCAAGCTCACAAATATCTGTTGCAATAATAAGTGACAGATTTGATAGGAAGTAGAAGCATGCAGTAAACAATCCTGTGTGCAAGCGTCAGTGCTTCCTCCGTACAACTACCAAGACGCTTTGCTTCTGCTGAAGCTTTGCCTCTCAGCAAACCACCCATTCAGTATGTAACGCTTCTGTTTGCGCCAGAAGATCTTAATCTGCTCTGAAATCCACCACTGTGTTTTTATTCACATTAACTTCCTTCCATATGGCAAAATTAGTGCTGGTCACAGAAGCTATGCATACAGTAGCAGGTAGTACAGGCTGGTAGGAGCAGATCAGTGGAGCAAATCTGTTGGTGCCAGGTATGTGTCAGAGGGGCTTTCCTTTGGGCTAGTTTGTGCCTGTGTCTGGGACCTGTTAGCTACCTGTTAGCTGTTGGAGTGCATTAGGTACAGTCCTGGAGCACATCTGGCTTAGTTTCATCCAAAAAAATGTTTATTGAACGTGTTCTTAGACCGCTCTGTGCTGTGAACAAAAGCATAGTGAATGGGAACGAGCAGGAGATTTGTTCAGAAATGTGCTTCTGGTCTTATCTAAAACATTGCTGTTAGATTCCTCTAGAGCACACTGTGCTATAGCATGGCTCATCAGAAAGGCCATGTTCTTTATGGTGCATCAGCACTTCTTCAGTTTGGCATTGTATTTCTTTTTCTCAAGGAGGCAAACATTCCTCCAGGAGACTTGGGATGTGGATAAACACTTTTGCTTCTGACATTAAAATAACAATAATAAAAACAAAAGTTATTTGTAGAAGTCAGCTTCTAATGGAAGTATTCTAACATCATCAGGCAAATTTTATGCCCGAAGCTGGGTTACAATGCCATAGGTCATCTATGAATGTGCATGCAGAAACTTGACTAATGCAGAAGGTACTTTTTAGGGAGAAGTCTTAGTCAGACAAAATATTTTAGTATCTATACAAAAGGACATATCCTATTTTTAGTGTCTGATGATGTAATCAGAAGCTTTTAATAATAAACAAAAGGGTGTGATTCATTTGCTACCCTGCCCTGCCCCAAACCAGCAAACAAACCAATTGTAAAAAATCCAATACGCCCTACCCCCAAAAAAATCAAGGAGCTCTTTAGAAGCCTATAGTAATACATTCAAGATAAGGGAGTGAGGAACAGCGGTATGAAACATAAGGCTGACCCTACTTACCCTAATGAGAGATGGTTTTATTTTTGTAGTGGAAGCAAGGTGCCTTAAAAGGCTAAAATGTTTAATCATCTCATCTTTGCTAGAATGTTTTAATCACCAGACTAAATTAAATATATATATATCGCTGGAAGTGCAATTGTTTCAATAAATGTGAAAAAATAAGTGCCAAGAAATACATTAAGAAATACATTAAGAAATTACTTCTTGTCACTACTGCTACGGTTAAGAGAGTCTAGCTGTCACTCTTGCTTTGCTAAGGGCTTTCCTCTGAAAAAGGAAAGTCCCACTCTCTGTGGACAGCAGATGCTGTTATAATCCAGCAAGTGACTTTATACAGACACGTTTGTGAAACTAGTATAAAATTTAACAAGGTTTTGTTTTTTCTGGGGGGGGGAGGTGGGGAGGTGGGGGTGTGACATATTTGATTCTGTTTGCTAATTCCACCTTAGAGTTTTTATGGACATTGCATGGACACTGCAAACCAGAAGATGAAATTTTGCAAAGATTGTGATGATTTTTCACTAATTCCAAGCAAATTCTGAAGGCCTTCCCTGCAGTCCTCCGTTTCAGCTGTGTACTCTCTATGCTGGATTGCAAGACTTGGCTTTAAGTGCTTTTTGAACTATAAGAAGGTTTGGAGCAGACAGAAAAAAGTACAATGTGTGCCTGAACACATTGTAAAATAAGTAATGTAAACTATGGATATGGAAGAAGAAAACAGAAAGTAGATTTCCAATGTCTTCATAAACCATAAAATATGTCCTACAAGTAAAATAAAATCCTTTGTCTATGCCAAGCATTACTCCATGGTAATTTTTCATTACACTGTATCCATTTGCATGAGCCACTAACTCCTGTTTGTAGCCGTCCACTGGTCTAGACAGACAAATCTTTGGAGATCTATTCTTTTTGATGGATTTATCAGATTTCCAGTCCCATTCCCCCCTCTTTCTACTTTCTGTTCCTTCCTCGCTGCTGTGCTGGCTGCGGCGGATTGCTGAGGTAGGTCCGCATAACTAACCCTGTGGCATCAGGGCGAGTCGCTTGCTTACTTGCCTTCCCTTTCTTTCAGTCTTGTTTGAAGTGACCCCCCACCTCGTATTTATTATGATCTTGAAACTGGCTGCCTCTGCAGAAAATTTAAAACCTATATGGTACACACAGTATGCTACCGCCGAGGAGCACAGAAAAATAACTCCGTCAAACTCTTGTGCTCCAGCTCCTCTAATACAATGTGTGTTCTTGCTGTACACACTTTTGTACAGCATGTACACTGTGTATCCAGCAAGCTTAATATTGCACTCTATGAAAAAATTTGTTGATATAAGATTGCTAAAATGGGCTTTAATAAAGCTGTTTTCTAACACGGTAGTTTTTGTTTATTTTCAGAGTTCAAGAACACAGTGCTTTGGTAGTTTTGCAGTCCCGGATGTGTAAGGTATTTAAAAATCAATTCCAGAAACCAAAGCAGTTCTATCCAAGGTACATCAAGGGCTAGATTCCAGCCACACATTCAGTATAAATAATGTAAAGCCATCAGTCACATTTTATAGTAAGCAAAGTAAAATTGAAGAAGTAAAGACAAGCTAATAAAATAATTAATATTAGTGGAAAATAACTGGTATACAGTAACAAATACGTTTCTGTAGACATACCACTTAACTCTAAAAAAATATATACATACATATATGATGGCTACAAATGAGCTTGTGATTTTCTTCCAAAAGTATTTGAGCAGGAAGTAAAACATTTTCCCAGTGGATGAAATAACATTCATTTTTGCCAATCTAAGCAAGGCAGATTTAAATTTTATGTGTGTCCAACTGCTTGTTCCCCCTCAGCTAATAACGTGCCTGCTGGAAACATTTCAAATGAAAAGGAGTTCACAGTTCCTAAGCTCAGCTCTGAATATATCTGCCATGCATGTAAACAAGTAAACCATTATGTTTCTTGTTGAGATAAAGAATACCATGATAAGTGGGGACTTTTACAAAACAAAGGGCTTCCTATTGGGAGTGTGGATAATCTTCCAGAAAACCCTGTGTTTTGGCAAATCACACCAGATTAATCTATTAGGCATCTCCTTTCATCATCAAATTTCCGCTGCCTATCACAGTGGCTGCCTTATCAAGCACCCTTTTCTCAATAGCGAGCCCATTCCTAGGATTTCAGGTGCTGGCCTTCCGTGCTCAGAAAACAGGTGTCCCCACTGTTTTCAGGCAGGAAAGGTCCCTGCACAGAAGCCTGGGAAAGGGCAGGGGTATCAGCCGCTGTTCTACCTGAAGGAACAGGTAACAGGAAACTGTTGATTCAATGGGCTGAACTTAATTGGCATGCATTAGTCAGCACTGAGCGGTTTTTGTGAATTAAAAATCCTCATAAGAATTCTTCCTGACAAAAGTTTCAGAAGAGGGCAAGATACATGCCCAGAGATGCCCTCCCAGGAGCAGCCAGTTCTTGTAACTCTATTTTGAGCGCTGCATTCTCTCGGTGTATTCCAGAAAATACAAGCTAGGAGTCAAGGGCAGAGTGTCAAGCTTTACGTGGTTATGTATAGTGGCTGAGCTGTTAGGCAAATTGCCTATATTCAGGAGGAAATGGATTTCAAATCTCAACTAAAGGCTAATATTCCAAACCAATTAGTATGATGGATCAGGTTTTCGAGCTCTCAGTGCCTCCCCTGGCCAGGCTTTTTTTTCTTCTACTTAATGAAACTGGGCATATTGTTTCTGACCAGACTATTCATCTGTGAAACAGGGCTATCCACTTGGTCAAATAGAAACGCCACAACATGGAGCACAGACAGAACTGGGGGTATGAAGAATGAAATTTTAAAGCTGACAGAGAAATTTGTTTTACAGGAGCCAGTAAATCCTTGCTCCTCTTACTCAATTTTCAGTGTTTATCTCTTCTCGTCAAGACGACATCAAGCAGCTCTTGTCCTGGCGGGTGTCTCAGTGCCCGCCTACCTTCTCTGGCAGAGAGACCTACATTCTCTGCTCTGAGCCCTGCTCCTGAAGCATTGGCTTGCGCGGACTTTACTGTAATAAAATCAAGGCAGGCAGGAAGGCCGGCATAGTGACAGCAGGAAGAGCCAGTCTGCTCTCAGCTCCTTGCTTTGACAGCAGGGCTGCTCAGAGGCACTGGGATGAGCTCCCAGCTCTGCTCAGTGGGTAGGAAGCATTTGATAAGCGCATGCCTGCCCTTCCGGGACTCCACAGCACAGGCTTTGTTTCATCTACAGATGATTAAATGGTCTACGGGGCAATTATGAACCAAAGGAAGGAATAGCCGTCTCTCTCCAGGTTTCCTCAATCAGCACGATTGAATTTCTCAAAGGAAGGCAGCAGTAGCAACAGCAGGCTCAATGACTTTTCCTGAAAAATGTTCTCCAGTTTGGGATTGAGCTTTCATTTAACTACTTGCTGTTTCATTTTATTAAGTGCAAATTGTGGCTTAATAGATTTACAGTTGCCATAAACTTCGGCATCATGAAAGCTGTCAGAGTGGCCAGTTGCGCAACATATTACTCGTATGATGCTAGAAAGGGTGAACTGGACAAGCCAGGCACCAACAAAGTCTGCAGAGCTTTTTAATGTGTCTGTGCATCATTTTTTGAGAGACAGACAGAGCCAAAATACAAACAGTCACTCAGTGGTTTCCTTTTGTTCCTCTCTTTTCTAGGTATTAGAGTGGAGGTGGAAGATTTCAGCAGTTTATCTGCAAATGAAAAATAGCATATTTTGCCGTTTCGAGCACAAAATTTGTAAATTAACTTTGCTAGACCGTAGTTGCCTGAGTCCAAAGACAGTTTTTTTTTTCCTTGTGTGCTCATTACACTGTAGCTCTGTTTTGCTCTCATTACACTGTGTTTAGTTCCAGGTACACACCAGCAAAAAATGTAGACATACTGGAGGGAGTTCAGAGAGAAACATCAAGGCTAATTAAAGGGTAGGAGGGACAGACTCCTGTGAGAAGATTAAAAAAATTCAATATGAATGATTTGGTTAAGCAATGATGGGACAGTGGGCATGAGAGCCACCTATGGACATTTTCCCTAAGACAAAGACCACAGGCTGTGCAATTTTTACCTATGCAATTCAAGGTAACCTCTGTCCTGGTCAGGTGACTGATTTGCTATGGGTGAAAGGGAAAGATGCTTACCTTCCTCAAACAAAGCAAGCAAGAAGGGCTAAAGAGAGGAAGAGAAGCTGTATTTTCATTTTGTGTGTGTGTGATTTTTCTCCCTTCTTAATAAACTTTCCTTTGGGAGGCTGTTAATTTTGGATGTTGGCAGCTTTTCCCACCAACCATAGGTTTTTTGGCAAATATCTGGAGCCCCTCTGTGCATTGCTAAAGAGTTGGCTCTTTTACTCCAGACAGCATTTGTAGGGATCTGTGTTACCACCCCACTCAGATATGTACAATAAGATCTCTGAGGTCTTCAGGGAAGTTTGATGCTGGAATAAAGTAAGACTGCTACAGCTCTACTCTGTTGCATCCCCTGAGCAAAGAACTCTCCCATGTAAGAGTATCATCATGAGGAAAAAAAAGAGCTGGTGTCTTACGCAGGACAAACATTTTCCCTCTGCGTACACACAGGGGTATTTCACATCCTTGGCTTACATCAGCAAATGTCTCCATATGCAGAGATGCACCCCAGACATGAAGCAGTAGGAAGGAAAGCTGTAAATCAAGGGGAGAACTTATTTTTGCTGCTACTGCATTTCTTTCATGACCAAATATTCTCAGAAGCACTGGAATGTATGTATAATCTTTGCTAAGTGACAACAACTGTACCAGAGAACAATATATCAGAGTACCTAATAATTATGTAAATAGATTCTTGGTATAATGATCCTGCGAGAAACAAGACAATTTATGTCAAAACAAATTTAATGGACAAATAATTATGCAATGACTACACTGGGAGAGTTAAGTCGCCCACAGAGTGTGTATTCATACTGTTTTATGATGACTTGTAAACAGTCATGGACCTGCCAACAGGGCTTGGGGAGACTTTTGCCCTTCCATTCCGCCAGCACAGCTAACGAGCCAGCAGCTTACAAGGCCACTGTACCCTTACAGTCTATTCCCACTCCTTTCCTGTCAACAGCCCTGCCCCATCCCATAATGTGGTGCATAGATCACGTCAGAGGGACTGGAACAGAATTATAATGTGTTGAGGTATGGTCAGAGGTGCACAAATCATTACCAATAAAACCCGAACCACCTCCTAAAAACAAATGAAGTTTATTTTCTAGACCTTCTTGTGGTCTAGCTGTTAAATTGTACTTTAAAGGAATGAAATAATGCTTCTAAGGCAATTTGTAAACTTGTGGTACTGTCAGTCTGTGAAATGCAACCTATTCCTTCTAAACAAGGCTAAACTGTGTGCTTTGCTTGTCTTTGAACTACAAAACACAGTTTAACAGACACAAGCAACAAGACTTATTTTTTCCCCCACAGTTACTTCATGTGTAAATTCAATTCATTTATTTGTAAACTGGGTCTTACTGTAACGGTTTTAAGGGTCTCAGTCCTCTCAGCTAATTGCAGTGTAAAATACTGTGCATGTTTGTTGCAAAAGAACATTTTGAAATGGCTCAAATATCTCAGAAATTTGTCTAAATCTTCTACAGTTCATTAGCAAATGTCATATGCACAGATCGTCAGAGGACTTAATGGTGACCACGTTAATAGACAGCTGCCAGCATGCTGCGGTGAAAGAGGCCATTTGTAATTCTCATTAACAGTTCTACCATTTTCGGTTGTATGAAAAGTGATAACACACTGATCTAACAGTCATTAAGAACTTTTTCTTACTCCTTTAGGATTAATTTGCACTGACCCAGAATTCTCTATTTGCTTAACACAAGCAGTGGGCCACTTTGATGTTATCTGCTTCTATAAACAATAGCATACAGTTCTCTCCTGGGCTAAAACAGCTCTTATTCTACTGAGAATTAGCTGTATTAATCATTCTGAAGTCCAAGAGTGCATGCTCATAAATTGTGTGCAGGGACCTCACTTAGCAACTCCCAAGACTCTCATTTATCAACATTTTTTTTTCCTTCCTGGATATTTAGTATGTAGGGAGTAATTTATTTCTGAGCCGGTGCTTTGTGATGTCTTTCATGTTGAAGTAAAGTTGGAAAACTTTCTGCAACAAATATAATTTTTCTTACTTCCTTAGTGTAAAAACAAAAATTATGGACCACAGCTACAGACTGATTCCCTCAAGTGGCCAGAACAGAAAACACAGGCCAAGCTTCCAGGCACTGAACTCTGAATTGGATGAACCAGACAGCCATGACTAAAAATGAGGCAAACTGCACACTAAATATGCCTTTTTTTAATTATTCGAGTTTTTAAAATGTGGGGCATCTTTAAAGCTGATGCCTGCCTAACTTTTCTTACCTTTCTCAAACTAGGTTGCTAATACATAATTAAGATATAATTAAAGCAAGATGAAATCTTCAGATAACACTAGCTTAGTTAATATTTTTCCAGAAAAGATCTAGCTACCAATGAATGATGGTTTTGTTTTTACCAATCTTTGGTCATTTTCCCACCACCAAAACACAATACAAATCTGACAAAAATGTAAGGAGGGAAAATGCCCTTCCATATCAGCTCAGAGTTGATGTGATACCATGTATTTCATAGCTTTAATACAGTCAGTAAGAAACCTCTGTTTAAAGTCTCCTCTCATTTACAAAACTTCTTGCAAAAGAATACAAAGTCAGAGCACACAGAAATCAAGGATAGAGTCAACAAAAACATTTTGAGTGAATGGATAAACATCTTAGATGGTTGCCTTTTATCCACATGGTTCAATTTCTTTAGCTTTTGGGATTTTCCATTGCCTAAATCAAAAGTGGGAACAGAGGCCCCGATTCTGCTTTTCCTGAGAGAGGCATACGTGAAGTATCTTCAACTGACTTATTGGGGAAAGTCCAGGTTTAAGTCATTTTTGATGAGAAAAGACTTTTGGCCCAACTCGAGCAGAATCAACCTCATGAGCACAGAAACCTTTCAAACTTTTCCTTGGTTTCATCCTGAGCTTAATTTCTATGTCAAAGCTCTCACTGTTTTATTGTAAACATGTGGTTTTTAAAGTCCTGCACTGCTCCAAAGTTATCTGCATGTGAGTTTATTTTATATTAAGTACTTCAAAAAATGTCTGAACATAAAATGCCAACAGAAACAACAAAAATATAAATAAATCACCACATTCAGCAGAAATGCTTTAATTCAGAATGTAATAAAGACAGTCAAGGTTTAAAAAGTTTATGCCAGAGTGTAAACTGAAGGAATTAGTAACTTTTTTTTTTTTCCCTGTAGACAGTTTTGCTGCTACAGCCAAAAGATTCTCAAAGGTTGTTAAAAAATATAAAGAAAAAAAAAAAAAAAGACAGTGGAAAAAGGTTTTTTCCCCTCAAGAAATTCTGGCTTTTGCAATTTGGCATCCTTCTCAGTCATTAAGAATATTTGTTCTAGTGGAGGCCAAGCACTGCTCTTATATTCACATATTCTCCCTCTTTTCCCATAAATAAGTATTCAGAAGCTGTGATTTGTCCTCACCTAGAGCTGTGTAGTCTCACTGATGTCCGTAAAAACACGAGTGCAGCTGCTGTGAAAGTTCCTCATACTTGAGAGGCTGCCCTAATTCTTCCTGGATTTCTAATTACAGAAGAGTTTGCTTCCAGATTCAGGAGGCAAAATTTTGCCAGCAGTGATGTGAGGCACCCTGGCTGATTCTAACCTAGCAAAACTGTCAGTAAGTACCTGTGGAAGAATTTTTCTTCAGGACTATGAACACATGTTCCAGGTGTTCAGCAGCTAATGCCTACATGATGTGATGTAGATGTGCCAGAGTCAGACCTACCTCACCATTACAAAATTCTGGGCATCCTGGTTCACTAGATTGGGTGACATGTCATTTTGTGGAAGATTTTTTTTTTTTTCCTGCCTCAGGAAACACTGTACCTCACTCCACAGAGCACTGCAGACATGTTTATGATGCAGCTAATCTCTTAGCACATCAGATCATCTTTATTTCAAATGCTGTGGATGGCTGCTTTACACAGTCCTCAAGTTATTTGTGCATCACCCATGCACTGAGAACTGTACCCTTGGCTGAAACAGGGGTAAATAGGGACTTTCAAGCACCTTCTCTTCAATGCATGGTCAGCATGCTTTTGACTGCTTAATCTCTGCCCCTCTGTATACTGCTGCTGCAGTGAGATTTGATCTGAGCTTATGCCTTGAGCGTTATCTACTAGATCCTGTGTCTGTAGCCTGAGAGCATGAAACTATCTGCTTAATTTAAGATCCATTTTAAGAAGTTACAGCACTTCCACTGCCCTTGCCACTCACACTTGCATTGACATAACTCTGAAGAATTGCACAATTTGAGTACATTATTAATTTATTTTTTATTATTAACTCTCCTGAGACTTAATTCCTGATATTAATTTTGCACTTTCCATTAGCTGTTACAGTATATTAATTTGTATTTATACGAAATCTATCTCTTGTTCTAAAAGTGTGTTTCCAAAATTTGAAATGCTCAAATATGTATTTGCTAATGAAAGCCCGAGGTCCGTGTTACAGTCCCCTATCTAAATGTGACATTCTAAAAATAAAATTGTGTTTAGTGGTGACATTACAAATAACAAGCACAAGACTTAAAGTTAATTTTAGTCCTTTCCTTTTATGGCTGTATTTGATGGGTCACCTGCGTTAATAGTTTAATGATAGCATGGGAGAGGCTGTGTAGACCCATGGATCTATCATTGAGAACTCCCATACTTCTGCTCCCTGGACATGTCTATGAGGGCAGCCATGTTGACAGGTAATAGATGAGGTGTCTGTAGATGGCTATAGAAGTCTTTTTCATCTGCATTATTTCACTGGCAAAAGAATTTCACATCTCCATCCAGGAGACCAGAAGGCTTATCTATCTCGCTTGAGGAAGACCTTATTTTAAAGAAATGCCAGCTATCTGTTTAGATTCTGAAATATAGATAATTGAAATTCTACTTTCCTGTGACATCACATCCACATTCTCTGCAGTGATTTAAGAATGAGGCCACACAATACCTGTCTTCTGCAAAGGTAGTCTTTCCAGCTGGTGTTCCCTCATGTTCTGGATCCTTGCCGAAGGCATTGGCATCCCTTTAAGCAGGATTTCCTTCAAAAGCTTAAGAGAGGGCAGAAAGGAGAACAGCTACATTCAATTACCAAAAGCATGTATTGGCTACTCAGGAAGAAAGGGTGGCTGCTCTTGCCTGGACAGAACAGCTCCCTGTTCTTTAGAAGCAAACTCTAGCAGATCAAAAATACACAGTATTTTATTTTGGTGAGAACACTGGTTTGAATAAGCAAGGCAGAAACTTGCCTTGAAAAGGGGCCTCTGAAGAACTTATATGTTCTGGTGAGCCCTCTAAAATAAACAAGCAGAATCTTCAGAAAGTCAGTTTCTCTTATAAATTGCTTTTGTTGTAGTTGGGGGGGTTGGGTGTAGGAAGGAAACACTCTTTGATCAAGGTTTGTCTTGAACCTATAAAAACGAATAGACAAAACTTGATGGTCTGTGTGTATAATTTGCTCCCCAAACATCCTCTCCTAATGGTTCCCTTCTGGTACTTTACTCACTGGAAGTTTGGTTTCTTTCAAAGTGGAATATGAAAGTGATAAATGAGGACTTGAGGGAGAGATCACTTGATGGGAGGATGCAGCCAGATTTTAGTAACAGAGGCAATGTCAAGAGCTTCATTTATGATCCGGTTGTATGTTGAGCAGCAGGAAAGGAGGAATCTGCTCCCTGTCAGCAGGTACCCTACAGACCCAAAGTGAAAACTCAGATGAAACCATTTGGATAGATATTCTATTCCTCAAACACTGGCTCTGCTTTTGACATGGTGTATCAGATTCTTGAAGGAGGTGGAAAGGAAAGGATGAATGTGGGAGGGCTTCAAGATCAGACCACAAATGCACTGCTCATGACAATAAAATGAATATGCATCATTTTAATTCATGTTGTTTTTTCAAAAATGCCTAATGACTACTTAAAATATTGAATCGTAGAAGACCACCAGACTACACTGAATTTAACAGAGCTCTGAAAATGAACTGGAAAAAAATATACAGATTATGGGCTGTTGAGTTGGAAAGCAGCCAACATTGTTCTCAGGATTTAGGTGATCTTGGATACTAGAGCATTTAATATTTGATTTGTGAATAGTCTCCAGTTCATTTACTATGGGATTTGGTAAAAAAAAAAAGAAAAAAGAAAAAAGAAATCCAGAACACAGAGTTCAAGGATTTTAAAAGTAAGTAGGGGAAGGAGAAGATTACATCATGCTTAATCCTACAATTTCCTTACTGCTAATGAGCTATGGGAGGATATACAGTTGTTCTAGCTTCTGAACCATGAAGGACAAGCAGGAATAAGGAATACAGGTTCTGTTGCCCTAAAGCAAAATTTGGTAATTCTATCCTCAGAAAGGTCCTTGTGAAGCACCATCTGACTAGGACTTCAATAAACACCTCATTTCTTGAAGGTGTGAGGGTCTTGAAATTACTCAGTACAAAAAAGTGACACAAAAATTTCTGCTGAATCAGCAGTCATTTAAGCTTTGGAAGTTTTGTACCATTATTTATAGATAATACATCCATTGCTATTACAATATCAGGCAGAACAAACAGGAATTTGTGGAGCTGGTCAGGGCTCTGGCACTGTTGAGAAGCCACATGCTGAGGTTTTACAACTCTTTCCAACGGGCTGAATGGGACTGGTTGGAGGCAGAGGTAGGTGGTGATGCAGGAGGGGATTAGGGTAACAAGTTGGGATCACGATGGCCAGCAGCAGCAATGATAGCTGGATCTCTGCAGCTATGTAGGCAGATGGCTTATTTAACACAGAGGAGGAGACTCAGATCGAGTTCTGCAAGAGTCCGAAGTCTGAGACAACATGAAGAAATGGCTTTTGACATCAAAGGAGAAACAATTCTTATAACCAGAGTCTTGTAATGAAGAAAATTCTCCTTTGCTGTTCCCTTGCTGTAAGGCAGGAGAAAATTGTTGACAGTGCTTTGGTGGAGAAGGAAGGGACAGACAAAATGGAAGGTGGAAGATGTTACCCCTTTAGCCAGAAAAAGCACATGAATGTGTTGATTATGACAGAAGATGAATAAACATCTTGTTACTTTTGCATCTTTTGCCTGAACTCGGCTTTTCTTGGATGACAGATTTGGCTTCCCCAGCAGCTCCTGTGGCACTGGTACTTGTTGGTCATGCTCTTTTATCACATGAAGAGATTGCAGCCATGCCATTGTGCAGTCATTTAGGCAGGGTCTGAGTCTACCCCTTGAAAGTGTATATCACCAATTACTGTAATTTTTTAAGGATAAGCAATCAATTATCATTATGTCAATGCAACTTGTCTTTTTTTTTTTTTTTTTTTTTTTTTTTTTTTTTATCAGCTGCTTGGAACATGCCCCTTCTGCTTCACATCTGTTTCAAGATATGCAGTTAGCTTCTGTTTCCTTGTTATTTCATCTGCAGTTTCACAGCTGCATGCATCCTACATGCTGCTGGTTTGTTCAGTGACAGCATTTGGATTAAGTTATTATTTCTTCCTATAGTCACTATTCTGATAGATGTACATGACTTTTCAAACCCACCTAGGGATCAGGACTGAAATTCTATCTCTCTCAGTATAATCTGCTACCATAAAGGACAGGCAAACCATGTTTTTTCCTTTGAATTTGTTACTAATTAAAAATGAAGTGTTATTTATTTTTAAGTTAATTATCATCCTAGCACTACTAAAAAAAACTTTCAGTCTTTCAATATCCAGAGTTGGTTTCAGCGACTGTGCGGCTGAAGGAATGGAGTGCCGAAGTTTTTCTCCAAGTACAGATGTTTTGACCATTTTAACAGACACGGCAATATCTCAGCCATTATTGTTATGTCATATCACAGCACATATCCAAAGTATTCAGTAGGATCCCAGAATTTAAAAAAAAACCAACACAAGCTATCACATATGGTCTGTGAGAGACATTCACACACTTAAATAAAATAAAAGAAAATGAAGAGATTTTATTATTATCAAACCTCAGGATGTTGTTGCCATTTGAAGTGCCGATTTAACTTTAAGCCCCTCTTTGATATTCTTACTTGATGAGAGTACATGATGGCCATAAATCCAACTTGGCAATGATTCTGAAAGGTCACCTGTGGATATTGTTTTTCATGGTGTTAAATAGACTGTAATGGTCTCATTATTTCTCCAGAAAGACAAGTGAAAGTCCCATTGGTCTTCTTGCTGTCTCATAAATAATTAACAGCCTGTTTTAACTGGGTATAACCTTTGTACAGAGTGACTGAACTTCACCGCATAGCAGAGGTAAAAGAGATTCAGAAAAATATCATCCATCATTGATGGTACTAAAACATTCAGGTAATCTAGGAATAAAAATAGAAGGCTAATAATTACATAGTAACCAAGCAATTTTAGAGGCAACAAGAACAATTGTCTTTCTGTACACATCTGAATATTTTAGCATCCTCCATCATGCAGGTCATTCTTTTTTTTTTTTTTTTCCCCCACATCTTCCCACATGACCACTCAGCTAACTTCCAATATGGGAAATTTAAATAATTGTGGAATAGGTGAGAAAAAGCTCAGAATGTTTATTTTTCTCTTCTGTCATAGGTAAAATCTTAAAGAGAAAGGATTAAAAAAAGGATTCTTTTACTGCTAACATAGAGCTCAAAGCTTTCTAGTGGGGATGATTAAAATAAAATCCTGCTTTTGAATATTGTAATTATTTATTGTTTAGATAAATGGTCCTCTTCAACTTTCCATTTTTAACATCTTCAACAGAATATAGTCATTACAATATACAAGTCTAAAACTTATACTAGATCCAAAACTATCTAAAAAACAATTCTGAAATCTGCCACGTCTCACCTGGAAACTCCCCAGTTTTCTTGGTAACAGCTGGTATTAGCAATAAAATCCATGTCTGAGCTCACAGAAGATGTTTCATCACAACAAAGTGAGAGGGGGGGAGAAATTGTGCTTGCTATTGGATAGAGGAAAGATTGTCTGGAAAATAAATTATAAATTCCATCCATGAAATTGCAAAAAATAAAATAAAGAGACTTAGACAAATAGAATCAAAGAGAGAGAAGGGAAAAGGGAAACAGAGAACATCAGTCTCTCAAATGTTTCAATTTTACAGAAAGTCAGACACAAGCAGTCACAGTTCTGTTTGCTTCCTAATGAACACAAAATCTTCAAGTCTGAACATCCCTACTCTGTTTGGAAACAAACAAACCAAATGCTGTGCCAGATTTCAGAACAAGGCAATACTCTTTGGTTATGATAAGAAGATTGATGAATTACTGTATCCGAGGTAACTATTTCCTTTCTGGTCTGTTTTTAAACTGAAATGTAAGAAAATGGACTGCATGTTTCCACTGCAACCATTCCTCTTGCCTCCTTTGTTCTTCATTTTGAGAAATGAAAATATCTTTCATACAAGTCATGGCAAGTTCATAAAGAAAAAAAAATAGTTTAACAAGTTTGCTTTTGAAGTTCACTTCTGTGTAATTTTATTCTCTCTTTGGGCCTTATAGTCTTGGACTGATGAATACATGATAGTTGGAGGAAAAGGAAAGCTCTGAATGCCCATCACAGGAGGAGTGTGGGAAAGATTGATCTTGAACATGCGCCCTCTTACAAGATGCCTGCAGAAGCTCCACAAAGCAAAGAGCCTGACCTAGGGAGAGGAGGGAATATTTCAGAGCAGGAGTAGTGGGAAATTCCAATGGCATCCCTCAGACAATTGACAGGAATACCAGCTACTATTCCAAGCCATTAGCTGCTGGTGGCAGCATGTCTCCAAGGAAAACTATGATACCAACAGCCAGGGGAGTTTGGAGTCAGGCAACTTTTCATGTCAAGGCCAGGGGAGGTTGTGAGCTGCTTTGCCCTACTGATCCCTGAACTTCATGGGTGTTAGAGGACTTGCTCTCCTGCCCTTCCTAACAAGAAAACAAACCTTTCCCTTCTAAGGAGACACTCATAAAATCCCCAGCTTAAATAAAATTTAAAAAAAAAATCCCAAGGAGGGAAGCTTCTTATGTATTTTTCTGGAAACTCCAGTACCTGGTAAGCATCTCACAGTCAGCATTTTATAGTCAGATTTTTTACAACACCTTGTCTTTCTATTTTTAGCTGGTTTTTACATTTTTCAACCCATTTATAGGAAAAATTGTAAAAGCAGAAAGACAGCCTTCAGGTTATTTTATTAAGCAACTGTAATGGCTGGTAGTTGCTAGCTGCACGCCACAGAACCTCAGTGGTACTGCTCAAGGTGTCTATGAAGTGAAGTGGGACTACTGGGAGAGATTTATTAGGTTCTTAATGTCAAGTTAAAAAGGGAAGATAAATAGAGGGAAGTCTCCTCCCAATAGACCTCAATTACTTACAAAAAGTTAGAAGATGCGTTGAAAACCTTATGATTTTTATCCCAAGCTTCATTACTTTTCATGTAACTTTTCTCAAAGCTGAACATTCAGACTGAAGAGCAGAGCTCTGTCTTCTTGAAGAAAAAACAAAATGAAAATAAAAGCCAAGAACATTTCTGCATGTTCTGCCTGCAGCCCTTGCATGTACACACACACACACACACACACACACACACACACATATGGTTGTGGAGATGTCTACACATGTGACACCTTTGTGCTCTGCCCTCCTGTTTAGAAGCCTTTGTCACTCGATGGGCAGATTGGAAGCTTCACAAAACCATACTTTTACTGACTTCAGGAGGTTAAGCCTCATATATAAGTCATTTAAGAAAAGATAAACAAAAAACCTATTAGTACTTGCTGACATTTTTTGTTTCATGAAACAAATTTTGAATTTTCCATTAATTCTGTGTTAAAGTAGAGTATGCAAACCCAGTGTTAAAGTAGGCATATGCAAACCCAAAGGTGACAACTTGACTTTCAGGGCAGTAGTCCAGTGGAGAACATCAGCACTTACTGATCATTAGGCATTAACTAATGTAATTTCTGTACAACCTCAGGGCGTAACTATGGGCTGTTTGCAATATCCCAAATTTCCCTCATGGTCTCTAATGTTTACTTAAACTCTAGAAGCTGAGATGTGGATTTTCATTCATTTTAGCTTAGAAAATATTGTGCTTTTACTGACTGTTACTATTGTCTACTGAATGTAGTCATGGGATGGAAAGCAAACAAATCCTGAAGATGCAGGTGTGTGATGTGTTGAAATCTGACACCCCTTGCTGCCTGTAAGTAAAATAAACAGAATTGACTTAAATTAACTTAAGTGTTGACTGTAACCTCAAAGTCATTTTTTCCTTTTATCTCTTAAATATATATATTTTGGTGACATTTTAAAACCCTAGGTCTTAATTAATTTTCAGGGGGAGTTCCTCCTAAACACACAGGACAGATTCTGATCCTCTTTGGCATTTGGTGGGGTGTAATGACAGAGGAACGTCATTCTGTTTCATCACTGGCTTCAAGGGGTTTTACAAAATTTCCCCATTATAACAATTGTATAAAATGAGACCTAAATCTGTATTATACTGCCAGATTGCAATCATCACAGAAACTTTAAAACAAACAAAGAGCCAGAGGCTACCTGTTCTTTTGCACAGTGACTGTAAGCTGCCAAGGCTGGACCAAAGCCAACCTTTGGGTCAGGTTTACATTATTGCCGGCAAAGAAGAAAAATCAGGTCCTGAAAAAAAGTACCATAGTTAATAAGAAATTGAAAAAATCTGATTAGCACATCTGCGATTAATCAAAGCCGTCAAAAATAATTCAGTGAAATGTAACTCTTTGTTGAAACCTATTCTGACTCAGTTTACAACAGCCTGAACAATTGTGATCCCCTTCAGAAAAACAAACAAACAATTTCCCCGGCAAACAAAGCAGCATTGTTTTAACCCTACACGGGAGGAAAGCTTTTCTGTGTACATATTATTAAGAGACACAGTACCTAGCACATTGGACATGTTTCCATACCACTTACAGGGTAGATTTATATATTTCTTAAGGGCTTGTACGCTTAACATGATGGACTGAGAGCCTGTGAGACTGAATGAAATAAAGGTGTGTTTGGTTTGGTAAGCACCTGGATGAGAGGCTGCCAAGGGAAGTTTGGGGCCTGTTGGAAATGTTGTACATAAAACAGTACACTTTCTCAAGGCTCTGTGTTTGATCAAAGCTCCCATGTGGTTTCAGGAGAAGTTGTGTCCATAGGGAAATCCCTTTTTCATTTCATTTTTGTTTTATTTTATTTGAACATAAACCTGAAGCTCTGAAAGCTTATTTTAAACCTTAAAGATCCCTTGCAGTCATTCATAAGAAACTATAACATCAATAATGATGCTCTGGCTTCCTGAATTTCCCTTGCAGTTTTCTTGGATTCATTACTTTTTCCCTCTCCAGGAGATGAAAGCTGGCTCTGTGGTACAGAATGGATGCCACTGGGCTTTTGGTGGGGAGCAAGCCACCCCTGGGGACCCATGAGAGGCCACAGTCCTATGGAGCACCGAGCAGCTCTTGGAGGAAGGTGAAACTGGTAGATCCAGAGATTTAATAACAGCACTCTAATCCTCATCTGTCTAGCCACAGCAGGAGCTAGAGCAGCAGGAAGTCTCCTCTAGCTCCTGCTACATAAGGAGAGTCTTAACACAACAAAAATGGCTACATGCAACCCAGCTTCATTCCCATGTTTCATTACTCCTACCCCAGCCTACATTTGAGATCTGCCAATACACCTTTCCACTTCCACTCCAGGTCTGCAACATGACTGTGTCTCCACCTGGAAAGTTCTACATGAAGGGGCTACATTGCAGAGGCCCAAGCAATGGAGACTACAGAAAAGAAAGCACCATCTAGGTGATGGAGGGACCATGTTTGCACACATATAAAGTGGTGCAAAACCAATGGGTTCCAAACAAAGCCCAGCTCTATTGCCTCTTCCTTTTAAGAATGATCTCATGATAGAAATGGTATCTTCAATGCATGCATATTGATGTGTGCCAACACCCGCTCTAGAACTCTAAAGATGCAAATACAACTCCTTTAGGTAGCTTACACTGCTCTGTCTTGGCTCTGCACATGCTTTTTCTTCTTTTGTTTTTCTATTTTGCTATGTCACATCATAATTTAATGTTCAGTCCTGCCAGCTGCTGAAAACCAGTGTATAAAGGGCACAGTTTGTGGAATAGAGTCCCAAAAGTGCAAGTTCTCATGGGAAAGGACTATGCTTGTCACAACTAGAAAGCATCTTAACCACGAATGTCATCGTGCAAAGATAAAAAGGCCAATAATAAATAAGGCTGTGAAGATGAAGTGGATGTATTTTATGGTATTAATTTCACAGAACACAATCAAATACCCTTAGGATGACTTTTATGTATCATAATAACAGGTTTATCTCATCTTAACCAAAGTGTAAACAAACAAGACAAAATATAAGAGAATTCTTACTATGTTGTTAACTTGATATGACGGGGTGCAATAAAATTGGATATAGCGTTGTTACACTTCTCTACAACCACAACTTTGGACGTTGTACAAGTCTTGGAAATAGCACTGCTTCGTGGATAATAAAATAATGTGAACAATGAATATCTGATCCAAACTTTAGCGGATAATTATTATTAGAGATGTGATTATTCCCAGGAAGGCAGCTTTTATTATTGCTCATGGATACATTCTGTAACTCTTTTTTCTGGCAAAATGTCTAGGGTGGAAAATCATAGGCAATTCATATCAAGTAAAATGTGCAGGCCAGGAGTTTTGCATTAATGTGTCCACTAGGCTGCAGTGAATTTATAACCTCTTAAAGCAGTACAAAGGGTTTTAGTATTGGATATAAATTATGTATAAAACACTCAGCATGAACTGTTGTCCCTGTATTAAGGTAGGTACACCAGGCATAAAAAATAAATGACAAAATCTACATTAATGTTAAGAGGTCAACTTTAAACTGACAAAATCAAGGAAATGCAGAATTACTGCTGAATCCTACTGTCACTCATTTTACCCCCTACTCAGTTCATACTGGGTCATCCTGCTTTTTTTCTGAGCCAGAGTAAAACCTCTGCTAACACAGAAGGAGCAAGCAGGAGTCACTGGCTTGAGTACACATGGGGCAGGTGATGACTGGGGACCACTGCTATTGATATGCTCATCCTTCTCAAGAAAGAAACCATCCATTCATGTGACAGACACAACTTTCTTCTTTTCCATCTAGGAACATTCTCCTTCTAGGTGTTCCTCTCTCCCTTTTACCCTACCAGCGTGTGTTACACTCACTCAATATTTAGACTATCACTTTTTAAATAAAAGTTTATTCTGGTAAAATGGAACCCCAACATGTTTTGGTCCTCAGGACATTACTAAGCTGTAAGTAATAGTATTTCAAATCATTCAGAGATGTTTGGGTTTGGAGAAAAGTCCTTTCTTCAGAACAAAGGGAAATCTGGACAAAGGAAATAAGCAGATTTTGCCAAAACAAGAAATATATCATAAATACTATCAAACCAAAGCATCACTTCAAGGTGTATCACATTAATTTCCTAAGAACTAAATAATAACAGCATCGTTAGCAGCAGGATGTGAAAGGTCAGTGTGAAGCAAGGCTAGTGAGGAGAATTAATTACAGATTGCACCCCAGTAATACACTTGAATCATCACAGTTATATTACCACTAATAACTAATATATCAACATTCTTATTCTGGAACAGAGATAAAACCGTCAGAACTGAAGAGTGACTTTACTTGCTCTAGTGCAGCACCTTACTCTGCTCTCAAAATGAGGATGTAAACACACCCATACAAACACACATACACAGTGAACATAAGACGTATTTTAAAAGATTCAGGGGGTAAACTTGGCTTCAGACAAGTCAATGAAGTATGGGATGCATCCATAAATTTCATCTTCAGGAGGGACTAATGTGTTTACCCAGCCTAACTGGCAGCTCCCTCCAGATCACAGGATTTCATTCTTTTCTGTTAAAGAACTGCTCTCCTTTGCATCACCCTTATTGACAGTGATTAAATCAGCACCCAAATTAGTGAACATTATCAAACTCAGTAACTTGTGAAAGATATTCAGCTGAAAGACTTCAAGTGACAAAGACCATAAGGAATTATTTTGCTTCAGGGAGCAATTATACACTTAAAAAGTAATTTTAATCCCACCTGTAGCCATTGGATTGCATTATGTTCTAGTTTTGGAGACCAAAGAGGTCCCTGATGCCACGTGTAAGTAATTACAGATTGTGATCTAGTTGTTTTTGCGAGCCTAATAATCCATAACAACCTAACTGCCAGTTACACATGGAAGGTTTAATTCATCTCCTCCTGTACCTAAGTCAATAATTGTCAAACCAAAACCTTGACTTGTTACTGGGACACAGTGAGGAGTCACTGGGGTTTTCTAAAAGGTTTTCCACACTTTTGTCTGCTACAAAAGATTTTGTAACAGCAAAGAAACTTCAGGTCTTTTTTTCAGCAACTAATATCTTTACAGGTGAAAGAAAATGCTGATACTTGCGGGGTTAGTTGCTGCTGGAGTTGCTGTGAGAACCTGGCACATTATTTTAGAGGTGGCTGTCCAAAGATGCTGTGTCCAGATGCTGGTTTTGGAAGGCTCTTTCAAGTTAGTTAAATCCAAATGTTTCTTTCTGCTATATTTCTACAGGGACAAATATATACCTGGCATGTATACTGCTTTTCAGAAAGGTCAATATTCAGAACATGAAGCTCACAGAAATGTTGTTGAATGTAATTTAAACCACTTTGAGCAAAGCCAGTCAAGTTCAATTTTCAACACATTTGTGGCACTGAAGCGACAGAGTTTGTGTGGGTGTAATCAGTCTGCTTCCACTTATGTTTCAGGTTTGAGCATGGTTTTTCCAGTGTGGGATATTCATACTCTGGTTTCTCAGCTCTTCTGCCCTTCTTACATTGCGAATTGAGAGGTGGATCCTCTTTGCACCCCAGAAGACAGGATCTAGATGGCCTGTAGATAGCAGCATGGGGGCTGAGCACAGCTGTCCCAGCATATCCTTTCTACAGCCGTTACAAGTTAGGTCCCTCTCACAGTACCGTGTATAAGTGAAGGAAGTGTTTCCTGCATTTGGAGTAGTCAGGTCATGAGCAATGCTGAACCAAGGACTAATTGTAATCTCATGCAATCAGCACAATTTCACCTGATTTATTTGTGAAACTCCAGGAAAGCAAAATCTGCCCTCCTCTGTCTGGAGACAACATTATTGGAGATAAAGTGCTGAAACTGGAAAGGTACAGGACCTGGTAACAGAGCTTATGATATCAACTATCTACCCTGCTTGCCTCATTTTTTTTTTTTTTTAAAGACAAAAGAAAAGAAAAGAAAAAAATTATTTTCAGACTCTTTGTCATGAAAAGCAATTTGGGCAGAAATTTTAATGTTTGTTCAGAACATTTGGGTCTTTCTAGGATTCCCAAGAGGAAGAGTAGCTTGAACTGAAGAGGCTCTTGAAAATTTATCAATAACCCAATGATTTTAGTTTGCATAAACCAGTGAATTCTGAGGGTTTATTAGGTGAAGGTACTCTATGAAAATTTAGGAGGAGAAATTAAGCTGTGATTTCTATTTGAAGGAACAGTAAAGGCACAATATAATGTCAAAAATTCTTTGTAAAAGTAGCTAATTAACGCTTCCCCCAAGCATAGAGGTCATGAATGAATTGCAAAAAGGTAATGATCCCTGAACAATAGTTATATTGCAATCATGCGAAAGCACTGTGCTAGGAGAGGAATGATATATGTAGTGAACATGCTGACAGTAAGTGATAGAAATAGCCAATATGGAAACATTCACAAAATAATTACTGTAGGAGCAACCTTTTTGTTATGAATGAGCTCAAAAATTCAACCGTTTCAGCCATTCAGACTTTTTTTTTTTTTTATTTGAAGTGTTTCAAATGCTAAAATTTAAAATCTGTTCTACAAATGTCCATTTTGTTACAGTCTTTCATGAGGGCATTATGACTTTCAGGTGCAATAAACTACCCCTCTTTGTAACAACACCCCATTATAAACACAAAGCAAATCATTATGTGGAAAGGGGAGAAGTTAAAAGCCCTAAATCTTCCATTCCCAAGGATACTGTTACCTTCAGATAGAATGTATTTTTTATGTATGTATTTACTGCTTAAATGTAGTATATTTCCATTGGGCTTAACTGACAAGATTTTAGGGAGTTCTTTATTACTGATTTATATATATACATATAGACACATATATGTTCAACTACCCATACACTTTTTTGCTCCTGTTTCCTAGCATAAAATTATTACCTTCCCTGGAACAATGAAAATGCAACTGCTTTCTAGACCAATGACTATTCTTTCTTTGAAGAGGCTCATAATAGGATGCATGAAACATCTGGAAGAATTAAATCAAAGGGTGATGGAATTCCCAGTGGAGAACACATGTCAAACAAGAAAAAGAGTCTTGTGGAACAAATGAGATTTTGCCCTGAGAATTAGCAAGTACAACAGCTAGGCTTAACATTGGATTGAGACAAAAACTCCTAAGAGGCCTATTGATACAGTTTTTAAACATCAACTGTGTTTTAAAAAGAGAAGAATTTGTGTAACAGTCTGCAAGTAAAATGTCTGTTTTCCTCATCTACAGCCACTCTTCAGAGCAATTCCTGAGATCCACAATAATCTACACATAGGGAAGACAGCCTGGGAGAAGCACTGAATCTAATGAGCACACTGTTCAGTTAGGAAAATACTTGACTATAGCCCTAAACCTGCAACATGGAAGGGACCACCAAATTCAGTAGATATGTAGCGACCCACAAAAAGAACAATGAAATCCATGCTATTAGTGAGGAAGGAGTAGGATTTGTTATTTGCTTTTAATTGTGCTGCTCACTCATCCATCACGGTATGGAAAGCCACTCGGAGAACAACTAGAATGGAATTAAGATCCACAACTCAAGTTGCTCCTTTTGGCACTGGGGTAACGCCAGTTGCCACACTGTCCAGGACACACACGAAGGCTGAATTTGATTCAGTATCTTTCTCAGAAAATGTTTTATCAGGGAGAAGATAAAAAGCAACTTCAGAAACTGACAGTAAGTGTGTCTGTGTGTCTCGCACAATCATATATCTCATTGAACTGCCAAAAAATATTTAAAATATGTCTGTTCACCAATACCAATTGCCCCAGAACTGCAGCACAATGTGGTGAGATAAAGCAATTTGAAGAGTAATTTAATGCAAATAAATTTATCTTTATTGGAGAAAGAAAATTCTCCTTCATCCATATCCAAACAGATCACTTCATCCAATCTTTTTCTATTTCTGTCTTTACATTCTTACAAACTAAAAGACTTACAGAAGACAAGTTGAAAAGAATGCACAAGACTATGACTGGTCATATGTGACTTTGGATGAAGCAAAGTAGATTTTCAAACTCTCTATTTCTCATTGGTTGAAAGGCAGCTCAGGAGAGCAGTGATGTGCTTTCCCCCCTGTGTTTCAAAAGTTGCCTTCATCCTCACTCAGTGGAGAAGGCTCTGCGCATGGAAGAGGAAACAAGGGGAACTGTGAGCTTGGATTGAAGACGCATTTGGTAGCTGGATTACCTGATAGTGTTCTACTAAAATATTTTAGCATTTTGGGGGATTTATTAAAAGCAAAACCCAAAACCTGTTTCTTTTTTTGGATCAAAAACTAATTTAAGAGGAAGGTGGTCTGGTATTGAAGAAGGTGGTGGGAGAGCAGGTGTGCTCTGGACAATGCAGAATGTATTTGCAGTACCACAAACTGCAAAGTGAAGCACCCCCTTTATCCTTCTGTAATGCAGTGGTCCCCTTGCCTCTCCAAAGAGGCAATAAGATTTATAATTACAGATGGTTTGATGCTTTTTCCATCACCTGTTCATATTGAGGAGGCAATCACCAACTCATGGCAAAACTTGGTCTGTTGTGCCTTCATTCAAAACACTGGATCACTGACATCTAAGAAAAAAGATACACAGTAGGAAACATTTTAAGGATGAAACTGACTTTTGGAATCTCTGTGGAAAATGAGCTTCCTATGCAGACATAACCAAAAAAAAAAAAGTTAATTTCACCACAGTTAACTATTGAAACAATATGAACAGTACTCTGAACTGTATTACCTTAGAAGTGAATAATGCAATTTAGAGACTTCTTCCCAATGCAGAAGTTCCACTAACTATGGGTTAGTACAGTGGACCCTTATGACTTTTTAGCATACCAGTTTCCTAGGCTATCATTCCTGTGATGGTTTTAGTTTTGCCTTGGAAAGTTTTCTCTACAGCTATTCTTCATGCAAATTTAAGAATATTTCTACTTTATAGATCTTCAGAAGCATGTTCTTACATTTGCAAAAGTAAGTTTCCAAACATGCTGGTTCTCTGCCTTCCTGTTTGCAAGTTGTGCCAGAAAGGCATGCTGCTTTTCTGTGATCACAAAATTAATTGGGTTTGTCAGCAGCAGTCTCCAGTTCAAGTCACAAACATGTAATCAGTGCTAGAAGTGGTGGTTGATAGGTCAGTGTGATGAAATCTTTCATTAATATTTCACCTTCAGAGAGGCTTTATGTATTCAAATAATCTAATTTCTTACTAACTGCTTCATGATTCTCTAATCATGTATTTTCTTAAGATGAATTGATGATTTGTTCTACTAGCAGCATCCTAAAATTCAATGCTAAAAAATTGCTTTTACCTTCATAAATGGTGTATTTATCATCGGAAACACACAGAACACAAATGCTCATGTTATTAAGTCTGAAAATGTTTTTTTACTGCCAGTTTTGCAAATAACTTGGAACACAGCAATCAAACTGTGTTTTCTTCCCTCATACACTAAGGATTCTATAAATTGTTACAAGTCAAAACTGATAGAGTTCATAATAATGAATATTTGCCTTTAATGTCAGCTGACATGTTTAAAATGCACAGGCAAGGAGTGCAGCGGCAACTCACAGGCACAGTATTTACAGAATCAGTGTCTTAATTACCAGGTAGTAACCCAAAGTATACTATAAAACAGAGTGAAACACTTGAAAACTTTGTAACAGTGCAACAAGTAAGACTAATTCTGAAATTTAATAAAATGAAATATTACATCTTTGTAAAGCCAGTAACATTCATAATGTCAGCTGCCAACAAATGAAAGACCTTAATGTATTCCAGTGAAGTTTCTTTCAACAGAATTTCTGCTTCATAAGTTTTCTAAACAAGAAAGCATCTGGGCTGCTCCAGCACAGAGCTTTTAAAGGCTATCAAATGGCATTTAAAACACGCACACACACTCTACACACCAAACTCTAACCCTCCTTCCCCTCCTGTGTTAATGGTAGAGAGCATCTCCCAGTAATTAAACTAAAGCCTGAAATCGTGACCATTGTGGTTGCTAAAGATCCCGTGCACTTTTCAGGAGAGGAGGGGCACTAACCACAGTTTCCTCCACAAATTCCCAGCCAGGTAATAGTGCTCAGCCTGCCTAGAAATTGTCCATCCAGCTTCCACTGAGTAAGCTATTTTCACTCACCCTCTTACTGAAACTGCTGGAGGGCGTTGCAGGCAGGGGCTGACAGCTGTGTTCTGTCTTAATGCTCTCTCGCTTTGCTGAATATGAAAACACTGCTACCATAACACAATAAAATGAACAAAGTGACAGACATATATTTGCCATAAACTTTAGGAATAGCAAGTAATCTAATAAAGGCATTTGTAAACCAGGCCATCAATCTCTACAAAAGATACTGTTGTGTAGTAGGTTATCCGTTGTACCAGATAATGCAGAGGTGAGGTGAAAAGTTGATGATCCCCAGTTCACACATTCAAGAATGCATATTTCATCTGTATTAACCATGGGGGAAAAAAAAATAAATAAAGAACTGTCTGGACTACTTTCAAACATCACCTATGCAGGTAAGACTAAGAATTAGCAAGGAAACTCTGCCATTCACCCAGCTATATTTTCAAGCATACTTAGAAAGGCTTTTCTGGTTTCTATCTTCTCATAACTTGATGGGAGCCTACAGGAGACTAAGATGTTCTGGCAGAAATTCAATGATGGAACACAGAGTAAAGCAACACAGCTTCCCAGATACACTCCAGAGATATTTTATAGGTTCTGTCATAATTCATATGTTCTCTTCAAATAATAGGAATAAAAACCAGCTGCCTTACAGTAAATTCTAACTGCAGTATGAGTTAATTTTAAACTGATGCAACATTCAGTCAGTTTTCATTTAAAATGACAGTGGATATCTTTGCCAGAGTAAGTGCGGATTTGTAAAAAACAGATGAGGGATGGTAAAATGTTTTTCCTTCAAGACAAATATTTCTTTTTAACATGGAGATTTTAGATAATAGATTAAGTGTTCAAGTGAAGAAAGACTTTATGTTTATTGCTATGCCAATGTATTACTAAAGTACTGCACTTTTGGTCTGTCAGGAACCCCTCAGGGTTGTGGCAGAGCAGAGATGATAAATGGTGACTGATGCCAGTTCTGCTGGCACAGGCTCTGAAACAATGTGCTAACTCTGGTGGTGATGAGGTGGTCAGCACAGACAGGCATCTGGTGTCTGATGCAGGTGTCAAGGAAGGGAGGGAATTACAGGCTAGATTCTGTTTATTTGTTTATTCCTACTCTCTTAGCCTGAAAGAGTTGCCTCTGTGAGGTTCCAAGTTATTTAGACATTTTCAAGTATTGTCCCATACAAACATTAAAAATTACAGAAATCCAGATTGACATAACCAAGTTCTACGTTACAAAACACGTCAGGCAACCCACCAATGCTCCTCGTTCCCACCATTCAAACTGCTCTTGGCTTCCCAGAAATGACCTGTGCTGGCTTTGTGTGGCAGGGGTTTTGGTAGCAAGGGAGGGGCTACAGCGATGGCCTCCTGTGAGAAGCTTCTCGAAAGCTCCCCTGGCTCCAAGCTGGACCCACCTCTGGCCAAGGCTGAGACAATTAGCGCTGGTGGCTGTGCCTCTGTGATAGTGTATTTAAGAAGGGAAGCCTGAGAGGGGGTGAGGGACTTTAAGGACAAGTTATGAGAAGGACACATATGTGAACACCAAGGTCAGTGGAAAGAAAGAGGAGAAAGGGTGAAGGGTGCACTGGAGCAAAGACCCCCCCCTGTATCCCATGGTGAGACAGCAGGCCCACCATCCCCTGCCACCATGGAGGTCACCAGAAGAGCAGAGATCCACTTGTGGCCTGCAGAGGACTCCCAGGACTCTGTGGGAAGAAGAAGCCCCCGCTGTTGTAGAGCTGGAAAGACTATAACACGTGTAGGTGACCAATGCTGGACCATCTTGAGAAGAATGCATCCCATGGGGAGGACTCACGACAAAGTTTGTGGAGGACTGTCTCCCCTGAGGGGGACACCATATGGAGCAGGTGGAAGAATGCAGAAGAGTGCTTTTCACCCTTCTTGGAGGAAGAAGCAGTGGACTGACTGCACCCCCCCCCATCCCCTGACACTGTGCCACTGGGGGAGGAGGTAAAGATGTCAGGAATGAAACTGCACCAGGGAAGAAGGGAGGGGTGTGGGGGACATGTCTGAAGATACAGTAATGCTTCTCACTGTCCCATTCTCTCTGTTAAGTCTTGTTATCATTAGTGTTTTTAGTGATGTCCTTTTTCTTTCCCTAAGAGTCTGTCCTTTGCCTGTGACTGTTAATAATGGGTGAGCAATACCTCCCTGTCCATGTCTCCATTCCTGAGCCTTTTGATACATTTTTCTCCTTCCCAGCACTGGGGGCGAAGGGGTGAGTGAACGGCTGTGTGGTGCTCAGTTGCCCTCTGGGTTCAACACACAACATGACCAAGGAAGAAAGTAGATTTGCAATGTGTCCCAGAGATCAACAGATTTTGACTATGCAAAGCCAAGAATGCAGTCATTGCAGGAAAAAAGTCCCAATAATATGGCATGTCAAAGTGACTGGGACAGACATGTCATTTATATCCATTCTGATATCTTAAAATGTCTTCAAGATGATGTTTCATCACAGGTCTCAGAAATAGCAGATCAGACTGCAGATCATATATCCTCTCTGCTTGAGTCAAAGGATTTTTCCTTTCTTCCCTCCCTGAGTTGTGGTCCCAGTTCCTACAGTAATAAGGCCTCAATCTTTAACTGTGGTCTTACGCCTGGTAGAAATGCTGATAAAAACAACATTGCAAAGGTGGTCTGTATCAAAATAGACAACCTTCGTGGTCCACACAAAGGTTCCAAGTTGGGTTTGACTAGTCAAGAGAGAAGTCATCATTTGCTACATGAATAGACCAGCCTAGTGCCCAGATCTGGTCTTAATGTCATATAACATCAGCAACTGTGGAGAAAGAATTAGGAACAGAAAACACAATTAGGTGAAATCTTGATGCTCCCATCTTTGAATACTCTCAGCATCCTGGCAATCCCATTGAACTAGACAAGGGTGTTTAGAGGCATATACCAACTGCCACATAGTGAGAGGCAAAGTAGGGTAGGCTGCTTCTGGGAAAAGAGTTGTTTCTGAATTCTCATAAAATATGATAGGAGAGTCTCACAGAGGTCTGTAACAAATGGTGTTGAGAAGGGAAACAGAGGATGATTATTTTCTATAATAACAATGCACTCAATGCAATTATTAGGCATTACATTTAAAGAAAATCAGAGAAGGAATGTTTTGACCTAGTACATAGTTAAATTATGGAACTCATTGGGATAGGATGTTGAGAAGGCCAAAGACCTGAAGTGGCTCACAAAGGGACCAGACAGGTTCCTAGAGGATAGGTCCATCAACACAAGTGGTCACAATTAACCACAGGATCAGGAACCCCCCATAACTATTAATTCCTGTAAACTATGAAAAGGTACTAAGAGATTAATTGCTTTCTGTAACTTGTATTATATTCTCTTTCCTATTGTAGCTGACACCATTAAAGACTCTATGCTGGGCTAAGTGGACTTTTGGTACAAAAAATACAGAAAGACTTCTGTTCCTGAGTGGGAGGTGGGGTGCAAGAATGTATGGATGAAACAGGTCAGGAACAGAAAATGCAAAACCAACTGCAATTTTTTAAAAGTGGCTTTTGTGAATAAGCAAAAATTGACATGCTATCATGGAGAACTCTGCTGTCTCTGAAATAACATGCAAAATCATCTTTTCCCTGTGACAGGTAAACTTAACCTTGAATAGATGACCTATCTTAACTATAAAATAGCTGTTTTCCCTCTGTAAGCTTCTGACTATGCAAACATTATACACATGCTTACCTTTAAGCATGTGAGTGCTCCCTTGAGAGCTATGTATCTTTCTTCTGTGCTGTGTTGATAAGAAGTCCACTGGTTTCCCTTTGAAAGTTGAGTAAAATGGATGCATCTTACATATAGGTGGCCGTCATGCAACACTTTTTAGGTGGCTCATAAATCTATTACGTATCTTTCTGACCATAATCTCAAAAATATTTCTTAGCAGCTCCAGGATAGTTAATTCTAGAGCAGCAGTACTGTATCAATGCCAGTCAAAGGTAAACTCAAATTGTGTTATTTAGTTGACTGATAAAATAAAAAATGTTGTTTGGTGGTTTGTTTTTTTTTTTTTTTTTGAGATACAAAGGTAAGCTTTGTTTAATTATTGGACTGGTTGGCAATGCAAAAGGATTTTCTTTTATTTTTTATTTCTCCTTGCCTGCCTCTTCTGTCTGTCTCTCTGTCTTTTCTTCCCAGGATGCACCATAGAAAATCCATGCAGTTTCAGACCTTTAGATTAGGCAGAACCCTGGGAGACACTGGATTCCTACTGATTCTTGCCACTCTTGTTAGTGAACTGTAGAAAAATGTTGTTATTCAAGGTATTTCCTTGCTTGGATCTGTTCAGTCCCTTTGTCACACAATAATAGAATACATGTATTTTTCATAATGCCTCTTCGGTAGCTAATTCTTATAAGGGTGGAAACTTCTGGACAAAGGACAACACATTTCACACTAAAAACTCACACTGACATCTTCACAAATACTTTGGCATTGATCCATAAAATATTAGTCTTTTCCAATGGCTTGCTGGCTAGATATGATATACATTGTCAAAAATAAAAGTCAGTGCATTAGTGCTATTAGGTAAAGTAAAGGAATCAGGGGAAAAAATGGTTAAAAGCAAATCTGAATGCACAATCATTATCTGAATGGGAAAAATGCCCTTATGATGACTAGGTACTCTACATTGCAGTAATATGCAAGTGAATAGAAAGTGTCATCATTTTAACCAGAGTACATCACTTCCTGAGGTTTCAAATCTCCAGCTGGAAGCCTGTTGAATGAAGTTGGTTTATACTAAAAGGCACTGCATCCAAAACCAAGGGCTCTGTGCCTCCCTGGCATCTTATTTCTGAAATCTGAAATGCAATTTGCAAATGTGCAAGAGTCCTGTGATTAGGGGGAAGCACTGCAGCAATTTGCAGCAGAGATAGACAAAGGTCCCAGCCACACATGGTGGACACGTAGAAGGGTCCCAACAGCAGGAACTGGGATAGAGCTCAGGTCTGCTAGCTCCTGTGTCAGCCACAAGAGTCTCACTCCTCCTCATCTACTGTAAATACTACTTTTTATTATTTATTAAGTGCTAACTGTGCAAACAGAGATTCTGTTACTGCCACTTACTGCAGTTAATTAGGTCAGGGGAGGCTGGTAGCCCACATTACACAGGAAGTTGGATGATAGCACCACAGTGATTCCTTTTGACCTTGAAATCTATAAATCTATGAAACCTGTAAAGGAACCCCTCCTAACACCATCAGGAGTGTTAACCAGTGTAGGGAGCTCTGGATGCACAATATTGTGCTCTGATAGTCAGAGCTGTCTTGAGCTTTGAACACTGTTGTTTCCAGGGCATGAGGGCCATCTTCCAGGAAGAAATTTAGTAAGTGACTTTAGTAAGATGCTCATGTCACTGTTCTCCAGATAATATTTGTATTTTAGCCTCTGAGTAGCAATACTTATCTATTACTTTGCTGGATAGTAGCAGCATCTACCCTTCTCATTTATGTAGAGCATGTCATTAGTGGAGCCCCGGTCGATGTCTAAACGTGTTGACCTAGGTTTTCCGATCTTCCCATGATGGTCTATGTCCGTGTGGATGCCAACACTTGACTTGATAAAAGAAGCTTTCAATTTTGATTAACACAAGCCATATAAAGAAATGTCAGATGGTATGTGGAGCCTGGCCCATGCTTGTTATGAGAATGGACTCCTGTCCTCGAAAATTCAAATGAAAATGTTTATAAGGAAGTTGGTAAGGTAGAATAAATCCCTCTAATTGAGTAACCTAATCTTTCAAACAATTTTTCTCAATGCGATGCTATTTACTTTGGATTCAGAATAAAAAGGGAGTTAAAGGACCAATGGGGCTTTAGGTTTCCCAGTAAAGTGGTGGCATTGTAGAAAAGGGGCAGAATATGAGATTGTATTTATGGAATATAAATATCTTTTAACAAAGCATGAAAAGACAGTTATGCAGCAATGATCACTCCCTCACTGTGAGAATTCCAGTGGAAACACAATTCACATCACTTTTCACTCCTTGGTTTAATGCAGGATGGGATTAAACATGGTTAGAAAACTTTTCAAATATAAAGGCACTTGGTGGAGGCTGTAGGAAGATAAAGAAGAGGCAGCAATTGGTTTGCAGCTACCCCTACAGAGGAAGATCTGCAGAGCCCCAGAGGACAATTGCAAAAGTGCTTCCCTGAACTGCTGAGTTGTATGCACTTAAATTCCTTATTTTTAAATTCCTGCATTGTGAGATATTCTCTTGGGTGTTCAGAGACTGGAAACTCCAGCATTCATCCCCAGGACGTAACAGCGCTGATCCACAGTCTTTCCTGCAGCCTTGTGACCGTCCCAGCAGAACCCTTCACCCTAACTTCTCCCTACACACACACACACACACACACACTGCATGGGGGTTAGGCAGAGAGGAAGAACACATGTCCACACATCCAGACTGCATTTCTTCTTCCCATGCCTCGACTTTGGCTCCTGTTCTACCCTGTCACATCAGAAGTGATCACCTCTGCCTATTTCTCCTTTTTTTTTTTTTTTTTTTTTTTTTTTTTTATTCCACTTTGCATTGCTTAATAAAGTTATTCTCACTGCCTATAACCCTCTGAAGCCACAGAGAAGGGGGCAGTGGCAGCATATGGTCCAGCTATGAGAGTAGACAGCTTAAGTTTTCATTTTTTAAGAGCACAGAAGGTATTTGAGAATGTTTTGTGGTAGGGAGAAGGTACATAACAGATTCTCCATTTACTTTTGATAAGACCAAGACCACATTCAGCTTCCCTCTCTAGTGGTGCAAATTTGAGCCATGCATTTAAACCAGTGGAGCTATTCCACATTTACATCAGCGTGAGGGTGAGTATCTTGAGCCTGCATGTTTATTAGTGATTGTTAGCTACAGTTTAATTTTAAACACATTAATAGCACCAAGCCTTTTGTTTGACCACCCACTGCTCACAGCAGAATTGAAGTTGTAGCATACTTCCTAGTCAAAAAATTGATACAGATGCTTATGTAGATAAATACTACATATACCCTTGAGTCTGTGGCCCAGTGCTACTTGGATATTAAAACCACTAATATCAAACAAGGTATAAACAATGTGAACTAGAGTGATCCCTAGTTTACAATAAATATCTGCCATGAAGTTATAAGGATTAACTGACAACCTAGTATTTGTTTAAATTGCCTGCCAACTATGTTTTGTTCTTCTTTGAAGGATCCAATATGTGTTTAATGCCTTCTGTTAAGTCTGGATGACTCTCTTAAATGAAAAATGCACCCTCCTGACCTCATTTGAAATCGCTGTTTGGACTAATATAAATTTACTGCAGAGACATTTACATTTCCTTAGCTGTTCTTTCTATACTATGTTTACTAAATGTGACAAGTTTAAGTAGATCTAAAGTGGATAATATTTTTCATCATGTTGTTGCCTTAATTGTTACTATTCAAACTGCTGCTTTGTTTCCAAAATGAGCAGAAATGCAATGTAAAACATAACTTATTGATTCAAAGTACTATTATACAGCAGTCTTCTGCCTAAACAATAAGAAACTGTTCACAATGCATGCATTCAGTATTTGTATTCACAGGATATGTTGCCCTGTAAATTTGAGAGACCCAAATGGACCGTGACAGATACTCTTGTCCACAGCAACAGATGCAACTGTGAGAAGGAAGCTAAATCAGCCTGCTTAGCCTGTGTGAACACCAGTCACAGTTGCTTTCCTGAGCTTGTTGCATGGCAAGTCCCTAGAGAATGTGGAGAGCAGGTGACATATTAGCTCTGAGTAAAGAATTCATCTGTTAGGGAGGAACACTATTTCTTTGGAGCTGGAAAGAATGGTACATTTGGAGGTCTTCTGGATTGCTTATAGACTTACCTAGGTTGTGGGTTTTAATCCAACTTTATTGAAAAAAATTAGAGCTCACAGATTGGATTTTTTTCTTAATTTCTTCCACAAATGACATAGTGGAGAATCACTGCTTCCAGTCATTCTCACATGCAGAGTCAGTGAGGATCTTGGGTCCTGTGGGAGGGATAGGTAAGGGGAGTGATGACTCCCAAGAGAGATGGGGGACTTTAGTGCCACCTTCATTTACAGTGTCCACTGTGGGGCAAGATCTTACAGGGATAGGTCTGAGCTCTGTTATGAGATGAAAAAAGTGAAGAGATGTCAATCAGAGAAGAGAGAGCACACTACTAGCTACCTGAAAGTTCCCACTGGCATTGAACTACGGCACTGACATTTTTTTTTCCCAGCAGGTTATATGAACATTAAAGTCCCATCAGAAACATCTCATTTTAAGAATATTGGAAAAAAACCCTTAGATTTTTGTTTTAATGTAAAATGAAAAGCTCCAGTGATGGGGAAAGAACATTACATTGCATCGACACTGTAAGAAGAGAGGCAAGGTAAACTACAAATTTCTACACTATATAATAATTTACTATTTCAGTGTAGAACCTTTTCATGTTCTTATGTAAAACTTATTATGGAAATGTCTATACTAGCAATGGGACACTAGTAATACAGATTGAATGCCAGTATCTAAAACTAGTATGGCTTTATATTTAGCACTTTTATTCTTCAGTGTACATTTTCCATCTGAGTTTTCCTGAAATGTTTGAGGCATTATATATAGCATTCGATGTATCTTAATGAAAAAAAAAGTTTTATTTCCATTTTAATAATTTCTGTTTTTCTTTGAAGTGCAAAATGGCTGACCTAGTCAAAGTTGAGCCATTTATGTTTCAAACATTTAAGATAAAAATGTTCAGATAAGAATGATTTTCCATCACCTGTCAAACAACCTGAGTATAAAGCCATATTATCAACATGCTTTCTAAAACCCAACAAATCAAATGGTTTTGTTCTGTGACCAAAACAGCAAGAGACTCATGATGTGGTAACTAATGATAAATTCCACAACTGGAAAAGTCTTACTGAAAACTCCTTGTCTTTAATCTGTTAGACAAATTAGACAGCTGTAACTTTTTACTGCTATTGCAGCTGTTATTATGAATAATTATTTGTGTTATCAAAGCAATTAGGAACAATGACTAACTATGACTACACTATGTGAGGAGTCCTCATCTTCCGCCCTGCCCCTGAAGTGCAGCCGGTGTCCCTGAGAGCTCTCAGTCCAACTGCAAGACAACACTGAGTAAGGGAGGATCAGCCATATGGCGCACTCCTGGAGACATCCCAGCAAAAGAAAGCTTTGAGGAAAGAGATATCTTTATGGGGAGCAGGAGAGAAAATTTTGCTGTTCTTGTGTAAAAGCATAGAATTATTTGTTTCAAAATGTCCCCAACAGATGAGATCCTGATTGCATACTGCTCAAGGACTCAATTTAGTAGTGAAGGAGAGATATAAATAGACTGTAAGTAGGATATGATGGCCTTGAAAGTAATTTTTTTAATTCGGTATATAAAATAGAAATGAGGGACTCCATAGAGAAGATTATGCACTCAAAGAGATAAACTAAGCAGACTACCACAACAACATATCCACAGAAGTTATGGTAGTCCTATGGGTTATTTGTCAAGGTTAGAGAGAGGAAAATTTTAGCAACCAAAGAGAGGTCTTTAATGGCTTTTTGGTTGTCTGGTTACATTGGAAAGACCAATAGAACCTCCATACAGATAAAGAAGTAAGGTTAGATATGAGCTTGAGAGACAGTCTCCAGTAGAAAGTGCAACTTAAGTCAAGAAGCAGTAGCCTCTTCAACGATCAAAGGGTATTCTACGATTTCCCTTAACTTTATTGAACTTGACTGGCTGATAAGATGAAGCATGTGGTTCCTTTTAAAGTCTCAGAAAAAGCTAGCTTGCTAAGGTGCATGCAGGTGATGTAAATCAGCAAAAAATGAATTCTGATGCCTGTGAGCAGAGGTTTAAAACCCTTCCAGCCTAGACAGGAGTGTTGAGATAGGAGCAACACTAAGGCGAGAGGTAGACTTTCAAAGCAGGATGGGTGTGCTACATTGCCAAGCTATAAGAGGGCTAACATTTTCTTTGGTTGTTACTAACTGGGTACTATTGGCCTGTTATTTTGGCTTAGTAGGAAATAAGATATTTTGTAATCTGATATTTGAACTATTGTGGTAGCCTTGGAACTTCTCCATGTAACTGGTCTAGAGCTAGATATGTATATGCTAGCAGATGGCAGAGTGACTACAGCTTGAATTTAGACTAAAGATGTAGGATATGTGAATTCTCAGCATGGAGATGGCTGGAGAGTTTATGAATTAGGCTTCTAAAGGGAGAAAAGACTCTTATGCCCTTGCCAGACTCTTCAAATAGACATAAATGAAGTAAGAAAAATGCCCATCTACTTACAAGAGGAAGAGATCAAAGCTAATGCTATTACTGCTAATGAAACGCTAACAACAGAATGAAAGCAAAGGTGGATAGAAGGTCTGAGAGTTCAGTTAAATGTTGTGAAAAGACAGCTGGAACTATGGATGTGGTTGCAGTTTGTTTTTGTCATTGGGAAACCTGCTCACACTGCAGGACCTCTGTAAAACAAATAAGAGTATTAGGTGTTAGAGATGGGTCATGGTTGATTTCTTCATTGAAGAAATGAATCAGTTATTGATGAAGAAATTTGATGGATGAAGAGATTCTTCAGGTATATTAGTAGAAGATATGGAAGAGGACAAGGAGAAGGAAGGTAGAGGAGCAGTGGAGAAACAAAATGAGTAGAAAGAAAGTCATTAGACTGAAGATGATGTATGATACAGAAATAATGAGTGATTTCACTCAGGATCAAATAGTTTTCAGAGAGGAATTCAAATATGTAATTGGACCTAAGTTACCATGGTAAGATGCAACCTCTTAAATGACTGACCCTGACTGATTTTGAACTAACATGTTGGACAGAAGCAGCTGCTGTGTTAAGGGAAAGAGTCCTCTCCAGATAGGTTTCCTGTTCTGCTGTATGTTGAAGCACAGTGTGCTCTGACTCCACATAGAGATGTGGTTCCTCGACAATGAGAAAAGCAAGGAAGTGAGATCCTGTGCTTAAAAGCTTGTAGTCCAAGGAAAAGATAACAACTATTGCTTTCAGTAACTTTTATACTGCATTAAAGCCAGGTTCAAATGTTCTTGTAAGTTTTCAAGAAAATAATCTTTGCACCTTGTCCAATTGACTTCTGTCTCTAAACTATCACAGCAGTCATTTCTAGTGAAGAACTTAGAATCAGAAATGATGATAACTTCAGGCCAATGGCTACTGAAAGTTTAATTAAAGCAATACAACATTAAGGACATCCTTTTATGTCATTTACAGATTATTCACCACTCACTGTCACATGGTAAGTGTGTATTTGGGGGGAATAGGAAAACTTACATTTGAATACCTGAATTAGGGATATATTCCTACTATGATCTGGCAGCATAGACTCTCGAACTCAGACTAGAGTCGGATTTTTAATTAAGGTTGTAGAAAAATGTATTTGTATTTAACTCATAGGTAGAAAGTCCACATATGAGCAAGTTAGGTATTATCTTACCTTGATAAGTGGCATTTGCATACCCAAGTCAAGTATTTGGAGGACAATGGGTTCTTCGTATTTCTGAACCTCGACTGTTAATTGGCCTCTGAGATTGTGTAGTCCATCAGATTAATCTCAAATTATGGTTTTATACTGAAATATCATTAATCTAAATAGGAACTTTTTGCAATATGTCAATATGAAAGAAACTGCAAGAGTACTTTTTGTATAACTATGTGGACCACTGAGAATAACTTCAGTGAAAGAAGGCAATCCGTTAGCTGGTGTTTACTTGGGAACAATATGCAGACCTGGATGCATTCATGATTTGAATGAAAGAGGTGACCTGCACACCTGCACAACCTTGTCACACAACACATTTGTGATGAAGAACTGATAGGCTACAATCATGCTCTGTTATCCCTCTTCTCATTCACTTCTGAAGTCACTAACTTGCACCAGCTCTGGTCTCACTTACAAGGGTATAAATCAGAAATAAACCCTAACCCAGTGATACACAGTTCCACAGGCATAAGAACAAGGTTACTTTTCCTCAGACAGGCATGCACCTTTACATTCACATCCCGTAGCTTAAACATGTTTTCTAGACATTAACTATCATGGATTTTTTTATTGTCTCAGTCCAGTTTTGCCAATAGGGTGTGCATTGCACAGAGGCATGGAAATTGTAGAAGCTGACATTATATTTCAAGCTATTATGAATTATATTTTTGTAAGAACTGGGACAGGAAGAAATCTCTTCAATATATAGATATTACATTATGATTGCTCTGCTCTTAAAAGATTATCTGAGGAAAAAAATACTCCAAATTGTGGCATTGGAATAAGTGATTTATATTAATTTCCTACTCCAAGGAATGAGCAAACATACTAAGGAAACTGGAAACTAGAAAATTTAAAGTACTCAATAAAAAGAACAAAACCACATTTCTTGAATAGACCTATTGTTCTATTTAGAATGAGAGAAAAAAGTAACTATCATAGATATTCATTGCTCTCTATAAAAGTAAAATATTTTTTTCATTATAAAGAAAATCACTGCAAGGATTTAACGTAAAGTATTTTAATTGACAAAACTAGACCATTTTCCTACCCCTTGAAATAAAAAAGCTTAAGAATTATATAGGAGCTTAATTTGTTATATGAAAAGACTTAACCTTTTTATCTCTAGAGAATTCTCATTTCTCAAGCTATAGATGCTCTATTTCATATACTCCAAAGAGTAGGCATGTGCAATCAGGCATGTTAACTTTTTATTATACATTATTTGTGGACAGAAATTAGGCATGTGATGGCTACATCTTAAAGCAGAGATCTCATGAGTGCCAAACATCAGTTTGTCATAATTTCAGCTGTATAGCTATGGTTCAGCTTAGTACTTTAAGGCTGGATTGTAGGAGTCTTTTGCATGGTTGAATAAAGGCGGGGAGGAACAAGGACAGTCCTCTTTGTGTGGCCCGTACAATTGCACTTACTTAGTTTAAGGAAGGAAGTGAGGTCTGTGACCCTGCCTTGCTCCACACTGTGGAGGGTACACCATCCCAAAGGCAAACATTAATTGGAAGCCTGTTTTAGTTAGAAAAGACACAAAAATTGGGTGTGTGTGAAGGAAGCAGAAGACAAGGAAAGACAGTGGGGCTAGGCAGGTTAGTGGGAAGCTCTGAGTGGAATGGCTATGCTGTTCAGGACTGTGGTTGAGGGCAGACTTTGAACATGATGTGCTAGGACAATACAGCAACAACACTTAGCCAGCTTTTTGAAGGCTGACAGTGTAAAATATTTGGCTGCAGAACAGTTCTGGATAGATTTGAGGAGAGAAGAAGGGGAGAGAGAATAGGCTTATGTTCATCATGGTTCAGGGCACAGAAGCTCCCACCCTCTGTTGCATTTTTAGATAATATCCTTTTGAAACAGGTATCTGATAGGCCTTCCTTGCTGCCTTTTCTCTGCCAGCTGACTGGTATCCTGGCCCTTGTAATGGGTGCTCCCCACCTGCCTCTTCATGTTATGCAGCTGCTGTTCACCATCATGTACCCTTCTCTTGCTGTTGCTGGAAACAGTCCTTAAAAACCCTCCAAGAGTCTATATTTTCTTCCTTTTCTCTGGTTTTGCTTTTACTGCTGCTAGCTGTCCATTCAGTCTGGAAAGGGTTTTCAGATCCAGTGTCCTTCAAGAAATATATTCTCTCAACTGGAATATTATCTGAAGAATATAGCTGGTTTATTGTCCTTACCTAATATAATTGTCCCCAAGTACACTTGTGTATTTGTTACATATGTATGTTTTAAGGGTTCCCTCTGCACCCCAAAGTGGCTGAGTTTTTAAATATTCTGCAGGTGACAAGTTCACATACTACAGAGGAACAATGAGGTGTGAACAGTTCACTTGTCAGCAGGGAAGAAAAATTGTTATAACCTGCATGGTGTATAAAGCTTTATATTTGGAAATCATATACCTAACTCCACCCTTCCAGGTAATTAATTGGTGATATGGAGCCAGTGGAGGAAGTGGATGGCTTTTGGTACTCATACACTATGAGTATCTTACTTCCCACACATGTCTACATCATAACTAAAAGCATCTGAACGTAAAAGATTCTGCAGCATCTTCAGAAACACCAGCGAGCCTCAGTAAAATAACTGAACCTTGACTCAGCCCCTTAGGAGCTGTTATAAAACCATTTTTGTGAAATAAAGTAGAAGGATGGGTGGGAAAAAGAAAAACAGATTTTGTCACTCTCGAAATATGCTCCAATTCAACCTTCACTAACCCCATTGTGTAAAACATACTGAAAATTATTAAGAGAAAGCTTGCAAGTGTAAATATACTTATTCTCAATGAAATCAACACCATCAAACTGATTTGTAACTATTCCCTTAATACTGCTATAAACTTTACTGCAGTGAAAACACTGGCTATACAGATTGCTTTCCTCTTCCTCAGGATGTGTTTCACCTTTGTGGCATTGCCACTATAAATCTCATGGTCCAACAACCCCTTGTCTGCAAGTGATTTCAAGCACTATCATAAAAACGAAACAGACAGACTTAATTTGAGTTCCAGACTTAAGGAAACTCAACTAAAATATTAGCATAATTTCACTGAAGACGGAGGAAATTGTTAAAATATGTGTATTAGCGAGTGTCTGCAATTCAATACATCTCTTAGCTGGCTCTTGGGTGCCACCCAGTGATTGATTTAACAGCAGGTTTGAAATGATGTCTGTGGTGCACCACAGGCCATGTTAATAAGCAGCACTGATCACAGGAGATCAGGAACAAGAATGTTAGGAAGTATAAGGAGATTCATGACATGTTAAATCTGAACCTGTGAATAATAAGCTCTAAGTCTGATGGATTCAGTGTTTCGAGAATTTCTACTGTGGAACAATACTCCTATTCGTTTCACACAGGGACTGACTGATTAGGCAAACATTGTGCATGTTTCTTCCTGACAGAAAATATGGAAGCTTGTAGTCCTTTGATTTGTTGTATTTTTTTTCCTTCTGAAAGTATGTAGCTATTAAGATCATAGAGGTGCTTTGCTTTCCACCAAAATATCAAAACTGTTTTCATGCAGAAAGAGTACAAGTTTTTCTGATGAATTCTGAAGTGTTCTTTAAGTAAGGTAAAACCACTGAAAAAAGTGCTAGTTAAATACTAAAAGTGGCGTGAGGGCAATCTGGAAAAATAGCTGGTCCTGAAGTTTAAACATCCTTTCCAGTGATACCACATGACAGTGTGCCTTTGTCCCAAGAAAAAGTGATGGTGCACTGACCGCTATGCTGGTTCACAGGTCTTCACAGACAGTACTTGACAACAATTTACAAATACTGATGTGGAAAGGGTTTCTGCTACAGATAACTATTTAATCTCACAGAAAAGGCACAATGATTTCTAATAGTTGAGTCAGAAAGATAGGGCATATTTTTCAAAGGGGAGGAATTGAAACAACCTCTCTCAAAGCACGGCTGATTCATCAGTACTGGAGTTTTAATTGAGGGACAAGATGTCTTTCACAAAGCAAGGCTGCAACAGAAACTAGAAGGATTATTTTGGTGCAGAAATAATTAAGTGAAAGAATTGAATCATCAAAATGGGCCCTTCTTGTCTCAAAATATGTTGTTCTTTAGAGTGGGACAAAAGATTATGCAGAGGCAGTGCAAAAGAGTTTTACCCTGTGCTACATAGCAGCATCTCTGTTCCCTAAAATAATTTGCAGAAGCTTAAAATTTTACATGCTGCTTCTGGTGGCTCCTTGGAAAGGTAGGTATTCTCTCTAACCTTAAAGTGAAAATCTCTTCCCCTTGCTTTTATGTTCACATTAGCTGGGGTAGGTAGCAGCTAGCAAATTAATAAGTTAAGGAAGTGAAGATTATGGCCCTAATTTCATATACAATACAACAGCAGGATCTTTGTGGTTTCTTAGAGGTCTTAGCAGAGTTTACTGGATAAGGAGACAACTTTAGAGATTTAGCATTAGATACCATATTTAGTACAGTATTTTTCATTACAGAAGTCAGTTTGATGGAATAAAATGAAAGTGTGTTTTGGGTAGGCTGGTAAATGACCAGTGGGTCCAGTGTTAACACCTTCCCCCTCCAAGCCAGGAAGGAGGTTTTGAATTGAATACCTTTGGGCTGCAAAGAGAGAACAGGATTCTGTCAGCCTAATCTCATTATACTTGTAGCCATTACAGTCAAAATGAGTTTCCTCTGCCTTAGTTTGGGTTGGAGTCAAAGCCAGTTCTCAGAGGAAAAGGGTCATTACATTAAGGTAGTAAGTTACTAAATTGAGCTTCCTATTATACTGGGGTATGTACGTTCATGTTTTCTTTAACCATAGGGAGATGAGATGAATAATCCAGGTATTGTTTAGTGATTGGAGTCATACATTTTGTTCTGATGAATGGAATAAGAATAGACAATCAAATGAAATATATAAAACGTTAATTGTGTGAGAAATGGACTGAGACCAAGATCTTATTCAGAACACACCCACATTTCAAGAAGATGCAGCATTAGGCCAGCACTTTGTGGCTCAGTCTCATCTTAAATGAAATGAAATGAGTAAATATATGTCATAGTAATCAATATTCTTTTGGCCATGATCCTACAAACATATGTGAATAATTTTGTGCATGTGAGTTCAATTAGATTATCCATATGCACAGTGTTAACTCAGATATGCAAGTGTTTGCATTATTGGAATCCCAGTTTATGGATTTTCATGAAGAGCCAAAATCTACAAGGAAAAGCTCATATACCACAAACTTTCACACAAGTGTGTATTTACACAGAAGAATACAACCCTGTTGTACTCACATGCATGAAGTTTCTTACATGCTTCCAAACATCACTCTGCAAATCAAGAAAGAATAATTCTCACATGTTGCAATATTTTACATGCTTAAAATGTTTCGTTTGATTGAGCATAGCTAAATATTAATTAATTTGGTGGCCAACGTAGAAGCCTTTTATGAAATCTGTAATGGATTTGATATACCATTCCTAAGATTTGGGCAATTCATATGAATTCAAAATGTCTTTTTAATTTTTTCCCTTTACATCAGACTGTAAGAATATTTGAGCCGTTCCAGTGTAGATTCAATATGCAGAAATGCTGGTTAAGGAACTTTAAATTTAGATTAATACAGTATTACCTATCAGTGACTGACTACTGCAGCACTCCTTTTCATACTTTACAAATGTGCAAAGAATTGCAATACGATGATTAAAACATGTTTTTATATCGATGAATTAATCATACAAAAGTATCTCATTAAGGTACCTGTTCATTTAAGGTTTCATAACCCTTAGGTTTACAATAGCTTGCAGGCAGGCAGGGTTAAATGGTGCAGTGTAGCTGTGGAACACTGCGCCAAAGTGTCAGGATGATGAAACGTGACAGGACGACTGGATCAACCCCTACATTACCCTGTAGCTTGCCATGAGGCTTGACTTGTTCTTGGGGCTGGGAAGGACACAGGTCTCATATGAAAAAGGGGCCACAGAGGCGGTGTGGTGAGAGGTGGGCTGCGCAAGGGTTGGGGCGCCAGCCCAGGAGACCTGGTTACAGGTGCAAAATGAACTTCCATAGGGATGTGTGGAAAATAACATCCTCTGTTGCCTCTTTCCTGCTTCCTGTCAGAAAGGTAGGCCTAACGGTTCTTTTCCATCATGTCAGGGTAAAGAGCACAGGTTGAAAGAAGTTCTTTCTCTTCAGGGAGGTGAACAGTACACCTGTCATTCAAGAAACAGTCAATATCCCTTAATTAATGAGGGAGCTGAATAAAAAACCCAAAAGCTAAAGGCACAGGCCATGTGAAAGTCCATCCAGGGGTCCAAACCAACAATGTTTCATTGAATTATGAGTCAAAAAACAAGGAGCATATTGGGAGCATGACTGTATAATAGATATGTGTGTGACAAAGAGAAGAGAAACTTATAAGGCTGGGAGTGAGAACTGGAACAAGCCCTGTAAGTGTCTGACTGAGGAAAAATTTGAAAAGGGAGTTTTTCAGTTAGGTGCTGGCTCAAAGAGGTACACAGTTTTCTGCAAAAAACTTTGCTTTGCTCTTTGACTCTTGCCTTCAAGGATAAGGGATTTTGTATGCTCTTTGGAAGTGAACAGAAATCACTGGATTCTGTTACCAAATCCTTCTTCCCAAGTGAAAAATATTTGCAAGAAATTAAATCTGTGGTAGCCACACAAAATGACGATGTGTCAGATTTAAGAGGATGTAAGAGCTCATACACTATGGGCTGTATTCTGATAGTATCTATCAGTGTGATCACCTCCAGCTCAAGACAAGGTTAGCAGCTATGATCCTATGTTACTCATTCATCCACTCAGTCACTTTTGAGAGCTTTGAGTCTTTCTCTCCATGCACAACCAGGCTAAAGCTGTAAAAAACTGAATGCCGGACTACAGTGAGCTTCCTCCTATTCGGGGTAGTCACAAATATTTCTAGGCTGCAATGTCTCACCTCAGCCTCATGTAACTTAAATAGGTGTGGTAAAGATATTGTAAATTCCTCAGCAGAATATGCTTTAGATCATATTTTTATTAAATCATTGTTTATCCTTGAGAAACACTTTGTTAGCGAGAAACTTTCCCCCTTTCTCTCCAACATCTGTTAACTAAAAATGCTGAAGTCTTTTTTTCCTTTCCCAGTCTTTCAAACTAATATTGATTTTGCTTCAGCTAAAAATAGTTCAGTGGGAAAATGTCATTTAGAGGTGCCAGCTGACTAAAGAAGAAAAAGGATAACATCTCATAAAACACAGAGTAGAATTGAAAATTACATTTTGATATTCTGCTACTCTCAGTGGATTGCATTAAATTTTACATGCAAGGAAGTATGTACGATAAAATGTTGCTATGATGCCCCTTAATTCTAACAGCAGAGCAAAATTGTGTTTTTAAAACTGAAAAAAACATAGCAGATTTATTTTAGTTTTGTCTACCAAGATCCATACTTTTCACGGTAACCTTGCAGTGAGGCATACTGAAAAGGCACCAAATTCAATAGACTCTGACCCTCACTCTGACAGTTTCTGGGTTAGCTTGATGTATATTTAAAGCAATACTCATTTTAGTAGAACACTGCACTGCATCCGCTCCTACCACTAGGATATTCACAACCACACAAGATCACGATCCTTTATGCCATTAATTGTTGTCTGTGCTCTCTAATGAGACCTTCTGCAGAACAAATCTCCTTCCCTGTAGGAACAAAACTTCTTCACTCCAATTACTGTACCCTGACCTGCCTGAGTTAGTACCTTTCTTGGGGGCAGGACAACAAACCTTGCACGAACGAGGGCTTTTTCTCTACTTGGAACACAACCATGATTGTAACAAAGTTCACTCTGTTTAGGTCATTCCAGTAGTAAGTAAAATGGTTCCCAGCAGTGTGCTGCGTGCCCTGACTTACTTTTATTATGTTTGCTTTGTTTTTTCAGCTCTCTCCTAGGAAGAGAAGTGTAGGTACAGTGTTGGGGTTTTTTCAGTATGGTTTTATGTATGAACAAGACTGTCTGTCTGATGTTAATGGTGGCAAAGTTGAAGGAACTTACACTGCAGGTAAGGAGATGAGTACAGGACCTTATTTTGTAGTCTTGGAAGGAATTTTCTCTCTCTACAGATGAGTTTCACACCTATGTAGGAAGTCATATATTTCTGAGTTATAGCTGCACTGGTAATTATCTTGTGTAAAGCAGCCCTTGAGATATGCAGAAACAAGACCACTCAAAAACCCTAAAGATACGTGCTGAGCATTTGAAGTAATAAATATCTGCGTTTTCCTAGATAGTCTGTGGGAACAATGTCTGTATTGGGTCACACCAAAGATATGCTAAATTTGCTAGTGGCTGTGGCTACCGGGCCCTCTAGTTCTCTGGAAAACATCCAGAGGTGAATGCTTAGGAATGGCACAGCTATAGCGTGTTACATCACATGATATTGCTCCCTCTCCTATGGCTTCTGGCAATTTACTGTGTGGGGACTTCCTGAGTCATTGTGCTTAGTAACAGTTGGCAGACTTCTGTTATGTACATTTCTTACATCTACTTATTAAACAATGCAATTTTTGATACTTACTATGTCCTAAGGTAACTGAATACAAAAACTTACCTTTGAGATTAGTTCTTTTAAGACTTATGACTTGTCATTTCTCTTGATGTGATCTAGTTTCTGCATCAGGAAGGCACTCTGGAGGGTATAAAACAAGCCTGATGTGCTTCTAACAGCCAGTGTTGGTTGAAAATGACACTCTAAAGTTCTGCATTTGCTTCTAATTAGTGCATTATTCCCACAGCCCTGTCATGCACCTATAAATTAGCAGAGAAGCGGCTATAAGTAAATGCAAATGAAGGAAGAAGTTCATGCTGCTCAGCCCTCAATTTAAAGAGTAACACTGAGAGCTGCTATAAATAAACTCTGTAATCCTTTGTGATTGTAGATGGATTAAATGATATATCCTTGAACTCACAAGATCATAATCCATGATTGAAACCTCTTGTGGCAATGAATTTATTCAGGATCATCTGGAATGCAGAGCAGCCTCCTAATGACAAAGGCATATCAGAGAGAAAGACATGAAGACCTCTCTCCAGGTTTCTCTCTTGAAAAGTGGATGGGGAATAAGACAATTGCTTTCCACCTTCCAAGGCTGTCTCACCTCCAAAGGCAAGCAACGCCTTTGTGACAATTCAGACTTGTGGGACCTGAAGGTTTTGGTTCTGCTTGTGGTGTTCTGTGTGATTTTTTTTTTCACAAAGAAAATGTTGTTGTTGAACTAGATTTTTCTTTCTTTGCGCTATTTTTCTAGTGGGCATCATTGTGTCAAGGCTCTCTTTTTGACCTCATCAGCTCTGACAGAATTGAGTGTCTTTCCTTTGGAAAAATTCTACTGCTTCTTGTCCTGTACTTTAATAACTGGTTTGTTGACTGTGCTCCTTACAATAAGGACTATAAGTGTATAAGTAATCTCCCCAGTTACTATGCTAGAAATTCTACTGTAAATGAGTTGAAATAAAACCTTTTATTTATGTATATGGCACTGGTAAATGATTAGCTAGTAACTGAGGCAAAACCATACACTAATTCCACCCAGGCCACTGAATGACTGACAGATGACAGAGACAAGCAAGTAAAAAGCCTTATTTCTCTCTGCGTGTCTTCAAATCCTTCCAGCTGTCTGTACTCTATGCTTTTTATTTCCATGAAACTTTCAAAACTGGAAAAAGTCTGCCATTACTTCCAATCCCATGCATTGCTCAAGCATTTTTGACTAATGCTTTTAAATGTACTGGTGATGCTGAATGAGAGGATTGCCTGCTTCTACAGGTTTATATGTTTTGTTGTTTCTGAATTTGAAGGCATGAAAAAATTAAGAAAATTCACATGAGTACAGTAAGATAGCATGACTCCTCAACATAGTATCAGTGTATTGATAACTGTATTGGAAGAAGTAAGTCAAGTTAAGGAAAAATCAACACTGTCTCAAATAAAGTTCCCTGCTAAAATCAACACCAGACATTTTTGCTTGTGCTAATCTCCAGCAGCCAGTAAAACAGCCTCTTTTACTTATCTCCTACTCCAACCAAAGTCACCCTGAAGTAGAGTGTAGCATACCAAATCAATATAATCAATTATACCAAAGCATAATATGCAAGAATATAAAATATACTATGTTTAAAACTGAGAAGGTAAGATAGGTATGAAAAAAATGTGAGGTTAGTGCTCATAATGTTTCTGTTCATTGAAAGACCATTGAAAAGGATGAGAAGACTTGCATGCTTGTCTAATAATTTATCTAGAAAACCTGCCCTTTGAATGTTTTGCCTGTGAATACTGCCTGTTGTGATTGTTAGGTCCACTTATTAGGTTTGTTCTTCACCAGGCTCTACAGCCCGTTTTATAAGACAGTGTCACACAGCTGGAAGATTCCCTTAAAAACAAAAGATCAGACAAATACAGTATAAAGCATAATTTCATTTGCATATGCTTCAAGTCTAAATATTTGCTGTTAACACACATTTAAGAGTGCATTCTTTAGTATAAACAACTCACAAAGTTTGGAGGTTTTCAGTTCACATTTATGTTTTTCAGAGGAACAAAATACTACTATAGGGTATGTATCTTGCTATATACCCAGACCAGTCCACTGTGCACACTTGAAGAGAATGCAAAATTAACATGAATCCGCATATTGTAGAACAGGTATGAAAAGCTATATAAATCAATTTACATAACTTGTAGGTTTATTGAAACAGCATTAAACCAGATGAAAACAGACAAATGTTTATCTGCTGAGTGATATTGAAAACTTGCACCTTTGAATGTTTTGGCTGTGAAGGCTGACAGTGATAAATCACTTTCCAACAGCTGTGGACAGCTGTTTAAGTCTGGGCTCTAGAGAGCTTAATTGGGAAAGTGTGTTATAAAATTAAAGTGCCAATGGCTCATTAAGTTATGTGGCGATTTTGTGTGGCAGGCCAATAATACTGCATTCCAGGCTTTGGGAAAGGACATGCTTAACTCTGTTAATTAAGGGCTTGTCGAAGAATGCAGATTTGCCAAACTGCAGTGTTTTCATAGGAGAGCATCCGTGAAGGAAGACTCAAAGAAGCTATTTACAAGTAAGAGTTTACTGTAGCTAGAGCAGATCTCTAACTCTTCATATAGTGATGCACTGGGACGTTTACCTTGTTTATAAACTACTGCGACACCTTAGATGCAGCGAGATGACTATCAAACCTGCTGTGACAAATAACCATTTCTCTGGAGAGATTAAATTCCTCTCAGAGCAGACACATTTATTAACCCCTCCTCCCAACCCCAAAACAAAACCCCCAAACATTAATGCACCCCACCAACACAGGGAAGAAGACAGGTTTTCCAGGGTAACCAGAGGGTTAAAAATACAGATATGAGGGAAGCTAAATGGGGTGGAGAAGGGGTAGTGTATTACACCCATAAGGATTATTTGCAGTTGTCATCTTTTAAGGACTTTATTTACATTGATTTGTTTATATAACAGGAATTATAGTTATTTGACTATTTTAATTTCTAGTGGGCTACAGAACAAGGGTGAAACACCCTTACTAGTGGTGCTATGAATTGTAGGATGGGAATAGGTGGAACGTCAATGCTGAGTGCCTTAGCTTGCGTACTCATGCAAACGTGCTGGCTACCACCTGTGCTGAGTGCGACCAGTTCCACACTCCCTCCTCTCCACAGAGGTTAGAGGGCCACCAGACCTGTGTCAGAAGATTTTCCCTGTGGCAGTAGAGGGCTAAGGCCACAACTCCACATAGTAATTCTGCTTAGAGATGGGTTGTGACGTGTCCTCTGTCAGAATTGTCCTACATGATCTCCCTAAAATACCTACAAGTACAAAAGTGCTGAAGGAAAGACCAAAGTGTGAACAATGTCATCAGAGGGGTGATCACACCGAATTATTAAGCAGTCTTTCAAGTGGCAATGGGGAACTTTGAGACACATACTCACTATTTCTTGCATTTTTCTGCCCAAATATTTTCCTTCACATTTTAATTAAAGATTTATGTCAAATTGTAGAACATAAAACCTCCTCTCTGCAAACCTCTATCTTGTTCCTAAACTGCTTACTTGCATTTCTCAGGATTTTCCCTGTTTTTCATTTCTGCCAAAGTCTTTGATAACATTTATCTAGGTGCTTTATTAAGGTGGGAATTTCAGTAGTTATTCCTCTATTTGCCTCAATCCAAACATCTTTTGATAATCAGGCCAACTGTCAAAGACATCTTGCCTAGAGTTATTAGAGATTTTATATTAGAGATATTCACATTTACATAATCATAAATCATCATTAAATCAACTAATTTTAGTTCAGTTATTCAGGATTTATATCAACCGAACAGAGTTTGTCCTGAGTATGCAGAGTATACAGCAACAAACAGGATACCTGAAGGTTTTTAATGAAGGTGTCTTAATGAAGTTTTGGAGCATGGCTGTCATTCTGTAAGATTGTAACACGATGGAAAAAAAGATGGATTATTTCTGTATATGCCAAGAGAATGTTCTCTGCAAATTGGTTATTGACTGCATTGCTAGGAGGCTGTATATCAATTTTATTTTTAAGTGCAAGACTGACTCTAGTAATGAATTTGAAGCATATTCTCCTGCTTAGAAGATCAGTAGTTGCTTCTGCTGAAAAAAGAATCTTTGCAGTACCTAGGCACTGTTTTTAATTTATTGTAGTCTTTCCTGTATAACTAACTCTGAGGAGTCTATTTCTTCATGAGTCTAAAGACCAGATGATGTTTTTGTTCACTTGTTGCTGTTCTGTGAGCTATTAATTGCTGCTTGTGAAATGTTTGAATGGATATACTGTAAATATTTTCACAGAAGGTAAAATAGTCCTTTTGTGGCATCTAATTAAAACAATTCCATGTTCCACCCAGACTTTAGAGAGGTATTACACAGAATGAACCTCAGTACTGAAGTTGGTATATTATATATATGAAAAAAGTTATTTTCTCACTGAGATGAACATAGTTTACTCCAGTTTTTCATGTTTAACATCTTGATAATTATCCCTGTGATAATTATCCCTGTGGTTGCGAAGAGCTGGTTGAACTCCCTCCCTTGGGAATTCATTGATGCATCTCATTAAGCAACTGGTGACAATGCTGTTGAACAATGGAAGCAAGACATATCTGTACCTCTAGTGAACATCTGGCAGAATGATGATTTCCCATGCATTAATTACAATGCTTGGTGCTGAAGTACATGGCCTTTCTCCCTCTTAATCTTTTTGTCCAGTATTTTCAAGACAGAGGATGCAACTGTGGTCATACCTTCGCTGCTATTTAAACTTTGGACTGGTACCTGACTTGCCTGAGTCCATTTGTATTTGTATTTGAAACTCTTTCAGGGGACACCCTTGATCCCTCAAGGAATGATTTGAGCCCTGTCATTTCTCACAATAGCTACCATCACATCACATGGAACCAGGATTTGGGGAGTCAAGATTTCAGCACTAAAGGTACATCAGATCAAGACTTCTGCATCCTTTATTTGTTAATTAACACTCTCCAGCAAAGTACAGTCTGGCTCTGCTTCAGTGCAAATAACATCAGACAGCTCAAATTCTTTCAGAATTAATTAATCTAATCTTTTCTACTGTGTGCTGACATAGATGAACAGCTGTCAGAGGGACATGTAATTAATCTCAGGTGAAGGATTATAATGAACTGATGAGAGGCAGTAACCTCTTAAAATGCTACTGTTCTTTTGCAAGTGAGCATCTGACTACAGGCTGAGTTTCTGCATGGCTCACTCTGTTTTCTATCCATGCAGCCTTTAAGGAGGGAACACACATCCTCTCTGTGGGTACAGGCATGTGATTTTTGCTTGCAGATGGTCTTGACCTCGGCCAAAGTGTCTAAGAGGTACAGAGCTGATGTATAGCCAAGCATATTCTGTAGGCATGTCCTACATATAAATTTTGGCTGAACACTACAAAATAAGGATGCAGCAGTTTTTTAAAGCTCAGGTCAACGAAAGCAACAAAGCACTGGACTTGACTCAGTATAAAAAGATTACGGACTGTTCTCAGTTATATTTGGGTTTACTAAAGAATGTGTGTTACATTCCACATAAGTCATGGTTTCAGTGTTCTCTATTTTCCATCTCCCTGTAAGTTATTAAGAGGACCTCGATGTTCATTTTCAGAAATACTGAAAAGAAAAATACTTTCCAGCTATTGTAATACATTGTAACAAAGACCTCAGAATTCTCTGTGATTACAAAAAAGGAATTTGCAGGTGCTTAGGCAGCCTAAGTATACCCAAGAATGTAATAAGCTAGATAATCAACTAAATATATCTGGTGTTCTGAAGGTTGGGTTTCTTTTTTTTTTTTTTTTTTTTTTTTTTTTTTTTTTTTTTAAAAAAAAAAAAGAAAAAAGAAAAATAGTATGAGGATAAAAATTCAAATTAAGAACAGCACCAGCAAAAGGCATATTAAAAGAAAAAAGGTGCAATAATAAAATATATTTTCCAGTTTTGCCAAGTGAATGATAAATTGGAAAGGAAGGAAGGGAAAGCGAAAGAGTTACTTAAAGGTCAAGTTCAAATTTGGGGCTGTAACCATATTCACCTTTGGTAATATTTGCTCTTGAACTGAGAACTTCAAAAGAGAATGCTGGTGATTGACATTATGCAGAGGCATTAAGTCTTCTTAAGCTGATTTTTATGATATTCAGCTATTTGACAACATTCTTCTATCAACCTACTTTGCAATCAGAACAAAACCAAATACGCTGTTTTTTTTCAGCATGGCTTCCTGGGCAACTGTTCATGTTTTTAGTCTAATAGAATATCCTCAGCAGTAATCTTTTTCACTTTTACTTCACTTGTTTCAATCCAGACTTGGAAGTTTACATAAAGGAATTTTCATGGTCTTTCTGAGGGAATAATACTACTATGTATCCCTACACAGAGAGGAAAATTCAATAGAGACAGGTTAAATGTGTTGGCCATTTGTTTGAGCTAGAGCCTTCTCCAGGTAAAGCCCTTACTAAACTCACCTCTATGCAGTGGGACACATGTGCCTAATATGATACCTCTCCTAAAATGCTTTACTCTGTTCACAGCAATGGAGCAGGAGTTTTGCTGTGTTGATCCACTGTTCTGAACAAGAAATCACATTTTTTTCCCCCATTGTTCTATAATTTTCTACTAAAAATGTTCCTTTCATAATGTAGTGAGTAAACTGCACTCAAGGAACAGTTTAAATCATGCATGTATTAAAAAAAAAAAAAAGAATTGACAAAAAGATGTGTGTGTTGAACCAGTAGTCTCATACATACCTTTAACAGATTTACAGAGGACATTGACTTTCAAATGTTGTCAACTGTAGCAACCTATTCTTTTTTACATGCAAGTTACAATATTTATGTAAGCTCAGAAATTTTCTGTTAAACCAGTATTTGAGCACTACAGAACTTTGAAGGACTCTTCATTAAACTAAAACTAAATCTCTCTTTCATGGTTTACTACTGCCGCTCCAGCACAATGTCAATCATTCTTCTCTCAGCGGTCACTAACCAGGTTATTTGTGTGTTTCCACACTGCTGCATCACAAAACATCATGCCCACTTGCCTCAAAAAGATAATATCTAACACATATGGAGACTGCCTTTGATCTCCACGGTCTATCTAGGGGTCACAGACCTGTCTTCTCCTCTCCCTTACTTCAAATAGCCCCTTTCATTTACTGTGAAACTAAACATTGGAAAGACAAAGGCAGGAAAATAAAGGCATTGATTTAGTAGTCCTTATGGGTTTGGCTATTTCAAGGTAGACTTTACTCTCAGGTCACTTTATTAATTGCCCTGCATTTCTGCATCATGGCATACTGTATTTGTTTTCATGCATCCAGTCTTCAAAATTCAAGCAGCTATTTAAATCAGTATGTGCTTTGTTCATAACTAAATAGCCATTAAGAGTCTACTAACCAACTTGCAATAGTTAGCACTGAATCCAGCTCTGTGTGAAATTGCATGGGAAAGTTTGGTAATTTTACTTGGGTTTTTTTGAACATAAATTTGTATTTATTAATTTAAAGTTAATGCAGAAAAAGTACATTGGCTGATCTGTGATGATGTGATGGAGAGAAATCTGGATGGGAGGGTGAAGGAAAAAAGTGACTCCATTAGAAATCACAGGGGTCTTAGAGAATAAAAGACTGTTCCACCCTATCTTGAACTACAGGTAAACGATTATGTGGCAAGTGACTTAATAGCATTTGCCAAAGGGGAAAAAAAATACAGGCAAAAGTCAGACATGTTTCAGCCATAATCACTTTAGTTTTTACTAAAGATTGATTCAGATAAGTATGTAGGTACCTAAAGAAGGATTTGAGCAACATGTAGTCACATGAGATCAAAACTCTAGTCTTGAAAATGGCTCTACCATAAACATCCCTCACTATTGACCCTACAGCTCTGCAGGCACCTCAAGTTCTCCATCTTCTCACTCTGATGCTCAAAAGCTCCTCAGTTAACACCACTCCAGTTACTTACTGAGACTTAATAGATATTTATAAACAAGAAACTTATCTGCTTAACTCCCTTCAAGAAGTCAAGCCAGCAAGAGTTTTCTAAGCATATTTAATGAATGAAAATCCTGTATGAAGAATTGTAACAGCTTCTGTTTTGTTTTGTTTTGTTTTATTTTTCAATGGTGGTTATCTGAGAAGGAAGCCATTGCCTTTTTTATTTCTTAAATATTTAAAGGCCACAGCAGTTACACAAATTCTGTTATCTTCAATTATATGAGAACCCAAGCTTCCCCAGAAGAAAACCTAGACATGAGATCACTGCATGTATTGCAGGATACTTGGTGTAAGTACTGTTCCTCTTCCATTAAAACTGTCTAGAGGCAAAGAGATCTGCCTTCTTAGAGGCAAAGAGATCTCTATGACCTCACAACTTAGTGGTTAAGTCACTCAGAATGTGCATAGTAGAGAAGCCCTCATTCTGGGTCCCCCTTCTCCTACAACTATTTGGGGATTATTTCTGCATTTTATGTTAAACCTCCATTGGAAAAAAACAGACCTTATGAAAGGTCTGGTATTCAGATGATTCCCACTACTCCTAGGTGACTACACACTCTTTCTCTTACAGGTTTGTCCCAGCCCCATCAGGAAAGTATTTCCTGTGCAGTGGACAGAAGAAATAGGAGAGGTGAGCTCCAGATAGCCCCTGGGCCCAGGGAACTCTTCAGGAAAGTGTGTGTGTGTGTGAGAGAGAGAGAGAGAGGGAGAGAGAACACTGAAAAGTGTGAATCTGGTCATCTGGACCACTCACACCATGTATGATGGCTTCAGTAGCTAGGATATTAATTGAGATGTGTCCATCTCTCTTCTTCCATTTGCTTCTTTTTCAGAACTATTATATTGTTCTGTTTGACTAAAAATAAATGAGGCGTCACCTTTGGGAAAAGATTTTGTACCAGGCTCCCAAGTAGAGGACAAATTATGTTGGGAGTGAGATTTAAAATGTTCCTCAATGCTTTCTCTAATTTAGTGCCTGCTCAGAAGGATGATAATCTTAATTCTTGTTCTGAGGTGTCTGTCTGTATCTCCTCTGAAAATGACTCACCTAGCACAGAGCTGAAACACATCTGGGAGCAGGTGCCTTGGAGCAAGCACAATACTTTCAGCATAGCATCACCTATGTGACATTCTGCATCTACTTTGAAGGGACTGAAAGAAAGATGCACATGTGTAATGCTGACAGGAGAGAGCTGTGTTTGTGTGTACTCTCTGCAAGAAACTGCTTTACACAAAACAAATGAGTGTCCTCACTCAGCAATGTGCAAAGATAGAGTTCTAGGGAAAAAAAAAAAAAAAAAAAAAAAAAAAAAAAAAAAAAAAAGGTACAAGGTGTGCATATAGATATTTGTGTACACACACGCACCATGCTTTACCTAAAATCTCCCCTACAGAACATTTACTTCTTAAGTCCCTGCTTTATACACACTGGATACAGCTTTAAACCTCTTGGCAAACCAACAAACCAGAGTTACTTCTGCTAGTGTCTCAGTAATCTGCTGGGAAACTTTGTTGGATGTAATTATAAAGCTAGATAGAACTGGAAGTATCTCCAGTTTGCTTCTGTGGTTATAATAAATTCCACATGCATTTGTTTTTCATGATAGAGCTAATTGTTCTTTCTTTAATTTACATCACACAGATACCTCTTGTTAACTATTAGACAATACATTTCTGAGCCCATCACTTCTGTACTGTTACGGAAGAGGTGTCAGCAGCTGATCCTAATGGTCTTTCTATATGCTTACAAACTTTGCTGATGAAAGCAAAATCTTAAGCAACATTAATGCTTTAAGTGGTATAGATTGTTCTGTGATATTTAAACACATTAAGGGAATGGTTGAAGAAATAGTTGATAAGTTTCAATGTGAGAAAATGTTAAATGATGTATTCAGGAGCTAAAAATAGTAGCACTGCCAGTACATTACTGAGTAAAGAGAGGAATACAGAGATAAAGAAGGGAACAGTGGGTTGGAAGAGTAGATACGTGAGGATGGAGTATGTTGCTCAGCTGCAGTAAAAAATGTTAATATGATAAAAAGAGAAGCTCTGCTTAGAGAATCTTCTTTTTGCATCCAGATTTGGGCTAATGAAGTGTGAGAAAAGACCTACAGAGGAACTGGAAACTGAGTAGAGGTTAGTGAGGCAATGACTGATTTTCTAGAGTTTAAGCCTAATATGCAGATTATATCCAAAGAAAAAATAACAAAAATAATTAAAGTCATGGGAACTGGAGAGACCTCAATACGAGGAAAGATTAAATATGCTATGACTATTTTGTTTGGAAAGTAAAAGGAAGTAGGACATCAGAATTAAAAATAACAATAGCTAGAAAGCAATGTAGTCCTTCCAAAATTTAAAGAATGAAAAATAATTAAAGGGCAGCAGATAAAGAATAGTGAGCTCAATATACTATTCATGCAAATAGCAAAATCAACTCCCTATTTTAGAATGTTATTTTTAAAAGTTGCTTAGTAAAATCAGAAAGAAAAATAGACATACATGCTTCTGAAACCACAAGGACAAAACTGGAAAGGACAAGAAAAAACAGTCTCTCTTCTCCATGCAGGAAAAGTGACATTTAAAGGCAGTTTTCAGCATCAGATGACATTTTTGAAGACAACAGAGCTTCAAAAAGTAAGGCCAACATTCACACAGCAGCAGTTAACTTTCTCATGGCCTAGGAAATGCATCTTTTCATGCTAAGAAATTAATCTTTTAGTTCAACATAGATTAAACCTCTTTTACCTTTTATTCAGTTAATCCAAATGTTTTGACACCAGATGTTTGCAGTCATTCTGAAAGAGAGTGACAGTAGATAGGATTAATCAAAATGCTATCTGTAAGCCCTTCACATTTATCTCCATCTTTCTGAATGGAAAAATTTCAATAATAAAAATGAAAAAAATATTCCAAGACTAAAGAAAAAGACAAAAGGTGTTGATATCCTATGCTAGAAGTGCAAATCTGAAACCTAAAATTATATCTACTATGTCCAGCATCAAATGCGCAAAGTGATGCAGGACCAGCTGCATATAGTTCGAGGTGGTCTGTAGCGAGTTATTTCCAGTAGCTTTAATTCATGTGGGAAGGTCATCTCCCCTGGGAATTCTGCTATACAGTATTAAATAGAAACCCTATGCCTTCCTCTGCCTACTGGCGGGAGAAGAAAAATCAGCTGTCTTGGTGTCATTATGGAATTATCAGTATCTCACACCTTATTGTCCACACACTTTCACACTTGTGGCCTTGCACATATTTATTTGTGTGCCAGAGAAGTAGAAGCCCTGTCTCTTACAGATGACAGCTGGAGAACTTGCTTTGCCTGCTAGATGCTGCTTTATGAAAACCTTGCTTACAGTTCCATTTCCAGAGAGGCAATTAATTGAACTGAATAATCAACTTGGTAGAAGAACCACAAACAGCAACACAGCATCCATGCATGACCAAGCAATACTGAAATTCTCTTACTGCTTTGTGGGTGAGACACAAAGTAGCAGAATTACTGGGAGGAGGGGTTAAATTCTCATGGTAAGTTGGGTACACTGTCCCATAATGAGACAGCTACTAGGGTGTGCCAACTATTATGGGCATTGGTGCTTTGCTCATAAGACAGTGAATATCAAAAGACAAAAGAAAGGAGTATGTCTCTTCTTTTTCCTCCTGACTTTCCATGTCAGCAGCTGTAACAAATTATTATTGGTTTTGTTTCATCCTTCTCTCTCCAGTTTTGTTTTTTAGTGCCGAAAAAGAAAAGTTTCAGTCATTGTAGGCTGATTTCCCATTGGAGTCAGTCTTGTGCAATCACTGTGTCTCTGTGTGAACATGTGTTTAGATCTGTATTCCTGTCTCCATCTCCTTTGCAGAGTAGCTTCTGCACCTGTTTGAGTCAAGACTGGCAAATGAACAGTAGTCTTTCAGTAATTAAGTTCCTGCAAATATTATATGCAGAAGAAAGGCCTGATAAGTGCCTCAAGTGAGAAACAGTTTGCAGCATAGCTTATCAGTCAGGAGTATACAAGTATGACAGAGATCTCATAAATATGTCTATTATATTTCTAAGACACCAAGTCAGTCAAAATCTAGAAGAAAATAATCCTTATTAGCTCTGGCTCAAGGGAACCACTTGTTCTACCAACAGACTGTGATTGCCCCAGTTTAGACTTGATTTTCTTTTTAGGGCTAAATGAAGCAGTACAAATGTCTCTCTTCAAGCCACATGTGCATATTGATAGTGTTGTTCTGCTGCTCTTCATATCCACTGCTTTGTGTAGTCTAAAACTGTGTGTGTAAATAAATCAATAGTACACAAAGTTTGCTATCAGCTCAACCAAAGGACCCTTCTCAGGGGTGATGAGCAATATATCTACATGCCCTGCGTTGTATTAATTAAAATGCCAATTCTTGTGACAATAAATTTCAAAGGTAGTGCTGGTCCAAGTACATAACATAGTAAAGGTGATTTATTTAAAAAAACCAGCCACTATATAAATTAAAAGTTAATGACAGGACTCTATCAAGGTTGATAAATTTCAGTTCATACATGAAGCTTTACAGAAAATCCACTTCTGATCCTGGAGCTTTTTAGTTTTGCTCATCTCACAATAGTTACTGGAACATAGGGCTGTGTGGTGGCTTGACCCAGACTGGATGCCAGGTGCCCATCAAAGCTGCTCTATCACTCCCCTCCTCAGCTAAACAGGGGAGAGAAAATATAAAGAAAGTCTCATGGGTCAAGACAAGGACAGAGATCATACAACAATTGCCCATCATGGGCAAAACAGACTTGACTTGGGAAAATCAGTTTATTACCAATCAAAATCAGAGTAGGATAATGAGAAAATAAAAACTAAATCTTGAAACACCTTCCCCCCACCCCTCCCTTCTTCCTGAGCTTAACTTCACTCCCAGTTTTCTCTACCTCCTCCTCCTGAGTGGCACAGGGGATGGGGAATGAAGGTTGTGGTCGGTTCGTCACATGTTGTTCCTGATGCTCCTTCCTCCTCAGGGGGAGGACTTGTCACACTCTTTCCCTGCTCTAGCATGGGGCCCCTCCCGTGGGAGACAATCCTCCATCATGAGTCCTTCCCACAGGCTGCAGTTCTTCACAGACTGTTCCAGCGTGGGTCCCTTCCATGGGGCGCAGTCCTTCAGGAACAGACTGCTCCAGCATGGGTTCCCCATGGGGCCACAAGTCCTGTCAGGAGCCTGCTCCAGCGTGGGCTTCCCATGGGGTCAGAGCTTCCTTCAGGCAACCACCTGCTCCAGCATGGGCTCCTCCCCGGGCTGCAGGTGGGTCTCTGCTCCACCGTTCCCCTCCCTGGGTGCAGGGGCACAGCTGCCTCACCAGGGGCTGCACCACAGGCTGCAGGGGAACCTCTGCTCCGGCGCCTGGAGCACCTCCTGCCCCTCCTTCTTCTCTGACCTTGGTGTCTGCAGAGTTGTTTCTTTTCCATATTCTCACTCCTCTCTTCAGCAGCATTTCCTATTGCACATTTTTTCCTCCTTTTCTTAAATATGTTCTCACAGAGGTGCCCCCCACTGTCACTGATGGGTTTGGCCTTGGCCCGCAGTGGGTCTGTCTTGGGGCTGGCTGTCATTGGCTCTATTAGACATAGGGGAAGCTTCTAGCAGCTTCTCACAGAAGTCACCCCTGTAGCACCCCTGCTACCAAAACCTTACCAAGCAAACCCAATACATTTCACTCCTTGCCTCTGTGGATCACATATTTATCATTGAAATCCACATTCGTCACATAAATTTCACAAACTTCATTCACATCAACAAAAAGAATTCCCTACACCAAAATTAAAAAAAAACCCATAATCACAACACCAAACAAAAGTGGACAATTTACACACAATCCATCCCTTGTCCCTTCACCACAATTACAACAACAGAAATTTCCTACAATCATTTTGCTCTTCTCTCTCTAGATGTGTTCAGTCCATGTTTTGCCCATTACCTCTCCCAGTTTACCATCCTTATCTCAAATTCTCCATGCCCTGTGTTGGGTACCAGAAAGGACTGTAGTGAGTTGACCTTGGCTGAACATCAACCAGGTGCCCATCAAGACATTCTATCACTCCCCTCCTTAGCAGGACAGGGAAGGGAGAAAAGATGGAAAAAAAACCCCTTGTGGGTAAAGATAAAGGCAGTTTAATAACACAAAAGCAAAGGCCAAAAGATTTATTCTCTACTGCCCATCAGCAGGCAATGTCCAGCTACTTCCTGGGAAGCAGGGCGTCAGCACACGTAGCAGTTGCTCCAGAAGACAAATACCATACTAATGAGTGCCCCCCAGCACAGTAAGGCCATCGATGCCAGGTAAAAGCACATAGCTGTGGTTTGTACTAGCATGTTCCCAAATTCCCTCATGCTCCCCACAAAATAGCTCCCCCAGCACAGTAAAGCCAGGGCAAAGCACATACCCATTATTTGTATTAACATGTTCCCAAGCTCAGCAAAATAAAGAGATAAGCAGTGGAACTGACAAACCCTGTGACCCACACAAGACCTTGTCATTTAATAACTACTGTAGCTATAATATGCTTAATAAAAAACTGCTGTTATCTCAAGGCCCACATTTGTTGCCAAAAGCAGGACTGTGGTGGGTTGACCCTAGCTGGAGGCTAGGTGCCCAGCAAAACCACTCTATCACTCCCCTCCTCAGCTGAACACAGAAGAGAAAATATAATTAAAGGCTCATGGGTTGAGATAAGGACAGGGAGATCACTCAGCAATTACTATCATGGGCAAAACAGACTTGATTTAGGGAAATTAGTTTAATGTATTATCAATCAAAATCAGAGTAGAATAATGAGAAAATAAAAACTAAATATTTAAACATCTGCCCCTTGGGTGCACCTCCTTCCCCTCCTTCACTGACCTTGTTGTCTGTAGAATTGTTTCTCTCACATATTCTCACTCTTCTCTTTGGCTGCAATTGCTGTGGTTCTGCAGATTTTCCCCTTTCTTAAATATATTTTCACACAGGTGCTACCACCATTGTCACTGATGGGCTTGGCTTTGGCCAGTGGGAGGTCTGTCTTGGAGCTGGCTGGCATTGGCTCTGTTGGACATAGAGGAAGCTTCTAGCAGCTTTCCACAGAAGCCACCCCTGTAGTCCTGCCACTACTAAAACCTTGCCATGTAAACCCAATACAGACTGGAAGGAGCCTTTTGGGTCACTGAAGTCCACATGTACTGTGTGGCCTTTGTGTCATCTTAAAGGATGGACCTCAGCTTAAAGGATCACTGACAGACAGCTGCCAGGATACGCGTGATCTACACATGAGCAGCAAGCCTGACACATCAGACTGACTACCAGTGCAGAAGAGAGATCACTGCATAGTGAGACCCCTCTCACCCCCCATTGCAGACTTGGATATACACTCTGTCCCCAGGGTGGGCTGAATAGATAGGGCAGGGCTGTGCCGCTGCTAAAGGCAATTGTGCCACATAATACCTGTCAAAAACTAAGCAGGCAACATTTTAAAATAATCCTACGCCATTTCAGCCAAAATATGTTAAAGACCAATCTGCGTATTTCTTCTTGTGCCATTGTTCTTCTCTGTTCTGCCTCCTTTATGATTATTTATACCTGCAAGGGATTATGATTCAGAGATGCAAAGCACCTCATTGGCAGGTGGGGCCTCTATTTCTGATGAATGGCTTGTGAAAATCAGCACCCATATAGGGAGCTAAATATTTACACGGACAAAGATTCTATAGATTGGCTACACAGATCTGTTCAAACTCCCCAAAATGGTGACTACAGAGGGGACACTGGAAAGCCAAACATGATAGTCCTTTTTTTCCACCACATGACTGTCATTAAAACAATATTTAGGCAGCCTCAAGTGGGTGATCTGACATGTATCTGTACTCCAAACAAGTGCCTGGAGATGTACCTCTCAGGTGATGGAGATGCCAGCATTTCAGCCATGAAGTGGGTGCACTCCTGGTAGTGGCGGGGATGGCCACTGGCTTCTTGGGAGAGGAGAGATAGTGAACAGGCTATGGGACAGCTTAAACATCAACAAGTTGTATTAACCCACTAACACTGAGATTCCCTTTGAGTCATCCTATTTTACTTATGATAACAGACAAAGAAAAGCAGAAAAATACCCCATATTGCAACACATAATCCCCACTTTCATAGATACTTTAAAGGTTATAAATGGTTCCTTCTTCCCTATTTCAATGAGAACAGAGGTCAGTCTATCTCCCCCCTTTATCTTCCTCCTCAAATGCAGAGTATTGTTATTCTTCCTGTCTGAAAGATTAAAATAATGTAGTTGTTAGCTAAGAAATTCTTGTTTGTCACAAGTTTATTATTCAATAAATGAAACCTTTTTGTTTTAGTTCCTGACATTGTGCTATCTTCAACAGAGCATTGTCATCAAAACAAGCAGAGAGAACAAGGCTGCATAGGAGTAGATATTTACACCATTCAAAACAAATTCATCATTTCAAATATTGATTGAAGTGAAGGGGAATTCTCTTTATTTTGTAACTCAGTGAATGGAAAACTGGTTCTGAAGTAGGTGAGCACATTTTACAGAACTACTCACCATAAACAGCTTCCCCCCCTGCCAGAAGAAAGTAACCACTGATAAACAATTTTCCCATAGCTACAAAACTGATATGTAGAAGTTAAATTGTTCAAGGCTAATCAGGCTAATATGAGGGAGAGGAAGTTTACCCTCCATTTCCCAACAGATTCTCTTTAATTTTGCAGTCACATTGACAGGTGGCCTCATCACTCAGGCATTACAGACCACCTTGAAGATATCAGCACCGTTGGCCTTTGAAGTCAGAATAATCAACAAGCCATTTGATACTCTATCAGATGAAATGGCCCTGTCAGAAAAGGCTGGCTCTCAGGTGTACTGATTGTCTATCGAAAGGAGATAACTTGATACAGTTTACTACAGTACAGATTCATAGACCTTGTGGGATGCTATAACAGATGTCTTTTTAGATGCACTTCTTCACAACGTCTCTTAAAAAAATATTCCCAAGCCACTTTTAACAGAAATTATAATACTCCAATTTCCTGTCTACAATATTCCCACAATACTTCAAATTCCTGTGAAGAAAGGCAAATGTATTAGCTATGGTTAGGGTCACAGATGCAGAGATCAATGTGACATATCCATGTATAAATCCCGTTAAAGCTTTAATTCAGATATTGGATAGTAGCTATTATTAGGAAAGTCTCTATTGTTTTACAGTGGTTAACATTCTGGAAGCTGCTGAAATCTGGCACAATATTATTTTCAGAAAAGGACTTTTTTATTTCTTTAGGATTATCCAGAACAGTAGGTGGTTTTTTTTTCAGGCTACTTTGATGTCTCAGAATATCTAGTTATCCTTGATTCTAACATTATGACATGCACTCAACAAATATTATATCTTAAAGAAGCCCAGTGGTTTAACAGAAACAAAATTTTAAAAATCATTACCTTAATTTTGACTTTCACATATCCATATAAATGTTTATTTTCAGAATTAAGTATTGACTGGAAAGGTTCAAGTGTTTTGTAAATCTGTAGGACAGTGAGATTGAAAAGTACAAAGTTTGGGTTTTTTTCAGTTCAAACAAAATTTCAGCTATTGATATATAACAAGGAAATTCCTTCTTAATTAATTAATTTATGGTTCCAAAATCATGGGAATAGTTCTTAAAAAAGTTAAAGATCATTCATTTATGTTTAGGGTGAATTGGAGTTGAAAGCAAGAAAAAAAAATGTTGAAAAGAATGTTTTATTGTTTAACTGAGTTTTTGACTAATCCATAAGGTTTACTTGTGCAGATGTGAATAAAAATATTTATTTCAACATTAGCAGTAAGTCTAGTAGTAGTTCATGTCAGAGTTTGGTAAAGTTATTCTATGGCTGTGTCTATTTATAAGACTTTTTTCCATGAAAGACTCTGGCTTGTTCTAATAGTACTTATTCATCAGGAACAATCACAGAATGTTCATTCAGTAGTAAGTGGTCTATTTGATATAATTAGAACAGCTCAAGGAGTTAAAATCACCCCTTTCTTAATGTGCAGGTGTGTTAGGTCTTGCAGTCTGCATGCAGGATCACACTGGAGTCCGTGGCAGAGGACAGCTGCTCTGATTTATTAGACCTTTGGAAACAGTATTGCTCCTGTTATCTACATATAATCCCTTAAATTGACAGCTAAAGCCTGAAGCAACACCATTGGACAAATCTTCAAATACCAACTTTGGTGCTGACAATAAATACAGAAAGGAAAGGAAAGATGGAAAACTGGAAGGGAAAAAAAAATGTGAACCTTAAATATAGATCATTTTTCTTAAGGGAAGATTAATAACCATCTTCATGGAGCTGCATTAATGATTTTTAAGCAACTTGCTTCTGATAGTAATTATTCTTCATAATCTCATCTCTTGTAACAGTCAGTTTCATGGTAAATGATGCATTGTGATTTTCTGTGCAGGGTGAAAATAAATCAAGGAAACATACAGAGACAAACCTTCTGCAAAGATGGAGTACCTGAAGTAATTCTGTAGATTGACTACAACTGAGGCTTGTCACAGAGGCCTTGAGTGATGTAGTTTCTGACTGCAATGAAGATTTTTCAGGGGTGAATTTGGTGTACTACGTGCAATGCAACATGCCTGACAAACAAGACATGAACCTCTGTCCTTACATCCTACTGTCCAAATGATGTGCATGACAGTTAAGTAACGATAAAAATGAGGAACGTGTTCTGAATTTATTTTAGACAAACATTTGTTGATGGTTTAGATTGTGATTTTTTGGTAACAAAGTAGAGAAAGTGTGCATAAAAAATATAATGACGAATGCTGTCTCTTAGTCCTAGAGAAGTCTGGGACTCACAGGCTGTTTAGGAAAAACAGGAAAAAGTGACAAGAAGGGACATTTACTGTCTATGCAAAGAAGCATCTTGAATACATAGAGCTTTGCTCTATGATTGAGAACAGGTTGTGAGGCTGTAGGTCAGGGGCCCAGAAAAGGAGCAGGACAAGTCTTATGGTCATAGGCCCTGCCTCCCAGCATCTGCAAGCAATCCAGGAGATTTCTGGAGATGGTCAGGGACAATTTTTTAATAAAGGTGATGGACTATGGAAGGTTTTTTTGTGGATCTGCTCCTCATGATTAAGGTAGAACTATTTGGAGATGTGGTAGCTGCAGCACTGACAAGCTCAGACTTCAGGAGACTAGATTTTGGGTTGTTCATGGAACTGGTAGGCAGGATCCTGTAAGAGACAAAGGACCCATGTAGAACTGGCCAGTCTTCAAGGACATCATCCTCAAAGGACAAGAATCATCCACCCTGACCTGAGTAGGCAAGAATATCGGCATGCATGGCAGGAGAAGGGCTGACTGAGCAACCTGAGTGAGTACAACTGTTAAAAGGAAGTATACAAGAGATGGGGGCAGGAAGATGAAACTGAGGAGGAATACAGAAGCATCACCAAGGCAAGCAGAGATGGAATTAGGAAGGCTAAAATTTGGCTGGGGTTAAAACTGATGAGAGATGTAAATCAGAAACAAGAAGAGCTTCTACAGATATATTAGTAGCAAAAGTAAGGTCAAAGAAAATGTGACTCCACTTCTTAATGGAACAGGTGATCTTGTGCTGAAGGACATGGAAAAGGCTTTGGTACCGATACCTTCCTTGCTTTAGTCTTTACTGCTCACAGATCTTCTCATCTCTATGCATTACAGAAGAGTTTAAGGGAGACAGATATTACCCAAAGCAGAGGAAGATAAAGTTAGGGACTAATTAAGTAAGCTGGACATAAGATTGACACAAGTCAATCAGATGTATTAGGAGGTATTCAAGGATATCAAAGGAACTGGCTTAAGCCATTGAACGGCATTTGATAAACTTGCAGCAATTACAGTAAGCTCCTGCTTGCTGGAAAAAGCCAAATGCCATGCCCATATTAAAAAACAGTGAGGAAAACGATGTTCATCCTAAACTCAGTGTCTGGGAAGATTGTGGAATACATTCTTCTGGAAACTATTTCTAGGCATACAAAAGATAAGGTGACTGGAAATAGCCAGCAAGGATTTTTCAAAGAAAATGATATCTGACCAACCTGACTGTTTTCTGTGATGAAATATCTAGCTTTGTGGATAAGGAGAAAGCAGTGAATGTCATCTAGACTTTAGCAAGACCTACAGCACTGTTTCTGACAGTGTCCTTGTAGCTGAACTGACGAGAGATGGATTGTATGGGTGAACTATAATGTGACTGGAAAACTAGCAAGACACTTGGGCAAAGAGAGCAATGGTCAGTGGTTACAAGCCAGCTGGTGTCTGGTAGTGAACGCCATCCCTCAGGGACTGATATGGCACTGTTTATCTTCATGTTCTGTTCATCATGCTCTCTGATGTCTTCATCATTCATGTCAGGACAGTCATGCAGAGGAACCTCGGGAAATTCAACAAAGAGAAATGCGAAATCCTGCATCTGGCATGGAATAACCCCATGCAACATTACAGTCTGGGGCCAACTAGATCAAAGCAGATTTGTAAAAACAGATAGGGGATCCTATGCAAACCTGTGCAATATTGCAGCAATGAAGGCTGCCTGCATATAAAAAACACAACCTGCAGGTTTTGTGAAGTTGTCCCTCTGACACTGGTGGGTCACAATTGGGATGCTGTGCCCAGTTTTGGGGCCTTCTATAAGAGAGAGGCCTAGAAACTGGAGGGTGCACAGTATGTCCACTATAATGGTGAGAGGACTGGAGAACACTATGCATTAGAAAAAGCTGCTGAAGGAAGAAATATTGTTTAGTCTGGAGAAGAACAGGTTGACATGTGATGTAGTTGCAAGTTTTTAACTATCTGAAGAGGCCCTGTAGAGAAAAAGGAGTCAGGCTCTTTCCATAGCTATACCTCAACAGAATAAAAGATTATTGGCACAAGTGGCAGGAAGGAAAACTCTCACTAGGCATAAGGAAAAAAAAAATACTTACAATGCAAGGGATAAAACACTAGAACGGATTGTCGAATCTCTGTTCTTGGATGTGTTCAAAAGGCCCTGAGCAACATGGTCTAACTTTGAAGTTATGTCTGTTTTGAGTGGGAGAATGGACTAGATGGCCTTCAGACACCCCTTGCACCCCAAATTATTCTATGATTCTATGGTTGCATTCCCAGCATTATTCATGTCAGGACCTGAATTTACAACTTTGCTGCAGACATATAAAACATGGCTGAAGATTTTCCAAACTGATGCAGTTAATTGAATATTATATACAAAAGTCATATCTTTCACCTTATCTGATGTATTTATATTAATCCTCTCCCAGAACCCGTTTCCAAGTTGACTTGTTGCTGCAAATCCACTTGGTCAGACCTGAAAATACATACAAATCTGGCAGAAGACATCTTCCAGTGGCATATCTATAGCAACTGAGTGGGCAATCAAACCAGGATCACTCTTAAGGAAGCTGTATTCCTAATCCACCCGAACTTTCTGAATACTAGCATATGTGCTCGTCATCATCTATTTTGACCTCTATCGGGTTTCACTGTACAAATTTGTAATAATATATACAACTTCTGAATTTTATATTTTCTGTTCTTTTTCTTAGGCTAACTTTCATCTGCATCAGCAGAATTTTGAATTCTGCATGAGTTCAGAATAAGTAATTGAATGTAAGTTTTAGTCAAATGCCAGCTGTCATCTCTAATAATGTATCAAGCACAACAGGCAAACAGAGAAGTTTTAATAACAAGCGAAAACACTGTCGAACTAAATTTATTTCCAGATGTGGTGAGGGAGGTTTTCACTCCTTTCTCCAACAGGACTGGTGCTCTAATGCCTTTCAGCATGATTTTTTAGGCATTCATTTGTTATGTAACATCCATCAATTATAAAATATATTTATGAGGTCTTGCTAGCAGTCGTTAACAGCAGTATTGTGGGATCACATTTACAAGGCCTAATGAAATGGGAGAGCAAGAGTAATTGGATTGAAATTGGTAAATGAAAACTCATTCCGGGGGGAAAAAAGGTGTAAAATTGATGAGGTCTGACGTGTCATCAAATGGTGAGGATTAAATTAAGATCCAGTGGAGACATATACAGTGCTTATTATAAGTGTTTAATTGCAAGAATAACAAATGCCTCACAGAAATGCACAGCTAAGCATTAGCCTTCTTTCTACTACTAAATGGAGTAATGTGGATAAATCTTTTCTTATCCTCAGACTGAGTATTTGTCCCACATTTTTCTGTTTTTTTTGTTTATTTGTAAAATATAAAATATAAAGCAAAATATTTTTCTTTCAAAGAGAAAGCTAATTTGGTGAATTTAAATCAGATGCTTGGAAGTACTTTATCTGTATTCTTAGGAAAAAAACCCAAATGCATTCCAGCTCATTCTCAGATGAAAAGTTAGGTATTGGAAAAGTTAGAATGATGAAAAGTTTGAGGTTTCTTCCCCTTTAAGAAAAAGCAATTGCTAGTAATAAAAACTGTTAAACAGTGAGCTGAATTTGAAGGTCTCCAGTCAGTGCCAATTATCTCTGACAGGAATGAAAAATGGTTCCAGTGACATAAATTACGCCGAAAGTTTAGGGTGTCTTTGAAAGAGGCTGATTGGATCCAACAATTATTTTTTTGAGTAATTACCTGTAGTGTCAGCAGGTTTCTTTCCCACCTTAACCTAAAAACACAAATCTATGTGCTAGACATAAAAGTTTTCACTCGCTTGGCTTAATGGATAAAATGCAGTACAGTAAGTTGATGAATTGTGCTGAATTCACAACTTCATACAAGGCTAAGATGCTCTGTTTTCAGGGTTGCTAGGCTTACAATCTGTCTTATCAAATGGCCACTCTTATGTCTCATATAGATTACTTATCTGAGATCCTTGTCTGCAGTACAGATCAGTAAATAACCAGAAACTACTCTTTGGTGCATGGTAGGTGAAGATGTAAGAAATATTCCACAAATCCCTGATCAACAACATCAGTACTTTGTCCTCAACCCTGAAAGACTGTTATAAAACTATCACAAAATAAAGTCCAAACAAGTAAGAAGTCCAGTTGCCATCATGATAACACCTGTGAATGCTGCAGAAGAGTAGTAGCTACAATTAGTAGCTATAACTGGTGCAAAAGAGAAAATTCTGATTTAGTTGGAAAATTAACTGTAGTATCACTCCATCTTTTCCCAGAAAAAAGACAACATCCAAAAATTTTGTGTGGATAGTATATTCTGACCACTAAACAGCATAATAATAGTAACAGCAGAACAAACTGTAGAAATAAATTTGTTTTTTTCTGCCTGGAGAGGGTCATTATAGAAGATGTCTTGTCTTCTGGGAAATTCCACTTTAGAATAGGAAGTCACTTGTGTGATGAGCACAGAAGTAAATGAAGATTTCATCTGCTGCCTACAATGCACTGGAGGACTATGTCTTCTGCACCCCAGGTTTACTGCATAAATCATGATGCAAGGTTGCCCAAAGGTGCAAAGGACTGACTGTGGACCTCTGTGGACACTTGTGCTTTCCAGTGCATAGTAGGTCAGCTACATTCATTTTCTATACAATATTAAAAATAGTCCTAGAAATGACTGCTGTAATCTTGTCACTCACAGGAAATCACTAGTCTGAACTACTGTCCATAAAAAGTCAGAAAATTTTTTCTAGTCAGTTCCACACTGAAGGTATTTTTTCCTACAACATAACAGAACTCAATGGCATGCCGGTTAAAATGAAGAGCTCATTTTAGAAAGGCAGCCAATCTTGATTTAAAGATGCCAACAGGCAAATTTACACCATCCCTTGGAAATCTATTCCAATGGTCAATTACGCTCACTTAAAAAGCTGCATCTTATTTCCAAATTTGTTTAAATTTAGCTTCAAGCTGATTGGGTCCTGTTACAGATGTGCCTCCTTTAATGACGTTTCCACAGCACCAAAAATGTTCTCCCTGTATAGCACTTTTCACTTCTGCCATGCTGATGTTGCTGTGAAAGGGGGAAAAATAGAGAAAAGGCACACATTTTGACATGGGAGATTTTCTCAATGGGGAATCTGTAACACCAACTACTTTATTCCTGAAATACCAGTTTGGATGAGTGTGCCAACAACATAATGTTTGATCACTCTGGTCATGCAAGTCAGCTCAAAACACACTCAGAAAGTATGAGAGCACGTTGCCAGGGATAACAAGTTGCTTAGTTTGCACAGCTCAGACTCTGAAAATCTAGCCCAGATGCTGATACCTCTATGAGAGCGATCAGCCATGATGGGGCAGCAGCTGTTGCTAGGAACTGGGACAGGCCCCCTCTGGTACCACAAGTAACCAGTGCTCATCAACATCTCCAACTGCTGTAAGCAGCAAGACTGATTTTTCACCTGCCTGACTGTCCTATCTTGACCATTTCTTTCACCACAAGGTCTATCTTACGTATTGGAAAAAAAAAAATCAATTTTGCTTCTGCTGCTGAGAAGCCTTGAACATTGATATTTGACATTTTACTGTGGAAATCCAACAGCCAGCTCTAAAGGATGAAAGAAAACAAAAATCTGTTCCTAATTTACCAGCTGATACAGCAAGTACATTAATTATGTTACTTCTACGTTAGAATACTGCCAAAACGGATTATACTTCTCACTAGCTTGCTAGGTGATTACATAAATACTTCAGAATATTTACTCTGAAAAGTCCTTCTCAAGCTACCCATTTTTCTGAATGGTCGTTTCACATCAAAATCTGTCAGCAAGATAGAAAAAGCACGGACAATGCCAACTTGTCTGTTTGTTTAGATCATATTTAAGTAATTTTTCTGTGTTTATTCCTCTTCTGTTTTCAGATTAACACAGCTGTTTTGCTCAGGAAAATCATTACTCACCAATCATAACAGAGAGCTAGTAGCAAGGGACAAAATATCAGCAAGTTTACAAGTTGTTGGATTTCGAATTGAATGAAAGGAAGCACCTTGGGCACTATTCCATGCTGCAAGTTGACATGTCATTCTGCAGCCTCTAGTCTGACCTTTTCTTAACATCAGCTGAAAAACAAAGAGACTATGCTGTTAGAGCAGCTGCTGTACCTCTAGGCAGGTAACAGGATCATCTTCATGAATGACATCTATGTCACATTTGCAGCATGTCAGGAAGTTCTTAAAACTCTGCAGATCAGAACAACGCAAGATTTTCATATTGACCTTGAGGTGATGATCAAATATGGTCACTTGCAAACTGCAGACATGTGGAGGCCAGCCATGAAACAATGAATGTTAGAAACTTCTGTTATGTCAAAGATCCATTTATATCCTAAGTGACATATTCATCCTATTTTCAAAAAGGAAAGCAGAAAAACCACTGTCATCTTTGATAATGATTCTGTTTCTATAAACTTACTCTTCTATGTTATTTTATATGTGATTGCTTCTTCATGGAGTTTCTCACAGCCTTATCCAATTGTGACCTGTTTAACACAACCCTAAGTATTTCTACCTCATACATTTATTTAAAACCACACTAAAAATTATACTTAACAGTCAACAGACATATATTCTCCATTACTGAGACATCCTATTGATATTTTTAAGCAGCACTGAAAGTTGACTGTTTAATAATATTATTTGTTTTATATATTTTGTTCAGTTCCTAGTCTGAGGTAGCTCTTTACCTTTCCTGTCTGATTTATTTTATTAATCATTGAGTAGATTTCATAGAATTGGAAATCAGAAATGTGGCAATGAATAGGTCAGCACTGGTATTTGTGTAATATGTGCATTTCTGGAAAACAAGAATCACATGCCCAAGAATAAAGATGATAGAAGGATTAGGACTTGTATGATTTAACAGGCTTTAACAAGCAATATAACCATACAGAAGGGTTAGTGATGTACAGCTGTTTCACCACCTAATGAAACTTGTAACTAAACATTCTAAATTATGTTTGGCAGATTGGTCTTTTAGGAATGAGAACCACAAAACCCAGTACTCAGAACAGCAAGCTTCTTAAGCAGATAATAGAAACAGTAAGGAAAAAAAGGTTTCACTGTAATTGTGCTGCTTTCTTGAAGACACAGGCCTTCTCTTCCAGTTGGATTTCATAATCCTCAGTCTTCTTCTGGAGCTGAAGCCCGAAAGACTTGCAGAATCAGAGAATAGTTCAGATCAGAAGGTGTCGTGGTTCAATTGCTCCCCCTGCCGCCCTACCTCCTTGCTGGGCCTCGAGGTGCTTGGGGTGATTCTAACCTCCTCCTGAGCCACACACCAGCCTGGGGAGATAAGCACTGCTAATGGCAGCAAACACAAGTGTTAAGGTGCAACAGTTGAGACCAATAGCAGAATCATAGAATCATAGAATCATTCATATTGGAAAAGGCCCTTGGGATCATCGAGCCCAACCATCAGCCCTACTCTACAAAGTTCTCCCCTACACCATATCCCCCAGCATCTCATCTAAACGACCCTTAAACACATCCAGGAATGGTGACTCCACCACCTCCCTGAGCAGCCTATTCCACTATCTAACCACTCTTTCTGTGAAAAATTTTTTGTAATGTCCAGTCTAAACCTTCCCTGTTGGGGTTTAAAGCCGTTCCCCTTTGTTCTATCACTAATCACCCATGAGCAGAGACCAGCTCCAACCTCTCTACAATGTCCTTTCAGGCAGCTGTAGAGAGTGATGAGGTCTGCCCTCAGCCTTCTCTTCCTCAAACTGAACACTCCTAGCTCCCTCAATCTCTCTTCATAGGATTTATTCTCCAGGCCCTTCACCAGCTTCTTTGCCTTCCTCTGCACTCGCTCCAGCACCTCAATATCTACTGAGGTGCCCAAAACTGGACACAACACTCCAGGTGTGGCCTCACCAGTGCAGAGTACAGGGGGACTATCACCTCCCTGCTTCTGCAAGTCACACTATTTCTAATACAAGCCAGGATGCCGTTGGCTCTCTTGGCCACCTGGGCACACTGCTGGCTCATGTTCAGCTGGTTGTCAGTTAGAACCTCCAGAGTCTTTTCTTCCAGACACTCTCCAGCCACACCTCCCCAAGCCTGTAGCCATGCAGGGGGTTGTTGTGGCCCAAGTGCAGGACCTGGCACTTGGCCTTGTTGAAGCTCATCCCGTTAACGTTGGCCCACCAATCCAATCTATCCACGTCTCTCTGTTGTGCCTCCCTATCTTCATGCAGATCAACATTCCCACTTAACTTGATGTCAGCTGCGAATTTACTGATAATACTCTCTATGTCTTTATCAAGATCATCAATAAAGATGTTGAACAGAAATGGTCCCAACACCGAGCCCTGAGGAACACCACTTGTGACTGGCCGCCAGCTGGATTTAGCTCCATTGACCACCACTCTCTGGGATCATCCATCCAGGCAGTGCTTGACCCAACAGACCATTCGCTCATCCAGGCCATGGGCAGCAAGTTTTTCTATGAGAATTCTATGGGGAACCATGTCAAATGCTTTTGGAAAATCCAGGTCGATAATATAGACAGCTTTTCCTTTGTCCAATAGTCGGGTCATCTTGTCATAGAAGGAGATCATGTTTGTCAGGCAGGACCTGCCTTTCTTTCACCCTTGCTGACCGGGCCTGATCCCCTGGTTGTCCATTATATGACTTTTAATGGCACCTGAGATGACCTGCTCCATGACCTTCCCTGGCACTGAGGTCAGACTGACAGGTCTATAGTTTCCTGGATCCTCCTTTCTGCCTCTCTTGTAGATGGGTGTCACATTTGCCACCCTCCAGTCCAATGGGACCTCCCCAGTTAGCCATGACTTCAGGTAAATCATGGAAAGTGGCTTGGTGAGCACATCTGTCAACTCTTTCAGCACCCTTGGGTGTAACTCATCTGGTACCACAGACTTGTGTGCATCCAAGTGGTGTAGCAGATCTCTTCAACTGTGCTGACCTCAATATGCTTCCTCTCCCCATCTCCCAGCTCATGAGTCTGGGTGTCCAGGGAACAGCCAGTTCCACTGCTAAAGGCTGAAGCAGACTAGGCATTGAGCTCCTCATCCTTTTCCTCATCAGAGGAATTGTGCAGAATTGCACACCCATCAAGTTCTTGTGCAACTGGTGGAAGACACCAGAATACCTCATTGTTCCAGCTGGGCCAGAGTGAAAAACTACCTGACGAAAATCAGTTATCTTGGACCCTATAAACAGTGACCCTAATCGAGACCATTTGAGCTCTCCTGGACCACAGGGCATTTGTGACCAACATCTCCCCTGAGTTGGGATGCCTCTTAGGTATCAACTGCTCGAGGTACCATCTGCTGTTACAGCCAACAGGAGGCCAGGCCAAAGTTAGCCTGCTTGAGTCTCAATTATTGCCCATTGAGGAATGCTGATACATTGTGTGTATTTACTCTAAACTCAAGAAGAAGGAAATTTTTGATCTAGCTTCTTTCACTCACTCTCTCTCTGCTTACTGATGTGTTTGGATATACACATTTTCATGAGTGTGGATACATAATTATTCCACTGGATTCAAATACTTTTGTCTGTCTGTGTTCTTGTGCATCTTGTTGTTCCTCAATACGCATGTATATATGTACTGATTTAAAGTACCATATAGTAAGTTAGTGTGACTCTTGTAATCTCTGAATCTGTAGTTAAGTAGCTATTTTAATTATAACATATTTTACTGAATTATTTTGTAAACCTTTGGACTGGTTAATGATTAAGTGCTGCTAGTCATTAATAAATCTTGATTTGCTGCTAAATCAGTACTGTGTTAATACTTTCATCCGCAATAGAAGGAACCTCAGGAGGTCACCTAGTCTAATCTGCTGCTCATGACGAGGTCAGTGCTTGAGGCAAGCTTCTCATTATGGCCTGCCTGAAATCTTCACATCTTCACGTCCCATCACCTAGGAAAATTCCCTAAGTTGGGGAATTCTGGGTTCTTTTGGTCCTTTTTCTGTCCCAATGCAAGTCAGTATTTTTAGCTGGTTTTCCATTCATTAAGCAATGTGTAGAGGCTTACAATTTCTCAGAAGTGAAAGGGAAAATTCAGAGAAGTTCCACCATGCTCTAAGATGGCAAATAAGAAGGGTCACAGCAACTGTGTGAGGAGCTCTAGAGAGAAATGGAGCATGAACTGTAACTTTTAGGTGCTGTTAAGAGTATAGGAATAGAGAAGATTGATACTAGTTTTCAGTAGGCTTCTCAAACTTTTTCTACTCCATCTGAACATAATTTACAGTTTTTTCTCTTTCTACATTCTTAGTCAGACTGTGCCACTGAAATAGTCTGTGTCTTAAAAATTCCTTCAGATCTTGTCCATGGATGGACAGGCAAGTGCTTATTGTGTAAAAGCTTAATGGAAATCTAGTTTGACATAATCAAAGATGTGACAACCTAAGAATATCCAGATGCTCTAAGCATCTATGAAAATTTACTGGTGAAGGTATAGACACGTATGAATGATCTAGCTCCAGAATTAGGCAGGTCTGGATGACTATTCCTGATGTTACAACTTTAAGCAGAGGGCCAAATCCTGCTAACTGGTTATCATAACTGACCTGAATTTTAGTAAGTTAGAAAGTTTTTTTGTTACACTTCAAAGAAATTTCACATATTTAATTTCACATATTCCATGCTCTTCTCTTTCCATCTTTTTTCCAAATATGTTGCCACAGCGTTCTTATACCATTCTGAGAAATATCAGCTAGAAAGTAAGCTAAGCAGTGAATACCACGACGCTGGTTTCCATAGGAATAGTAAACACAGGAAATAAAAGGAATACAAAATAGAAGACCTGTTCACAGGCCAAGTGGATAATCTACATCATTCAGGATCTGAATACTAGGGTTATGGTAACGTCTGTATAAAATAAACTTTTCCCTTCTTTTTGAAGAGCATTTATACCGTGAAGGTTCCATTATAAAAGTTCCATTCTGAATGAGGACTCAAACTACATAATTTTAATAAGAGTAATGTCTTGTTAATTCCAGAGCACTGACATTCTATAGGGACTAGGTAGCAGTTGAGACTTTTCAAAGTAAAGCCAGACATTTTTCTGTGTTGTCAAAAGAATTTTTGGGGTAAATCAGTTATAAATAGTTTTATAAAGCTAAGCGCCACTATGTTAAAAGCTCACATTTTTAAAGATAGCAACTTCAAGAGCAGTTAATAAGAATTAATTAGATATCAAAACCTGAAATTTAGTATAAAGATTCCAAGAGGTAATTACTTGCATGAATTTACATGTTTATAAACCAACTAATGAAGAATATGCAGGATGTGTAATTAACACCTATATGGTTACAGTCAGCTAGGAAATAATGATGTAATACACTCACCCTTCTAAAAAAAAGTCAGCCCTACGTACAGGATGATGTGACTTTATAACTTACTTATTAAAGATTTTTCTCTTTCCCTCAGAAGGAGGGACCTTAAAATAAGAAAATTCTACAGTATTGCCTTCATGATTGGAAAAAGAATGAAAACCACCCCCTCATACAGTAGTCTTTTTGTAAAGATTGGATGAAAGCCGGTCCCTGGCAGTTTGGGATGGGAAAAAAAAATTAATTGTGTACTGAGACATGAGACAGTAATAACTCACACAGGCTTCATTGCTTCATGCCAGATAAAATAAAAATGAAGCCAAGTAAGGGAGAGCCGCTGATGAAACTAGTGCCATCCATTTTTTCCCCACCAATTAGAAAGACCAGAAAGAGTAGAATAAAAACCTTAGATACAGGATTATTCCTTCCACTCTCCATGTGCCTGACCCAGTTTATCTGAAGAAGAAATACAGTTAATGCTTCTAGGAGATGTTATTTTTGTTGGATGAGCACACAGATCTGGGCTAGGTAATCAAAGTGAGGATCTTTGTTTAGAAAAAAAAAAAATCAAAACTGTGCTTTGTGTGTAATCTGCAGAGAGCTACTGTCCTGTGAGACCCAGCTGACAGCATATTGAAGAGGAGAAAGAAGATTGTGGGAAAAATAGTTATCATTTATTTGCAAGCATTTGGCTCTCAAGAAGTTCTTTTCAAGAGACAGGCACATGCAAATGTGCACACACACAGAGTATCCTCTTGTTGATATTTCAGATTTGCTGTTTCTTTAACCTAAAATAGATCGTCCAGATCTGTTATTAGTACAAGAAAAATAGTAAGAAAAACAAGCCTGTAAAATCCAGCTTAATGTGCACGTTTTTTAAAATTGTATTATTGATAAATGTTTTATCCCACTGTCTTTAGCATTGTTGTAGCTGATGAGACCCTGAAAGTAAAATCTGCCAGGAATTTGTAGTAAAATAAAACTGACTACGCTAAAGATGTTGTCCTTGCTGGCAAAAACGCAGCAAAAACCTATAAAATTGACGACTATTTCATTTTGAATTCAGCTGAATGAACGTGTCATAGTTTAAACTTCCACTCAAACTGTTGTCAATTCTGTTCACATAACAACATATTTGTAGGTCAATATCTATAAATCTCTGTCACCTTTTCAGAGATGAAGATACAGCTTTAATTTTATTGAATGCAGGTACATTTTGTATCCAAATTTCATTCCTACTCTTCACAACATATATGCATGTAGACATAGTTTAAGTGTGCATGGATACACACAGAGATAAATCTTTTTAATGTTATTCAGGAACAGATTTAAATATACTATAGTTTTATTTAAATATGTTGTATAACCCTCAAAGAGACAGAAGTCTTTCATTTAAAGTCAAAATCCATGAAAAGGCATGAAAGATCTCTAAAATGACTAGTATCAGTATTGTGTACGTCTGTACTGAATTAAAAAACCAAAACATTAGAAACTTGTTTTGAAAATAATCCTATAAGAAATACAATATATTTCTGAAAGGATGACAGTAAGGACGTATTTATTTTGAAGATGTTCCTAATACTTCCCTGAGTACTTATCTTACTAGCGTAATCAAACTACTATTTACAAGGAAACATAATATCTTTAGGCTCTTTCCTGAAATACTTCTTAAAGTATATTTTGAAGGTAAATATAGTAGAGTTTGAGCTGTGGTCTCAATTAAAAATTATAAACTAGCATTTACATGCCTCACTCAGAACCATCACACAGATCCAACACTTTTGTTGTCTCTTCTGTGATGATTTTTTAAGTGGCTTATGTTCCTTTCAACTTGTGTTGAAAAGTATGCAGTGAGATGTTGAAAAATAACAAGCTTCTAAGAAGCATTTCACCACTTCCTAAGTGGCTGCAGGGAGTTAGATAATCTAAAGCTAATCAGGTGAGTAGGAAAAAGATTTCTAAGTTAAATTTATGTGATAAAGAAGAAAATACTGAAGTGTTGGTTTTAAACATCCTAAGGGAAAAATGAGGGTCCAATGAAATTCTGACCAAAAAATCCTAATAATCAATAGTTACATAAAATCTCTAATACTTGTAACTATGCAGGTATGTATAAGGAGGTCCCAAAATAACACATTTCTAACGAGGTTAGCTCTCTATTTTTTATTTATGTGAGTACCTGAACCCATACGCTTGTGTATCAGTAACTTAGAGACATGAGCTATCTATTCATGAGTTCAGAGCTCTCCCTCAGCAGTTCAATGGAAGGGCTGAGGCTGCTCACTGACAGGTTTACAGAAAGCCGGCATTCGGCCTTCTGCAAATGACTCTTGCTCGTGTCATGGTTTCAACTGGAAATTCTTTGATCACATCAGATTAGAATTATACTCCTGATGGGTATAACATATAAATCAGTAGTTTACAGAAAGCCCTGCCTTTCCTGCAGCAAGTATAAATATTACTGCTGGCAACTGGTGAAAACACAAGTGAATATGCCTTCAGGTGTGCTCTACAGAAACGCTCAGAATATTTATTTAAATGTTGCCATTTCCCTGTCAACTAAATTTTTCATTTGTGTGTTTTTTCAAAGCCCATAAAATCTTACCTTTGAATGAATGTTTAAATGTCCTTTTAGCATTTAGTATTCACTCAGCTCTCTTTTCAATATACTGAAAACCTGACAGGATGTACAAAAATGAGGTTCCATGTTGTTTATTACTTTCACTTTTAAATACGTCAGTTAAACTAACTCTTACACCAGAATGTTACCTTTTAGATACCCTGCCAGGGTTTGATATTTCCAGGTTTTATAAGGTGAAAAGATTTTCTTGAAGTTTTCTGCAGCTGTAGGATTTCTAAGCAAGTATAAAGCAAAGGCACAAACACACGCACTTTATGAGCCCCGCAGTCCCTGGCTGTGCAATTAAATGGAAATACTTCTGAGCTTCAGGAACACCTGTTGCACCCTTCTCGGATATTGCTGTTTCCACTAGTTTTCAAAATAGAAAGAGATGGTCAAGGGTCTCTGTGCCAAGTTAACGAGATTTCTGAATGCCAGGGCTAGATTGCGCTCTTGTCTCGCAGCGCTGTGTGCAGCCGGACCATGTGCAGCAGTGAGAGCCCTCAGCAGGAAAGCCCCAGCCCCTGTCATAGTGGAAAAGGACCAGGCTTCCCCATGGCATGGGAGGAAGGAGCATGGCAGGGACAGGTCCTGCATACCCCCAGATCTGTGACAGGGGGAAGAAGTCCCAGTCTGTGAATTGTACCAGGAGAGGCTGAATGAGAGGGCAGGGTAGGCAGAAGAGATGAAAGAGCAGTCCTACTGAAGGCCTGGAAGGCATGTAGCTGTGATAGCATTGTTTGCACTGGTCTTTTTTGACACTTCCTTTTATAAGTAATGCTGCCTACAGAAACCTTGTGAGGAAAAAATATGAAAGAGTTGTTAATGGGAGTACCAATTGATGCCCAAGTTAACACCATCACTCCTCAAAGTAGCCTGGTGGCATCTTCAGCAATTAACCCAACAAGGCTTAACATTTGCTGGCAGCCTTTCAAGCTGCATAGCATCCTTTATACTGTGTTGGGACCTCACTAATACGGAGAGAAGATTTGGACACAAAGCTTGGGAATCATCAAGCTAAATTAAAAGAAAGGAGAATCTTGCCTACTTATTTTTCCAGGAAACTTCCTCCTATTTCTTCCTCAGAAAGAACAAATTTAGTTATTTTGCAGTGTACAACACATTCAGTCCAAAAAATTTGGAAAGGTGGAAAAATTTATGTAGCAACACTATTTTTAAAGATGTCCAAATACGCAAATGTTATGTCAAACATACCAAGACTTGCATCATGAGACATTATTTTTGTTATGATATTTAGCGAAAGGACTGAAATTCCATTTCACATGAAAATAGAGCACAAATGTAAGTAGGAACTATTATTAGCCAAGTCTCCAGAGCAATATTAAGAACAGTTTGGAAAGAGCATCTAATTGATCTACACAGATATCACCTTCTGAAGAGCATACCTATCAAGAAAGTTGCTAGGGCGTGTAATAAGTCAGCTGATCAATATTTACAGAATAACTTTTGTGTGGGGAATGCTCATGGGCTTAGTAATGATCCCAGATGATTAATAAGGTAAGGAGATATTGCAGCTGCTTGATGCTTTCAGCCAACATATTTCAACCACAGGTGTATCTGTGTTGGAAGAGGACACGTTCCGCTCTGTGTGTGTCACAGCAAATCCGTATGTGGTGCAGACTGCTGCTTCACCACTGTATTCAGCTCTGTTGAAGTGGGCATCTACCACGGAGCTTCAGAGACATACAAGAAACACTCCTCACATTGTGCTGTCTTGTCTTTTATATAAGCACTCAGCTGGTAGGAATAATTCAATGTGTTTACAATTAGTTGCGTGTGTAGAGACTCAGAACCAAGTATTTCTGTCAGAATATGTCTAGTAAAATTTAAATGTGTCATTAAATGATGACAATTTTATCAACTTTTTTGTAATTTTTCAGGATTCTGGAATTCTGTGGGAAAGGAAAAGTCCAAGGTTTCTATGAGATGAAATGTTTTGTGCAACTTTTTCCACCGATTTTTAAATTTTCTGTTTAGTTCAATTTTATAAAACAAAATGAAAAATCAACATGGAAATGCGATGTTTCTATTTCCCATAATTTTGTGTTTTGCATAACCTGAAGCAACAATCTCCATCTTCTTTCTCAACAATGTACTGCTCTGAGTCAGAATTAAACAAAATGTTGAAGTCTTGAAAACCTTCCAAAAAATGAAATATTTTTGTACACATATATTCAAATTATATATCCATATTTTATATATATATATATATATATATATATAAATATATATATATAAAAATATATCCATATATAGATATATATATAGATATATATATATATGAGAAATCCACATGTCTTAAGATAGCCACTGAAGACACTAAAACATTGATTTAATAAATATTTGGGGAAACAAAATATTGGTTTTTACCTGTACTTAAGTACACTGACCAATCCCATAACTTTCTGAAATTTAAATGTAAAATTACCAAAGCTTTCCAAACTTCTTGTGAAAAGCAAAACTCTAATTTCTTTGGACAGGGTTATTCTTTGTATTATCTAACTTTAGTCACCTAGAAGTTTGGTTTCTGGTCTACATAATTATCTATATATTGTCTGCAGGTGGGTGGGGAGCACACAGGGACAAAACAAGTCTTCCAAAGGAAAATTTTTTTTCCTGGCTTAAACTTTTCTGTCAAGATGGGGCGACTTGCCATCAGCAGGACAGGCTTGTCCCTTCCATTGATTATTGTAGGAGTTTAGCTACAGCTTGGTATTACAAACACCACCCTAAGGGGGGCCTATCTCATAGCAGCAGCATTTTTAAATGCCTATACCTAGCTGTGGACACTTGAAATGTCCAGCTCCTAGGTTATTCTTTTTCATCTGGAACCTCTTTAACAGCCTTTCAAACTAAACAACCATGATAAAGCTTCAGATGCCCTAAAATAAAACTCGATTTTGCAACTGTCCTAGAACAGTTCACAACACTCCCGCGATTCAGGAGCATGCAGTGTGATGATAGTTTCAAGCTAAACCGTCATGACCAGCTAGTATGGAATATAAACAGGAACAGATGAGAATACAGCCTCAACATTTGAGACAACAAAGAAAGAGTGAAATGATTGCTACATAAAAGACATTTCAAAGACCTCCCAGAAAAGCAGGCATAAAAATCCCCAATAAAAAAGGCTCAGCAAGAAAACTGTCACACCCCCTAATCCTCAGCAGACTTTAACAAGATGTTCACATGAGCCAGAGATTGTCTCCTTCCCCAGAAGACAAAAGGCACAGAAAACAATACTGTCTA